>NC_140490.1:33468546-34668546 GCF_964271855.1 Acomys minous
CAGAGTGGACTTCTGGGAGCCAAAGACCGAGGCTTTTCAAAGGGCAGAACAAAGGCGTTCCTTAATCAAGACTGGCGCACGGCTGGTGCAAACATGCTAGCAATCCGATTTTGAAGGTTCGTAAATATTGTTCAACAATGAAAGAGAAAGACACCTTGTTTATTTTGAGCACAAAATGTGTTACATTCATTTTTTTAAAATGTCAGGCATATGTATGTAAGATGCGCCTGTTTTTCTAGCAATATGCTTTTCGCATACAATATGGAATTAGAAATAAATTGCTAATGGAGTCACAAGTGAATGAATCAAAAACAGAATAAAGAAAATTAATGACACTGTGGTTTAGCAAGTCTTAACCTCCCCCCTCCAAAGAGTCCAGCAATTTAATACAAGCCAAAGTGGGTTTCTCAGTGCAGGCAACACTGGGTACTTTCCGCCCCCGCCCCCCAATAGTCTCTTTCCAAACATACAATAAGGACCATTTTGAAGTTAGTGCTTTTAGCAAGCCTCCTATTTTTCACTGCAGAGAAACCCAATTTATTCTTTGTTCAAAGTAAAAGTGGAATCGCAGCCATCTCTGAGAGAACTGATGAAAACATTGGCAAAACTTTCAGATAAAAGAAATCAAATTGTTTTCCAAGAATATATATATATATATTCATATATATATACATATATATATATCCCATTTTATTTTCTCTAACAGAAAATAAAACCAAGAAAACCAGTGGGGGCTGGGTGAAGAGAGACCCCTGACGTTTTTTTTTTTTCATTAGAGTGGATAAACCTTTTTAAAAAGCAATTCAGCATTTTAATCATTGTACTGGGTTCTCTGAAGCTAAGTATTTAACTTTCAGTTTGATTTTCGTTTCTTCCATCATACCATAATTCTGGTTCCTGTGCTGACAGAAACATATTTCTGGCCCTCCAAAAAAAAAAAAAAAACCCTCAGGCATTCAAAGCCACCTTCTGGTTTGCCCTTTGGGGGCGGGGGGAGGGGGATGGCGGGTAACATAATCAATGTTTTTTAAAGCTCTTTCCTTTTGTGAGAGGCACCCACATGCTTGAGTGAGGATTATATTTTAAACTCCACTGAAAGTAATTGAATTACTTTGCCCTTACATTTCTGGTCAATACCTCTGTCTGTGGATTCAGGCTTCCCACTGGAGACTCAGCTTTTCCAATGTGGCTTCGAGATGTGTACTCAGATGGGAGGGCAATACATTACCAGTTTGGAGGGAACTGGAAGCGGACAGAAATTTAAATGTCACTCTTAAGGTTTCTCTTCAACTTGAACTTCTAAAGAGAATGTCCCAAGCTCCACATCCACTCTTGGCTATCATGGTTCAATATTTCTCAGTTCCCCAGGACCTCTGTTCCCCTTTCCAAGAAAGGTTTTAGTATACAGGGCTTCGAATTTTTATTTTTCATTGTTAACATATGATTATAGCAGGAAACTTCAGGCTAATGAGGAAAGAGATAGAAATTACCTCTGGTGACCTATGTGTTGGTGATGTCCTTTTATGAAGTCACATGACCTGGTAGAGGCAGACATAAAAAAAAAGAGCTCATCTTTATATGGTTGAGGCAACCAGCCCATGACCTCCTAAAAGTCACCAGGATTTGATCAGTTCATACGCCAAACCGCAGTACATGTGATGCAACTCTCAATCAGGCATTATTAATCAACATCTAGACTATTCTCCAGTTGCTGGAGACTGGGCTCCCAGAGCTCCTTTGCTGAGCTCTCCGTGAAACTCTGTCTGGTAGGATTCAGGATGCTCACTTCTCGCCAAATGATTCATCTCCCTTTTATTTTTTTTCTTCACCTTAAAAGGGGGCTGGAGGGGGCTCACAGATTAAGAGCACTGGTTTCTCTTCCAGAGGTCCTGAGCTCAATTTCCAGCAACTACATGGTGGCTCATAACCATCTATAATGAGATCTATTGCCCTCTTCTGGTGGGCAGGAATAGATGCAGGATATCTATAGATTTCCAGTTTTACAGTGGGAAAGCTCTTGAATGGAGAAAGAAGATGACTGCATCAGTAACTCTGCCATCAGCAAGCTGTGTTTCCCTTGGCCCAGTCATGTACCTTCTTCTCAGCTTCAGGGTTTTTTAACCAGGAGCAAGTATTTGGGTTTGCTCAGAAGATAGCCTGCGTGACTCACGAACTCCCAGAGAAGCCACTGTAATTGCAAGGCCTTGAGCCCATAGCACTTACTGTTTAAATACTTACTGAGTGACATGGTAACTAGTTTTCCAAAGCAGATGGAAGCAACTGCAGAGAATGAAATCAAACTTTACCTAAAATCACTGCAAATTTGGTAGTAGTGTCCACTATTTTTTCAACAGAAACGCAAAATACAATAGTATCCTCTGTCTTAGTTAGGGTCTCTACTGCTGCAAGCCAATACCATGACCAAAAAGTGACTTGGTGAGAAAAGAGTTTTTTCAGTTTACACTTCATCAAGTAAGGAAGTCAGGACAGGAAATCAAGAAGGGCAGGACCCTGGAGGCAGGAGCTGATGCAGAGGCTATGGAGGGGTGCTGCTTACTGGCTGGCTTCTTGTGGCTTGCTTAGCCTGCCTTCCTAAAGAATGCACCAGCCCAGAGTGGCAACACCCTCCGTAGGTTGGGCTCTCCCCCATTGGTCACTATTAAGAAATTTCTTTATAGCTGGATCTCAAGGAGGCATTTTTCTCAACTGAGGCTCCTTCCTCTCGGATGAGCCTAGCTTGTGTCCACTTGACACACAAAACCGAACAGTACACCTTTATCACTTTAAGTCTCAACACCTTCATCTGTTAAAAGCATGAACAAAACCACAAAGGCTATGTCATGAGACTTTTGTTAAAAGCAGCTGAGATGATGTAAGAAAGGGTGTGATACAGGCCCCTGAATGGCCCTGAGGTCAGGGTTCTCCAAGGCAAACATAGGAGTTGGACATACCCGGACTGAGAGAGAGAGAGAGAGAGAGAGAGAGAGAGAGAGAGAGAGAGAGAGAGAGAGAGAGAGAGAGAGGTGTTATTCAGTCTGGGTACTTTCTTTGCTTTCCAGTCTTAAGGGGAGGACGTGACTTCTTCAGATCCTCCTAAACTCAAGTACTCAGGTAGTTTGGAGACATAGTTTGAAAGTTGGAACAATGACATTACAAAAATCCTAGCATTTACTTAACTCCACGAGGAATATAGTTTGATTTCCACCACCCTGTGTGCTTGTTGTTTTCGCATGGCTTCCAGATTGGCTTCATATAGAGAAATTTTCATCTAATTTTAGTGTGAGTCTGGCACTTTCTCACAGTCTACATCTTCTTAAAAAGAAGTAAAGAGATTCCTTGATACAATGACATGAGGGTTTGTACTCTATTGTTAGTGAGGGTTCCACATTTTAACTTTTTTCAAATTGTGTGTGTGTGTGTGTGTGTGTGTGTGTGTGTGTGTGTGTGTGTTTGTCATGGTGCCTGTACACAGGAATTGGTTCTCTCCTTTCATCATGTGGGACCTGGCAACCCAACTCAGGGCATCCAGTTTAACAGCAAGTGCCTCAAGTTGCTGAGCCACCTCACCTGTCCCAAAGTTTCCACATTTTTAAATGTTGGAAACCATAAAGGGAAGTAGAATTTTTCTCATGTTTCTACAATATGACTTTAAAGTTAGGTACAGACCTTATACAAAAAAGTAATTCCCAAGAGTTAAGAGAATAGGCATGTCTTGGAGGTGAGGGAGCTGGGCCTCTTTACTATGGGCACACTAACCTTCACAATGGGGAGCACACACGGTGAGCATGCAAGGCCAGGACAGGCAGAGTGGGAAGAGGCAGAGCGAGCTAGTCAGTAAGGCCATGGCCCACCATTTCTTCAGCATAGCCCACGTGTGGCTGGTCAATCCCATTGTCTTGCTTCTTGAATCCATTACTCCCTTCCCACCCAAGCTGGGGCCCTAGGCCATCACTGTTCATCTATCCAAGCCACTTTACACTTTTCAGTCAGGAAAAAAAAAACATGTTTATGTTACACGCTCTTTATGTCAATTTCCCTGCGATCCTCCTAGCAGTGGGATAGGCTCCAAAGTCCTCACCTGATGTAATGTTCTGTCCTACCTCACCCATGTGTCATGGCCCCTCTCTCTTCTTAGCTTGCTGTGTTTTACCACACTGGACACGTCAAGATCTCTCCTACTCTGAAGATGTTTTGTGGGACTTCCCTCTGCCTGTAGTGACCCCTCTATCTGCTTGTCCATCCCACCTCCTCAGATGTCTTTTCTCATCTCTCTAGAGAGCGCCGCTTCTGTGTCACTACTCGACTACTCAGCGTGACTCTGTCAAAACAGTGATTGCCACTACAACCACGGATTCTTTCCTTCACACTGGTCTGCTTCCGCACATTAGATGCACGGGCCTTGCCAAGGCTTTTAACACTGTGCTATCACCATAAGCCAGCAACAGCCTAACAACTAGAAAGCTCACAAGAAATACCTGGTGGCTCTGATAGATCATCGGGATAAATTTCTAACAGTATACCCTTCACTTCCATGGATGAACAAACTTGGATGCGGGTTTTCAAATAGCTGTGCCATCTTCCCCACTGAAGAGGCTCTCAGCGCTACATTGCCCATACAGTGGCCAAAGGATATTTGCTTTGCCACAGAAGGGTCTGTGGCATTCTGCCATTGTGGCCACAACTCCTTCTGGAAGAACTGATATCATGACCTGCCCTTGATTGCCTCCTCCTTCTAATACAAACTGGTTCTTCCTTGAGTTTGAATGTGGTATTCTCCAGCACGAAATGATTGTATGTGCAGCTCTCATTTCACCTGACTTACCTGGTGAGAAAATGTGATTGGCATAGGGAGTGGGCCTCCCACTGAGACATTTGAAAAACAGGAGGCACGCCATTCAACAGAGTTCTTTTCACTTCAGCTACAAAAGCCTGTGGGAAATGCTAATCTTTTATTACCAGACCATTGTTTAATATTTATCCAGCACCAAAAACTATGCTGAGGGTACACACTGGAGCTCATGTTGGGCTGCCTTTGGGGACTTTCCATTTAATTAGACAGATGGGGAAAAAGTCTCCAAGTGTGGTTTCCAATCGTATTTATGAATAATAAGCTGGATGTCAGCTTCTGGCAGGGTGTCCTGCTGACAGGAAGAGGCAGCGTATGGTGTGTTTTACTGTGCTACATAACAAGTGCCTGGCACCTCTGGGGCCACTAGGCCACACGCTGCTTGTGGTACCACCATCCCTCAGATGCACTCAGTTTAGGGTATAAGATGTCCACTCCTTCTGAGACCTTCTTGCCCTAGGACCTTTTTTCTCTCCTGGGGGGGGGGGGATGTAAACATTCTTCCTGCATCTACTTGGAGACTATGTCTGATTCAGTTTTATTTTGCCCACTTTCCTTACAGTGGGTTACATCAATCATTGACCATGTCTGGATATCATCCAACGATCCACCTTGGAGCAACCGTGGTTTCTTCTTTTTCAAGAGTGAGAGATGTTGCTAGAACCATAAGAAACAGAGTCCATGATTCAATCTGGTGGTCTCTATGCACCATTTTGTCACCCTTGGAGCCTTCAAAACATCTGTGTCTTTTCTCCAAAGAACCCAGTCTTTGGTAAGCTATGACTTTTTCTATTTTAAGAGCTTACTTTATGTAACCAAATGCATGCATGTAATGTAAATTTCACACACACACACACACACACACACACACACACACACACACACACACACACACACGCACAGGAACACATGCACACCAAAGTGTTATTGATATATAGAGAATTATATACCTATCACCACTACCTGACTTTGGAACATTCTCTATCACCCTACTAAAATAAAACAACCTCCCCCCAAAACAAAAAACAAACAAACAAAAACCCTAGGTGCCCATTGTAGTCAGACCTCATGCCTTCTGTATTCATGATTAAGACTGGGATGCTGACCCTGGCTGAGGTCATGGGCCTGACCTTCTATCTCCATGGATCGGTCTCTTTGGGGCGTTCTACACAGAGGGAATCCTATCACACATGCCCTTCTGTGTGGCTTCCTTCCCTAGTGACTTTGAGGTTTATCCACATTACAGATCAGTACTCTGCCAGTTTTTCTTACACAACTTCTTGGGCCAGTTCACACTCCTTTCATACAAAAATGCCAATTACATCAAAGTTCTTCTCACTAAGACCCATTCTGTGTTTTATTTCAGTTATTCTGTGTATGTGCTGGGGGTGCATGTGTTTATAGACATAGATGCGGAGACCAGAGGTCAATACCTTGTTTTGTGTTTTGTTTAATTTTGAGACAGCCTCTCATCTGGTCTGGGAATTACCAATCAGGCTAGGCTGGCTGGCCGGCAAGCCTCTAGGACCTGCTTATGTCTGCCTCCCCGGCACTGGAGTTACAGACCTGTCATCTCCTATGCTCTGGGGCTATTGTTTGTCCTGTGTTCATGGATATAAGACAGGGGTTTCTTTGGAGGGATTAGCATGCTAACCCGAGACAGGAATGATCACTGTCAATCTTAATAATGTCAATCTCAACAAACGACTCTCTTTAGCCACAAACAACAGTGGGACTGGCATCAATAAAGTGTTAGGGTTTGCAGTGACAGCATAAAAGATGGCACTTTCTCTGTCGACAGGCATGTAAAATATGGATGATGATATGGGTTCTTTGTGATTACGAGGAGGCTGCACATCGCCCCAGGTCTCTTGTTTTCAGTGTCAGCAGGCTGTCTAGTTAGGTATGCCCTCTGTGGTGGTGCTGGTAAGTCGCATCTCATGGGTCAGCCTGTTATGGAGAAGGGTGTGGATGCCAGGTTATTTTCATGGACTGTTTCCTCCCTTTAGGAAGCGACTCTCAGACTTCTTACTTCTCTATTTCCCTCTGCCCCTTTGCCACACCCTCCATATTAGACTCTTTCTTCCCATCTCACTCCCATTTCTTGAAGCTGGAAATATCCTTCCTATGTCTCTTGGCCTTATCATGCCATTTTCCCTATAAATATGCCAACTTAGCCTTAAAAACATACACCCTGTGGTATGGTCTGAATTTGAAATGTCCCCAAAAGCTCATTTGTTGGATGTTTATCCCCAGCCACCAGCGATGTTTTGAAGAATTTGGTATTGAGAGTCGGGGCTAGTTGGCCCAAGTACTGCACTGAGGGGTGCTGGGATAGCCCCATGGTTCCAGTCTCTGTTAACCTGGTGCACTGTGGTGTGAGGTGTCCCACCCAGGTATACCTGCTGTGGTAAACTCGGCTGTTCCACCACGACCTCCCTGCCGTGACATACCAAAGCACTCAGAACCCAGAGTCCTGATAATCCTTTCTTCTTTTACCTCTGCCAGTTTTTTTTTTTTTTTAACTGTGGTAATACAAGATTGATCAATATACTCCTTAAACATGCTTTTGTCTGGGCAAAACATCCCACTTTTCTTTTCATCTCATGTGCCTGACTAACTTGTAAATATTTGGGAGATGATGCCCTTCACTTTGAACACGTGAGTCTGATGATTTCTCCACAAAGCACGTGCACACTTAAGTGGTGGCACTAGAAAACGCAATCTGGTTTTGTTTTGTTTTGTTTTTTTCCTGATCCAGCACATCTGCTGACTCTGATCCTAAGGCTATTTGGGTTCTAATTCTAAAAATTCTAATTATCTCATTATTTACATGGATTGGTGAGCACAGTTTATTGGACTCCAGGCAACTCTGCTACGCACTGTGCTGAGACTACCTATACGCCCTGAGTCTTATGAAACTGACATTCTTTCCCCACATTAGAGATGGGGAAACAAAGTCAGTAGATGATGGAGGTGAGGTCTGAGGTGAGGGTCCCTCTGATTCCAATGTTCCTGTAACTGTTTCTCAAGCCCCAAGTGACCTGGTACTCATTTATAGCTGTTACTTTGAGATCCAGACTCCATCCCTGACAGGCAGGCATTCAGCTAGATTGGTTACTGACCAGGAGCTATCATTCAACCTCTCAAAACCTATCTTCCTGTCAGGAAAATGGGCATAAAAATAAGCATGGGCCCAGGAGCACAAGACTCATGCAGGGCAATGCTCCACCACCCCAGTCTTCTGGATATGCTGATCCTTAGCATGCAGCCCACAGACACTGAGGTTTTTCCACTGTCAGCTGTGGTGACAACTTGGGGACCCACTGTGAGGGGAAGAAAAAAATGAGCAGTCAGTCCTGGGTACCCTGTGCTCTACTGTCCTCTCCACAGCTCCTGTTACCACCCCCTAAGTCAGAAGCCTCCTACGCCTCCCTCCTTTTGGTAAGCAGCTTTCGCCCTGCTGTGAGGAAAGCCAGGATGTGAGAGAAAAAAGCAGGAGGGTGGCCTCACTAGAGAAGACAGCTACACCAGGAGCCCAGGCCCACAGGCATTGAGAGCTGATGAACAGAAGTAGGAGGGTCTGCACGCTCAGTGGGATCCCAAAATGTCCAACAAAAAGCCGAGTACAAAGCTTCCTGGAGTTCCCCAGTGGCTGACCTATCCCCTCACCATGCCAATGTCCTGCTCTCCCTGAGATTCCCCCGGGGGGGGGGTGGGGGGCTTTGAGCCCTTCCCAAGGTTATGACCCTTTGTAAGGAAGAAACTGCTTCTCCTTTGCTTTCGCTGGGTGCTCTGCAAAGCCACTCACAGCTTTCATCCTGTTCCCAGTACAGATAGGAGGCAAGGAGTCCTCTAGCTTGTCTTGTGGTAATGGATTTCTTCAAGAAGCCTTGCATGTCTAGGAAGAGGGGGCGTTCTGCTGCCTCTTCCTCAGAAAAGAACCTCAGGTGACTGCTAATAATTGTCACATTTAAGTAGTTCAACCAAGCTCATTGAGGCCTACAGACACACTCTTTGTCATATGATGTCATCACCACTCAAGGACACCCTTGAACACTTGACATATCTCCAAAATGCAATGTCCTGCCCCTCCTTCCTCCTGCTTTTATTTCTTTAAAAAAAAAAAAGTGATCCTGTGGGACTTAACTTGCTGGGTTTCTGTCACTCCTGACTTCTATAACATTGGAGTTCTGTCCCCTGCAGGCGTCTAGGGACTGTCTGAATGGTGTCAGCCTTCTGATGCTAAGCATCCTGATTATGGATGTGACCTGGAGCCCAGACCTCCTGCCATCCTGAATTAGCCTGAACAGGCACCAAGCAGCCGGCCCTGTGGGAATGTCACAGGCCGCCTTCTTTTCCTGTTTCTGCCCGTGGCCTTTGCAGCTTGAGCTCAGGAATGGTTTGTGAAATGCTGCAGGTTGGTGGCCAGGCTCTTTGCTGGCTGCCTTATAGCACTCCCAGGCCCCTTCTGCCATTGCTACTTTAAGGCTGCTGGCGAGTGTCACTGGGACTATCTTTTGAAAGTTTTGTCCCCAACTTGCTTGACAGTCCACTACAGCCACCTCCCTGCGTCTGACATTAAAGGTAGCTCATGTTCTAATGACCTTCCCAGCTGCTGTGAGGCTACTTCAGCAGCTTCCTGCTTCTAACAGCTTGTTTAAAGTCCCCAGAATAAGATGGAGACCTCCAGAGAGTATACAGAGTTGGAAACAGCACAGGGAGCTAAAAATAAGCACCTGCTGAAAAAGGGGCCAGACACACTGGACAAACAGATTACCCACCCACCCTCCGGACCTGACTCATTAGAGACCCAGTTCTTTCTTATTAAGAGACAGTAAAGCATTTGCATACAGACCTCAGCAATAAATAACGGCTAGAAACCATTTTCAAACTATCCATCAGATGGGCCGCAGGCAGAAATCTGTGCTTTCTAGAAAGGTCCACGTTGTGTAAGTGAACTCCTTAAAACACAGCCCATGACAAGGAAAAAACAAAAACACAATCTTCTTCTCAAAATACACAGTAACATGTGACTTAAAAAAAAATTAAATCTTTGGGGACGTCTCATTGTGATTTAATTAAATTCAGCTTTTTCTGTGAGAAAAGCTTTGAAATCAGCCCACGCGTGTGTCTAGGTGCACGGATGGCATTATTAAAGAAGTGATGAGAGGAGTGGATGGCAGGCAGTGCCCTGTGTCTTTTACTGTATGCTGTTACATTCTGATCTCGGCATGGGGCGTCCTCCTGCCTCCTGTATTTGGGACACGTACTGTGTACTTCAGAATCTCTTAACAGATACTTATCAAACACCCGTTTCTTGAGTCCCACAAGGTCATTTTCAAAAGAAAGACAGTGAGGTTTAGAACAGCCAAGGGTTTGGGGCCAATAGCAGAAAGGTGGTACCATCCCACTCTTGGTCAGTTCTGAGACAGTTAGGCTCAGTGCTGTGTGGCTGTAAATAGCAAGGAATAGCTCGCTGCTGAGGACCAAGGCTTATTCCTCATAAGAATATGTCCTGATGCTGGCTTTTCCTTCTTTATTCAGCCAGAAATTGGCCAGGGGAAAAGGAAAATAGTAGATCCTGAACACCCTTTCAAAGATGGTCAGTCACTGGAAGGGAGTTAAGGTTAATACAAGATGGGGTAAAGCCAGCCCATTTCCAGATCGACCTGGTCACACTCTAGAGTGTTTTTTAGGTACATCCTAGCTCACAGGATTCTGGGAAGGAAAAAGGATGCTGTAGTTCCTACGCCCAAGACAGGCTAATAATTGGCTTTTGGCATTATAAAAAATAAGTTATCTAATAACATACAGAGTTCCCAGAACCAGCAACTGGAAAGACAATGGCTAGCCTCTAACTTGCAAGGAAAATGGGCTTAATCTCTTGCCTGCACCTGATTTCACACTTTCATTGCAATTTCCACCATGAAAATGGATTAATTCTGAGGCAGTTTCAGTTGTGATTAAACATTTTTCTCTCTGTAGTGCTGTCAGGATTGTAAAGCACCTATTAGGGCAGTTAATTATAACAGCATGGACTGCTTTAACCTTCACAATTATCTGTGTTTGCAGAGGCTGACCCCTTTCCCAGTTATCGCTTACAGGTTAGCAATGCTCGGGGCAGGGCAGGGGATGGACAGACCTGCAAATCAAACCAGGGAGCACTGAAGAGGTCAGAACTGAGCACTCTGTGCTCTGCGTGTCCTAGAAAGTCATGCCTGCTGTGAAGCTTTCTGGGTTTAGTGATCAGTCAAGCAGCGACTACTAAACCATCTCCCCAGTCTTCCCTCAGGCCTGGAGAGAACTGTTCTAAAATGTTAAAGCTGTACCAGATGCCTCACCAACGCCTACCAAGAAAGATCAATGCTTAAGTGTTCCTTCTCCTCACTGCACTGGCCACTTTCTCTGTGGTGGGTTTCCAGGGGGTGATGACATCAACTGCCAGGTTCTGGGTAGGTCCATAAGAGAGCATGTCCCCAGAGCTTGGCATGAGCCTAGCCTTTTTCTGTAAGAAGTTGCACTGAGGCTCAAAAAGGGTTAACAAACTGTCTCCTGTCACACCTCTGAGATGTGGCTTTGTATTCTCTAATGAAGACCTGACTCCACAGCAGGGACTCCCAACCAATATTCTCTGGAGTGTTATGGCAGTTTACTTAGCAGCTAAGTGGGCCTTTGCCTATTTTGTCTTCCATCTGCAGAAATGCCAAAGCAGTCCCTGCTCATGATACTGAGCCTTGAGATTTCTTCTCATTCTTCCTTGTGAGAAGAGCATCATAACATAGCACCACACAGCCGGTGATAGCTACCAGCAAAGGGTGGATGCTCCCTCGGAAGGGGTAGGAAGAACACGGAGCTGGTTCTCAAATAAGCTGGTTTCTTCATTTTCTGCATAATGACATATGGTTTCATGCAGGGAATTGTGAGCAAGGGCAGGGCAGGATGAGGGTATATAGATATCATGAGTCCATAAGAAAGATTATTCTAGTCATGCTAATAAATGGCAAATGGAATAACACAGTCATCATGTACCAAGTACTTTGAAATGGCCTATCTATCTATCTATCTATCTATCTATCTATCTATCTATCCATGTATCCACATTTATGTGTGTATGTATATGTGTGTGTGTGTGTGTGTGTGTGTGTGTATGTGTGTGTGTATGTATACACACATATATTCTCATTTAATAGTCTCCTAAATGTTAAGAGTTAGGCAGTAATATTATTAATACTGCATAGAAATCAAACAAATAAAGCTGTTTAAGTACCAAGCTGAGTGTTATTTGCCCTAAACTGCCCATGTGGCACCAGTGGAAGAGACAGTGAGGTTGCTAGCTAGTGATTTACAATTCGCTCACAGGGATGGTGAACAAGTGGTACATCAGTGCTCCTTATACAGATTCCATTTTCCAGAGCATAAATAGCCCCACTGTGGCCCAAATCCAAGCTCCAGATGAGCCTTGGCAGGGAAAATCATCCTTAAGAAGAGGGGGCTTATAATGCATATTAGTGACACATAATTACAGGTGTGTGTGTGTATGTGTGTGTGTGTGTGTGTGTTGCATGTTGTGGTGGCCACTCTTGGTCGCCAGCTTGACTATATCAGGAATGGACTCCTACTCAAAAATGGAGGGCACATCTAGGAGAAATGTTTTGCTTGGTTTGAAGTAGGCAAATCCACTTCTTGTCCAGACCTTTGAGGTAGGAAATACACACATCTTTGATTTCTATCTTGAGGCAGGAAAACATAGGCCTTGGGTGGGGTGGGGGGGTTGAGACAGGTTTAATCTTGGGCCATACGTTCTACTAGACGTCTATATAAGGGCACAGAAGAAGGAAGCTCTTGCTCTTTGTCTGCTTGCCCTAAGCTTGCTAGTGCACCCATTCCTTCACTGGAATTAGAACTTACTTCTTTGGAATTCCAGAAAATACTGAAGGCCAGCTGAGACATCCAGATGTCCAGCATCGTTGACTGAGAAACTGCTAGATTCTTGGACTTTTCATTCACAGGCAGCCATTGTTGGATTAGGTAGACTGCAGCCTGTAAATCATTTCAATAATTTGTTTTTTATCGAGGGGGCGGAGATCCATTCTATAAGTTCTGTTACTCTAGTGAACCTGGCTAACACACATGCTTTGTGCTTGTGTATACAAAGGTAAGAGGGAGAGGTGCATGGTGTCTTTTTCTCTTGCTTTCTCTCTTACTGCCTAGAGGGAGGGTCTCTCACTGTCGGGAAGCTCTGCCAGGACTCTGTCCTCCAGCGCATTCCATCTCCTGAATGACAGGTAAGTTAACCCCAACTGCATACCCTCTTTGTTTCCTTAACCATATTCTTGATCTCCTAGTATTAGAAAGTATCCCGCTGCTAACAACACACTTGACTAACAACTTTGACTCAATCAGAATATAGGCTCTAGGCTTTCTTATACCTGAGGGCAAAGGGCTATCTAGTAATACTGTTTGTTTGTTTGTTTTTTTAAAAGTAGTTCATTAAAAATGCCTTTAAGTAAATTATAACCCGTGTGGGCAGCAGGGTCCACAGGTGAGTTCTTAGGTGTTGAGATTAGTGATGTGGGGTTGAGTGCTGGCTCCTTTATTTAATACCTGTGCCATCTGAGAGGCTCCTCAGCTGCTCTGGGTCTCACTTCACGAAGAACTGGGGTAAAGCTGTTGTCCATGCTAGGGTTTGCTTCAAAGAGCAACGAGGTTTGCATGCATTAGTCTCATTAAGAGCTCCTATACTTTCTCCTGTCAGGTAATATGCCTAACAAATATTAAAATATACAGGCTTTTTTTTTTTTTTACTATTAAGATAAGACCTGGTAGAAACAAGGGGTTGTAGGCCTCAGTAGCATCCTAGGAGCCCTTACCTTGGAGAAAACCAAGTGTGGTTTCTACCATCTTATCTCTCAAACACACAACCCCTAACTCTAGACATGCCCTCAGCCAATTGAGGGACTTTCACGTCTGAATTTTAATTTAATATTTGTTTAGATGGGTGATTTTCAAGTGCATTAAAAAAAATATCCACAGAACCTACCCTTCCTCATTGCAAGGAACTGAATATTTTGAAGCTCTTGCCGGAAATAATACTTCAGAAGATTAAACATGTTTCTGATTAGACGTGAGTATCTTCAGGGCCTGGTCAAAATGAAGAATTTGCATTTAAATGGAAAGATTAATGACTAACACACAAAGCCCACATTTAATCACAATTTCTTTAACACACATAATTTGTATTTTTATTCAGATCATCCACCTTAATTCAGTAATAAAAATGATAGGTGTAGTATTTTATAAAACAACTTTCATGCCACCAATCATGCATCTCAGTTATAAATATTCCTGAGGCTTCTGTTTTCACAGTTTCTTGGGAGTGATCTAAATGTTGGTACAGTAATTCGGGTGTAACTATATATCAGAAGGTGTGAGTCTCACCTCATAGAAATAGCTCAAGCTGAAAGGAAAAAAAATAATCACTTGGAAGTGACTTACTATTCAGGCCTGCTCATTTGCTGTTTCTCCTCAAATCTGGGCTAAGCATGAGTTGGTCCCTGCTTCAATTTTAAGAAGTCCTTGAAAATAACAAACCCAGATGCCCCCTTCAAGAGAACCTAGTAGTGAAAATACAAAGGGGATATATTTTCCTCCAAACTAAAATGCAAAGGAAAGTTCTGGAAAAAAAATAAAATGGCATTCTCAGTAACATCAGCAGCCCTCGGTGGTGGGTCTTCCATTGGAGGATACAACAAATGTATTTTGGTCTAAAATAAGTTTAATCCAAGAGTTATCTAGCTTCAAGTGGCTATGGTAGTTCGTGCTTATAATTCCAGAACTCAAGAAACTGAGGCAGGGGCATCACAAGTTAGAGCCCCTTCTGAATTACATAGTGAGTTCTATGCTATCCTGGGCTATATAGTGAGTGCCTGTCTCAAAAAACAGAAACAAACAAATAAAAAAACAAAACCTAAAACAAGCAAACAAAAAGTATGTCAGATTGTAAATATCATAAACCATTTTGCTTTGTAATCAAACTCTGCTTCTAATATTTCTCCCAGGTCCAGAGCAAAGCCCATGAACACAGGGGACACTCAAATCTGGGGCCACTTTCTTGGGTACCTGACCACAGACTAGCAGCACTCAAGGGCTTTGCCTGGGGAAAAGGGAATGTCAAAAGAGAAATTGCTCCCAGCCGTTGAATGATGTCTGTTCTCTGTGTGTGGCTTTGGGCTCAATGTTGAGCAAATGTTGAAACTTGATTTATATTAGTGGGGGAATTGTAATGAAATGACAAATCTTTCTCAGTGGGGAGCAGGCAGTTACAAAGTCAGCAATGTAGACCTTGGCAGACAGTTTAAAGTTACCCCCCCCCCCCGTTGATATTCAGTAATTCTTGGGGGGCCTGATCACATATGTAGCTTTTCAACTTCTCCGTCCTCTCCCTTTTCAGCTCTCCTTCACTCGCTTCCCTCTCCTTTCCCCACTCCAGCCAGAAGCAGCAAGAAACAAAAATTAATTTAGTAAACAAGACAATGATAAAATATGGAAAACGGGAAAGAATAAGGAATTTGACCTTTTTCTCATTTCTTCTTACAGGCTCAATTTAATTCTAGAGTTTGACTTCTATTTTTAAAATCCCAGCTCTCCCCTCAGTTGGCCTCTCCTCTTCCTATTGATCCTTTTGACTGTTGACCAGTAAATTTCACTCTGCATCCTTTGCCATTAAGAACACAGAGCGAAACACAGGCTTTCCTCAGAAGAGCGTGGTAGCTGCCAAAGGGACAGTTTAATTTGTAAAGCACTTGTTGTATAAGCCTGAGACCTGGGTTCAATTCCCAGCAGCCACATAAAAGGCCAGGCATAGCTGTGCACCTCAGGACTCTAGCACCGGGAGGCAGGGACAGAAAGCCCACTAGGGTTTACTGACAAGGCAGTTTAGCCTAATTGGAAAGTTCCAGGCAAGTAAGAAAGCCTGTCTCAAAAATCAAGATGAAAGATCCATGTGTGCACATAACCTCTACATGCATGCACATAAGTTGCTCCTCCACAAAGTAATAAATTTGTAATGAAGTAAAATGGTAAATAAAACTAAAAGGTATTATATGAAAGGAGGTAATACAGACTCAGAAACATAGAAATTGCTTGTTCTCTCTCACATGTGGATGCTAACTTTTAATGTGTGCTTGTGTGTTCACCGGGGGACATGAGGGTGGTTACAGACTGCAAATGAGATGAGAGAGTGAAAGAGAGAATAAGAGCTATAAAGGAAGGGAGAAGGGGGGACAGAGGACACACGTGGTAGAAAAGCCAGAGGGTATGGGAGGAGAAGCAAAACAAACCAAACCAAAACAGAACAAGCTTTTTGTGTGTGAAGAATTTCAAAATGAAGCCTGATATTTCATGTTAACAATAATGACAGCCGACTGACTAACTGAATAAGCCTGAAGCCCTCCCTAGGGAGCTCCAGACTGTTTCCAAAGAGGAGATCTGACCAGAGCTGACCTAGATAAAATAAGCCAGTAGCCAAGGCAAACCTTAAAAATATACAGCCACTTTTTGCTTCTAGTCTTCCCGGTTGAGAAGAAAAGAAAACCGAAGAATGGTGGTCTACTGTGTCTTCTAGCCTCAGCCAGTGGCTGCATCAGGGCCGTTCTATGGACTGATCCCTGAGGTGTAATAGAGAAAGACGTGGTCCACCAGCTTAATGAAGCCAGAACAGTACAAAGAACACATACACCTTAATTTATGGGCCCTCTGTTGCTTCTGGATTCTTGTCCAAAAGACCTTTTAATTAAGCTCCCTCAGGTGGGACTCAGTCCGCATTTTCACCAGCACGTGGGTAACAGGAAGAGCCAAACGAGGTCTTTGTTTCTCGCTGGCACGAGCTCACTAATCATCTGCGCCTGATTCTGCTCAGGCTTCGCCCGAGTTCATTTCATCTTCATCAGCATCGCCATCTTCCCTCTCATATTTCAAACGGCAATTGGAAAGCAGATATTTAATCAGAAAAGTTTGGGATTCATTTTTCTGATACCCAATCTGTCTTTAGAGGCTTTCAGACAGACAAAAATTGCTGTTGACTACAAAAAAAAAAAAAAAAAAAAAAAAAAAAAAAAAAAAACCAACAACAATAACGAAGTCTGTGTCCTTGAGAAACGCTAAAAACCCTGAAGGAAATGCACAGGCCTTAGAGCTGGGACAAATGCAGCTCAGTCACCGTTTAAATGCCTGACCTTGGGTGACTCATAGAATATCCCAGAACCTCAGTTTTCTTGTCTGAAAAATGGAATGAGCTCTCTGAAGTGCGTTCTTGGAAGTGTGCCATGTGCAGGGGTCCCAATACACTGGAGAAAAGCCAGTCTTCGGTAACGTCAACTACGGAGGGGTTCTCATTGAGGCCCCAGAAATAGTGTTTAGGGTTTATCTTTAAAAAAAAAAAAAAAAAAGAGGAACACCACTATAACAAATTGCACAAACTGGCCCATGTGTCACCCAGTGTGGAAGCCAAGATCAGAAACACAGCCTCAGGAAAGTTGAAACTGCGCGGTGGCTGCTGCCAGATCTCGTTCCGTCCTCTCTGCCTTTATGAGTCCGTAATAGTCCTCCCTCTCCCTGTAGGCTATTGGCTGGTTCCGCTCCACCTTGCCAGAACATAGCTTCACCAGATTGTGAGTGTCACCACTTTTTGACTATATGCAGACATGCTCTCTGGCTGTTGAGATACATTCCAAATTTAGGAGAAGGTTCTTGTCAGCCTGGATAGAGTGTTGTGTAAGCTTGGTCTGATAGGAGAAGGCTGAGGCATAGGGTCATGTGGTACAGACTGGCTGCTGGGGATTCATCAACGTCATAGCAAGGCCAGCTAAAGAGGGACTTACAACTTGAAAAGACACCTTGTAAGCTACGTACTACTTACTACAGTAGTTTTACACACACACACACACACACACACACACACACACTCACATACACACACACGTGAACACACATGCTTATAGAGGGAAAACCAAAAAAAAAAAAATGTGAAGCAAAAACAGAACTTTCCATGGGGGTGGAGAGAGTTGGGGGGGGGGGGGCGGAGGGCTCATGGACTGTGAGACTGGCACGAGCCTTTTGCTTTTCAATGAATGGGTTCAAAATGTAAAACCAGGAGACTATTAGTGGACAGCAGACGCTAGAGGCCTGTCAGACAGTTCTGTGCTCACACAAACCACAAGGCTCTTGTAAGAGTCGTTGGGCTGCTGTGCTAAAGTGAAAATAGCGACCCTGTTAGAGACAAGGGCTCGACGTGTGCACCTTTCCTTCATAATTACCGTTTCATTTCTTTTCCTCCTCCGGATTCGTCCTTATTTTAGCCTGAATTCCTTCTGTCAGAAATGATCCCGCAACAGAACATGAGCCCTCTGGTCTCATGTCAGCTGGTAAGGGGACTCATGTTCCCCTCTGGGATGAAAAGAGGTGTCCCCGGGGCCCCTGATCCACAGAGACCTTTACAGATGCCTACAGGAGACCTCCCAGGTGTGGCTGCTGATTGGACTTTCTTGATGAGCATCACAACGTCAGAGGCGGCAAGTTTGGCCTCTGAAGTAAGGCACTCTCCTGTGTTCTCTTCCTTCTCCAGGCCCATCACACGCACCTCCCTCTCTGGCCTTTCTTTTCTCACAAGCTATCCAGCACTCACCAATGAGGTCCGTCTAAAGAGTTCAGTGTTACTTCGGGAACCAAGATTTTATATATATATATATATATATATGTAACAAAACCAAACAGCAACAACAAAAAAGCCCAAACAACAAACAAACAAACATAATCTCAAAAGCAACATTTTCCTCTGGAAAAAGAGTCCTTGGCTTTTGAATCCTGTGGGTCTGATGAGGTTGTAGAGGGGGGTCTGGCTAATAAAAGAACGGGGTGAGGATAGAGAGCATTGGGGTTTTCTGTAAGTCCCACCCACTGTTTGTAAGAGGACTGAAGTCTACAAGGGCTTCAAAAGGGAGCTGATATGTATTTTCCATATCTAAATGGCTCATAGATGAGAATCTGCCCCTTGCTTGAGAAATTGCGTAGGGGTGAAGACCAACTGATGCGACATGTTTGTTTGGCCCTCTCTTATTCCAAGAGTATACCAAGGTAACGAAGCCTGATTCCAAGAGTGTGCTGTGGCGAGAACTGAAGCTGAGGCATTCTAAGCCTCCTCTGAAGACTGCACGACACGGCAAAACAGCACAGGAAACTTCACAGTGACAGGCCACATGTGAGGCCTGCGAAAGCTCAAGAGTCTGGGGACGGAGTGCGGGCAGTGATAGCTACAGGGGGACATGAATTACTCATGGCATTGGGGATACTGTAGACTGTGGGGTCTTATCTCTGAACTATGTTGAAACCTGCTCTTCGGTGTGATAGCATTTGGAGATGAGACATTTGAGAGGGAATTAGATCATGCAGGGAGGGTGCTCACTAATGGAACTCATGCCCCCCCTCCATCACCGTTGGAAATGCATCACAGAATGGGATTTGGCATCTGTGGACACCAAGTCTGATGCTCTTGCATGTCTAAGGACATAGTTTACACGGAATAACTCTCCCGTGCTCAGGTCTTGCTAATCTTGCTGGCTATTTTCTCCTTTTTCTTTTTTTAAACATCAATTTCCTCCTGTACTGCCTAGCTCAAAACATTTTAGTGGTTCCTTATATGATAGATGCCTGTGTATACTGGTTGGTTGATGGGCTGATGGACAGAGAAATCACATCCTAAGGCTGAAAGTGATTCATATCAACCCCTGCCTGTTTCTATTGACCTATGAGTTTGTGCTTCCTGTCTGAAGGATGACCAAGAATCCTAATAAGGGGAATTCAGGCTGAACTTGCTTCTCTGGTTGATGATACTTTGGCTAGATATCTATTGACCAAGCAACAGTTTTTAGCCTTGACTGTAAACATACAAGAGACATGGGTTGTATCTGCCACCTTTGCTGTTGTTGTAATATATGCTCTTCTAAGATCCAGGAGAAGGGAATATTCGCTTCACAAAACATCGACTATGTACATCCATGAGCTCTATCCACTTTGCTACCTCCAGAATATAGGGTTAAGGTGTTTGGGGGTCCACTCAAATGTTAGAGAGCAAATAACTGATGATAATAACAAAATGGTATTCATGTGACTTATAGATAGCTCTATGCCATGGTTAGTGAGGTTGTAGAGATTTACCAATATGAATGCACCCAAACTATTATTATTTTCTATCTCATCTTAGCCCTTCTGAAGACAGTACCATGAGTCAAACAACTCCTGACAACAACAACAACAACTCCTTCACTCATCACTGTTGAGCCCTGTTTCTCAACATAGTGATTTGCACTCTACCTTTCTATCCATAAATGCCTAAGACCCACTCTGATCTGTGCCCAGGGCCTGGGCCTTTTTTCAACCTTCCTTTGAACCCAGCCCTGCTTCTACATCCCTTTCTTCCTCCACCTGAAGACATCAATTCCTTACTCTTTCCAATCAACTTTGCAGAACTGCTTCCACCTGAGGAGGAAGAAGCAGCATACTAATGACCAAGGGAAGGCTCCATTCTATAAATCAGCAACATGAACCTATTAACACAGGACTGTCAGTTACGGGCCCATGGCAGGCACACAGCACCATAGACGTTAAAGCTCTTTTTGTTTCAGAGATTCTGGGATTCTTCTTAAACTCACACTCTTTCAACAGTGTAAAATTGTGTATATCAGTAACATAATTATTAAGAGTTTTTAACATACTGAGTGCTTTCTGTGATTAAGCTCTCTCTTAATCCCCACAAAATGTGGTAAATTGTCAAACATTTGTTTAAGAGATGAGAAAGAAAAATTCTAAGACATTTTGTCACTTAAAAATTGGGCTAGTGAGAAGCTGTAATATAGACCCAAGTAGGTGTCTTTCACCACAGTTTTCACCTTGCTCCATAAATAAATGACAAATGTCTTTCCATTTATAACATAGAAAAATACTATATTAGGTGCTCAGGAAGGCCACAAATATCAGGAAATTCAATTGTTGCCAACCACTTTGCATATAGGAAATGCTAAATCAAGCTAAATTAAATCCAACAGAGTTTTAGACAGTTAACAAGCTTTTATTAACCCCCTGCTGTGTTGGGCACCCAGCCATGACTTGGGTTAAGCTTAATACCACTTAATTTATGAAAATGTTGTTATAATTATTCTGTTTCTAAAATTTAGGTTCCCTTAAAAAGGAAGTGCATTTCACAATTAAAATATACATCACCGGTCTCAATTCTCTTTCCGTTCAGCACACATTTATGGATATCTAGTACTAAAGGAACATCTTTGGTGGAGGGTTTGCCTAAGGCTATGGTTATTCCACTTCTACAATTCCTCCAGCAGCCAAACCCACGAAGTCCACACATCTGGCCACACAGGCCACACAGGCCACACAGGTTCTTCTGTGAATTTGGAACTGAAGTTTAGAATCTACACATCTTATGTGAACTTGGAGAAAATATGGGCTCAGGGGCCTAGAGTACAAGGAAAAAGTGGGGCGAGGGGGGGGCGGGGATGATGAATAATAGGAGATGAAGGAGGAAGAGATAGTGAGGGAGCTCAGATATACGTGATGAGAGCTGTGGGTTAGAAAGCAAAACCCTCAACACTGCATGACAATGAAGCTTGCTACTCTTAAAACTGCTTTGTAACCACGGAAGACTTTGTCTTGGGAAATTGCATTCTGAGAATGGACAGATAAGGATCCTTTTGAAGATTAACAACTGACAGAACGGCATTGTAAGGCACCCAGGAAAGCTACACTCCGTCCTCCTTTTTACTGTGGGAAAAGACCTAGTAACCATGCTAATTGGAAAACTTCCACCCGGTTGTGTCTTATTTAGCATTACTACCAGTATATCGTATTTAGCACTACCAGTATGTCTGGGATGCAGCTAATGGCCTGAACACATGGCCACCGCTGGATGCCTCTGGGTGCACGAGATATGGGAAACACCACACTTTCAATCCAGATCTCTAGGAGACTTTACAAAGCCATGTCTTCACAACAGATCCAAGGGGACACATTAGTGTTTCTTTTCACGAGGTAAAAGGATATGTCATTCTTTAATTAATTATATACGATTTGAAAAACACTGTCAATAAAACAAAGTGTTGTGTACTAGTGGGAAAAGAAATGAGACAAAAAAAAATATATATAGCCTGTCCTATTATTCATTTGTATTGATCTAGATGTTCAAGCCAATATATCACAATTTGACAAAAGGTTAAATATTAACAGAAGAATCATTAATCTAACAAAACAAATTAGCATAACAGTGGCTCTCCTGGTTGGTGTTCTGTGCATTGTGGGTCTGGATAGACTGCAGAAGGCTTCAGACTGAGGTTTAGTACCAATCTTTATAGACCCAGCCATGAAGTGGACTAGATCCTGAGGTGAACAAAGCAAAGAGGTTGCTGTGGCAGACAGCAAAGGTCTTACTGTAAGCATCCTCCACATAAAACATACATGCCTCTTAACAAGGAAAGGAAATGAGACAGAACCAAGCACTGGCCTTGGCACATTTTCTTTTCAAATTAGTTTTCAAATGCTTGGGTGTGTGGTAGGACTTTGGCCTAGGCCTTTCATCCTAGTATTTCAGGTGCAGAGATAGCTCCCTGAGCTTTGTCTCCTGCTGTGGGCAGTCCCTTTGATGTTGGCCAGTGCTGTCATCTGACTCCTCTCTGACCAACAGGAGGAAATTTTTTTCTGGATGTGAAACATGAGCTTAAGTAGATTACAGGGAGCCAGAGGCTGTGCTCCAACAAACACCACCTCTGGCTTTTAGTCTTTTTAAAAAGGGAGTGCTGAGGAGTGATCTCACACAAGGCGGGGGTCCAAGTAAACAGCATGGGCTTTCAAATGGCCACTGAGTTTCGGTATACTGACACTTGACAGCATTAACTTACTTGTACCTTATCAAGATATGTTAAGATGTCACTGCACTTTTGTTTTCATTTTTTAATTTATATTTATTCGTGTATTTATTTGTTTGAGATAGGGTCTCACTGTATAGTCCAGCTCGGCCTTCAAGCTCTGGGATCAAAGATATGTGCCACCAAGCCTAACTGAAACTATGCTTTTTTTTTTAAATGATACAAAAACCAACTTGCATATATAATTTTTTTTCTGAGAGTAAAGAAATATTTCTATGAATTTCATCTGCTTCTCCAGTTTTAATTTGGTACATTTTTTTCTGTATATTGCCTCGAGTGTCTTGCTACCTTTTCTTTAGTCATGAGCCTATGTGGTCTTGATGCTGGTTCTGTAGTCACCTGTACAGCTGCCTTGGTTTCTATCTGCATGCTCCTCATGTACCTTCCCACGTGTCACCATGAGTCCACTCATCATTTCTCTCCAGCTGGGCATCTGAGAAGGTAAATTCAGGAGATTACATGCTATATCTGGTGCAGAAGGAGAAGTGGAAGTCTAGAAATGTTCAATGAATTGCAGAAATTATTGAGTTAGGTATGTAAGTAAAAACATTGATTATATCTGCCAGAGTTTCTTGTAACTTTTGTTACTTTAAGATTATAAATTTAAAATCACCAGGATTATGAGTACTCATAAAGATTACAATATTTTGATACCTTATGTAGCAATTTGTGTTTCCCTAAGAATTAAAAGACAAACTGAAAAAAAAAATAAGTAAAGTATAATAAGAGGATACTTTCATGGCCACTTACAGTTCACAGTGAAGGAAAACATGATCATTTTCCATAAAAATCTTTCACTGCGATAACCAACCTTATCTGAGAAGAGATGACACCCCCTTTTCCCAAGTCATACTGAGCAGCCCCAATCAACCCCAGAGACACGGCACTTTGTAAACATATCTTCAACGATTTATCGGTTTCATTTATATCATCCTTAGAGTTATTGCCTGCGTCAAGCCCAAATATCTCCTTCAAATGTAAAAGTGCACCTGTGCACACACCAGTGTCCAGAAGACAGTAGTTCATTATCTACACAGAAAAAGCAGTCAGAGCACAAGGACCACTTCCAACAGAGATCTGGCTATGTAATTCATGTAAAAACCTTTCTCATCCTGCCCACATTATCTGAAACGATTCTATTTGCCAACATGGAATCCTTGTGAGTTTAAACATGGCTCACCAGCATTTAAACGCCTCTTAACCATCTTCCTCCTCCACAGAACCATCAAAACGTTAGACCATGGCTCCCCCAGACTCCTCTTTCTAGGATCTGACATGTATCTATGATAGATGTTGTTTTCTTTAGAGCACTGAAAATTCAGTGGTCCTTAGTGATGCCCACTAATACTTAAGTTGATTTCCAACTTGCACAGCACTTTGAAGTCTTCAGGATATCTAGAAACAGGTAAGCCTGCTAGATCGTAATGCAACAATTAGTCAAAATTAAAAAACCGAAGTAGTCCTAACAGTGGATGCACATGGGTTCACAGACTGACAAAGAGAAGATTTAAAAAATTCATTGAGGGATTTTAAAGGAGAAAATCAGGTTGACTCCAAGCCTTCTAGGAAAGGAAAGGTTTGGTGGCCTCTGTGTGTGTGCTAATAGCTATTTTCCAATCTCTAATTTATGGAGGCCAGTTTTCGCTTGGCTTTCCACTCTGTGCAATAGTGGCCAACTTCAAAGACTGATGAAATCTGAGAGTAGCATTAGATCTAACATCATTGCCAAGAAGGGCTTTAAGCTGAGCGAGAGTGAGTTGGACAGGAAGGGAAATAGAAAGCTCCTCCAGATGGAACTCTTAGCCTTATAGGAAATCGAAATATTATTTTTTTTCAATCCTCCTTAGAGATTTCCAGGGTGGTTTATGCTGCTCTGAAATCATGCTGTTTACTAGGATGGCACTGGAATAGAGATATCGGAGAGTGAGATGGATTGTAATTTATGTGTCCCAATTAGCATGAGGGATTTCCTGGAAGCAGTGCTGTTCTCTGAGATGACTCTCTGTGACCGTGCATGGAATCCTTGGGCTGTACGAAGCTGAGAATGCAGTTCTGTTGGCTCAGCATCTCAGAAATGATTTTCTGCATCATGCTTAGGTCCCTGGTCCAAGGGGTGAGCTGAGAGTACTAGTAACCATTTCAGTGGCTTCTCTCTTTGTCCTCATCAAAAACACCTCGAAAACAAGATTTTGAATCGATAAACAAAATGTTAGTAAAACGAGAGGTGCCGAAATATGATTGAAAGCAAAAGTGTATAGAAGTTAGAGTTGAGAATCCTCAAGGAATAGGATAACATTTTAAAAATATGGCATGTCTAGCAAAACAACAATTAAGACCCAAAATAATTTCTCTATGATATGCTACATAGACATTCCATATTAATTTTCTATAGTTGTATGTCAGGTTGGCAACAAGAAAGACTGCCCAATGAGATGGGCTCAGAGGGCAAAGGTGCCCAATAGCCTGAGTCCAAATCCTTGGATACTAAAATCCTAAAACTTACCCTCTGCCCTCCACATGTGTGCTGTGGTGAACACATTTATATATATACATGCTCATAAAATAAATATGTAATACAAATTAGTAACTGGTCTCCTCAAAGATTTCTTTAAAAAAAAGGAACAAGGTTATTAATATAAGTAGCTATCATAAAGGTTAAAGCTCACACTTTTTTGTTTTGTTTTTGTTTTTTTTCGAGACGGAGCTTCTCTGTGTAGCCTTGGCTGTCCTTTGTAGACCAAGCTGGCCTCGAACTCACATTGATCCATCCGCCTCTAGCTCCCGAGTGCTGGGATTAAAGGCATGTGCCTCCACTCCCGGCCACCCTTCTTAAGAGACATTTTAATTTTAGTGTTTTATGCAATATGATTGAATACTTTATGCTGTTGCATGGCCTGGCATAGCATTCTGATTGAACTACATATTAGTTAAGCATCTAGTGTGATTTACTTAACCTGGGGTTAACTGGAGGATATTATATGTCATAGTTTTGTTATGAAGTCTAGACACAATGCATGTAAGGTTCTAATTATAAGCCACACAACAGACTTCCCACAAACAATGGTTCTCTCTATCATGGTCATGAGTTGAATCCTCAAAGCTTTTCTATATTTTCTTGTCATGCAACCAAACTTTAAAATAATACCAGAAGTTTAAAAGGAGAACTGTCAATCCATCCCCAGCTTCTGCATCTCACCTTCCCACCCGCCACAGAGCAGACACATTTGGGAAATCACTGTGTCTATACTGAATTTAGACAGATTTTCCCCTTAAGCATTACCTTTAAAAATACTGTTTAAGAGCTATTTACCTGGCACTTATATTGTATGAGGGATTATATGTGATCTGGAGACATTATACAGGGCGTGGGAAGCATCCGTAGGCTGCATACAGTCTAACGCTGGGCTATACGCAGGGCTGGAGAGGCAGGTGGGAACCTCCTGGTGACCTCTGAGGCTGGCTCAACATTACCCTTCCTATAATTCATATGCAAGGGAAGATGTGCTGAGATTGTTTTTTTCCTGCAAGCATTTTCCCCTAACTGTATGCTTTGTAAAGGCTTGTATCACTGGACATGAGGAACTTTGTCCCACCTGAGTTTTGTGGGTTCCATCCCCAGGAACTTCCTGTGTCTTGGGTATTTCTTGCAAACTGACAGACACGTCTAGAATCTCAGTCCCACTCAGTTTGATCCCATTAGAAAGGCTGCAGTATGCCGTTTCACCTGGAGACACCGCGTGTCTGTGTCTTAGTTTTGTTCTTCTGAACTCAACGGTCGTTAAGCCTCCCGCTTGAACACCTCAGACGTTTATAACAGTTTTAGTTCAGCTTTGGGATCATAGGATTTCTGCCCATATTTTCCTGCATTGCACCTATGCACACACATGTGTCTCGGAGCAGTGTATCACCGCTTTTCATTATTCCTGAAAGTAATTAAAATATATAACTTCAGTCTTTTGTGTTTACCCTTGTGCTCTGGTTTTCCTGTTCACTCTGCGTCTGTGTTGTCAGATCACACAGTGAACCATTTAGCATAATCTTTCTCTTTTTGTCACAGATAAGCAGCTAATGGCGTACTTACCCTTACTGTTAGTAATCAGGCAGCTATGCAACCACCCCAAGGGTCCTGAGGGCCGTGGGAAAAACAGTCAACTTATGAGCCACCCTGGAAACATGTGATCAGAAACAAGTCATCGCCAGCCTTCAGTGTTTAAGTCCCCTGAAAGCCACAGTTGCACTCTCTGAGCGTGCGTGTGCACATTTTGCGCATTTGTTAGGTCCCCTTAAAGGGACTTCTCCCCACCCCACCCCCATCCCCCCATCCTTGTGCGTGCTCTCTCTCTCTCTCTCCTGTGTCTCCAGAGACTGGCTTTGTGTCCCCCTCCCTAATAAAATCTATCATGTGGATCTGCCCTTAAAAAATGCACAGTAGAAGGGAAATGTTTGCAGGAAGAAGACAATCTCAGCTAGGAGCGCATCTCCCTTTGCATATGAATTTTTGTTCTGTTTGGCCGTATAGCCCCGCGCGTACATCCTAATACCCTACTGCCGATTTTTCTACTGCCATCACACACCACTCATCATTTTTGTGATTTGAAGATGATTTTCTAATAGATACTTTAAAAAATGACCAGCGGGAAAAAACAAAAGGAAACTTTCGCCCCCCAAAACAACATCAGAATTCCCAGGAACACGGCTGTCTGTGTTCTCTCACTCTCTCAATTCCATGTACTTCATGTTGGATACTGATTTTGACGCTATTAACTGGTCCATCAGTCTCCTGTCCATTATCTCTTTGGCGCTAAGGGCGTGTTGTCAGAAAGTTCGATGAGATGCAACACTTCCTCACATGCTCTTTTTGTTTAGATATCCAAATGGTTGTCTTTAATAATTTAGACATTTTACTGGAATATCTATCTCTAAATGTCAACTGATACTGAAAGTGCGCCCATTTCACTTAAAAAAAAAACAATTAATTTCAAGGTAAACAATCTAATTATATTTCTTCAGATTTGTTCTGTTTCAAGATCTCGTTTCAGTAATTCTCTTTTATTCCTGTTAGATTTTTTTTAAAACTAACTTTAGCACTTGTCAATTTCATGTCTTCGTGTGATTAAAAAAAATCCTTTTTCCTCTATCTGTTTTTTCAGAAGACATTACTTTGTGTTTTCAGAGTCACTCACTCCTTCTAGTGTGGGCACTATTTTTGAAAAATAGTATATTTTCTTTTTGCTTTTCACATATTTGCATCTTCTTAATGTCTAGCTTGTTTCAAAATGAAAGTGCCGGTTTTGATCTGTATTCTGAACAATTCTTGCATGCTTTCATTCTCTGTAATGAACCCTCTATTCTCAGTGTTTATGAAAGCTTTGTATAGGACTAGAGCGAATAGCTCTCGTTTCTTGATACTAGACCGAATCTAGTTTCCATGGACTTTGGCTGAGAAGCTTGCTTCAACAAAATGCTTGTTGTTGTTGTTCTGTCTTTTTTCCCCCTCCCCAAAGGGTCTGTTTCTGTTGTAGCATTAAAAACATAGCAGCCGAGTTTTAGGATCCTCCTTCTCTGTTCATCTCCTCCATGTTACCACGATCTTCTCTCCCTGTCCCAAAGGACTCTGAGGGGCACCTCTGAGCCTTCATGCCTAGGAGCCTGCCCAAATCCTTACAGCCTATGGGCTCCTCGCCCCCATTAGGGCTCCACAGGCCAGCTCCTGGGGTACCTGACATTTTCACTTGTCCAGTATGCCACCTCTATGAGATTCTCCTCTTTTCTGATTTGAGACCTACCAATTACTTTCTTTTATCTTTCTTCACGGGAACTGTTTGGCATCTATTTGCATTTTGAGCATTTAGACATCTGCTATCTTTCCCCATGCCCCACCCCTGTCTTCCTGCTTTCTGTCTCCTCTAGCCCACTCTTTCCTTCCCATCTCTTTTCTGCCCTTCTTTTTTTCCCTCCCCCTCCCCCCCGCAATGGGATCAAACACAGTGCATTGTGGAAGATAGGCAAGTCTCAGAATACAGTCTAAGAATGGAGTCCTGTGAGATTTCTGAATGCTTATAAAAAAACAAAACAGAACAAACAAAAAAACAATACATGAATCTTGGGACTTCACTTTCTCCAAAAACATGGAATTGTTCTTAAAATGTGTTTTTGTGTTCCTCCTAGACATAGTGAATGGCAGTGAGTTTGCTAAAGATTATTCACTGTAACTGGATACAGTTATTTGTTTATCTGCATCTATGGAAAACCATGGTTTTATCACATGTGGCGTGTTTACCCTGCACAGCTTGCCCTTGTGACTGTACACTTCACTCATGAATTCTCTTAAGACTGAGGGGAAAAATGACCTTGTGTTCTCAATAAAGATGGCTATTGCATGAGACTTGGGTCTGCTTCCTTTATCAGCTCCATTCTTCCAGGTACCAAACAGGCAAACACGCTTCCTCTGACCTCCTTTCGGTTGTCTGATTCCCAAATCCTGGTTTTTCTAGGTGTTCTCTCTCTCTCTGTCTCTCTGTCTCTCTGTCTCTCTGTCTCTGTCTCTCTCTGTCTCTGTCTCTGTCTCTCTCTCTCTGTCTCTGTCTCTGTCTCTCCCTCTCTGTCTCTGTCTCTCTCTCTCTCTCTGTCTCTCTCTCTCTGCAAAAAGGCAGAGACAAACATACTGTCATTGCCATGTTCCCCAGATCTTCATTCATCACTTTAAAAAACCAGGGACGACTATTTGATTTACCATGAAGTAGGTTTGCAAAAGGAAGAAAAGACCTGAAAGAGTGAGTTTGTTTTTGTCTAGACAATAGAGCTCTGTGTCCCAGGAAAACAATGCCAGTTCCTAAATTTTAATGCTTTCAAAACTATCTTTGGCAAACACAGGTGTGCATTTAGTTTTTAAAGAAGTTTTCATTATGCAGTGATATTTACTATTGATCCCCCTAGGCCTCTTTGTTGTCTCACCTCTATTTCTTTTTACCATGAACCGTGTGGAAGAGATTCCATAGAGCACTTAGAATGCTGAGCCTGATCCCTGATGATCTGAAGCTAATGGGCTGTGGCCAGGGCACTGCCAAACTGGGCACATCTTACTGTCACCATGTGTTCTCCTCCACTCTGTGTCAGCAAGGGTGGGGGTTTTCTTGAATTGGAAGGTTTCTGTGTCTCTGTACAGATTCAGGCACAGTGAATTATATATGTTATTAAAGGGAAACTTTAACTTCTAAACATCCATTTATGTATGGAGGAACCCCTTCCATGTAATACGTACAGAGGCCAGAGATTTGGGGTTCTTTCCTTCTACCATTTGAGGCCCCAGGATTTAAAGCATGTTATAAGGCTTGGTGGGAAGCTCCTTTACCCAGTGAGCTATCTCACTGGGCCAGAAAAGCAAAACAGAACAACACACACACACACACACACACACACACCATCACCCCCCCACACACACACACACATATACCCACACTCATGGGAAATGAGACATTGCTGCTTGCTTCATTGCCCTGCTAAGTTGGGGGAAGCACAGAATGGCAGAACTGAGATAAAAGCACTTAGCTCATTTCCAAGCAATAATCTTTTTTGAAATGTTTAAAGTATTATTTACACAGTTTCCAAATGAGCTACTTCTAATATGTAGAGAGTTAGTATGTTAATATATTGTCAATATACATAGTTAATATATACATTTAGTATCTTAATATATTGTGAATATATATACTTAAAATATAATATATTATGAATATACATAGTTAATATGTAAAGAGATAGTAATTAGTACATGGTTTATACTAGAGTTACTATATTAATCTATAGTTAATATGTAGAGAGTTATAAGTGCTGGCTATTCTCAGTAGTTCTGTGCCCACACAGATTCTTTCTAGCAGGTCTTTGTAGTTACACATCAGATTAGTATTTAACATTTCTCTTTATTTCCTGTGAGGTTCCAAGCTGTAGCCCTATCTGAGGACAGTACATGATATGTGTTTTCTTTTATGTGCATGAGCCCATCTATCCTGCTGGCCACCAGCCATGAGACTCAAGCTGCTCGATAAGGAACTAAATATTATTGTTTCCAACACAAGGAAGACAGACTTTTGTTCATTTAAGAAAAATAAATGCTCCTTATAGAAGCTTTTCAGTTTCATGAGGTTCCATTTATTGATTGTTGATCTTAGAGCCTGAGCTGTTGGTGTTGTGTTTAGGCAGTTGTCTCCTGCGTCAATGAGTTCAAGGCTTTTCCCTACTTTCTCTTCTAATAGTTTTAGTGTTTCTAGTTTTATATTAAGGTTCTTCATTCACTTGGAGGTAGGTTTTGTGCAGAGTGACAAAATATGAATCTATTTGCAGTTTTCTACATGAAGACATCCGGTTAGACCAGCACCATTTGTTGAAGATGCTATCATTTTTTCCATTATATGGATTTGGCTTCTTTGTCAAAAATCAACTGTCCATAGGTGTGTGGGTTTATTTCTGGGTCTTCAACTCGATTCTATTCATCCACCAGTCTGTTGCTATGACAGTACCATGCAGTTTTGCTCTATAGTACAGCTTGAAATGAGGTATTTCTCCAGAAGATCTTTTACTGTATAGGTTTGTCTCAGCTATTCTGAGGTTTTTTTTTTTTTTTTTTTGTTTGTTTGTTTGTTTTTTGTCTTTCCATATGAAGTTGAGAATTGTTCTTTCAAGGTCTGTAAAGAATTCTGTTGGGATGTTGATATGCTTGCAGATAGGAGCCTAGCATAGCTGTCCTCTGAGAGGCCCCATCCATCAATGGATCAAAACAGATGCTAAGATTCACAGGCAAACATTGGGCAGAGCACAGACAGCCTTGTGGAAGAATAGGAGGAAAGATAGAAGGACCCTGAGGGAATAGGAGCTCTACAAGAAGACCAACTTGGGCTCAGGGGGACTTTCGGAGATTGAAGAACCAAACAAGGACCATGTATGGACTGGACGTAGGCCCCCTAACATATATGTGCCCAATGGGCAGCTTAGTCTTCATGTGGGTCTCTTAGTAAGGGGAGTGGGGCTGTCTCTGACAAGGACTTTCTTGCATGCTTTTTGATCACTTCCCCTTGGTGGGGATGCCTTGCCAGGCCACAGGGAAAGAGGATGCACTCGGTCCTGATGTGACTTGATGTGCTGGGATGGGTGGGTGGGGCTTCCCTTTTCTCAGGGCGGGGTGGGGAGTGGGAGAGGAGGATACAGGGAAGAGGGAAGGAGGGTGGGACCAGGAGGAAAGGAGGGAGTGGTACAATTGAGATGTTAAGTGAATAAATAAATACATTAATTTAAAAACTGGTATGTGTGGATTATTAAATCTTGACAGAGGATATAATGTTTTGGTCAGATCACTTAGGTTGGAAAGAGAGTGAGGAGATCACTAGAGTGAAACAGTAGAACCATCTAAATACATGCATTTAGTTCTAAAGCCTGATCTATATTAAACTAGCTCTTATTTATAACAATGTAAGGAGATCCTCTAATCTACTGAAAATCAGACCCCAGGCTGATCTGTATTCAAAGTTTCAAAAGAAAGGGTTGAGAATGTGGCTTAGTTGGCAGAGTGCTTGCTAACATGAATGGAGTGCTCCAGCTCTGAGTAAACCTGGCATGGCGGCACTTGCCTATAATCCCTGCACTCAGCCCAAAAGATGTGGAGGCAAGAGGACCAAACAGTCCTGAGCATCCTTGGCCATACAACAAGCTTGAAACTAGCGTGGGATACACAAGACACCATTGCAAAATAAAAGTGAAACGTGCGTTAGATTGGCAGGAGGCACTCAGATAGCTTGCATACTCCCTCGTCCTAGCACTGCATAAGCCAGGCACCACGCTGTGTGCCTACCATGCCAGCCACTGAGAGGCTGACATGGCTGGTTGGCCAGAAGTTTATGTCCAGCCTGGGATACAGCATGATACCCTATTTTAAGACAAGCAAACAAACAAATCAAGGAGTAGAGAAAATGTCCTTCAGCCTCAAGACCACACCTTCTGGGGGGAGGGGGGAGATGCCCTGCTTCCGCAAAGGAGCTGGGAAACACAGTGGAGCCAGGGGACCATTCACAGCAAAGCTGAGACACAGCGTACCCAGAAGCTTTCAGTCCTGGTCATATATTCTTCTAGATGATTCTGGTTTGGTTATATGTGGGCCTTCCTTTCCGTGAGCCTTGTGCCTTCCTTCACCTTCGCAAAGAGTCACAACCCAGGCACTCTCCTCACCTAGCATCTGCTCCACTGCCATTCCAGCTCTTTCTCGATGAGTGAATGAGGCAAGCCAAGGCACTGTGATGAAGGGGTCACTTAATTTCCGTTTGTAAAGCCAAATCTCCTGTGCTCCCCGTAATTACCAATCAATTTTACATAAATAGCAAAATTAAGTCCCATTATTCTCATTTACCACAAAATTAGAGGAATTAATTAAACATGGAAAAGGGGCCAATGCCTGCCAAATCACCACTTCCAGTAGATGAAACAAATTCCACGCAGGCAGGAAGAAGACCGAACACCGAACACGGCATCCGGAGACCGTGAAGGGGTGTAGCTGAAAGCAGCGGGAATGTGGCAAGTATCTGACACCCACATATATCAATGTTCCAGCCTCACAGAGATGACGTAGAAAATGTACTCTTCCCTACACACTAGACATAGCGCCATTACAGCCTTGGTGACTAAAACAAGGTGCCAGGCTCCTTTCTGTTGTTTGAAGAAGGCACAGCCTGTGTTTGGTCTGGAGGGATAACTCAGTTATTAAAAGTGCTTGCCTTGCAAGCATGAAGACCTGAGTTCTAGCCCCAGTGCCCACAGAAGGAAGGCCAGGCATGGAGCCAGAGAGGTAGAGGCAGGTAAATGCCTGAGGCTCACTGGACAACCAGTCTAGATTAATCGAAGAGCTTTGTGCCAGTGAGAGAGATTTGTCTCAAAAATGTGTACATACATACATACATAAATACATACATACAAACATACATTTTAAAAAAGATAACCTGTGCCTGATGAACACCTGAGGTTGACCTTCTAGAAGATTCTGGTTTGATCTCATGTAGGCCTGCAAGCCCATCTGCACATATATGTGCATCCCACACTCACAGGAACACACACATACACACATACAACATGTCTATGCAAACTCTATAAATTCTGAGGAGAAGGCAAACCTAAGCTCTGCTTTCGATCTGAACCTGTCTGGGGGAGTTTCCATGTATGCCACTGTTGCTATTGAGTCCAGCTAAGCTCCGGAGGCCAGACCTCAGAACAGCCTTGCTTCTTTATGAAAGGGTATGCGAACAACCAGACCAACTTCCTGAAATAAACGGAAAGCAGATGAGAAGGGGGTGGGGCCAGTGTTTGGCCTCACAGACATTTGGTATCAATCAGGCTTGACCATGCTCAGAGCTTGGGGCTGAGGTAGGTAAATCAGATCCGCAAGGCATCTAGGTGAGGAAAGAAGCCTTCTGAATGCCCCTTGCCATAACTCCCATTATGACAGTTCAATATCAACCATTCCTTAGATAACTCTCCAAATATAATACAGAGACACATTAGAAGTTCTTCACACTTTCCCTAAGGAGAATTTTGTCACCTGTGTCCACTTGACTTACACTGAGATTTTGTCCTGGGAATAGCGACTGTTACTTCATGTTGTCTCTGGCAAGCACACCAGCATCCACCCAGTCTTTGCTGTGAAGATGGCTCCTCTGGCCAAGGGAGGGTGATCGGACCTCTTTAATTAGCCGCGTTCTGTAAATACGCCATTTTTCTTCTAAATCCATGCTAGGATTATATTTACAAAGGGACAGACACCAACAATTAATTTGGATTAGAGTAAGTCAGTATCAGTGAGTGTCTGAGCATAATCGAGAGACAATTAAGAGGAGTGTGGATGGTGTCCACAGAAGACAGGCAAAGGGGTGTCTGTCAGAGCCTACATTTCACCTACGTCTTCAAGCAGGGATTGGACACTCAGCCACAAAAAGAAGCAGCAAGATTTTCTCCGGAAACTCTATTAGCAAAGAGTGAACCCCACATCACGCGCTTTTGAATGCATCGTTTGATGTTATTGATGTTTGCTCCCAAGCCAAGTTGTGGGAGACGCTGGCATCTGACCTACTGCTGTGAACAGGAGGCAGAGGCTGCTTCTTTGGCATCTCCCAAGTGAGTGCCTGTCTGAAGGTGCCCCTGAAGGTGGACATGCTTATGGCACTGGAGTAGAGGACACACGGGGATGGGGCATCTGACCAGCCAGTTCATCCCCAAACTGGCACCACCACATTTCCTGAGACCCCTCCTCATGCTGTCTTGGTCTCTCTCTCTCTCTCTCTCTCTCTCTCTCTCTCTCTCTCTCTCTCTCTCTCTCTCTCTCCAACCCTTTCCTCTTTCCCACCCTTTTCTCTTAATTTCCCCCCTATGCTTCTTTAATAAATTTCTCTAAAACTCATTGTGGCTGATGAATTTTTTTCTACAAGTTTGTGAGACAAGAACCCAAAGGACCTTGGTCTGGGGAAGCTCTGGTGACCATCTACTTCCTAGGATCCTAGCTCCCTGAGGAAGCCTAAGATATATCTAACATATATTCCAACACCCTTGTACCTCTTCCTGTGTCTTTTTTTAACTTAAAATAAAGGAATGGCAATCTCAATCCAACATTAGCTAGAGCCAAGGAAGAGAGGAGAAGCAGGAGGCAAAACAAGGGCCATTTGTATTTATAAAATGGTCAATGTGTTCTAAAGTCATTAATAATATGTGGAGGAGTTACATATATCAAGACATCCACTAGATTACTAAAAGTTAACTATGTGTGTGGTATGTGTGTGCATGCGCATGTGAGTGTATGTGTGTTTGTATGGGTAGTGTATGTATGTGTGTGGTGTGTATTTGTGTGTACATGTGGGGTATATATAGGTGTGTGTGGTGTGAGGTGTGTGTATGTGTGTGTGTGTGTGTGTGTGTGTGTGTGTGTGTGTGTGTGTGTGTACGCGTTTGCACATGTGCATTTAAAGGCCAGAAGACAACTGTAGTGTTGTTCTCAGGAGCACTGCCTTTTGTTTGTTTTTGTTTTTGCTTTTTCGACACAGCCTCTCACTGGCCTAGAACTCACCTGGTTCTATGTTGTTTGCCTATCCAGTCCCTACCTCCTCAGCTCTATGGTTCCTGCCATATTCCATAACACCTACCTTCTCCTTACATGGATTCGAGGACTCAAACTCAGGTCTTTGAATTTGCAGGGCAAGCATGTTCCCAGTTGAGGTGCCCCAAGTCCCGAGAGTTAACTGATTTTTAAAGCTTTATCCTTAAGAGTGTTAACACAGTCACACATAGGTAACTAGGACTCTTTGCCCCTTACTACTGTTGGCAGAAATGAACAGGCCTATTTTATTTGGATAGGGCGGGCCAGATGCATTCCTCACTGTCTCCCAATCAATTCTACAGTGGGAAGGAGACAGCAGGGTTGTCAGGGAGGCTGAGGGTGCAGGCTCAGGGTGGGGCAGCTCTGGATAGTTGAGTTGTTATGAGACCTGGAGCAATTGGTTTGCTCTCCCTATCCCCACCTGGAGTTTGATGGCTCTGGAGGGCTGACTGAGATCGGTCCTAAAAGTCCTAGGATCTAACACTAGTCAGGCCCTGGAGTGCCTCAGTTATTTGGGGACAGCTGTGATCGCTGCTATTATTACCACAATGCTGCCATCTCCTGAGGACCACTGAATCTGTCCACCTGTTGTCTTTTGTCAGGAGGCAAGTTAGCATTTGGGTTGAAGCAAATGTTAAAAGAGGGAGGGGCGAGCTCTGGGCAAACCTCTCCCTGACTCTACGGGCTGAAGACATGATTGCGGCAGAGGGATGATAGACCAAAGCCACTAGTCTTTTGTTTATCTTATTTTGATCTCTTCGTGTATTCATTGACACGCAAGGTTTGGCAACACTGTAGTTTCTCGTACAATCATAGTTTCCGGGATAAATGCAGAAGCTCTATTATTATCTCCAAGGGATCTTTATGGACACTGCAAAGAGAAGTTTTTATCATTGTGTCTTGCTAGGTGTGCTCCATCGTCCCTGGGATGGAGATCCCAGAAGCAGACAGAGGCAAACCCCTGGGGTTCCCAGGGCCAATCCTAAATGTCCGTGAGCTGCATTCAGGCCCCCATCCTCCCCCACCAACTGCTCTGGAGAAATAGAATAGGAAGATAGCTAGGAAGCCAGAGCTCACAGAGGCAGTCGTTACTGGACAAAATACTTGGGTGGTAGCTAGTTTCTCCCTCCTTCCCTCCCTCCCTCCCTCCCTCCCTCTCTCTCTCTCTCTCTCTCTCTCTCTCTCTCTCTCTCTCTCTCTCTCTCTCTCTCACTCTCTCTCTGTTCCTTTTTAGTTTTTCCAGAGAGGGTTTCTCTGTGTAGCCTTGGCTATCCTGGACTCACTTTGCAGAGCAGGGAGCAGGGTGTGGCTAGTTTCTAATAGTGGGGCACAAGTGATCACATAATCATCTACTCTGTGGTAGGTCTTTTTGTCATGATCACAGCACCAAAAAAAAAAAATCCTAAGAATGAGGGCTAGAACTCAGGGGTGTTTAGTCAAGCTATCTGAATTCATTTTTTGCCCCCTGGGCACACTAGCTTAATTTTTATTTATTTTTAAAAATTTTTATTAAATATTTTTACATCTACATTTATATTATTACTCATATATACAATAAACTACCTATAGTAAGAAGAACCATGAAATAATCAGGACTTATATAAATGTTACATTCATAGTGTTTGAGCTATTTGTATTTGGTAACTTTGTAGAAAATATCTTTCCTATCTTGATGCATCTAAAATTCTGAATGTAAAGCAATATCTCATCATTATCAGCTTAAAACATCTATCTAGACCTAAAAAACATCTTAGCCCATAAACAACTAAGCTTAATTGTAAAACTTAACTATCTGGTCTTCAATTCCATCAGAGACTTGAGAAGGAATAAAATTAATTACTTGAGTATACAAGGATTGCCAGTTAGCAGCTTCCCAAATGAGAAGATGACAGAGACAGTTTACTGCCTAACAGTCACCCTAAATTCTCTATAATGGAGGAGCATCATCTTCAGCCTTCTGCCCCAATATATATGACAGACATATTTGTGAGGCAGGAAGTATTGAGGATTTGCTTACCTTGTCTTGGCAGAGCTTGGCTGTAGACTCTGCCTGCATCCAAGCTTGCTCCTTTTTAGCCAGAATTCTGTCTGTGTTAGAAGCAAGGACATTTTGCCCAGTGGCTTATTTGTCATTTTGAAGCTGTCTCCATAAGGAGGTTCTCTGATGCTCATTATCTTCTTTGAGGTAGGCTGGGTGTTGCCAGGACTTAACCTGTCTCATTGTAAAGCTATCTTTGAAATAATAAAAACATCTTTAAACGCCAAATTCTGTATGCCTCTGAGGTTTTTGAAGACCTTATCTATTTTACCTGATCATAGCTATCTGTTACATCTAGGATGTATATTTTTGTAATAAAAATAGACTAGTAATTGATATGACCATGATTTGATGAAATAACAATTAACTTGTATAACTTTCTTATCCTATACAGCCAGCAATAGCACTTTCAAAGTATTGGAAGTTAAACCTTGTATTATAACTGAGTTGTATGAGTACACTACCACATACTAGAGTAGAAATATAAATAACGTGTGTAAAGAATGATCTCAAATTTGAGTTCTATACTAACGTATCTACAATTAAATTTATTTTGCATGTATATACAAAATTATATACCACTGAATTAAAAGTAACCTTGTGAGTAACAATTAAGGCATTAAGTTGTGGAGTAGATTCATTAATCTTCTTTTTGTCCTATCATCTATTTATATTTCTATATCCCCCTTCTTTCTTCTCAGCTCCTATCTCCAACCCTAAGAATGAAAGGCAAATGAAAAGAGAGGCATCTCTGGGTCCAACCTTCTTCTCTCTCTGAATAAGACCAATAGTAACTTAGAACCAACTCCTAATGAAAAGAAACATCTGCCACTCAAGAAAGTAACCCAAAACCTACCTACGCAACTCCCCTTAAGGGAAATGAGTTCAGGGTAGCCTGGCCTACAGGAGACCTTGTCTCAAAATTTAAACAAACAAACAAACAACGGAAATAACAGCTACAGTCACCAACTGAAGAACCCGCACATTTGAGTGAGGTTTAATAGCACTTGCAAAGCTGTGTGTAAACAGGGACCAAGCTGCATAGGTGAGAGAAGACCACAGAGAGCCCTGCCACGGAGCTTCAGGGTGTCTGCCCTACGGGGCAAGGAAACACTGCGCCCTCTGCTTCTGAGACAGAGCAGAGATGTGCTAAAAAAAAAAAAAAAAAAAAAAAAAAGACCAGAGTTCACTCTGCTGAGACACACATTTTGCATGCCCGTTCGCACCTCCAAACAGTCGAAGCCTCTAATAACATGAAAGTATGGGGTGATCTTGGGATATTAAGTGTGCTCGTGGCATCGATCTGGACTAACCCACTGGGACCGCATTTTCAGCTTGCCGGAAGCTCGGCCATAAGCTCAGAAGCAAACCCCACTTTAAAGTCTTACCGAGGCAGGAACAGGCCATCCAGAAAATGCCCTACCAGGCAAAAATCCTAGGCTAATGAAGAGGCGACCATGAAACCAGGAAGTACACAGAGGCAAATCCGGTCAGGCACCTAGGGCAAGAGGGACGGAAAGGTGAAGGCCATTAAGAGGGAGGTAGCAAATGTGTGTGCTGGGATTAGCTGTATGACATTACTAAACCTCACTGGGCCTTGTGGCAATTAGGCCACTAACACTGTTGTGGATTTTAATTACTTTAATTATTTAATTAAAATCAATTGATTTAATTAATCAATCATTCCTCTCTCTCTCTCTCTCTCTCTCTCTCTCTCTCTCCCTCCCTCCCTCCCTCCCTCCCTCTCTCTCTCTCTCTCTCTCTCTCTCTCTCTCTCTCTCTCTGTGTGTGTGTGTGTGTGTGTGTGTGTGTGTGTGTGTGTGAGACGTACATGTTACCTGGATGTGAGTGTGCATGAGGCTGGAGGTGAGTGTTCTCTACCTTATCATTGGGCGGGGTCTCTCAGGCAAACCTAGAGCTTTTCCAAAATGGCTGGCCTCCTTTGCGCTGGGGATCCCTGTCACTGTCTTGGATCCCTGACTCACAGGCAGACTACCATAGGCATCGGCATAAGTTCGGGGATCTGTGCGGTTTTTTTTTGTTTTCTTTTGTTTTGTTGGTTTTTTGAGACAGGGTCTCTCTGTGTTAGCCTTGGCTGTCCTGGACTCACTTTGTAGACCAGGCTGGCTTCGAACTCACAGTGATCCGCCTGCCTCTGCCTCCCCAGTGCTGGGATTAAAGGCCTGCGCCACCATGCCCAGCTCAGGGCTGGAGAGATGGCTCAGAGGTTAAGGTTCGGGGATCTGAACCTGGGTCCTCACGCTTGCATAGCAAGCGCTTTGACGACTGAGCCATCTCCGCAGCTCCCTATTATGGGATTTTAAAGCTGCTTTCAGAATGGTACCTAACACAGAGTAAGGGCTGGCAGAGCCAGAGCTGCTATTGTTGCCGGTGTTGTTAATTTAGTGCACAATCTGTCTTGAGTTAAATTTATTTCTACCAGCTAACCAGGGCATGGGGAGATAACAGCAGAATTGACAGTTTAATGGGGGTGGCAACCATGTTTTTATTCAAGACAATGGCCTTTTCAGCAAACTAACTCTTACTAGCTCTTGCCCCGGCGCACTGACCACGTGGTACTGACTTAGCCTCAAGGTCTGGCAGCGCCATCAGTGTGTATTCCTTCTGTTCTGGGACTAAAACATGACAGTGCATGTAAAACTCTATTGTTTCTCATTATCAATGTTATTAAAACAATAGTAATGCAGTACAACAATCGAGGTCGAATAATTCAATTTAAAATATGCCAGTCAAACATAGAGGGAGGATTCAGCTTAGCTGAAGCCATTTTCCAAAAGGAGGTTAAAATCAATTTTCATCTTTTTCTTTTTGGGAAGATGAAATAATAAAAATAAAACTTTTGTAAATCACAATGCATATTTCATCTTGTGCCTACAAAACAAAGTTTTAAAAGATCTTTTAACTTGTCGTCTCTAAGTTTTTTTTGTTTTGTTTTGTTTTTTGTTTTGTTTTTGACCTCTAGGCGATTTGTCTTCCGGATTTAAAGTGAGACACTCTGTGTGGAACACAGGGGAAACTGCACCATCTGCTGGCCAGACTGGAGAATTGCTTGGAGGACACCTTGAGGAGGATGTAGAGTTGCCATGGATTGCAAATGGAAAACCCTGGCTGCCTTTGGAGTCTCTGAAATGTCACAGCTTGAATCCACTGCCCTGCTCTTTCTCCTGCTACAACTAACTGGCTTTTGTTGGTCTCAGAGCAGCACCTGCGTTTTCAACTCTAGAAGCCGGAAGTCCTCCAGTGGGAAGCTAGCTGGGAGCTCGGACAACTAGGTTCCTTGTTTTATCCTTCTTCCTGGCTGGGAGCTCATCAGAGCCTGTGTTCCCTGGCCTGTTCCGGGTATCTGCCCATCACAGGGCTGGCGACTCTGCCACTCCCTTCCTCTCCTTGGCATTTCAGGCCTGTGTAATTGCAGGCCATAGGGGAAAGGCAAGAAGGTAGTGCGCTGAGTCAACAGGACATAATGCTGTCTTTTGGAGCTTCACCTCCCCAAGAGCAGCTCTGTAGACAGCAGCACGGGCCATAGGCTCATTGTAAACAATTCCAAACAGAGAAGGTTTCACACACGATAGAAGGGTCCAGACACAAGGCAAGTGGCATCTTTCAGAGCTCACACCTGAACCTTATATAGATGCTAGCTGTACTGGCTGGTTTTGTATCAACTTGACACAAGCTACAATCATCAGGGAGGAAGGAGCCTCAGTTGAGGAAGTACCTCCATGATATTCATCTGTAAGGCACGTTCTCAATTAGTGATCAGTGTGGGCAGGGCCATTCCACTGTGAGTGGTACCACTCTGGGCAGATGGTTCTGGGTTCTGCAAGAAGGTAGGCTGAGTAGCCATGGGAAGCAAACCAGTAAGCAGCATCCTCCATGGCCTCTGCTTGAGCTTCTGCAGCCAGGTTCCTGTCCTGTTTGAGTTTCTGTCCTTGCTTGGATGATGAACTGTGATGTGGAAGTGTAAGCCAAATAAGCCTTTCCTCCCCAACTTGCTGTTTGGTCATGATGTTTTCACGACAGCAATAAAAACCATAAGACACTGACTGATGTTGGCTGAGGTTGCCTACTGTCATATGTGCTTTTGTGTATTGATAATTCATGTAGTTCTCTCAATAGGCCCTTGAAGAAGATGCCATTAAAATCATCATTTTAAAGATGAAGAAACTAAGGCAGCCTGTGTTAATCCTAATCGAGGAGTAAGAGCACTGGTTCAAATCAAGGCCAATTAAATTAAAGCAACCTTATTGTTGTTGTTGTTGTTATTATTATTATTACTATTATTATTAATGTACACAGGCTAGGCTGTCTCTCCCTAAAGGTAGGGCTCTAGAGATCAGAACTGGATGTGGGGAAGACATAATTTTTAGAGCTCCAAGGGGTAGGAAATTTGCAAATGGAGCATTTGGCAGTCAAATAGGCAGGTTTACAGAAGCAGAATATAAGCATAACAAGTTGGTCATAACACCCTCCTGAAACAAAGACATATTTCAAAAGTGATCATAACAAGGTGGCTAGAACAACCTCTTGAAACATAGGTGTGATTGCGCCATTTCCTGAGACAAGCAATACAGAATCATTTGTAGTAAAATTTATAGGTGGGGCATAGCTGAATCCTTGAGAAACAGATTAATCAAAACCAAGAATGAGCCTAGTTTGTCTTTACTATAGATGGCTTTCAAGCCTAAGACAGAGCTAGGCTGGTTCCTCATGTGGACAGTGACTCAGAGCTAGCTGATGCTAGAGTTGGTGCTCAAACCTAGGCTTCCTGGCTTCAAAATCCATACCCCAATCTGTGTTATCTTTAGATAATTAACAGGGAGAGACCAGAAGATGCAACAGGCTGAAGAGCATGGATCTCTAGAAGGGGAATCTCTGAAAATGGCCTTCCATATAGTGACAATGGGAACATGGATGGAGAGACTGGGGATCCTCAATGGCTGGAAGGAAAGAAATGGATTCTCAGGAACAGTGAGAGAGGAACCCAGGGAGCATCAAGGCCAAGACACAAAAACATCAGCTCATGGAAGAGAAAGAGACTAATGATGCAACAAAGGGACAAAAGTCTCCTACGAATGCCACAGTCAAAATTTTAGGCATCAATATACTCTGCTCAACCATAGACCATGTAGCTAAGTGGAGGAAAGGAATGGGGCTGCTAAGAAGCAGGGGGTTGGTTCAGTCTCCAGCCAAGGTGATTGGCACTGAACTACTGTTCATGATAGCAAGGCCAGAAGACCACCCTCCAGGCTCCTGGTGTCATGGACAGCTCAAGACCACTATTTCCACCACTGGATAGACACCTGGCAACAGATTCTCCCTAAGTCAGAGTTCCCTGGTGACCAGGCAATGGGGCCAGCAGGGTGATCAGGTTACTACACCTGCTGGCTTCACCCTGCCTCATGGAGCCCTGGAGGAATGCTTTAGAGTGTAAACAGGCTGATTAAGTAAAAAGAGGCATCTCCAAAGATGCACTCTAACAAAAATAAACAGGGCAAAGCACTAGAAAAACTGGGTGTGACCAGGGGCTAGTGGCTAGGAGAAAAGAAATAGGCCTTAATGTTAAATAAGTAAATGAATGAATAAATGGTACAACAAGGTCTAGATAAGACAGAGAACCCTGAAAGATGGCCACATCTCCCTGAGGGAGGGCTATGCCAGGGCCTCATTGCTAATCCTCACGGTCTTTGTTTTCAGTCATTTTACAAAAACGGATTCTGCATCATCTTGTAAAGAAGTGAACACATTTTATATTGGTATCTACAAAAATACTTTCCTTTTGAAAATATGAGTACTGGATTGGCTTTTCACATAGGGTGGTCAGGAGTCTCAGAAGCAAGCGTGTCAAGCTGCTGGTGCCGAAGCAAGGCTTGGAGGGGAGCCCTGGAGCTGTGTGGCATGCAGATGCAGGAAGAGACGGTGACACGTCACGTGAAGTGGCGTGAGGAAGCTTCTCCAACTGCATCAATAAGGTCAAGGCAGATTTGCAGGGCTGAAGGTGCCCTTCAAGGGCTCACATTACAAAGACAGTTGAGAAATGAGTAGGTAGAGTGCTCACCTACTGTGTGGAAGGCCCAGGTTCAAACTGTAGCACAGCATAAAGCTAGCTATGGTGGCTCGAACCTGTGATCCCAGCAAATGATGGAAGCAGAGGCTGGACACTTCGAATTTCAAGGCCATCCTCTGCCAAGTTCCAGGTCTCAAAAACAAACAAGAACTAAAAAAATTTTTAACACATTTTTTTACTGAAAAATAAAATAATTCATATTACGTTTCATTTGCTATCCCATCCTATGCATCCTCCCATTCCTCCCTCCCTCCTGCTTTCACCCCATTTCCTTTCCCTATGACTGTGACTGAGGGGGACCTCCTCCCCCTGAATATGATGCTAGGGTATCAACTCTCTTCTTGGTAGTCTGCTATCCTTCCTCCGAGTGCCATTGGGCCTCTCCAACAAGGGAAAGAACTAAACATTTTAAATTAAATTAAATTAAATTAAGACCCCTTATTTTTTTGAAGCTATACCTGAAGCTTTGCTTGAGCGTTGCAGGTAGCAAGCCTGAAATGAGTCACTGACTAGCAGGATGCTCAGCCCACTGGCAGACTGCATCTCAGACTCACCTTGCTTATGACTGACTGGGCATTACAACTGCAGCAGCAAGACAAAATGCAAGCTGAAGTGAAAATTCAAACGACAGCCTTTATGGAATTGTGGGTGGCCAAGTGCTGAACCCCTGAGTGTCCAGGTGGCTGCAGTCCCTGCTGCTTCCCGGAGTTGTTGCGGGCTGAGCTGAGGTGCACATTCTTGTCCGTGCTGACACGAGGAGCTTTAGCTTGGCTTTCCTGTAAACTTCCCCCTCCCCCACACTGGGTATAAACCCAAAATTGACTCCTGAGTGGCAGCTTGAGACAAAGAAACAAATGGCCTGTTTGGAGGGGTCTGATATATTATCAGAGAAGAATGTGTTTTGAAATGGCGAGGTCTGTGCATTTGTCTTTACCCCTCCCTCAAATAAAGCAACTAAATTACCCTTTACATCCCACTCTGACATTCTGGCTACCTTACCATTTGCTTTAAATATTTTTTAGATAAATATTTATTTTATTGTTAAAATCATGTGTATATGTGTGTGTTGGGTTGGGCGTTGGCAGTTGAATATGTGTGCATCTTCATGAAATGCCTACAGAAGTCAGAGGCGTCATCTCCCTCCTTGGAGCTAGAGTTACAGGTGGTTGTGACTCACCATCCATGAGTGCTGAGAACTGACCTGGGGTCCTCAGAAAAGCAGAACAGACTGAGCCATCTCTCTTCTGGCTAAAGTCTTCATCCCATTTGTATTTTTTTCCTCTTCCCCAAGAACTGTCTGTGGGAAGAGCTTCATCAGTCTTCTCCAGGTGCCTAGACATTCTCTAAAACACCACTGGTCCCAACTGCACTTACTTAATGATTGGCTTTACCACATCATCAAAATCCATAAAACTCAAAAAATTCCTCTGACAGCCACTTAAAGATTAGTTTCTCAGGCAACTTATAAGAGTTACTATTCCAGACATGATCCTGGTGCCCAGGGGTTGACAGTGGCTCAGATTGTGAGTCACAGATTTCGTCTACCTATCTACCATCTTAAACTTTCCAGATCTGTGTATAGTGAAAATATTTAAAAATCCCTATCTACTGAGAAAGGCGATTCCATATCTTGGCCACTGTAAGCAGAGCTACAGGGAACATGGGAGTGCTGGGGTCTCTCCCATGTTGGTTTCACTTCCTGGATCTGCCAATAGTGAGTTCGGAAGTGGCCCTGCTGACGTGCTGATCCTCCGACGTCAGGCCTTGGGAATGAAGTGCCAAGGTCTGCTTGCTATGGCAGGGACACTAGACAGTGATGCCTGGGCCATTGCACATCTCAACAGAAAAGCAAAGCACAGCCTAGAGAGACATTTTGAAAGTAGAACCCAAAGACCTTGGGGATGTTTGGATATGGGAGAGTGAGAGCATTGTGCAGCCATTAGTACTGGGGCCTCTGGCAGGACAGTAGGGGATTCCTCTAATGAAAGGAACCCAGGACAGGAAGTGCAGGTCCTTTACGATCACACCTTGCCTCCTGTGCTGTTACTACTTTTATGATGACAATGACAGAGTAGAAAAGTCAGTGGGAAATAAAAGAAAGGACAAAGTGAGCCTCACAGATCTGGTTAGAAACTCCCCCTGGAGACCTATAGCAGGACATTCAAGAAAGCTGAGCAGGGCTGGCCTGGGAACCTATTGGGATGGACATTTCACTTACAGGACAAGGCTGAGACACAGGAAGCGTACTGGATGATGGCGAATCTGTTAGTTCCAACTAAAGGAACATAGAAAGGGATTTTTATTACAAACACAGAGCTACCTGGGGACAGAGAGGCCACATGGGTGCCAGAGCAATGTCCGAGTCTCCACCCCTGTGGGCACAAGCTCTGTACTTGTCTGGGCAAGCCAGGCTACAGCAGGAGTTGCCCATCAGAGAAATGTGTAAGCTTTGGGTACTTCCTATAGAGGCATCACACCACAGAGGAATAAAAGGTTGGATGTTATTTTAATTGAATTTGTTTTCAATTTATTTTCTGCTGTCTGGGGAAAAGCCTTTTACATTCACATCATCTGATTCCTTTTTTAACTCCGTGTCCATTATCCTCATGATGAGCTTTTAACACATTAACGCAGCCCTGTTTGTTGAAGAGCGATTCACGCTGGTCAAATCAATAAATAGCAAAAGCGTAACGGTGCAGTGAACCAAGACACCGACCCAAAGTGTAAATGGAAAACCTGGGTTCTCCTTCCTCAAAAGAGACCGCATTCTGGTGCCCACCCAGAACCATGGTTCCTGGATGACTATGCAGAAATGCTGCTTTCCAAACTACAATCCCCCGCCATCTAGCCAGCAGAGCTAACTGTAGAAGGCAGCTAGAGGCTCCTCTGCCTGCAATGACCCTCCATCTCTGGGTCTCTCCCCAGCAGAATTCTGGGATTGAAGCTGTGCAGTACCTTCCTACAAGCATGCTTATCAGAAGAAGAGAAGTATTAAACATAGACTTTCTTTTTTTTTTTTTTAAGTTTCAAAGGAAGTGAAGAAAAATAGAACATTTTTGATGTCTAGATACGGTGTGTGTGTGTGTGTGTGTGTGTGTGTGTGTAAAACATCTATCTACATGGCAATTGTGGCCAATTTTACAGTGACTTCTTGGGCTTACTGAAGATCAATCTCTTCAGATTATAACAGAGACACTTCTCTGTGTGTAAAATGTTCTAATTTTAACTAGGTGCAGGAATGGCCTGGTGTAACCCCACATGGGCAGGGAGCAAGAAAGGCTTTGGGCTTCAGTTAACCCAGAGCCTGTCCCTGTCTGCTCCATTGTAATCAGCTATCATATAGCCTTGGTATTTCATAAAGATTTACTGCACTCAGCATTCCTGAGAATGGAAGGTTGAGGGTGCATCCCTGATGAAGGCCTTCCATACAATGAGGACTCAGCTGAGTTCTGAAGTGATTCAGGGAGTCTCCTGGTAAGAACAGTACATACAAGAGACAGCCAAGACAGCTTTTATGGGCCACAGACTCACTGGCGACAACCCATTAACTGACTCATATAAATGAATTAATGATCATGGGGCAGAATCTTTTCAAGGCATCTATGAAAGATCACACCTATTCCCACCTCTTAAGCCCTCTCGTGGGGGATTCAATTTCAACTACAGTTTTGGGAGAGACATTCAGATCATAGCTCTACAGCTGCCACGGTCTGAGACACAATCAACTAAGATGCTAGGAAAGAGCCAGAGCCAAAGTCCCCACACCATCCTAAGGAATGCTGTCTCTCTAAAGTGCCACCAAGTGCTCCCAGCAATGCACCCCGTGCTTCAGGGACTTTAGAAGTCTCTACCCAGCTTCACTTCATATCTCTCTTCTGTGTATGTGAGGGTCCTGTGCCTTAGATATCATAAGATCTATAGAAAAGAACTCTTTTTACTTAAAAAATAATACAGATTTGTGTATATTTATTTGTGTGTGTGTGTGTGTGTGTGTGTGTGTGTGTGTGTGTGTGTATGTGTGTGTTGGTGCATGTGTTGTATATGGAGAACTGAGGGCAACCTTAGATTTTTTTTCCCTAATACTATTTGTTTGTTGTCATTGTCATTGTCGTAGTCGTTCTTGTTGGGAGATCAGGTCTCTCACTTGCTAGGCAGGCTGGCCAGCAAGCCCCAGGGATCTGCCCGTCTCTGCCTTCCCATTGCTGTCATCACAAGTGCATGCTACCTTGCCCAGAGTATTTACATGAATTCAGAATTGAAAGCTCTATAAGACTTTGCTGACTGAACTAAATTAAAAATACTTTAACCACTTGAATGAAAACACAAGATCTCACTACAGAATACAAAGAAATGTGCTCAGCCTAATAATGATTTTAGGGAAACAACTGCACTCCAAGCTGAACCACATTTTCACACTGGCAAATGCTTTCACATTCCAGAACCCTCTGGAACAAACCATTGTCTTCATCTCCCCTTTGGTGCAGGTGGCTCTTCAGTGAAAATCTGGGATCTTTGTATGTAAAACACATGTGCTTATTATACATATGTGGAAGAGGAAATGATGTTCCAAACTCATTCTACCACAAAAGATGAAAAAATCCTAGCCTAAGAAAACAGGTATTTACTGAAGGGCTTGCCACTCTGGAAAAACTCAACAGCCATGACCCAGGCCCTCACAAGGTTCCCTAGAGAAGAGAGATGGCACCAGGGAGAAGCCTGTTTCTTGGCCTAGTTCTGTCAAAAAAGGCATTGTTTATAAAGGACAAGCACCTTCCTGGGGCTTCACAAAGGGACTCTGTGTTTTCTGCCTTTTGCTGCCAGTATCCACTGCAATATGCAGAGAGAATAAAGGACACAAGAATGTGGTTTCTAGTCTTCCTCTTTCCTCTAGTTCTTGTTTCTTTCTATACCTTGTCTTTGTTCTTCCAAATGGCCACATCTTAAAAACAGATAAGAACTGCAATTGGCCTGGCTCAGGTGCCACGGTCACATGGTGTTTTTACTTGGGTGACTTCCTAAGCTGTAGCTGCATCTGAAATAACACAATTAGAACACAGTTGCTCTGGTCCCCTGGAGGAAGAAGAAAGCCAAACTTGAAGGGAGGGAGGTGTGCAAGGTTGCCATTCCATGTCTGCAGATCTGCCTGCCGCGGATGAAAAGGAGCAAGCAGAAGCATTCTCCTCTTTCCTTCACACTCTGAATTCATCCACACTCTGAGAGAGTTGTTTGGGGCAAAGTGTCCTGCTGGAATCAGTGCTGCCCTTGTGTCTGTGGAGCCCAGGAGGAAACTGCACGGCGCTAATTGCTTTTCCAAATCCATTGTGTTCTTGGTGCTCTTCCACCTAATCTGCTCAATATGCTGCCTATGTCTTTTCATAAGTGGAGAAAAATTGTGCTATCAGAGGAGAGTGAGCCCTCTTGTTCCCTTGAGAAATTCTGTGATGCCCAGACAAAGGAGTTTTAAGTTTGTCATCTTCCTCTTTGCGATTCTTCATTCTAAATGACACATTAATCAAGTGTTCATTGTGCAAATCAATTACAGATGTTTTATTGGTGGGTTAATTTAATTAGCTCTTTGGTCATCCTGCATATTTACTTACTAATAATGGGATGCATTGTTGTAAGTCATGAGCATGTTGACTTCTAATCAATGATTTTTGAAAAGTTAAGGAAGAGCATTCTTTTCCTTCTATGCTCCCGATCAACTCCTTTGTTATCTACCTTCCTTAACCACATCTATCCTTCCATCCATCCATCCGCCCATGCACCAGTCATCCTTCCTGCCGACCTGCCTCCCTGTCTAGCAGCCAACAAAGAGTTTTAGATTTGGGGGCCTATGGTTATAGTTCCTATAATCACCACCCTGTGACAAATTAGCATTCCACAGCAACCATACCTAATGGGTCTATAATACTAAGATGTGGCGAATTTTGGAGGACCCGGGCTCACTGTCTCTACTCTGCCTCATCCAGTGGCCTGAACACGGATTGGGGCACTTCATAATATCCCAATCTGCAAAGGCAGACCCACGGTTCGGAGGCAGATCGGCTGACCTGAAGGATTATTCCGTAAGAGTCATTGAAATGAAAACCAGGATTTCAACTGACATCTTTGCCTAGCTCGTCAACCACAGGCATTCAGATCTCCATCAGCCACCAAAGTAGCTGCTAGGAGCTGCAGCTTAGACCCTCGTGTCTCACAAACCCCCTTGATGCTTAGTCTCACATTCTCCCAACTTCACCTCTATAATTGGGTCATGTCATCAGCACACAGTAACTAGAGAGGGTCATGTTTGGGTCCCTGGTAAATAACCTTTCAAGAAAGTATATTGTATAGCTAAAACTCTGTGTACCAGTGTTCTACTTGACCCAAAGAGCAAAGTATATGGTCATCATCTCTCCCCTTTCCATATCTTCCTTGTACCCACTCTCCCAGAACTCGGGGTCACTATTTCTTGATAGATTGTTAGGATAGGCAGACTCCAGAGGTGTGCTTTATAACCATTTAACTCACAGCACATGGTTTCCAAGGTTTAATTATTTCCAATAGCTCTACCCTGCCCCATACCATATGACAATTAGATATCCCAATGAGTTTAATCTTTAGAACAAGGTCTTTTTACTCAAGTGTGTGGACATAATTTCCTTGACTATAAGATATAGAAGCCAATATTCAGCAGTTGGTGTTCTAGAGTCATTAGTCATGTGCTGGGATCTAGTTTTTAATGGTCAAGAATAGTCGCACATCAGAAAATTTAGGACTGCTATCATGCCGAGCAGCAAGGGGAGTGTTAGGGTGCTGCATGGAGACAGAAGACTCAACTTAGATGTTCAGAGGCTTCGGAAAGGAGGTGACTCCACCCTGCAGTTCTAAGAATGGGAAGCTGTTAGTCAAGGGCCCTGCTGGCAGAGGGTGGCAGAGCGGAGAGAGAGAGGAGGACTGTGGGAGGTGGTATAGATAGGACGGAAGTGAGGTAGAGATTCCATGAGACTCAAGTTCCTGGAAGGAACATAGGGAAAGATAAATTGAGGAAACTGCTGGGGGCAGTTTTAAGTTCTGATCCATTAATAACCCTGTGAAACACATTCTCAGAAGAGGCTGGGGAGGTGGCTCAGGTGCTGAAGGGCTTGCTGCACAGGTACAAGGATCTGACTTCAGGCCTCCAGCATCTACATAAAGAGCCACACCCAGCAGCATCTGCCAGCCATCTCAATGTTCAGGAAGTGGAGCCAAGAGAATACATGGGACTTGATAGCCAGCCAGTCAAGTCAGATAGAGGAGTAACAATGCCTCAAAAAAATAGTGTGGAGAGTGATTGAAGAAGACATCTCATGTTTGACTCCTGGCTTCTACATGCATGTGCACATACATGTGTCCACACATACTGAATATGTATATACATGAACATGAGAAAATTATGTTCACACAAAAAATCCACCTGGGGCTCTGTTTCCTCTAGGGAACTCACTTATGGAAAGTGGATTGGAATGCATAGGGGAAGGAGATAGAGCAGTGTCATAGCAGCACACAGCACGACTGAGATCAGAGGCAGGGGAGAGGACGAAACCCAGCACTTGGTGACAGGCTGAAATTGAGAAGGGAGAAGAGTGACCCTAAAGAGACGAGGTGATGGAGGGAGGAGTCAAAAGGAGGAGGAGGAGGTGGCAGAAGCAGCAACAGCAGGGTAGGTTGTAACGTTCCTTGAAGAACTCACAGACCTTATCACATAGGCAAAGGAGGCGACTTGGAGACAAGCATTGCACGCGAGGATGGCAAGTCTACACATATGCATGAGTGTATGGGGTTCCACCCCCAACAGTGAGTTCCTCAGGCCTGATCTAACTGAGGTAGTTGGCAGAGTAACCCCAGCAACAGAGGTGACTGCCACTGGATGGCATCACCAGATGCCTATGGTTCTAGCCCAGATGTTCACTTTCACACCTTCACTGCCTGCCAACGCAGCCTATTACATTTGACAATAAAGTATATCCTCCCTGGCTCACACGTTGGAGGCTTGGGGGGTGGGGTGATTAGATCATGAGGGCAAGTCATCAGTGGGGGTGTGGGGCAGTGAGGAGTTTATATTAAATGTGCTACTTGCAGGTGAGATATAGGCAGAAGTATGTCTCTCACCTTCTCTCCCGCCTCCCCTCATCCTTCTTCCTGGCTACCAAAGTGTAAAAGCTTTAGACAGAGGCAAAGGAAGCCCTGAGGGGGTATGTTTGTTGATGTGAGCCAGACATGTCAAGGATCAAAGCCTCAGACCCCTAGGACACTTGCAAAGTCCCCCAACCTCCTGGGTAAGGCTCAGGGGCATGGCAAAGCTTCACTTTGGCCTGAGCATGACTACTGATAACGCATGAAGAAGATGTCCACTGTAATTTCCTCCCTGGATATTTATGGCCTAAAACAGCACCTGTACATAGACTGCTCCTACTGAGATTAGTCAAACCTGCCTCCCTGATCCAGCTGTTTATCGCAGGCCCTGGCTCCCTGATCACTTCTCTCTCTCTCTCTCTCTCTCTCTCTCTCTCTCTCTCTCTCTCTCTCTCTCTCTCTCTCTCTCTCTCTCTCTCACACACACACACACACACACACACATACACACTGAGCTTCCAGGGTCCTGTGGGTTCTTCTCAGAGATCCCAGACCCCGAGACCCCAGCTTTTCTGCGTCTGAAACTTTGTCTTTTCTTCAGTCTTTCACAGCCCCAGTCAAGTCAGTCCCTGGATCCCTGCAAGGATGCAGCAAGCTCTCCTTTCCCATGCGTATCTGCCTTGATCCCACTCCGGCCACAGAGCAATAGCCCGCTGAACGTGGACGGAGATGTCCGGAACCAAGAACAAAAGTGCGTTCTTCTTCCTTCAAGTTGTCCTTCTGTCGTATTTTGTCACAGAAACACCGAGTCTCTGAATGGAGTACTGCCTATTCCATGGTGGAAAAGACCTTTCAGTGACCTGCCTCAGTCATTGGCCAAAGCACTATAAAGATTATTCAACACATATGAATGCCAGCTTCATTAAGAGGAGTATTGCATACAGAACAAAAGTGCTCTATAAACACATAACCATTCAAGACATCTTGAACAAGCACTGCCCTCTCCCATTCTGATTTGGCAAGGCAATAAGCTTGGTGGCACGTTGGGACTCTTCTTTAAGTGGGACAAATGAAGGCCATCAAGATGGGTCAGCAGATGCAAGGCTGACCGTCTGAATTTGCACTCACAAACTGGCCTGGGGGTGGGGCACTACTATCAGGATGAAAAGTGAATAAATAAATGCACTTTGAAGGCCGTAGGACACCTTAGACCAGGTGAGTATGGTGTGGTGCTAAGCCACAGCCTGCTTGGATTTGAGGTCTCCATCTGCCAAATGGAGGAGTTAGCCACAGAGGGATTTAAAAGGTCCATTTCTGGGCTCCAGGGGCTCTGATCGCTGAGCCTGAGACTAAAGCCACAGATGCTCAGCCTTGTACCTTTTCTATCTCAAAGGCATGGGTCTCTGATTGCCACATGACCACAGTGGCAAGGGCCGTGATTCAGAAGGGGCTGCCTGGGCCCTGCCATTCTCAAGGTTCCTGCTTTCCATGTCCGAACTGATGGCTTCTGAAAAGGTCTGCCTTCTCTCCTTAGTCCTGTATGCTGGCTGGCATTAGGCACAAGTGTCTAGTGCTTAGCCTGCTTCTTAATTCTTCCTCGTGGAAAGGACCCACGTTACCTTTAACTCAGCTTCTCACCTCAGAAAACCATGAGGGAGGCCAGAGGCTGGGCACTTGGACACCCCCTCCAGGCCCAAGGTGTCATACTTTATTTAATCCCCCTTCATCAAGCCTGATTTAGCAGCCATGGCTGCCACTGTACCCTCCGTTTTCGTTTCTGTTTCCTGCTGTTCCTCTAGTGAACAGTGATGCATTACAATTTCCAGGTGCCTCAGGCTGCACATCCTTTCAAGACATAATCAGCTGAAAATGAGAATTTTTTTTTCATTGGAGGCTGAAGCCAATATGACTACCCACCTATTACCAAACCTGTATAATTAAAAATAAACATCTCCCTTGAGCAATTGCATGCGTGCGCACACAGACACAAACACAATCACACACACACACACACACACACACACACACACACACACACACCATCATCATCATCATCATGCACAACAAAAATTCAGGATTAAATTTTGAAAGAAACATTGACTAGAGTGAAAATGAAAAGAGCAACAGTATTGGCAAAGAGGAAAGAGGGGAGACCAGGAAGTTCCCCAAGAAGTACCTTGGCAAGAGAGCCTGTTCACATGAAAGCCAACATGTAGAGTGCAGAACAGTTCCCCGGTTAATCTGTTGAGCCTGTGTTCAATGTAAACATCTGGATATTTTGAATAACATCCAATCACAGAGACAGTTTCAAAGGACAACTATTGTAAAATGCTGCACTCTCAAACATCAGGCTATACTGCAGAACTAAGCTGTAGCCCTCCCTCTGCTTGAATCTGTGTAGCTACCCCTTCCACTAAATTGCGGATCTTGCCTCTCATCGTTGAATATGACCAAAGGTAATGTGATGTCACCCCCATAGTTACATTACCCATAGTACCTTATCTTGCTGAGGGACTCCCTTCCTGAATTGAAATGTATGTAGCTGGTTGTTGTTGTTGTTTTAAATCAAGCAGTGGAAAACTAATACATACCCCAAAGTGATTTAGGGAGGGGGGAGCTGGGAAGAGAAAGTCTTCCACTGACACAGACTTGTGTCAGCTCATTTTCTTCTGTAAAATCAGAGGGCAGAACCTGTGAGCTCCTAGTACCCTCTGTTGTGTTAAATACCACACTCCATTCCTCGTGTCACAGTGTGGCCTTCCATGTTTCTATGCACACACAAAGAATCTTGGAGATATTTTCCCACATCCCACCAACCCACACTGCAGACGTACATTACAAAACATCCATGCTGCCAAGGCCACATGTGTGTATGCAACACATAACCAGAAAAACTAAACACAGTTCCAGAAAGGTTTAATGACACTATGGTAAAGGAATGGGGTGGGAAACACACATGGTAATGAATGGAATCTCCTGGAAGAATCCTAGAAGAAGAATTTGGAGTGACACAGGTGGGACAAAGGCTCAGGCATGGTGGGATGATCAAGGATCACAAGCAAGCAGTTACCTTCCAGAAACCTGATCCCTAGGGCCAGACAGAGTCAGACAGACCTAAATGCTCTGATCTGCATGTAAGTGCTGCTTCCTGCTTCTCAATCACTTGGGGAAGCACACAATGGCTGCTTAGCATCTCTGAGCTTTGAGCTCTTAAACTTCATTTGTAGTAAGTGTTTCAACATCGACTTAAGGATACATCACAGGAGAGATCTCTGTTAGAGACTCCAGTGCGGTGCCCTACAGGGAAGCCTCTAGCCAAGTACATCACCATCCTTTTATGCTTGTGGTCCAAGGTCTTATTGGAAGAACCCAGAAATGCCATGCTCACTTCAAACAAACACACACAATTCCCAGTCTTCATCCTTTCCCAATGAGAAGCAGAAGAGAGAAGCATTTTGAGTATCAAGTCTCTTAGGTAGAATTTCAGCTCAGTCACTCACAATCTCCTCAGTAAACTTGGCTTCTCCGACCTTCACCTCCATCTTCAGTAAGTAGAGGACAGAGGGTAGCATCCATCTGCTGGCATTATTAGAAAAACAAACAAAGATAATCCACTTAGTAACTTAGTAACTGTTTCAGTATCTGGGCTACAGAAGCCTACAGACAATGGCCATGCAACCACACTGTTAGTGCCATTTATTTATTAATTGATATCATGTAATTACTCCCGCTAATAGAGACTCCATGCAGAACAGTAACTAAATGGATCTGCCCTGAGGCCAGCTTCCTGTTTGGCTACTGATCAGCTGTGCACTTCAAGGAGCATTTTCGCTACCTGGTGTGAGTTTCTAACTTCTTCCACTCTGCTCCTTCAGCTTGGCAAGTTTTAGATAGAACAGTAGTATCTGGAGAGTGTTGCTCTGCTAGGTACCAAGTAGCGTCACCTTGCTCATTATAGCAAGCCTTTATTGCCAACTGTGAGCATATGGTAAAACCTCTGCTAAGACTCGATTATTTAATTAATAATGTAATTAATTATAACTGTGTCAAATGGCTGTGATATACATTGGTGTCTATAAGGTGAGAGGAGATTTCTTCTGTTAGAAAACGGATGGTACCACAGAAAACTGTCATCACTTGGAAGCTTGACTTAGGCTTTGCCTTGCCTTGAGACCTCAAGGGTTTTGTACAAATACAGTAAGATAGTGCATTTGTATCAGAATGGCTTTGTTAGCCACATTTCCTATTTTATTGTTGAAGCAGTATTAAAGTTGTTGTGAGAAATACATTCTCATCTTTATGTTAGGAGTCAATATATTGAAGATTAAGAAATTTACATCTTTCATAAATTTTGAAAATTAACAGTTTTCTTCATACAATGCAGAGCCCCTCCACAGGACTCAGCTTCCTGAGGAAAGCAGTTAATAATTTTTAGCCACTATAGAAAGCTAATGTCAGGCTGGCATAAAATGTGCATGTTTCTCCATTCTTGCTTCCTTTTGCCCACAAAGCATCAATTGGACAAAATAATAGTCCTTCAGCTGGTCATTCCCTCGTGACTGCAAGCCGCTTGGAGCTCAGGCCTTACAAAAGCCAGTATTGACTATGTGTAGAAACATCTGCAACGAGATGCTGCATGGCGGACATCTCTCATTCATAATTATTGCAGAGTCGGTCTTCCTGGGCCTAGTCAATGGCCAGTCAATATTCCCATTAGAAACTGGAGCAGGGTAAATGGCTAGGGCAGAAACACAAAACACAAATATACTCAGTAGGGCCCACAGACTTGGGCGTCAGAGTTGGACAAAGATGTATGAACTGATGAGCCAACAAAGGGCAGAGCCCACTGTTTTCCGAACCCTGTACTCCATGGGCTGCCTTATAGTGATGCCGATGGGCCATCTTCATTGACTGGATTTATGATCACCAAAGAGGCAAACTTCTGGGAACATCTGTGAAGGCATCCGGACACAAGATCAACCTGAGCCTGGGTGACTCCCATCCCTTACAGAGTCCCCGTCACGTATGAAGGAGAAAGTGATCCGAGTGCCAGAGATCATTCTCCTGCTACCTGACTGTGGACAGTTGTGACAAATTGCCTCACAGTCCCAACTGCCACAGGTAGAGCCCTAGAGGCTGCCTGACAACCATGCCTTCCCCACCACAATGGATTATGCCTTTAGTCACCCCAAATGAGCCCTTCCTTCTTGGATGTTCTTGTCATGTATTTTGCTATGGAAATGAGAAAAGTAACTAATGCAGATGCGGTGCTGGTGAACAACAGCCCAAACAAGAGAACCTAGGCTTTGGCACTGATGTGGTCAGACTGCTGTCTCACCAGGATGACCAGGAAGCAGCTCAGGGTTGTGAGAGATCAGTTTAGGTTACACTCAGTCATCAGGGTGGGATTTTACTTGCTCTGTGATTCAGTATAAGCCTTGCTACTTTGTCAGCACAACGCCAGTGTAAGTCTTAACAGAACTTTCCCTTACACCTTATAAGTCAGCCAATGGCTAAGTCTTGTGCACATGCTACTGGGGGGGGGGGGAGAATTTTCTTGTTAAGTCAACATTTGGTAAAGATTTATCCACAGTAAATAACTAAACAAGGATATTAGGGATCTTGGTTTTTGCGAGCGTCCTTTATACTCAAAGTTTCACAGAAAGTGCTTCTAGATGCCATTACTCACAGGCATGATGGATGTCACTACCTGAGCTTAATTTAGGCAATTTTCCTGCTGCTCTAGTGTACTAGCACAGAAATGAGTATTAATTTACTGTGCTAATCTTTAATTAGAAATGAGCTTGGTCTGAAGTAGCTGATACTAAAAGCTCATCGACTTCTTATGCAAAATAAAAGGAACTGATCCACGTGCATGTACTCCCTCCCACATACACGCATACACAGGCATACACACACAGGTACACACACATGCACACATACATGCACACACATGGAGGCACACACATACACACACATCCCATCCCTCACTCAACTCATATACCCCCACATATACATATACTCCATATTCTCTACCTCCAACACCACAAACACACACACACACACACACACACACACACACACACACACACCACCTGTACCTCCACACACCTTCATCTCTCTGTCACTTTCACTTTAGAAATCTACCACATGGATGGATATCAAAGTTGAGAGCAAATGTAAATGATTCCATAATATGGCAGCTTATTTGAGAAGCAAACAGAGATGAATACATCCTAAGATCTATTAGATGGTTGAAGAGATCCTCAGAAAACCCCCTCAGGGCTTTTCAGGTCTAGGGAGTCTTAGAGAGGCTCAAGTGGAATTGGATTTTTTGCAAAGGCAGAATCAGTGGGTTGTTCTAAGAAACAGCCTTGCTCAAATGATGACTCAAAAGGTCGTTTCCATAACTCTTCCTGCTGCTGAGGTATCAGAGCTTAGAGAAGTTTGTTTACCCATCTAAGAGGCATTCACTCACTCTAAAATATTGACTATCTGCTGTAGGAGAGCTCTCTCCTAGGGATGAGGATACACTGTGATGACAAAACAAAGCTCATCCCACAAAGGAGTTTAGTTCAAGGGAGAGGTAAGAGTGCATGCAAGCCAAGCTGGTGGCACAAGCATGGAACCTTAGCTCCTTGGGAAGCTGAGGCAAGAATGCTGCCATTTCCAGGCCTTCTTGGGCTACATTCCACAATCACAGCCTGGCTCACTTAGTGACACCCTGTTCCCAAATGGAGAGTTAAAGAAGGCTAGGGTTGTAACTTAGCAGAATAATTTGCTCAGCAAGGGAAAAGGCCTGGATTTCAGCTCTAGTATTTGTAGGGGGGCTCCCAAAAACAAACAAAAACTACCATCATGGTGTGGATAAGTATGGCCCCATAGGCTCATAGATTTGGATGCTTGATCGTTAGGAAGTGGCACTAGCTGAGGAGGAGTAGGAGGTGTGGCCTTGTTTGTGGCGGTGGGCCCAAGCCAGGCCCACTGCCACTCTCTTCCTCCTGCCTGCACACCGGAGCTCTCAGTTACTTCTCTGTCACCATTTCTTCCTGTGTGCCGCCATGCTTCTGCCCATGATGTCAAAGAACTAAACTCTGAAACTGTAAGCAAGCCTTATGGGACTTGCCTTGATCATGGTGTCCCTTTATAGCAATAGAACACCAACACATCACCATACCCCAAAACCAAATACCAAATAACACCAGGGCCAGAATTCCTAGTCCTGATTGGTTGTTGTATTTCTGATCTCTGCTCTTAACCAATAAAAGATGTTGCTCTCTCTGTTACAATAAATTATTCTTTGTACATCTTTGCCAAGTGTTTAATGTTGTTTACCATCCTGTTGGGAGGTCAAAATAAAATTTTATTAAAGTAGGCCATAGGTTCACTCTAGCTGCCCTTCCCTTTCTCCTTGCTCTTATCCATAGCCCTGACAGTTGCCTATTTAATATATATTCTCCTTTCTTGCCTTAATTCAACTTTGTTTAGAACAGTACTATTTAAAGAAAAAGAGACATTTGTAACAAGATGTGCTTGTGTGACTGAATTCTGAGAAATGAGTTGTAAGAAGAAAGCCACTGGTCAAAGTTATAGGAGGGCTTGCTTCTCAGATGAAAATGGAGAGGCTCTACTGGTCCACCATAAAGCATTCCCTTTGTCTGCTGGAGCCAGTCCAGAAAGAGAGGAAAAATTTTGGCACTGAGAAGGCAAGGGTCACCTGCTGGTATGTCAGAACTCAAACCTGGCTGCCTCTCTCAAGACAGAAGAAAAATTGCATCATTATTTAATTCAGCACTGGGATGGGGCTTTGCGCATGCAACTGATGACAATACCATTGTACAAACTACAAAGTACGCAGCAGATAATCCAGTGTTGAGTGTCCAACTTCCCCATTATCAGAACCATTTTCATGTTGTCTTTACTTTATGGTAAGTTTTAGCACTGTGCCTCAGTAACCCCTGCAGTGAGCTTATGGAGGAGGCATTATCACTTTATTTAAAAGACGAAGGAACTGAGGCCATGTGTGATCCATCAGCTAGAACAGTGGGTGGTTCCAAAGTCTAATCCCAACTAGCTTATGTATCCTCCTTATAAAACCACAGAAAATGACTACTGCTAATATTTGAAAGATCACATGATTGATGTTTACGTATGCCAACGTTTTTGCTGACCTTGAAAGCCCAAAGGAAGATAAATCTGCAGCTCTAAGCTTTTTCAAAATCATTTCAATAAAACATCTTTCCTTACTTACTCAAGTCCCTCAACTTTCAAGTCCTGTGAGCCTTCAAACAACGTGACATTATGTCAAAGTTGCTACCAAGTTGTGTGAACACTCAGAACAAATACGAAGAATTCTTCCTTGCCTGTCATCGTTGTTTTCAATCACCAAGCTCTAGAAGTTATTAAGCTCTTTTCCCCTGGACTTTTTCTGGCCATAGGAAGGGGGCAATTTGGGCTGGCAAACATAAAAGCAGGAAGATTCCAGAAGGATGTACAGGTTCAGGGATACTACTGTGATTGGCAGGTGAGAAACAGACAGAACACCATTTGGATGATTCTTTAAACTTTGTCTCTTCTCTGCCTAAACATACTTTTCTTTCTCTAGCAGCAAACATGAGTCCCCAGGTCTAGGTTGACCTTTTCTTTCATGGATTAATCCTCTATCAACATTCCAGAGGAAAAGAAACTTCCTTGAAGTTTTTTTTTTATATGTAATCAGCTGATCTGATTGGTTTTTGCTTTGTTCCAGATCATTAGTTCTTGAGGTCTTGAGCCCTTTGGGAGTTAAGTCTGAGGTCTTCTAAGAACCTCAGAAAACACATATTTACACTACTATTCATAGCAAAATTACAGTTATCTTGAAATAGCAACAAAAATAATTTTATGATTGAGGTTCATCACAATATGTGGAACTGTATTAAAGGATCACAGCATTAGGAAGGTTGAGAACCATTGTTCCACATTCCGCTTACCCCCATACATGTTGGCCTTGGCTATGGCCCACCTAGTATTCAATTCCAGAGTGTTAAGCCTGTTAGAGCATTCTTCACTGGTATTAGAACCTATTTCTCCAGGATTCCAATATAAACTGAAGACTTCCTGGTTCTCAGGAAGTTCCGCAAGATTCCAATTCCAGGTTGGGACTGCTGAGACAACCAGTTTTGTGAATTAACAACCACAAGATTTTCTTGTTCTGTCCATCTGGAGACAGTCATTGTTGGAGTGCTTGGATCATAGGCCCTGTGTGCTGACCCTGAGAAAATAGTCTCAGATTTAGGAACCTCAGTGAGGCTGGTCCTTCTTAATCAGCGCTAATTTCTCAGCTCTGGCTAAACATCATCAGTTATTCCAGGAAACCAAAGGTTTTACTGGATTTGTACTGGTGTCATGTGGATCTTAGCTGATTCTGTAGCACCACAGATTCTTAATGCAAAACACTGAATGGCCCTAGGGGAGTCTCTGAACTTCCTCCCAAGCCAGGTCACCATGGTCTTCATTACTCTCAACCTTGTTATCGTCCAAACTCCCACAGAATGGCTCACTGAACTCTAAGCACTCAATGGTTTTTCCAGCTCAAAGCTCAAAAGTTCGTCCACAATCCAAACATATTCATGTCTGTCATAGCAATGCTCTACTCCTTGTACCAGTTTATGTCTTAGTTAGGGTTTCTATTGTTATGATAAAACACCATCACCAAAAATAAATTGGGGAGGAAAGGTTTATTTCATCTTGTAGCTTGTAGTCCATCGTCCCTCAAATTTAGGGAAGGAACTCAAGGCAAGACCCTGGAGGTAGGCTCTTCAGATGCAGAGGCCATGAAGGATTGCTGCCTAGTGCCTTGCTTCTCATAGCTTTATCAGCCTTCTTTCTTATCTACCTCCAGGACCACCTGCCCAGGGATGGCAGCACCCACAATGAGTTTAGCTTACTCAGCTCATCAATCAAGAAAATGTACCACAGGCTTGCCCACAGGCCAATCTGGTATGGGCCTCATTTGAGGTTGAGGTTCCTCTTTTTAAAAGACCCCAGCTTGTGTCAGCTTGCTGTAAAACTAGCCCTCACACTGTTGGTTTTGTGCCATTTTTCTCTCTAGGGCTGATATATCTCTATCCTCATCAATCTGTGACCCACTTGCACCTTCTCCATCAGGATCTATTTCTGTTACTTTCACTCTGAGGCAGCTGCCTGACTTCCTGTCTCCCAGCCCTTTAGCCCTCCCATCCACCTACCCCTACCCCACCCCAGCTCTCTAGCTGACACAGCGTCAGTGGCCTTATCTCTCCAACTGTAACTTTACTTTCCTGTCTGAGTGGATCTTCTTTCCAGGACAGACCAGAAAGCAGACTTCGCCGAGGCTCTGGGTGGCCAAGACTCCACAATACTTTCTGAGATTTCTTTTCTTTCCTATTTTCTTTTTTTTTTTAGAAATTAGAAAAAGTTAAAGAATGGCATTCCAGTACACATCTTTGATTCAACATTTATCATTCTTAGCTTGATACCTCCTGTTTCCATATACTCATTGCTAGAAAAATTATTGAAATTAAATGTTAACATACTTCCCTTCAAAAGAACTATGAGAAAATTCCAGATCCAGGTAAAGCATCCTTTTCTATCATCACCAGTCCTATCTCCAATTACCTCCTCCTTCAAGTTTCTTTCTCTTCCTTTCTCTAAAACACCACCTCTAATCATTTTTATATGTAGTCTTATTGTTCTTTTAAAAATGCTTCAACATCTATCTATGTCCATGTGAAGCATACAGTATTGATTTTTGCGTATTTCAAGTTTAGACTTGACCCTGGCAGGGCATTAGTCTTCCAAGAACTGTTTCAGGTAAGCCTTGTGATCACCTCAATGAAGAAAAAAATCCCAAGTAAGTAATAAATATCACTTAAATAAACACTAAAAAACTTTTAGCCAACCAGAAAGAAAGTGACTCTCACAATTAGAAAAAAGAAACCAACAAAAAATGATGAAGAAAAAAAATACATTGAATGGCAAAACATCGGAACATTTTGAAAGCTAGCAACAGCAGCTGTCACTACATCTGTTCAACAATTCAGCCGAGTAGTAGGAGGCTTGAAAAATTATGAAAAGGCATCAAGGTTAGTTATAAAAGAAAAAATAAAACTGCTACAATCCACACACAGTATGATTATGTATTTCTGGCAATCCAGGAGAGGATAGTGTGTTGGCTCAACAGGTAAAAGGCACTGGATGCCAAGCCTGATGACATGAGTTGAACTCCTGGCATCCACTTGGTGGAAAAAGGCAAATGTCCCTTAAAAGTTGTTCTTTGACATGTACACAAGCACCATACTACATGCACACCCATGCTTCCTCCCACATACACACACAAACAAATTGGGTAGTTAAAACAAATGCCCCTTAAAAAGCCAAGAGAGTCAACACACAAAACTGGGAGTGGAATGGCTGATATGAGTATAAATACAAAAGTTAATCTATAACTTTTAAAGAACAACACAGGGTGATGTGACTCAGGACCAGGACAATCTTCCTTAAATACAAAACAAACTCTAACCCTGCCATTGATGGTAAAGACCAAGTGCACACAAGAGAGCAAAACTACCATATCATAAGACACTGCAAATAAAGTGTGATGTTAGCTCCAGGGCAGCAAGCTACGTTAGTAATATACATATCTGACAAAGATCAATGTTAGAGGAAGACTCTCCAGTGAACATCACAAAATGATCAATCAATATGTAACTGAAAGGCAAAAAGAGATATCATCATTTCCACCCATTTCATTAGCTAAGAAAATCTTCTACAGGTTTGTCTACCATTCTTATGGAAGCATTTCCTTAAATAAAGTTCCATCCACTCAGATGACTTTAGTTTGTGTCAAGTGGACATAAAACCATTCAGCATAGTTGACCCCTTGTCAACTTTATACACAAACACATCTCCGTTAAGCCACGACCTCCCCTTTTTCATTCAACTCCTATATCTCACATTAAAAACATAAATAATTTTAAAACCACACAGTCTTTATCACTACATTGTTTTTTTTCTTTTCTTTCTTAAGACCAGTAGTATTTAGTTTTATTCTAGGTCTCTGGGCTATCTACCCTCAGGTTCTTGCTCACTCAAGCAGTGCTGGGTATGGGTTCCATCTCATGGATGGGCCTTAAGTCAAATCAGTTATTGGTTGGTTACTCCACAAGCTTTGTGCCACCCTTTCCCTAGCATACTTTGTAGGAAGGACACCATTATTTGGCTATCTCATTTAGATCACTTTCATATGGTAAATATTTTAGGAAGTTTCTAGTGTATTAGCTTTCCATACTACCCCTCAAATTCCTCTTAAGTTTAACTGTCCCTTCCTATATTCCCTCTCACAACTCCCTCTCCCCTTCACTTCCTGACTTGATCCTACTATTATAGCCTCCCCTATCCATCCAGAATAGAATAACTATCTATTCTATTTTCCTATCCTAGCAAGACTATCTGTCCCCTCTAGTCCTTTACTCTATACCTGCCCTCGGAGGTTCTTTGGATTGTACTTGGGTTAACATTGACTTTACAGCTAATAACTACATATAACTGAAAACATATCATATTTGTCTTTCTGAATCTGGTGTACCTCACACAGGATGTTTTTTTTTCTAGTTCTATTCATTTGCCTGCAAATTTCATGAGGTCATTTTATTTTAATAGCTGAGTAATTCTCCATTGGGTAAATGTACCACATTTTCTTTATCCATTCTTCTGCTGAGGGACATCTATCATGTCTCCAAAGTCTGGCTATTATGAAGAGAGCATGGTGAACATGGTTGAGCCAGTGTCATTGTGGTAGGGTGAAGCAATCTTTGGTATACATCCAAGAGTGGTGTAGCTGGGACTTAAGGCCTTCCTGAGGAACTGCCTCACTGACTTGGGCAAAGTTTGCATTCCCACCAGCAATGGAAGAAAGTATGTTTCTCTTGCTTCACATTCTTACTAGCATGCACTGTCATTTTTGTTATTAATCTTAGCCATTCTGACAGGTGTAAGATGGAATATCAAAGTAGTTTTGATTTGGATTTCCCCAATGCTTAAGAATGTTCAACAATCCATTAATTGCTTCTTAGCCATTTGCGTTTCCTCTATTGAGAATTCTCTGTTTATGTATGTACTCCATTTTGAAATTGAGTTATTTGGTTTTTTTTGTTTTTTTTTGTTTTTTGGTACCTAGAGCACCTTGAATTCTTTACATATTTGGATATTACCCTTTTATCATATGTATAGAAATCTTTTCCCATTATGTAGGCTACCATTTTGTCTAAGTGACAGTGTCCCTTGCCTTGCCAAGAGCTTTTCAGTTTTATGAGGTCCCATTTATTAATTGTTGATTATGGTGCCTGTGAGAATGGTGTTCTGTTCAAAAAGTCTTTTCTTGTATCAATAAGTTCAAGGCTATTTCTCATTTTCTTTTCTATCATATTCAGTGTATTGATCTGATTTTATGTTGTGGTACTTGATCCATTTACAGGTGAGTTTTGTGCAGGGTGATAAGCATGGCTCTATAGGGATTCTTCTACAAGAAGACATTCAGTACCAACTATTGAAGATGTTCTCTTTTTTCCAGTGTGTGTTTCTGGCTCCCTTACTTAAAAAATCAGGTGTCCATAAGGTGTGTGGCTTTATATCATGGTCTTCAATTCAATTCCATTCCATTGATCAATGTGTCTGTTTGATTCTGATACCACGCTGTTTTTTATTACTATAGCTCTGTAGTACAATTTGAAACCTCCAGAAGTTCTTTTATTATTCATGATTGTTTTAGATATCCAGGAGTTTTTGTTTTTTCATATGAATTTGGGAATTGTTCCTTCAAGATCTGTGAAGAATTTTTTGGGGATTTTGATGGGAACTGTGCTGAATCTGTAGATTGCTTTTGATAGGATGGCTATTTTTACTATGTTAATTCTAGTAATCCATGAGCATGAGGGATCTTTCCATCTTCTGATGGCTTCTTTAATTTCTCTCTTTAATGGCTTGAAGTTTTTTTTTTTTATCATATTAGTCTTCCATTTTCTTGGTTAGAGTTACCCCAAGACATTTTACATATTCGAGGCCATTGTGAAATGTGTTATTTCCATGATTTCCTTCTCAGATTATTTGCTATTTGTATATAGGAGGGTAATTGATGTTTTTATTTTAGCCAATCTAGTATGTATGCAGCTACTTTGCTGAGAGCTTTTCAGATGTGGGAGTTTCCCAAAGGTTTTTTAGGGTCACTCTTCTATATTATCAGATCATTTGCAAATAAAGATAGTTTTACTTATTTATTTTAAATTTGTATCCTCTTGGTCTCCTTCAGTGTCTCACTGCTCTTGCTAAAGTGTCAAGAACTATATTGAATAGGTATAAAGAAAGCAGACAACCTTGTCTTGTTTCTGATTTTAGTAGAATTGCTTTTGAGTTTCTCTTCATTTAAGTTGATGTTGGCTATAGGTTTACTGTAAACTGCCTTTTTAAATATTGAATTATATCATTTGTGTCAATAATCTCTCTAGGACTTCTATCATGAAGAGACATAGATTTTGTCAAAGACCTTGTAGAGGGAATTAATTAGTCTATAAATATTAATTAATATTAGAAATTAACATGGCATCAGTTTTCTTTAACTATCTACTTCCCCAGTGATTGACACAGAGAAACTTTGGTTTACTATTAAGTTCTATGCTGGGCAGATGCTGAGCTATTCTAATCCTACTGCTCTTAAAACCTACATAAAATCTAATCATTTGCTGATCTGATGACTTTATAGTGGCTTCTGTTCTATCAGTGTGTCCTTGTGGAGCACTTCCTCTGACCTTTATGCTCCTAGTCCACCCTGTCCAGCCACTGAACTCATTCCTCCATTTCTTATTCCCCTCTGCTATCTCTTCTCCCCCTTGTGGTTCCTCAGAGACCCCAAGCCCTGGAACATAAGCCCTACCTACCTCTTTTTTGCCCAGCTCCAAGTTTCAGCATCTTTTTTAAGCAATCATAGATAGTTGGTGGACATTCCTTACATCACATGCATATAGAGATGGTTCAACATTCATAACAATGCCCTTGGCAGGGTGGTGACCAGATCTCAGAGGACTGAAATCAACATCTGAAAACACAGTGCACACGACCCTCCTCCAACAAGGCCTTTTCTGCATCAATCAGATGATCATGTGGTTTATCTTTTCTTTCAGTTTGTTTATAAGGTGGATTATATTTAACAATTTATATGTGTTAATCAAAACTTTCATCCCTGGGATTAAGCCTACCTGATCATGGTAGATAATCATTTTGTTGTGTTCTTGGATTTTGTTTTGTAAGCATTTTATTAAATATTTTTGCATCTGTGTTCATAAGGTAATTTTGTCTATAATTTTCTTTTGTTGTTGAGTCTTTATGTGGTTTGGGTACCAGGATAACTGTAGCCTTGTAAAATAAATTAGGCAATGTTCCTTTTGTTTCTATTTTGTGGAATAATTTGAGGAGTATTGGAATTAAGAATTCACATCTTCTTTGAAAATGTGGTAGAATTCTATGCTAAAACCTTTTGGCCCTAGAATTTTTTTGGTTAGGAGACTTCTAATGACTGCTTCCATTTCACTAAGGATTATACATTTGATTAAATTGTCTATATGATCTTGATTTAACTTTGGTAAATTTTATGTTTCAAGAAAATGATCCATTTCTTTTAGATTTTCCAATTTTGTGGAGTATATGTTTTTAAAGCATGTCCTTATAGTTATTTGGATTTCCTGTTTCTATTGTTATGTCCTCCTTTTCAATTAAATTTTAATGATTTGTATATTTTCCCTCTGCCTTTTAGTTAATTTAGATGAGGGTTTGTCAATCTTATTGATTTTTCTCAGAGGATAAGCTCTTTGTTTAGATGCTTGCTTATATTTTTTTTTCGTTGTTCTATTTTATTGATTTCAGCTCTTAGTTTGATCATCTCTTGCCATCTACTCCTTTGAGGTGTGATTTCTTCTTTTTGTTCTAGAGCTTTCAGGCACATTGCTAAGTAGCTAGTATGAGAAGGCTCCAATTCTTTTGTGAAGGCCCTTAGTGCCATGAACTTGCCTCAGAGTTCCGCCTTCATTGTGTCATATAAGTTTGGATATGTTGTGTATTCACTTTCATTCAATTCCAAAAAGTTTTTACTTCCTTTATTGACCCATTTTTCATTCAGTAGAGATTTGTTCAGTTTCCATGAGTTTCTAAGCTTTCTGTTGTTGATGACATCAGCTTTAATCCATGGTGGTCATGGGATAGGATGCAGCATGTCATTTACATTTTCTGTTGAGACTCGCTTTGTGTCCCAGTATGTAGTTAATTTTGGGAAAGCTCCATGAGGTACAGAGAAGAAGGTACATTCTTTTGTGTTTGGGTGAAATGTTCAATAAACATCTGTTAGGTCCATTTGTTTTATAAACTCTATTAGCTCTAGGATTTCTTTGTTTACTTTTAGTCTGGATGACTTATTTGTTGGTGAGTGTTGGGTATTGAATTCTCCCACTATCAGTATGTGAAGGTAAATATATGATTTAAGCTGTAGAAGTATTTCTTTTACAAACTTGGGTGCCCATGTGTTGAGGAATAGTTGTTAAAAATTGCAGTGTTCTCTTCAGGGATTTTTTTCTTTCATTGATGAAAATGTAGTGTTCTTAGCCATCTGTTCTGATTAGTGTTGGTTTGAAGTCTATTTTGTCAGATATTAAGAGGCTACACTAGCTTGTTTCCATTTGCTTGGAATGTCCTTTATCAACACTTTACCCTGAGTTGATGTCTATCCTTGATGCTAAGGTATGTTACTTGTATGCAGCAGAAGGATGGATGCTGCTTTCATACCCATTCTGTTAGTCTGTGTCTTTTTATTGGTGAATTGAGACAGTTGGTGTTGAAAGATACCAATGACCAATGATTGTTGATTCCTGTTAGTTTGTTAAGTGTGTGTGTGTGTGTGTGTGTGTGTGTGTGTGTGTGTGTGTGTGTTTTCTGGCCTAAAGTTATTTATCTCCTGTGTTTTAATGTTTGTAGTTAACTTCTTTAGATTAGAGTTTTTCTTCTAGGGTCTTCTATAGGGCTGGAATTGTAAACAATTATTGCTTAAAATTGACTTAATCATATAATTTCTTATTTTCTCCATCTATGGTTTTGCTAGCTATAGTAGTCTGCTCTGTCATTTGTGGTTTCTTAGAGTCTGCTGCACATCTGCTCATGCCCTCCTGGCTTTCAGGATCTTCACTGAGATGCCTGGTGTTATTCTAATAGGGCTGCCTTTATATATTACTTGGTCCTGTTCTCTTGCAGCTTTTAATATTTTGTCTTTGTTCTGTACATTTAGTTTTTTGATTATTGTGTGTCAAAGGTACTTTCTTTTCGGGTACAGTCTATTTGATATTCTGAATGTCTTTTGTACTTTAATAAGCATCTCCTTTAGATTGGAAAATTTTTCTTCTGTGATTTTGTTTAATAGTTTTTCTGTGAGTTTGACCTCTCGTTATTCTCTTTCCTCTATTCCTATTATTCTTAGATTTGGTCTTTTCTTACTGTCCCAGATTTCCTCGATGTTGTCTGCCAGGATTGTTTTTATGGACTTAACAATTCCTTTGACCAATGCATGCATTTCTTCTATCATGTCTTCAACACCTGGGATTCTCTCTTCCACCTCTTGTATTCTATCAGTGAAGCCTGCCTCTATGGTTCTTGTTTGAGTTACTAATATATTCATTCCTGCATTTCCCTCATTTTGGGTTTTCTTTATTGATCGTATTTTCACTTTTAGGTCTTGAATGTTTTATGTTTTTTCCTTCCACTGTTAGTGTTTTTATGGATTTCTTTAGGGATATATTTGTTTTCTTTTTAATAACCTGTGTTATGTAATAAAGACTGCTTTATGGCTTTTTACTTGTGATTTAAGTATGTTGGAATACTCAGGGCCTGGGTTGGAAGGGTTTGTGGGCACTAATGGAGGCACATTGTCCAGGCCACTATTGATTATGTCTTTACACTGGCATCTAGGCATCTGGGATTGGGAAGACTGTAATTCTAGGTGCTGATATTTGGTCTTGTCTTTGTCGGGTGGGTGTTTTGGTCCTTGTTTTCTATTTCCTCACTGGCTCATTGGAGAGTGTGACGGTTGTATGTTGCTTGTAGGAAATTCTTCTAGGGAATTGATATATATGAACACTGGGGGTGCCAGGTAAAATGTGTTTCTTGTTATTGGGACCTGAGACTTATGAATAAGGATGGGCTTGAGGGAGTAAGGGCTCTCAGAGGAGGGACGAAAGTAGTGTGTTCCAGCAGAGTCCTCAGGGAATGGGAGCAGAAGGTGAAAACAAGCCACAGCAGAAGGTTTGCTAAAGAGCTAGGGATGAAGCTGGGGGATTGGACTTGGAGGAATGGAGGAAGAGGTAAAGATTTGCAGTCAGCCCACCTGCTTTCCTATCCAACCTGGCCGGTGAGTTTCTAGGGAGTGCTTGCTGGAGCTGATGGCTGGGCTAAAGCAAGGCGTTAGGAAGGGAGGTTAGAAGCTGAACATCTGTGGGAACCATTGGAGATGGGACAAAGAGGAAAGGAGCCAGCAGTAGGTGTGCTGTTGCAGGGCTGGGGATGGGACTAGCAGATTAATTTGGCAAAGCAGAGAAACAGGTGAAGACCCACAATTAGCCTACCTGCTTCCCTGTCCATCTTGGCCTGCAGTTGACAGGGAATGCCTGCTAGAGTTGGTGGCTGGAATAAAGCCAAGTGTATGGGCATGGAGGTGAGGAGCAGAAGATGCGTGGGATCCTCTGGAGATGGAGATGGGTACAGGAGGGGAAGAGGGCTTCAGCAGGTGATCTGCTGCAGGCCGGGGATGAGAGCTGGGCATGAACTTGCCTGAGCCAAGGGAGCGGTGATAATCTGCAGTTAGACTGTCTGTTTTCCTTGAGCGGAGTTGGGCCACACTCACACTTTCACCAGTAACCTCTCCTAGGCTCTTGTCAGGAACTCCAAACCTGCCACACAGTGCCAAACCTCAGCTGCTTGCTATGAGCCCTTCACACCTTCAAAACCAGCACCACCTGGAGGAATTTTAAACTACCAAGCTTGGCTGCCAGCACAAGGTCCAACTTTTTCCATGTCTGGAACACCGCTCCTGTGTGCCGACTCTTAGGCAACGCTTTCCAGGATGCTGGTCTCTTTTTAAGTCACGGCCAGTTGCTCAGCTCCAGCTGACCAGCATCAAGTATCCCAGCAAAGTAAAGTTTTCACTTTCATAGTTCTGATCTCTTGTTCATCCCAGCTATCTTAATTCACAGAAGTAAGAACCGCAGAGTCTTTTTTCAAATTAATTAATTACTTATTTACTTTGTGCCACAACCACAGTTTCTCTTCCCTTCTCTCCTCCCAGACCTTCCCTCCCACCTCCCTCCTCACCCCATCCACTCCTCCTCCTTTTCTCTTTAGAAAGGGGAAGGCCTCCCATGGATATCAAGCAGCCTTGGCATATCAAGTTGCAGTAAGACTGGGACCGTGTTTTTCTGCTGAGGCTAGACAAAGCAGCCCAGTTAGGGGAAAGGGGCCCAAAGGCAGGCAACAGAGTCAGAGGCAGCCCTTACTCCTGCCGTTAGACGTCCCACATGAGGACCCAGCTACAGAACTAATAAGCACAGACTCTTAACTAAAAAAGAAAGTGATGTTGATAGAGTCTTTGAACTCCTTCTGAAACTTCACAAGCCAGGCCTCCATCCTGTACATTGCCCTAAACATTCTTGTCTTCCAAGCTTGCACAGAACAGCTCACTACGCTTTGAACCCTCAATAGCTTCTCTAGCCTTAAGCCCCAAATCAAAGTAATCAGGTCTGTCCCAGCAACACCCTATGATCCCAATTTGTCTCAGTGAGGGTTTCTATTGCTATGATGAAATGCCGTGACCAAAGCAAGGTGGGGAGAAAGGGCTTATTTGGCTTAAAAGTGCACATTGCTGATCATCTCCAGAGAAAATCAGGACACACCTCAAGCAGGGTAGGAACCTGGAGGCAAGAGCTGATGTGGAGGTTATGGTGGGTTTCCTGTGGCTTCTTCAGCTTGCTTTCTTATAGAACCTGAGACAACCAGCCCACGGACTGTACTGCCTACAATGGGCTGTCCATTCCCCAATTAATCACCAATTAAGAAAATACACCCTACGACTTGCCTACAGCATAATCACATAGCTGTATTTTCATGTTTGAGGTTACCTTCTTTCAGATGACATTAGCTTGTGTCAAGTTGACACAAAGCTTTCCAGTACACCTACCTATAACATTTTTTTAAAAATACGTTGCAAGGCTTTCAAGAATCCTGCTTGTGGTTTCAGTAAGACATGGACACTTCTATATAGTTTAAATTCATTAGCCTTAGGCTGGGACAGTTTCAGCTAGCTAGACGTATCCTGACTTCGCTGCCCTATTGTCTCTCCATGCGGCCCTCCCTGCCTCATCCTACTCTGACCATCTTTTCTGCTGCTTCTGTGTCTCCTTCAGTCACCCACCTCTTGTATCTCCACCTGCCCAGAAGTTCATACTTCCTGACCCAGCTCTGTGTCTTTAGCTCTTTCTTGCACAGAAAGCCACTACAACTCCCCATCCATCTCTTTAGGTTGCCCTTTGGCTTTGGGGGTGGCTTGACCTTCTCTATGGGAAGCTTGATTTATAATACAATAATCTCAGAGAATCATCTTATGGGCAGTGGAGGAAAGACAAGCATTTACGTAAGAAAACTGGTGATGGGCTGCAGAAAATATTATACCAAAAGCCTGCCAGCACTTAGCTCTCTGCACAGCAATTAACAATTGAAAATACAGAGACACCTTTCATATAGCATGGGCAAGGTCATCCCAACACAAATACCTTGCAAAGAGCTCATGAAATCTGTAAAAGTCATGTGAAAGACATATAGGCACACAGGCATTTTGCCACAGAATTCTCCATGTGCCTGGCATCAATGAAATATTTAATTGTGGAAAAGAATCTAAAATAAGGAAGCATGTTGATTCCAAAGGCAGTAATGATTACATAGGCATGAACCCAAATGTTACGTGAAATCCAAACTACTGAGAAAGTGACAAACCTCTCTAGAAAATTCCGAAGGGAAAGTCATACTTTCTCCATGCGCACCCCATCCATCTTCAAAATAACACAGTTCTCCATGTTCATCATCATCAAGCATGTCTGCCCGCCGAGACTTACTGTAGAATGAACACTATCTCAAAGCGCCCTCAACCATTTCCCCAAACACCGTCTATCACTGCTGGCCAGCCTCCGCGCACGCATTATATCTGTCTCCGGGATGTGAGGCATGTCAGCCTTGATGTGCCTAGCCATCAGCATTTACACAGCTTTTTATTTGGTCCCAGGCTCTAACCTAGCTGCTGGGTTTTATGTCACTTGTTTTTCTCCTTCTGTCTTGTTTATCAACACCACTTATTTATCAGCTGGCCTTGGCTTGGATTCCCAGTTGCCACATCTTTGTAACTGGGGTTCAGTCTACCCACATTGACCAAATGTGGTTACTCAGGACTTCGTCAAGGCATTTCCCAATTTCAGTTACTCTGAGGACCTGTGATTGGTTCTCAGCCTTTACTTCTTGTAACTCCAGCTTCATGCCTGATTCCTTGAACTCTTTCTGATCGTTAGGACTGGTGCCATCTGCTCACCTTCTTATTACGTGCCACACAGAAGCTCATTTAGTTTTGAAATTGTGTTCATTTTTATTTTACTTGTGATTTTTTTTTGTCTCTATGTATGGGTCCAAGTCTCTGGAGAAACCAGAAGGCATTGGATTCCTTGTGACTGGAGTTGCAGATGGTTGGGAGCTACCATTTTGTGCTGGGAGTCAACTCAGGTCCTCTGCAAAAGCAGCAGGTGTTCTCAACCAAAGAGTCATTTCCCTTGTCCCGCACACATAATAATATATCCAACCTCACCAAATTCAAGATCCATTCAGCCAGACGGGTGGCTGTGACATTCATTAGACATGTACTGTCAAACACAAAAGCCTAGCATAAGAGATATTCAATAAATTTTTTATGAAAAAAAAACTGAAGGAAAATCAAGCCAGACTAATGGTCTGCCGAGTAAATTATTCATATGATGAATGGTTCAGTTTGTCTTCGTAAAGCCAAGGGTCCTGAGCACTTCACAGTTGTTCTAACACGCTGTAAAGATCAATCTTCCAAGTAGTTTTAACATTTTGTTTTTGTTTAGCTTCATCTTCCAAGTTTTCTAGACTATTCCTGAGATAATATGCACCATAATGCTTTAAGTTACAGTTGTAGATTTTGCCAAAAGAGTAAGCAGAACTGGCTAAAGCAAGAGAAAAAATCAACAACTCATGAAAAAAGAAGTTAGGATTTTGTGTTACCATCCCAGTTTCCAACTTTATGCAAAATGTATTTAAACACTCAAGTGCTTGAAATAGATGTTTTAGTTTATACATAATATGTGCATATTGCCTTTTACTCATTGTGTATGATTACACATTGAAATATATTAACCACTTAGTACAGGGGTACATGCATGCTGCATTAATCTTTTGTCTTACGGTAAGGCAGTTTTACCTTGGGAAACTTGTGTAAACATTCCCACAATAAATGCTTTCAATTGCTGTGGGACTTCAAGAAAATTTTACTTAGCTTGATAAAAGAAAATCTTCAGTGAGTCAATGTTTTAATTTTATATAATATTTAAAATTTTATAAGGAAACCAAAGAGCATTTGTCTTAAACCAGCATTAGGGGATGCTTTCAAAATGCCCATCCGTGCTTGCCAACCCAGACGTCTCAATATCCTTGTGCTTGATTTAAGCACTGCTAATCCTTTACATCGTTCTTCTGAAGAGCTTTAAATTGTACTCTTAAGCAGGGCTTATTACTATGAATTTCAAACAGATAAATTAATTTATATATTAAAATTGTCTTCTGCAGGCCCAGCTGCTTGTGCACGTGGCTAATGGCAGAGGAAAGTGTGCTAAACTGGACTATGCTTTCCAAGCTAGACTTAGCAAAGTTTACGTGTACATGTCGCCAGCATCATTCCCTTCCTGGGACCAGTGTCTTCATCTTGGAAAAACACATTACTCAGAGGCCGCTCCAGCTAGCTGCAGAACTGACTTTTTACTGTTGACGCCTGATGTGATTTGTAGAGTTAAATATTGAAAAACTGTAAACCACATCCCTTGTTTCTCCAGCCAAGGTTCCAGAGATTATGCCCTTCCTTTTTGCCACAAAAAATGCAACAAACCCATATGTCTCCTTTGGAATTTATATTTAAATTTATGAAGATATGACCTGTTCCTGAGCTTGTTTTGCACATGAGGCCAGAAAAAAATAATTTGCAGGCCATTTTCTCAGAAAGTCTTTTACGGTGTGTGTGTGTGTGTGTGTGTGTGTGTGTGTGTGTGTGTGTGTGTGTGTTGGTAAGGGTGATTTTGAAGCCATGGTTTTTAAAAATCAGAAGGAAGAAAAATTAATTGTGCACTGGGATAAAGGCGTACATTCTGAATCAGACAGCTCTTAAAATTCATATTTTCATTTCACCAGGCTCATGCTCTGTGTTGCTTCTCACATACTCTGGTGCCTCACCTTTGACCATGTCCCCTGGAGGGGGAGACCTGATGGCACTCAGAGGAAGGACAGCAGGTTACCAAGAGGAGACTTGATACCCTATGAACATATAGAGGAGGAGGTAATCCCCCTCAGGAACAGTCATAGGGGAGGGGAGTAAGGGGAAAATGGGAGGGAGGGAAGAACGGGAGGATACAAGGGAGGGGATAACCATTGAGATGTAACAAGAATAAATTAATAAAAAAAAAACTCTATAACCTCTCTTTACTTCAGTCCCTGATAAAAACAATGGGTGTTTCAGTTCAAGTTACCAGAGTAATTCAGTATGAAAGACTCTATAAAGTTTAAGGAAGGACCTGGAACAGCGCACGCTGCTTCTGTTGCTGTCGGTGTGGTGGTTAACTTTGCATTATCGTGAAGAAACCCTTTCTACATTTTACAGCATTGGATGAGAGTGCTGAGGTCACAGAAGTTGACTTAGAGAATAATCAACCAAACAGCTCCTTAGAGGAGGCTGTAGGTTCCAGTTTTCTATACCTGAGCACACATTGAAAGCCCAGATGTTTGCAATCAAAATGAAATAAAAATAAAACCTCAGGTTTCTTAGTTGCAAAGGAAAAACACAAAACAAAAGAAAACGAAAGGGCCCAGAAAGGCTGGATATGTCTGTAGCCAGTGGTAGCCTGCTTGCCTACTGTGCACAAGGCCCCTGGCTCAGTCCCTGCCACTGTAAGAACAGACCCAGGCTGGTGAAAGCAGAATAGAGACTCTGAAAGGATGATGAGGAAGGCGTAACAAACTAGATTTGTTATTGGAGGAGCTGGCCAAAGAGATCCAGTATCCTTGGGCTCTGGCAAGAGGAGACTGTTCCTTCTCACCATCTCATTGCCTCTGGGATCTGGAGAGTTTCCTGCCCCTGCAGTGTTGCAAATGTTACTGTGAAGAATCCCTCTGCACATTAAATTGCTTGTGCCTTCTGGAAACTGCTATTGTGGATCGCACCCTTCTTCCAGGGTAGCAGACTGACCAACGGGGTTTATGATCATAAGACACAAACTGCCCAGATCTTTCCATACGCCCACACCTCTAATGGCTCCCCCATGACCAATAGACACTGGCCAGTTGCATGTATAAGGAGCGGTCATACCGATAACTAGTTACTTAAGACACTGACAATTAGAACATCCCAAGGCACTGAAGGGCCCTTACCTGACAAAGAAAGCACTTATCAAGATTTGCCTCAGTGTGTTGTTTTGTTTTGAAATAGAGGCACAAAACAAGCAGTGGCACGGAAGAGGTTGGAGTCTATTAGACATCTTATTTTTCTCCTTTTTTTTTAACCTTCTGTGAGACCATATTTAGATTTGCTTTCCAAAATATGTGTTGGATGCAGTCAGTAAATGTCTTCACTTGTCTATTTAGAGGAGAGTGACACGCATCACCTCCCATCATTTGCTGAGTTCTTCGAGTCTGGAACCTGTCACTGGCTTTCTTTATTGAAAATCATCAATGGCTTTGACAGACAGAGAGGAGAGGACAGAGTGGCACACCGTGATACATCTTGACAGTGTGTCTCAGAGTGGCTGGCCCTGTCAGCGTCCATTCTTTGATTTTCTTTTCCAACCAGTGCCAAAGAGAAAGCATGGATGGCCTTGCTCCTGACATTTCCCAAACACAAGGGACAGTGGATGCATCCAAATTAAAATCTTCTTTCTGACTTGGTGAAGTTTCAACGCGTTATGAAGTTTGAAAAAAACCTCATTTGGACTTATGTTCATGTTTCCATGCCAGTAAGAAGATGCTTGGGTTGAAAACTGCACTGGCTGTACTTGACTCTACTACACAATTCTAAGCAATCTTTGAAGTTTATTAGCAGGTGTTAGAAATGTTAAAATGAGCGTGATAGGGCGGCACAGGACATTTCATCTCAATTCACTACATGCACCTAGAATTTCTATCATGATGGCTGCCTCATCATCGGGACCCACTGAGAAGTCTTATTTTATATGTAGGAAGATGGCAGTCACATTGGCAATTAGTTCTCAATTAAACTGGCCGCTTTCCTTGTAGTAGAAAATAATCCGCTGTGCTAAATAATTTGAAATGGCATTTTCGTTAATAGGCAATTAAAATGTATGGCTAACGATGCTCCCGAGACTTTAAGCTAAAGAGACACGCTATCATTTAAATGGCTTCCTCAGCTCAGGCTCTTCCGGACTAGTTGGCTTGGATCCTACTCAAAGCAGAGCCATCCCCAAAGCATGGTTGGTGCTCCTATCTTTCTAGCTTGCAGCATGGATGCAGGTTGAAACGGAGCGAAGGTTGAATAAAGAGGACAGTGGCCTCCAAGTGACAGGCTGCAGCATGGGCTTACCATCCAGATGAGCAGGTGCCGTATCTCCCTGGCTTCCTTGCTTACAGCTGTGTGAAAGCTTGCAGGGCATCTCAAAGCCTACCTTAAGATATTCTTCAACCTTTGGCTTCCCTTCCTGCCTTGGGCCTCATGAATAAAACATTTATCTAGTCAGCAGCTTTGGCGGGAGAGGAAAAGCCAAGTTTCATCAATCACTGACAGGGAACAAGTCACCAGTGGCTGCAGGTCCTTTACTAACCCTGTGTCTCTATGGTCAGTAAGCAACAAGTGGGGCCAGCCCTGCATTCTTGCTAAGTATTCATTTTCTAGTCTGGTAACATGACTACCAAGTGAAAACAGTTGAGTCCCTGGCGTACATGCATGTGTGTACGTGCATGATCTCTCTCTCTCTCTCTCTCTCTCTCTCTCTCTCTCTCTCACACACACACACACACACACACCATTTTTTCTATTTTGTGACAGTATTGATGGCATTACCTTAACAAAAAATTTCACAAAACTGGGTAGCTGAAACAAATATTGATGGTCTCAGAGTTCTAGAAACTGGAAACCCAAGTCACAGGCTACATGTTCCGGAAGTTTCAAGACTAAAGTGTTGGTAGAGTTGGCTCCTTTGAAGGGTGTGAATACAAACCTGGACCAGGCCTCTTGCTTAATTTCTGCTTATTCACTGACAATCCAGCATTATTTGGCATGTGGATTATCATTCTGCCCACCTCCTTCATTTTCACATGGTTTCTTCCTATATATATATCTCAATTCCATCTCTGAAGAGAATGCCAGTCACACTGAAATGAAGCACCTAGTTCAGTAAGACCCTCAGTGGCCCGATTCCAAACAAGGTCACACACTGAACAACTCGTTGCTAGGAATGCAGTGCTAGCCCCTTTAAAGAACACAATTCAAATTCTAAATTTTTAAAACTTTCTTCCCAAATTAATCTCCTTTTCTTGTTGTTTGCATGAAGATCAACAAGCTCTACCCACACTATCTGACTAGGGATTGGTGGTTTCTTAAATGTGCCTCGTAGGGTCTGACTCACATTCAGTCATTAACTTGTCCTAAGAACCAGTTTAATGTTGTGCCATTTACTGACACATACATTGGACAACTAAAGAAAGTTGGGCATAAAATATAAAGTTAATGCTGATAGTTCATAGGCAAATGATTTTAAATGACTACATATTGAGACGGAGAGAAGCAAACCAAACAAAAAGCTTATTATGTGACGTCATAAAACTTCATCTTTGAAAATGCAGAAAATACAATAACTTTTCCAAGTCTCTATAGAAGAATAACTTAAGACTACAAAGGTTGCAGGGTTGTGAGTTCAAGTGCTAAAATGGAAACAATCTGTGTATGAAAAGTCATAGGTGCCATGCTGTGACATTAATGAAATTATTAATGGTAAGCAATACTAGATTATGGTTTTATAGTTTTTGAAGAAAGTCTTCACCAAATACTTCACTACTTTAATTCAGTTTAAAAAAATGTATCCACAGAGAGCAAAGAATACATTCTGATGCTAAAGAACAGAGGTGAGCATGTGGGGCAATCTCACTTGGGACAGTACAGGTTTATAACACCTGGGAGAACTCTGGTAGATCCTTCTGTGACATCAGTCCCATCAACTTTGTGGATTTTTACATATCCACAAAATAAATCTATGTGGGAGAGTATGTCACTAGAAATTTGGAAATCATTATTTTAAGTGCCTGTGTATAAACACAATATAACCAAGTTCTATAAAATATCTAAGAGAAAGACCAAATGATGAATTCAGAGTCCACCTACTCTGAGTCCATGTTACTTCAGGTTGTGGGTAGCCAATAGTCACCTCATTACTTATGCTTTTTGGTTCTCTAGTACTGAGCATCCTTGTGTGTGTGTGTGTGTGTGTGTGTGTGTGTGTGTGTGTGTGTGTGCGCACGCACACACACACACACTATGTTTTTGGTTTTACTTCTGTTGCTGTGATAAATACTATGACCATAAAAACAGTTACAGTCCATAATCTAGGGAATTCAGATCAGAAACTCAAGCAGGAACCTGGAGGCAGGATCTGAAACAAAGACCGTGAAGAAATGCTGATATCTCTCTCTCTCTCTCTCTCTCTCTCTCTCTCTCTCTCTCTCTCTCTCTCTCTCTCTCTCTTAAGGAGTGTTTTGATACCAGGTATAATTTGAAGGACTTTTGAATAATCACTTCCAATTTTTCAGTTCAAATCGAGTGACTGGAACCAACCTTGAGTGCCTAAAACTTGTATGTCTAGCTTGACCCAACATTTTAAAGACAAAACAGCATTTGTAATATTAGCTACCAAAATAGATGAACAGAAGATGTTTTTTGTTTTGTTTTGTTTTTAGTTTTTCAAGACAGGGTTTCTCTCTGCTATCTTGGCTGTCCTGGACTCACTTTGTAGACCAGGGTGGCCTGGAACTCAATAGAGATCCGTCTACTTCTGCCTCCGGAGCTCTGGGATTAAAAGCATGTGACACTATGGAACAGAAAGTGTGAGATACCTTTCATTATAATGCAAGTACTAAATAGTTTCCTTATAAGAATTTTCATGTTTTGAAGATCATAAAGCACTTTTATTTTTTATTTTTGCCCTTTTCCTTTCTTCTTTGAGGATTTCATATTATATGTTTTTATCATATTCTTTGCTGTCTTCCAACTTCTCCCAGATTCTTCTTGCTGTCTACCCAACCATATTAATATTCTCTATTTTAAAAACAAAAGAAACAACAACAACAACAACAAAGTGGAATCTGCTTAGTGTTACACATTTACTCCTGGGCATGGGCTCACTCTGGAGTGTGGTTGCTATAACTGGTGTCACTTTGTTGAAGAAAACTGATTTTCTTTCTGCCAGCAGTGATCATTTCTGAAGAGCTTCATGGACTAGGTGGGATTTGTGCTCACTCCCCTCTCATCATGCTGGGATTTTGTCTGGCTGTCACAGTCTGTGAATTCATATTGCAATGGCCCCATTGTGTCTGGAAAATGCTGTTCCCTTAAGATCATCCACCACCTCTGGCTCTTACAGTCATTCTGCCTCCTCTTTTGCATAGATCCCTGAACTTGGAGGGGAGGAGCGTGATAGAGACAACCCATTCAGGGCTGAGCATCCCTAAGTCTCTTAATGTCTACATTTGTTTTCCAGTCCTGGGCCCCTGTGTTATCTACCATTTAAACCCTGGCCCCCTTTATCTTCTGAGTGCTGATCAGATTCTCTTCCTACACAGTCCAGGCTCACCCTTCCTAGGGCACTGGGCCTGTACAGTAGGTTGGGCCTTCACATGTCAATCAACAGTCAAGAAAATTCCACTATGGACATGTCCACAGGGCAATCTAATGGAGGGGATTCTTCAGTTGAGGGTCTCTCTTTCCGAATGACTTTGGTCGGTCTCAAGATGACACTAAGCACTAATCAGTACACAGAGAGCTATACATCTCCAGGCACATATAAAGATACATGGGCACACATAGACTCTGAGCAGTAGGCTTTTATCACACACGAAAAATACTAATTATTTGGATAGCCTTTCTATCATCTGCTCAGCGACCCAATGAAGCTCCTCAGAAAATAAAAGCCGTTCATATCATATTTCCGTTCTGTGTCCGTCTGCCATGGACTCTATTACTGTGGACTTGCAATCTAGTTATTAGTCCTGTCCTGAAGACCCATCAAGCACATCATAAATAGCACGAGTGCATCTTTAGCCAGATCCCCACGCTACCCTAAGCAATGACATGTAAGCAGTGAAGAAAGCTCTTCTGTGATGAGTTTCATAATATTCTTCAAAGATTCATCCCCCCGCTTAAATAACATTTTCTTTCAGTATCACAAAACATCACTTCAGAGAGTTATTTGATTAAGTGCTGCCAAAATACATATTTGATGTAGACAATAAAGTAAACGCAGATGCTAAAGATGGATCCGTCTCAGGGCTATATAATGCAGACAGCACTGGAATCCATCAGTTACTTATAGACATCCTTTTGCATTTCCCTTTATGTGGATTTTAGTTAGATTTGAATTACACATCTGATTAATTAAAGAAAACTAAAACGTATCCAGAGTATTTGAGATGAATTTCATATTGACTGTGACTTTCCCATCATGTAGCTTTTCTTTTAACTGGAGGTCTTTCTTCAAAGGACCTTGCTGTCCACAGTGTCTTTGACATTGTGACATCACTCACGTTATGTACCTGTTTTCCTGCATCATTAGCTTTACCAATGCACAATTTATCTAGGAAGCAGCAGCCATAGTCCCAGTTACTACAGTGTTCTTACTGTATAATACACACACACACACACACACACACACACACACCACAACCCTGTTGAACAACTACTGTTCTTCTTCAGAGATGGACACATCAGAGATTTTGTTGAATCCTGCTACTAGTCTGACCACATACTACTGTCTTGTCTTAGGTGCTTGAGCAGCGTTTGTAGAGCTCAGAGTCCTCAGCCCATACCATTAGCCAATGTCAGAGTGACATTGAGTGATTGTGGCCTGCTTCGTGGAGGGCAAGGAGTTCTACCATGGTGACTATAGAAGAGTGTTTGAGTAACTGTGAACTCCTTCCAGGATCAACAGCCCAAAACTTTGAACAAGGAGCTGCAACCAGCCAATCTGAGAGTTCAAAGCTGCACTAGGAAAGAGAAAATGCTTCACACAAATGCCCTCCTTCCTAGCCAAGGCTTCAGTACTTGTGCTGACTAGTCTTATGTCAATTGAAAGACAAACTAGAGGTATCTGAAAGGAAGGGATCTTACCTGAGAAAATGCCTCCATAAGATATGGCTGAAAGGTATTTTATTAATTAGTGATCAATGGAGGAGGTCCCAGGCCATTGTGGCGGGTGCCATCTCTGGCCTGGTGGCCCTGGACTCTATAAGTAAGCAGACTGAGCAAGCCATGGGAAGCACAGTCAGTAAGCAGGACCCCTCCATTGTTTCTGTATCAGTTCCTGCCTCCAGGTTCCTGCCCTGCTTGAGTTCCTGTCCTGATTTTCATTTGGTGATGAACAGCAATATAAAAGTATAAGCTGAATAAACCCTGCCCTCTCCAGCTTGATTTTTGGTCATGGTGTGTCATTGTAGCAATAGAAATCCCAATTAAGTGTGTGCTATCTGGACCATGAAGGAGTTTTGCAGATAGAGATAATAACTAAGCCAGCAGAGCAGCCTGTGAAGCTCACTGCTCGCCACAGTCCGAGAATGCGTCTCTGGTTCCTGAGACATCAACACTCTAAAAGCTCAGAGTACTCTTTTGGGCTTCTCACAGCTTCAGTCTGAAGCCACAGGACTCAGGCCAACTATCACTGTGGGGGAAATGTCATATGAATGAACAAGAAGAGTTCCCAGACTCAAAGGAAGGGATTCACCCTGATGAGAGCTCTCTCTGAAGACTGGGGAAGAATATCCATCTCATGGATGTAACGCCATTATGCTCCATCCCTGATTTCTTTGCATGAGAAGAGACCATGGAAAAGCTTCACTCTTTTCTACCACAGGAGCAGTGTTCTGTCTTTCAGAGACCTGGCTCCTCCTCATAATTAGGTCAAATGCCAGCTCCATGGTAGGCCCTTCCTTACCAACTAGGGAAATAGACCACCTCTTTGATCACCTGTCCCACAAGCTCTGACAAGATCCTTCAGGGATGTTTTCACACCCTCTGTTTTCCTTATTCCTGACCCACATCTACACTGGGCTGGATGCCCAGGGTGGCAGGGACAGCACCTTAGTGTTGCCAGTGTAAATGCCTAGTACAAGCAAAAGGTTGATGAATGGGTGTATTACAGAATCAGACTGTCTGAGGGAACCTCCTGGAAGGATAGGCATGCCCTGTTCTGGGTGGAGTCTCTGATCACATGCAGGTACTGAGTGCTTGAAATATGTGGTATGGAGTGGGTATGTGGAATTAAACCTGATGCTAAAACTCATTAAGTTTAAGCTACTACAGTCACACTGTATACGGTGGCTGCCATATGAGAGATCACAGTTCTATAACAGTCTTCTTGGTCCTCAGAAAAACACACAATCATTCCTCCAAACCCGATTTGACTCAAAGAAGAAAATTATCCTAATGCTGAGGTCAGTGACTTTATGATCCTATGCCTATGAGGTATCAATCTTAATGCCATTTTCTTGGATATAGATTAGTACATGTTATAAGGCCAGGTAATTTGAACCATATTCTTAATATAATGTGTTAATATTTTTCTACTTAGTTTCATTGGTGACTTCTACATACAAAGAAAATTCAATATTCTTTAAAGCCAGATAGTAATTCAAGGTATTTGATGGCAGTGCACAGGTGTGTGTGTGTGTGTGTGTGTATGTGAGAGAGAGAGAGAGAGAGAGAGAGAGAGAGAGAGAGAGAGAGAGAGAGAGAGAGAGAGAGAGAGAGAGAGAGACTTTTGTGCTATTATTTATACTCAGGGGCCCAGCATAGAGCAACCACAGGAAAGATACCTGATGTGACACTTTGTTCAGCACTTCAGGGTTAATTTCCCCCATTCATTTTCTCAACAGAGGCAGAGAAAGCAGATAGATTCAGAAAGGCAGACTGTAGAATAAAAAGCGTTTCCCCTCCTATGTATTCAGGTTCGTGCGATAGAGTATCTCAAGCCTGCATTGTTATTACAGGAGAGCCACAGAATCATATTTCAGTCATGCCCAAGCATCATATTGGATAGGGGCCCTGATAGCCTCACTGGCAAAGGCACATAAGCCCTGATTCTCAGGCAGGGGAGATGGCTTAGTCAGGAGAGTGCTTGCCTTGCAACTATGAGAGCATGAGTTCAGTCCCCAGAACTCATGTCAAAGGCTGGACATGTTGGCACATATGTGCACCTCCAGCGACGGGACAAGAGACAGACAGATGGCTAGAGCTCTCTAGACAGCTAGCTTAGTGTACTAACCTAAGTTCTAGGTCAATAAAGACAGTTGTCTCAAAAAAAAAAAACCCTGGAAGGTATCAGAGGGACTGAGGGGGTTTTCCTCTGGCCTTTGCACACACATGTACACCTGCATACCTGCACGCACATGTCCATTTGATCATGAACATAGGTACACACAAAATACATGTACCAACAGGAACCAGCCAACTAATTCATTTTTGAAACACCACCACAATGGGATGTTGTTGAAGAGAAAGACAGCAATTTCATAATTGCCAAGCAAGAAAGTACTCTGTGTATGGCTTGGTTGGAATTCAGTCACACCTCAGGTTTGTAGTTTGCACTCTAGAGAACCCGCACCCTGTCATCTGCTCTCAGGTCTTTTGGCAGAGAACACACTACTTTTTTTTTTCTCCTTAGACAGCTGTCTTGCAAATGGATCCATACAGAGTTTGTTCTCATTTGGCAGTGTCAGTCCAGTAAATAATTTTCAGGAGAATTACCAAGTACTCTTTCTCTATCTTTTGTTCTGTCTTTACTCTCCCTCCCAGCCTCTTTCCTTTATACACTCTACCCCTTTGATATAATGGATCACAGTGAGAATTTCCTCTTTTTGATCTAGTTAGAAAATAGTCCCCTTGCCTTTGTGTTGACAGCAGATAGAGCAGATGCAGCTGGGCTGCCCCAGGCCAGAAATCCCTTGTTTAAAACAACAACAACAACAAAAATTGCCTCTCCCTCCTTCCCCACAGAAGCTTGTCCCCTGCTTCTCAATGGAGAAGTTAACCCCCAGGTATCAGTACCCAGGGGTTGGTTTCTACAAGTCACAGCAAAAGGCAAATTTGAACAAGATGCTCCAGCTGCAGGGCAGATTTTTCTGCACCCAATTTGTTAGGGATGATGTTGCTGTTAGCATCCTTGTATTAAAATTGCATAACCATATTCTAATGCTACTAGGATATCACACCATGGCACTTAATAGAGAACTATCAAGAAGCATTACCAAAAAGATATTGTAGAACTTTACTAGAGAGAGGGAGCAGGAGGGAGGAAGGGAGAGAGGGAGGGAGGGAGGGAGAGAGAGAAAGAGAAGCAATTTATAAAAAAAAATATACTAACAATATTTTGTACTCCATTTTGTAGTTTATCACTCATCCCATTAGGTGCTGTGTAGAGCATAAATTTTTTTTCCTTTAAATGGGTTTTGTATTAAATCTTCTGTTCTATTGGATAAGGTACCATTATATAACAACTAACTCAGGACCTTGCTGTGGCTGTGAACCATGTTCTTTCTTTCTTTCTATGAACCAGACACTTTCTTTTCTACCAAGTGACATACCTGTACAAGGCACAATGCACCGTTTCATTCGGTCTCTCCCATAGTCATGTCAGACCGTAGTTAGCATCACATCCAGGGAGAGCTAATTTCAAAAACGACCAGGGGTTGGAGAGCTGGCTCAGCAGTTAAGATTGTTTTACTTAATACTTGTGTCCTTGTTCTGTTCCCAGCACCCATGTCCAGTTCACAACCATTTCTAACTTCAAATCCAAGGAGTCTGGTGCCCTCCTTTGGCTGCCGCCTTGGGGATTGCACATATGTACGTCCAGGCAAACACTAACAAGCATAAAAGTAAAAACTGCTGAAAACTACAGCCAGACAGCACTAAAGCCTACACAAAGAAATTCTCTGTATATTTCTATGGTTGATTATAAGCAGGAGAAAGAAAAGCAGTCCTGTCATCTTCCAGCTATATGATTTCCTAAACCACAAAAGGAGGAAGAAACACAGGTCTTCATACCCTGACTTTTAGAGACAACAGTGAATTATAGATAATTCCTCACCCAGCACCTTCCATTTTATGCAAAATCCCTTTCTAAGGCCAAGGATATTAGCTCCTAAATTTAGGATTTTTAAAATTAATTTTAATTTGCATATAAAGTAATGATTTCACCACTTATTACATTGAAGTATACTTTGCTCTTATTCCTGCCACACCGTCTTCCCTGTCCCCTGCAGTCCTTCCTTCAGCTACACTGTCCCTCCTTCTGCTATCCTACCTCATATATCCATTATTAATAAATCATTTGGAAGCTTCTGGTTAAAAGGAAGGAGTAATTCTTTGCACAGCAGAATGTACTTCTCTCTCTTCTCAGTTCTCTGACCCAGCAAAAATTACTGTCAACTATCTGTCCAGCTGAGGGATATTGATTCTCCTGTTGCCATGGCAACACATGAGTTGTCAGGTCTATGTGACTCTTACACTCAGTGACTAATCTGTTCCTCCTGGTTTTGGATTTTTGACACTTTCTAAGCCTTAATTAGTTTATTTGATGGGACTTGCACATTTTATTTTTATACTAAGTAGCTATTGAAAACACAGCCATCCAGAGAACAGATCACAGAGGCAGAAATCGGTTTGCTGTCAGGCCAACCAGAGATGACAAAGAGCAGGAAGGAATGGGGAGGTGTGGGCTCTTTTCCTGCTCCTCCATTACAGGGGGGAAATCAAAACAGTGTTTGCCATCTGTCACGAACCATGGTGTGAAAATTATGAAGCTGTTCGTTTCGACGGCTAAGGCACATTCTGCCACTATGATTAAATCACAATAACATTACTTTGTCACTACAGGTTTGGATCGATGTTCATTAATGCTGTTTTTCTGAAAGAATGAAATTCCATCTTAACTCGCTTTCCAGTGTGGACACCTCCTGAGCAGTCCATTAAGAGACACGGTTAAGTGTGTAAGATAGAAGTCATGGTTCAACTGAGGTATGGTTAAACTGTGCTAAAGAGAGGAAGAGGAAGCAGCAACCTCATGAAGGCTTGCCATCTGGATCAGCATGCCTCTAGAACAGTGTCTTCAGAAAGGGTTCACACAGCCCCATGGAAGAGTGGGCTGCAAAGAGCATCTCAGGGAAAATGACACACAGAAAAACACTGCCACGGCAAACCTAAGAAATGGTAGCCTTTGTTACTACTCTCTTGGCCTGTGCAGTGGTGATGGTGAAGTTATCATAGTGAAACTAATAAGAGGCCTAGCACACAAGAAGGTGAAGGGAACAAATAAGATCAAAGTGTATCCACCTGTGAAAATATCATACTGAAACCTGCTATTTTCAATTAATTTATGTTAGGCTTTAAGAACTAAAGTGAAAGAAGTCAATCATACCCATCCCACATGCATACACACATGTGTGTATGCACACAAGAGGAACTTCGTTTTAAGAATGTCTGTGTTGGGTGGCTAACATGATTTAGCTTTTAATTTGCTTCTTGCAAGTGCAAACCTTTTAAGTCCTCTGTGTAATAAAATGTATCAGCCATTTTGCAAAATTTGTTGCAAATTATCAAAAGTTAACTTTAAAGCAAAATTTAGAATTTTGGAACTTTTTAGCATATAAGGGTCACGCTAGTGAGAATATTTTTGACATTTACTCATTTAAATGTGTCAACATTTGGAAGATCTCTATGAATTCCCAAATAATCCATGGAGAGTGCTGTATAGGTAGATACCACCCATGTATTATGCTATAAGTACGGCATGCTACAAAACATTGCAAGGGAGTGACACACTAAAAATACAAGAAAGACCAACAGACTTTAATGTAGCAGTTTATAAACTATTCATCATTATGTCTTCCAATTACAAATATAGCAGGACAGTTTTAGACAAACTCCCACTAGCCATGTTTTATTGAAGTATTAGAGGGGATCCCCCACAGCTATCTGAAAGTAGGCACTCAAATACTCATATCTTTTATAACCACACAGTAAGTAAAGCAAGGAAGATCCCAGATACTAAACCAAAGCAAACATGGAACAACAACTGAATGCCAAATATGTAAGAGAATCTAACTGCCTTCAGCTGTGCTACGCATAAGGAAAAGATACACAAAACTATAAGACAGAGTGGCACTTTTGAAAATAGTTTGGTTTTGGAATTCCTGTTTATCATTCATGAAAACTTTAGTTGTAGTGAGTTTTTTGAGAGAGTAAATATACTCAATTTAAAAAAAATTAAATATTGCTTATATGCAAACAAAAGACATACTAAGAACTGTGTACACGATTTGTTATTCAAAGGAGAGAACTTCCCAAGTCACTTGGATCACATGGTCTATTTTATCTTTTTGAGAGAATAAAATGGTTAGATAGAGGACAAAGTGGGGAGGGCATGTCAGCTTTCAGACAGCAATGACATTCTAAGTAGGATGCTGGTAGTTCAAGAAATAGAACAACTGACAAGCAGAATGTCACAGAAAACATCAAATGTTTACTTTCATATTCTGTACTACTGCAAAAACTCTTCAAAACAACTGGCATACTATAATATTTTATATCCCAGTGATACAATTGCCTAGTGTGCTGTGGTCCTGGGACCAGCCTCTGGCACTTCAATGATAGTGGTGTATAATAAAATAATAAGTGGGGAAAGCCATAAGTCATACGAAATTCGAACATCCCAATATTATTTTGGTTGATCTGTATAGTTTGTGATGGTGGGACTCTAAGACCCTGAGGAGTTCTGATCATTTGGCATTTCTAACCAGCCTACAGAATGGCAGAAAAATCATTGCCCACTAAATACCTGATGAAGAAACAGTATCAAGAGCATAGAAACTACAAAAACATCTTAGTGTGATCCAGGTGTTCTCTCCCTTTGATTACTGGTCATCAACGCCCCCCCCCCAAGTGTCCTAAATAATACAAAGCATTGTCTTTGCTCTCAGTTTCTCACCATAACTATGTGATACAATTCTGTGGTGTTGTTGGGAGCATAAACTAACAGAGCCATTCTGTTAGTGGTTTCTGTCTAGTGGTTTCTCAAGAATGAGATAGATAGAAAGAAAGAAAGAAAGAAAGAAAGAAAGAAAGATAGATAGATAGATAAATCATAGATAGATAGATCATAGATAGAACTTAAAAGAAAGGAAGGAAGAAGGAAGGAAGGAAAAAGTAAGTAATTAAATAAGGAAGGAAGGAAGGAAGGAAGGAAGGAAGGAAGGAAGGAAGGAGAAAAGAAGCCTAGAAGTAGATATGCCATAGGAACTGGCTATACCATTCTTAGAAGTCCAACATGGAATGGGAAGGGGCTCCAGAGGCCCCGCCCCTAGATGCGGAGCCATTGGCAATTGATAGCTGGTGGTGAGGGAGCTACTTTTTTAAGGAGTGTGTTTAGTGGAAGCGTGTCCATACCCTAGTGGGTGACTCCACATCGATGTGCATATGAGCAGCAATAATTTGACTCTGTAGGTTAAAAACACAAATAATAAAAATTTTAAAATGTAAAGGTGAACATAATGTTGAGAAGGAGACATGATGGCAGGTGAGTCCTTGGGGAGGAATAAATTAAAGGAAAAAACTTGTAGTGAGATCTTTCTGAGTTTGGCTCCTTAAAAACACACACACACACACACACACACACACACACACACACACACACACAGAGAAGTATTATGGGAATGTGTTTTTGTTTTAGTCCCAGGTGTGGGGATATGGAGCTTTGGCACAGCAGCTGACTATGATTTGCACCATGCTCTAGCAGAGGCGTTATCAAGAAGAGGCCGAAACCTTTTAAAGATTAATTTATTTGTTTTATGTATGAACGATCTTTCTTGATATACACCTGTGTACCAGAAGAGGGCATCAGATTACATTATAGATGGTTGTGAGCCACCATGTGGTTGGTGGGAATTAAACTCAGGACCTCTGGAAGAGCAGTCAGTGCCCTTACTCTCTGAGACATCTCTCTAGTCTGAAGCCAAAACCTTTCCCCCTGCAGACCATAGGATTCCAGAACAAGAAATAGACAGTCCAGGCTTAGCACAAGGGCAATAGTTCGCTTTTCATGGGTTAAGACACATTTCTTTCTCTTTTTCATCTTGTTAAAATTGTTTCTGCTAAGCCTTTCATAGCACAGTACCTTGATAAAGAACATTTCATTTCACATTACACCTAGACAATAACAATGGTTTATAATTTGAGACTCTACACCACCAAATACAGTGCGTGGAGATCAAAAGCAAAGCTTCATGGGTAATGGATATTTCCAACTTTTAATGGAGCCTACTTCCTTTGCAACACTAAGTGCTAACCCCAGAACTCTTCCGCTGATAAGCCTTATACTACCTGAATGATAATCACCAACCCCAATATGACGAACACATATCTATTGATAGCCTAAGGACACCAAGCTTCTGGCAGACAGATTGGAATCTCTAGTCAATGTTACACTTCCAGAGTTATCAGATTAAGGGACCCGTCTCATACTAGTAACAGAGGAATGTTGAAAGGCAATACATCTTGTAACAATGCGAGACAACGATTCAGACTTCCCATAAAAATATTATCTCATAAACAGAACATTTATCATCCAGGCAAAACAAGTCAGTTAAAGACCACTGCTCTGGTCTGTGTTTCTCAGAATGAGCTTAACAGTAAGTGTTCATGAGCACGGGCTATTCCCCGGCCCATCACCCAACAGGCAGGAAGGACCTTGACAATTGCTTCTGCCATCTGCATCTGCCTCTCTGTCATAGAAGGAAGTAAGAGAAAGACAATTATTAAAATCTAGCCTGTGCCTCTTCTATATTTCCTTATGTAATGTGCTTCTTCACCTTTGAATTTAGTGGCAGCCTCAGGAAAATGACGTTTTGAGTAAGCTCAAGAGGTAGCTCTCTGCTCCCCACCCTTCCAAGTAGAACACTGGCTTTTACTTTCCTTGTTCTTTATCATCTTTTTCTGAGTAATGACGGTAGTGACTTTACAGTGGCTTTGGCAGAACAGACTCTTTGTAGGATACAAATCAACTTTATTGTACAAAATTAAGGCTTTTACATTCCTAAATTTATTAAGGCTGAAAATAACATCAGTAGCAAATATCTCTAACGAACCCAATTTTACAACCTTCACAGAAAATGTTGAAAGTTTACTTTCACTTTCTCCACTACTGCAAAAACTCAGCAAAACTATTTGGCAAAAAATATTGTAAGGAAACATTCTGTAGTATTTTGCCTCTCCGTGATACAACTGGCTTTTGCGGTTATGGTCTTGGGACCGTCCTCTGGTACTTCAAAAATGATGATGCATAACAAAATAAAAGAATAAAAATAACAATTGGGAAAACTGTAAATCACATCAAACTAGAACACCCCAATATTATATCTTGATTTTATCTGTATAGTTTGTGATGGTGTGACCCGAAGTCCCTGAGCAGCCCTCGTCATTGGCATTTCTAGCCAACCCACTAAATTTTAGAGTGATTTTAGGTGTGTGTATGTGTGTGCATGGCTGCATGTGGGTTTTGAAGGCCAGAGGTTGTTGTCAGGCATCTTCCTCTGTTGTCCTCCATCCTCTGTTTTAAATGTCTCGTACTGAAACTGGAGTTCCCCAATTCAGCTAGACTAGCTGGCCAGGGAGCAGCAAGGATGCTCCCGTGTTCACCACGTAGTTCTGGGATTACATGGGCTCCTGCTACCACATCTGGCTTTTTTTACTGGGTACTGGGAATCCTAGCTCAGACCTTTGTTGCTTTCAGGACAGATAATTTACTGACTGAGTCATCTTTGCAGCCCCCCAACCTACCATCTTAGAGCTCAGCCCGGGCTGCCTGGTGTATGCTGGATACTAAACATACTTCCTCAAAACTAGAGAGCACCGCCCTGCCAGTGTTGGTTCAGCAGTCTTCTCTGGTAAGCAGCGGTGTAGAGCACTGGAGACATCTGGGCACTTTCTTTGCGTGAGCCAATGCCGAGGCGTCTTGGCTTTCTCATTTTCATTTGTCAGCAAGGAAACCATACATTCTAGGTGCCGTATCAGAGTCTATTTTGCAGACTATATTTGCAGTGAGTTATAGAAACAAAGACATGTTTTGTTTTTACATACTTAGAGGGATGTGTGAATGTCATTGATTTTTTTTTTTCAACCAAAACACGCTTCTGTCCACCTCCTCAAGGCAACATGGGGAATCAGATCATAGATAAAGGTATTACAAGTTGACAACTGATTTTGTTGATGTGGATCTTACTATTTAGCCTAAATATATAGTTGTATGTTAAATACTGTCAAAATGCTGTTAAATACATCCCTTGCTATCCGATAAGTGGCCCACAGTTTTGCTTTGACAATTAAAGGTAAATAACAATATATTTGCCAATCACCAGTTTCTTCTCACTAACAGATTAATTTTTCTAAAACTTTGCTGTTAGGCAACTATGAAAAATTAAAAAAAAAACATTTTTCCACTTATCCACCAGCTAGACAATGGGTTCCCCAGAGACTTCAATAAGAGCTAAAAGAAAAAAAATCATGCTTAATTTATATTTCTTAATATTTCTTCTTAATTTTACTTCTCTTCACATTGCCCTAATCTTGTAAAAATTATTATTCACTGAAGACAAAAAAATCTCCTCAGGCCCTCTGCTTTTCTTTCTTCTCACTTTAAATTTAAAGTATGAGAGGAAGTTTATTAGCAGGAAGAAAATGCAATTGCACCTGTCTGCTTGTCCGAGGAAGGGTGGTCCAGTGCTCGCCACAGGGAGATTTTCTCATGCTCTGAATTTTCACTGAACATCCTTTAAATAAAGCTAAGAGAATCTGTTTTAGAAGAGAGGTCACCATCAAGGAGAAGACAGGCTGCTGGTCTAACATACGTGGGTCAGAGGGAGTACCCTGGCACTGATCTCTGCCTGGCACTCACAGTTCAGTTTTCTTACTGTGGTCAAGTATGTGCTATGTTTACAATTCAATTTGCACAACTGAGAGTTCATGCTCACAGTCCTGCACTTCCCTTACTACTTTCTGGTCCCCCAACTTGCTGTCACTCCACAGAGAAACCATACACCTTGGACCAGTAGTGTGTGTAACATGGACTGGGGGTGAGGCTTGGAAGGCCTGCTTGTCACAGCTGCTCACTGCTGGTCACAGCTGGCCAGGTGGGTCCTGGGATTTAATGGGTTTATTTAAATCTTGCTCTTGACCTACCCTGGATCACTGCTCCATCTCTGAGCTCCACTGTCTGAATCTATGGTACAGGAGCAATCATTAATTGTTGAGAGGAATTGGGAGGAATAGGCCAGACCCCTGGACCCTGCTCAGCCCAGTGCCGGATGAATACTAGGTACTGAGTGAGTGTTTCCTATAGCAACTAAGACATGATGGTTACATCTTCTATGAAACAGGTAACACTATAGATGTGTAATATAGACTTTATTCAACATCTTAACATCCACAAGGCTGTCACTGTTACTACATGTTCTAGATAAGAAGCTAAAAGGCAGAGAGGTTGAACGAGCTGGACAGGACCACGCAGCTCATACCCAAAAGAGAGCAGATGGAAACTGCAGATGCCAGGCTCTTCATCCTCAGGCTGTGCTAGCTCTGTTACTAGCGGATGTCATTAGTATGTGCAAGTCGCCTCTCTTAGTTACAGTGCTTTATTTATTACAGTAGCACTGTAAAGCGATAAAACAAAGACTGTCCATATGTCCATCTCTCCCATGAAGCATCTGAAAGCATGTCTGTGCCTCCAACATTGTTTCATGCAGTGTGTCATTTTACCCAGCAGTGGATCATAGACGTAGAACTGCTGAGCAACCTTCTTTAATTCCCATCTGATTATGCAGGTGTGCTATACCACTACATGGTGTCAGAACCTGTGCTGTTGCTAGCTCCCATCACATCAAGAACTTGCATTTAATTTGGGGTCACAGTAGTCCCAGCCCAAAGAAAGGCTGGGGCTCAACCAGCTGAAAAAAAAACCCTTTCTTGTTTTAACCTTGTTCTGTTTTCCTTGGTATATACCTGGTGACAGAGCATTGGCTACAAATGTCCCAACTATATGGAAAGTGAGGTAAACAGCACTGATGGCATGACACTCAGGGGATGAGGTGGGGGTTTAATGCTATCACTTGAAATTCCACAAATTATTAAAGGTGTTCACACTGGAACAAGACAGAGCTACTGTTAACCCAGGGCAAATTCAGGGCATGATGCTTCACTGTGTGATTAAAACATGCACACACATGCACACACGTGTGTGCACATACACACACACACACACAAGTTCTAATGGAAGAATTTTCTCTTGAGCCATCATTGTTGTTCTTCATACATGCAAAAATATAAGAGAAAATACTCCATGTTATTAGATACTATGCTAAATTGAACTTTCTCCCTGTAATTACAATATGTGTTTATTATAAAGAACACAGAAATATGAAGAGAAAAATGTGGCTCAGTTCTTCCTATCACTGCCTTCTAATCCAGGTTCCCTGGGGAAATATGGCCTGTGTATTAGCAGAAAAGCTTCTGACTCCTTTCCTATTTACACACAGCTATTTCTGCACATATACAAGTGCAAACAGAGCCATCAATGTTTAGGTGTGCACATATCTAAAAGCCTAACTTTCATTGGAACAAGTCATAGGGAAAAAATACAGCATAAGGAGGGTAAACTGAAGCCAAAGTGTGGATCTTGTATTAGAAGCTGTGAGCAAAGCTAAATACTTCAGAGTTGAGAGGAATCAAGAGGTTAACATGAGCACACCTTTTACTGTGTTGAATGCAAACATCAGTCAATAAATGGCCTTTGCATATGGTGCTCCAACTGTGGCCATTTTAATGTGAGTAATTGCATGACTAAGCCTCCTCATAAGCATTAAGTCAACAGTACTCAGCTTTAAAATTTCTGTCATATGATACATAGAAAAAAAACATGTTGACTGCTGTTTATAGTATGCATATTTCATTCCATAGTCTTTACACAACTTTGCATCTCTATTACATGCTTGTTCCAAGTATCTTCTCCTTCTGTGTCCTTTCCCTATATCATCCCTCTTACACCTAATATTTATTTGTTTTTCAAATAGTTGATCATTTGCTATCACCCCTGTGAAGACGTTGATTTTTCTTGCTACTAATTCCAGGTCTTTAACGGCTGAATTGATGAAAATAAGAAGAGATTTCACTGAAAGCAAAGCTTTTATTAGGATACTTCCTTAAACAAGATACAGTTGTGACCAAGATCAAGCTGGAGGCTCTCCCAGCAAAGAGAAATTGGTAGCTAATGTAGGGAACACTCCATCATGAGAATGTGGAAGAAATTTCATATTCAACATTAACTAGGTGGTCGGTCACCAGTGTTCATGATTCAATATTTCAATTAAGAAATCAAATGATCTCCTTATAGCCTGCAAGTTGCAAGGAATAAGGAAGTCAACATAGTAACAAGATTTGCTAACTTGGGGCCTCTGTGGACTCTGAAGATCATTAAACTCTCTGAAATGATAAAAACAATCAAGTAAATGTCCCCATGTCCATATGGTGGTTGAGGAACAAGGACATGAATTGCATCAAGTTGATGCCTCCAAAGGATCAAGAACCATGGCATAGACCACTGTGACAGACACAATGTGCTCAGGAAGCGTTAGGGGGTGCATGTGCAGCTTGGTGGGTGTGGCTCCTGCCATAGACGAAACTGCTCATACAATCTTCAGTCTCTACTCCATTTTCAGCAGCCGCTCAGGTACTTGACAATAACAAATTGCCCTTGATACTTTTCAACGAGTATGCATCCCTTTACTGTGGCCTGGGTTTGCAGCACAGAGGGGTGTAATGAGAAAAGTAACAAGAAAAGTACCTCAGGCCGGGAGGGTTTGCATACAAATGATGCTTGCACATCAATATGCTCTCAACCCTCAGTGCGCCATCCCACACTCAGTTAAACACACAAAATGGCACTGCGGATCCCTCTTATCCATCTTTCTGTTGGTATGTGGTTCTGCAGAACTGGGGTGAATGAACCATATAATAAAACACGCCAGGCATAGCCTTTCAGCTCAGAAGATATTAACAAGAATGATCCCTGAATACAATACCCAACCCTAAAAGAAGCCCAGTGTGTGGAGATCATTATTTCTGAAACTTGACAGGCTCTTAAAAAAAAAAAAGGCATTGATGCTGACTTGAATTAGAAGTGGTTTCCAACCAAACATGGGTTTGAGTAACAGACAATGCTCTCAACAATTACAACCCCATATTGGGATGAGGTTGAACCCTGCAGTGTTTAGACAGATGCCAGTTCAAATGATAGGGGCAATTACTACGTGGTAAGCTTAGAAGCAAAGGCAGGATTTCCTGGGAATCACAACTGGGCTTTAGTCCTGAGCCTGTCGCTTATCGGTAGGTGACCTTCAGGCCAATCAGCAGAACTGATGTTCCTCATTTGTAAAATAAGTGGGTTGGATCCTGTCTGCACTCATTCCCTTCAGATACAGCATTTGATAACTCAAGTGGCACTTATAAGACACTGAAAGGATAAATAGATTTCTAATGGGTAGGAAAACAGTCAGGAAAGAGATATATCTGCATTTAAGAGATGAATCCCTGACAACTCATGCTGGATTATGATGCTCTATGGTGACTCTTGCTGTCTAATTAGAGACATAGACATGTAATCTTAGACACTTTAAGGCTAACATTCAAGCTACAGGTTTCTCCGGGTTAAAGACACACAGGGCTACATACTCAAATACCTAAATAAGACATAATCAACATTTAAGTTATCTGAGTTTTCTTCATTTTCCAGAACCAGAAATCTCTTTAACAGTTCCTCTGGATGTGCTTTAGTCTCAGCACTTAGGCAGTTTTGGGCTAGCCTGGTCTACATAGTTAGTTTTAGGCCAACAAAGATGTACATGAAGATTCAAGCAACACCACATGCTGGCGAGGATGTGGGGAGAGAGGAACACTCCTTCATTGCTGGTGAGAATGCAAACTAGTACAGCCACTTTGGAAATCTATCTGGTGCTATCTCAGAAAAATGGGAATAAGGCTTCCTCAAGGCCCAGCTATCCCACTCTTTAGAATATACCCAGAAGATCCTCCAGCACACAACAAGAAAATTTGCTCAACCATGTTCATAGTAGCCTTATTCATAATAGCCAGAACATGGAAACAGCCTAAGTGTCCATCAGTAGAAGAATGGATAAAGAAACTGTGGTACATATATTTTATGAAATACTACTCAGCTATTAAAAACAAGGAATTCCCGAAATGTGTGGATAAATGGATTGAGCTAGAAATGATCATAATGAGTGAGTTAACCCAGAAGCAGAAAGACTCAGATGATATATACTCACTTATATCTGCATACTAACCCAAGGGGCATGTCCCATGAAAGCCTTCACTTACCAGGAAACTGGGACAGAGGGGAGGACATCCTATTGGGACTCTAGATGAGAGAAGCACGGGAGAATAGCAAAGTAGAAGGATCTAGAGGGTCCTAAAAACCTACAAGTAGAACATTATGATAGGCAGATTTGGGCCCAGGGGTCCCGCTCAAACTAAGGCACCAGCCAAGAAGGACAATACAGGCAGTAAACTTTAAACCTCTACCCAGATCTAGCCAATGGGCAGAACATTCTCCACAGTTGAGTGGAGAATGGGATATGACTTTCTCACGTACTCTGGTGCCTCACATTTGACCATGTCCCCTGGAGGGGAGGCCTGGTGGCACTCAGAGGAAGGACAGCAGGTTACTGAGTAGAGACTTGATACCCTATGAGTACATACAGGGGGAGGAGGTCCCCCTCAGGAACAGTCATAGGGGAGGGGAATAAGGGGAAAATGGGAGAGAGGGAAGAATGGGAGGATACAAGGGACAGGATAACCATTGAGATGTAACAAGAATAAATTAATAAAAAATATGAAAAAAGATGTACATGAAGATCTTGTTTAATAATAATAATAATAATAATAATAAATATAATAGTAAAAGTTTTTTTAGTATGTAATATTATGTAACAATTCATACTGGTCCCCTAATTAAATGACAACCTAGAACAGTGGTTCTCAATCTTATGAATGTTGTAACCGTTTAATATCATTCCTCGTGTTGTGGTGAACCCCAAACATAAAATTATTTCTGTTGCTACTTCATAACTACAATTTTGCTACTGTTATGAGTCCTAATATAAATATATGGTATGCAGGATATCTGTGATGCAACTCCTGTAAAAAAAAAAAAAAGGTTGTTTGACTCCCGAAAAGAGTATTGACCTGCAGGTTGAGAATCACTGAGACCAAGATAAAGGATGCCAGTAAAGTTGGTCTTGAAGCTTGGTATGTTTAGAAGAAGATTCTAATGTGTCTGGCACTCTCTTCTTTAATCAATGTATGAAATACAGAGAAAATGCGCTAGTCCCCTCTAGTGCTAGTATTTCCAAGAAAATAAAAGGCATTCTAAATGCCTGTGACTTGAGAAACACATTTCTTCAAAAGCAGATGAAATTTTAAACCTCACCCAGGGAATTCCCATTTCTTCCTAAAGGAACAATTGCATGGATATCTTCTGTGGTGTCTTCTGAATATTGGTTTCTTGCTGAGGATTCAGGGTCTGCTAGCATCAGTCACTAGGAAGGAAAAATAGGACAGAATAGTTCTGTACCGACAACTCCGTTCCACCCAGAACCACCCTGAGTGTGTTGCTGCCAGAGATGAGCTTCCTGTCTTAGAAAGATGGCCGCTTAGCTATCTACAAACTTAGGTAGCATCAGATAATCTTTCTGTATCTTTTGGTCATTAAGAACTGCCTGGGAATCTCAATTTTCCATTAGGACACATTTAGTCAATGGCCCCATGTATGCCGTCAAGTTCTCTTCTTGAGCACCCAAACCTTAAGCAAAGGGAAGCAAATGGATACTGATCCATAATAGTGACTTTTTCTCAGTGCCTCTACATCTTATATTCAATCAGGTTTGAGGACATACTATGCACTAGCTGGCTTTATGGGTGATCACGAGAAATGGAAGGTAAAACATTACATCTGACATTGCAACTGAAAATAAGCTGATGAAAACAAAAACAGTGGGGTTTTTGTTTGTTTGTTTTATTTTGGCAAAAATTATCATTCATTATATTTAAGAGTAAAGAATGCCAGTATTCATTCATTCATTCATTCTTTCTTTCTTTATACATATACATATATATTAATATATTTATCCATATTACATCTCAATTGTTATCCCATCCCTGCCAGTATTAATTCTTACATCCAATATTTATTAATTTACCTAGTCTACCTGAGTGTGTCTATTATAAACCAGGGATCTCTGATATTAATTACCTCTGCAAAGATGTCATCTCCAAATAGTCACAGTTAGAGTTAGAGTATCATTGTAGTAATAGAAGAAGCAATTTCGTCCATCTCAGACACTCATAATTAGGCTGGGTATATCAGTTCCCCTTTAGTGAATATTCACTACCATCTTCACTGAGTTTGAATGTTGTGTTGCTTTATAGCAGTAGGAATTAAGAATTCCTTTCCTACAAACTCAAGAAAAGTAAGATAGTGAAAATGGTGGTGGTGGTAGTGGTGGTGGTGCGATGCTGGAGAAATGATTCAGGAGTTTAGAGCAATTGTTGCTCTTATATGGTGACCCACAACTGTCCATAACCCAAATTCTAACAGATGCAATGCCTATAAGCACCAGAAATACATCTGGCACACATACGTCCATGTACACAAACATACACATACATATAAAATTAAATGTAAATTTTAAGATCACAACAAAGTAACTACAATGTCATTTTCAAAAGACCTTGCACTGCCACGCCACCTGCTCAAAGATACTGCTTTCCTTATGCAAAACTGTAGTCTGTGCAGACTGGAGGATCTACCAAAACACATGCCTCCCTTTCTGATGTTGGTCACAAGTTATAGTACCTGAGGGCTCAGCCCCTTGGCTTCATCTTTAGTTGAGTAACTCAGATGCCTGAGCATTGCAGTGCTGCTGGCTGTAATACCAACACAGCTGTTCTACTTCATAAAGCAGGGTCCGATCTCCACACAGGAGCTGTTACAGCATCTCTCTATGCTTTAACGAACATGCTTGGAAAGCAGCATTATTTCCAAAATGAACTTCCGAAACATCCACTGTGACTGTTCTCTTGGCACAAGAAAGAAAGCTGTCACTTTAGGAAATTGTGGCCAATTGGTGGAACCTTCATTGTGGGACTTTCATTGTCATTTTCTCTAAAGAAATCTCAGGAGGGATGAGTTTGAAGGAGTAGAAGCTGTTTTGACGTTCTTAGGTAATGCAAAAATATTCCACCTGTTGCCAGGAGCTAATCTGAAAAGCAAATACTCTGTAAATCTCCATTCTATATGCAAACTCACCTTCCCAAAAATAAATGTCTGCAGAGCGTGTGGGTGGATTTATCTGCACACCAACAACACTCAAGATGGATAAAGTCTTGTTTAGACCACATGGGTTAACCTAGGATATGAGAGTTACCCAGTGCATGGACAGGGAACACAGAACAATTCAACTTGATCCCAAATGAACTTTTATACAATTAGCTGTCTTAGCATATTTTATGCAGTTATAAAAGAATACTAAGATGAAGCAATTGAAATTTAGCTCCTCTCACTTCTAGAGGCTACAAAGTTCAGGATAGAGAAGCTGATGTTGGCTGAGAAATGGCTTAGATTGTCTTTCCAGAGCAGAAAGCAGAAAGCCAAATGAAGGCAAGGCACAAGGGAGCACATGAGCATGAGAGAGAAGGGGACAAACCTGCTACTCTATGAGAATTGTCCCCTGCTTAGTAACTTTCCATTCCAGGGACAGGGATCTATTCTTGAGAGTAAGTTATTTTGGGCCCAACTACCTGTTACTAGGTATCACCTCTTAAAACTCCTATAATGGTAAATGAAGTTCCCAATGCTTTATATCTTGTGGGGAAGGGTCACTGTAAAATAATACCACTGGGCAAGTAATGAGTCAGCCATTGTGATCCAGATAGCCACTTCCAAGATTGAAAACAGAAGGTCTTTTTAAGAAAGGGCATGCATGATGAATTTTCAGAAATAGCTCTATTACATGTACTAAAGTGCATGGTATGTCAATTCAGATGTAACTATCAACATGTAAGATATAGGTATAATGTAAAGAGAAATGTGTCTTACCAAACTAAAAGCATGCTTGAATAACAGGCACTTTAATCTCTGATCAAAGGTAAAGTCCACTGTGGCGACAGTCCATCCCCATAAATTACTCTCACACATGTACATGCACACACCTCCCTCTTTTTATTATTTTCATTTGAACTGATAATCACCTTAGTCTAAGATATTATCATTGCTTATATTTATTCTTTTTTTAAAAAAAATATTTACTTAATTATTATGTATACAGCGCTCTGTCTGCATGTACAGCTGCATGACAGAAGAGGGCATCAGATCACATTATAGATGGTTATAGAGCCACCATGTGGTTGCTGGGAATTGAACTCAGGACCTCTGGAAGATCAGCCACTGCTTTTAACCTCTGAGTCGTCTCTCTAGCCCCTTATATTTATTCTCACATAAGTTCTCTCTAAAAGGAGTATCATCCCCAGCTACTTATTTTACTCTCTTTCAATACAACTTGTGGTGGTTATTCTTGCTTGTCAGCTTGACCACATCTGAAACTAACTAAAACCCAAGTGGCTGGGTACATCTGGGAGGGATTTTTTTTTTCTTAATAGATTCATTTGAAGTTTGAAGAATCACTTTTAATTTGGAACTTTTGAAATGGGAAGATCTATCTTTAATCCAGACCTTTTGAAGTGGGAAGATCCAACTTTAAGCTGGGCCATACCTTCTCCTGGCAGCCTATCTAAAGAGAGAAGCTTGCTCTATGTGCCTGATTGCTCTCACTCTCAAGTCCATCCCTTTACCTGCTATAAAGACTACTTCTTTAGGATTCCAGTGATACTGAAGAGCTGCAGAGATATCCAGCCTTCTGGCCTGAACAACTGCTATAGCTTGGACCTTATGTTGATAGAGAGCCATTGATGAATTAACTGACCATACCCTGTAAGCCATTCTAACTAAGCAATCCCCCTCACTCTCTCTCTCTCTCTCTCTCTCTCTCTCTCTCTATATATATATATATATATATATATATATATATATATATATATATATATATATATATATATATATATCCTCATTCTATTAGTTATGTTCCTCTAGAGAACCCAGGCCAATATAAATTTTGGTGCCAGAAGTGCTTCTAGAACAACAGAAGTATAAGGATGCATTTTTAAAACTATCTGGTCTAGGTGTTCCAATTTGCCAATAGCTACAGTTAATGGAGCCTCTGTAGTTACCGAAACCTCTCCCAGAATCTTGGAGGGCACGGGAAGACCGTGGTGTGAACCATTCTACAAACTTTAGGAGACAAATGCATTTGATTATCCTGATTTACTAATTGTGAGACAGAGAATTTTGGTTGTCTATATAAAAAACTTTTGACAATTTGCAGAAAAATAAGGAAAATGATGATGTTGATTGGTTGCTCCTAGCAACTCTGGATAAATTGTCAAAGGAAAAGAATAAGCTCTGAAATAAACTTAACCAGCTTCTAGCATCTCAGAACACAGTGAAGGAAAACAATAAACTCAATGGTAAAATTGACCAGCTCCAGATACACATAAACAGTCTGAAGGCACTAAGTGTGCCAGAGAAGAGAATTTTCTCTGTCTAGCAGCCAGTCATCAAGTTGTAGACACATGAACTCTGATGCCCCATATTTGACCACCTCCCCTTGGTGGGGAGGCCTGGTGGCACTCAAATAAAGGATAAGCAGGCTACTAAGATGAGACTTGATAGCCTATGACTATATAGTGGGGGAGGAGGTCCCCCTCAGTCTTAGATGTAGGGAAGGGGAATAAGGTGAAAGCGAGAAGGAGGAATGGGAGGATACAAGTGATGGGATAACAACGGAGTTGTAATATGAATAAATTAATAAAATTAAAATTTTAAAAAGAAGTCTGGGAAATATGTGTGGGAATGGATTTTAAGGGTGCAGGCTAATGGTGGGAGAAACATAAAACTGGATCAGGCTGAGTTTAGTGATATGGGCCCTCTGAGTGGAGAGTCTAGGTTTAAAACGGAAGCTTGCTCAGTTAAGAAAGGTGTCAAAAGATTATCTGAATAGCTGGCTAAAGCATTTGTCCAGAGATGGCCTGCTGAAAAGGAGTTGCAAGTAACCTAGATTAGTGATGATGAAGAGATGTTTAAGGCTCAGGAAAATTGCAATCTGGGAACCTGTGTAAAACCTAATCCTCCACAATGGGAAGGCCCAGAATACATTCCCTTCACTAATCCTATAAGACTCCAAATGGTGAGAGAGTATCAGCACATCAAAGAGCTTCACTGTCATCCTTTTCCTTGTGCCAGACCTTAGTGTTGGAGACACTGCTGCTCAGCTGAATCAATTAAATGTAATGGGCTTAATTGGGTAGTAGGGACCAGATGGCAATACTGAATCTCCAAAGGCACGGTGATTGTTGTTATTGTAATGGGCAACATAGAAAAGGCAATGCCCATAATGGCCTAGCTCATAATGGTCAGCACAGGCAAAGTGAATTTTATGGTGACATGACTCTTATGGACCTTTGGTACTGGATAATCAATCATAATACAATTATGCATATATATATTATATATTCCAATATATGTATATATAAATGTTTCCATATATATTTATACACACACATGTGCACCCATGTACACACACACACACACACACACACACACACACACACACACACACATGGATATGGGATGAAAGCAAGGCTATAATAGATCATAGGAAAAGGGAATCTTGGCCTGTGAATCAATTTCCAGACTTGAGGAAATTTGAAGACTCAGAATAAAGGTATGGCTGGATTCTCTTGATGAAAAAATTTGATATAATATCTAAGAGTTTTTACTGTTAGATTTTCTGCAGTTCTTCCCCAGTGGGACATATGGCCTTTTCTAAGAGTAACTGTATACTGGGGAAAATAAAACAATCAGACTTTCCAGGGTCTTTTGGATGCTGGTTTTGAATTGACACTAATTTTGGGAGACCTAAAAGACTCATTGTGGCCCTCCACTTAAAGTAGGGGCTTATGTAGGTCAGGTTATAAATGGAGTAATGGCTGAAGTATGACTCACAGTAGGTCCCTGAACTCATCCTGTGGTTATTTCCAGAGTCCCAGAGTGTATAATTAGAATAGATATACTTAGATGTTGGCAGAATTCTCACATTCATTCCCCGACCTGTAGAGTGAGGGCTGTTATGATTGGATAGGCTAAGTGGAAGGTTTCAGAGTTGCCTCTGACAAGGAAAACAGTGAATCAAAACCAGTATCACATCCCTGGAGGAGCTGCAGAAATCAGTGACACCATGAAGGTCTTGAAGGATGCAGGCATGGTATTTCCCAGCACTCCTCCTTTAACTCTCCTCTCTGGCCAGTGCAGAAGACAGATGGAGCTTGGCTTAACCTTGGCTGTCTTGGAACTCACTCTGTAGACCAGGATGGCCTAACACTCTGAGATCCACCTGCCTCTGCCTCCTGAGTGCTGGCATCAAAGGTGTGTGCTCATGCCTGGCCCTAAGCTGTTTTGTTTTGTTTTTAAATTTCTTCTCTAAGTTGGAAGCTTAGCTGGGTGGAGTCTTGTCTGTCCAAAACTCACTCAAGTAGTGACTTCTACTGCGGCTGCTGTGCCAGACGTGGTGTCCTTACTTGAGCAGATTAACAAATCTCCTGGTATATGGTATACAGCTATTGATCAAGTAAATGCCTTTTTCTCAGAACCTATCCATAAGGACCACAAAAACCAGGTTTCTTTCAGTAGGCAAGGCTAGCAGTATACTGTTATAGTTTTACCTTAAGTATATATTAACGTTCCAATTCTGTATCATAACTTAGTTCTGAGAAATCTTGATTATTGCTGTCTTTTGCAGAATATCACATTAGTGCACTGTATTAATAATATAATATTATCCTCATTGGACCAAGTGAACAGGAGGTAGCAACCATCTTGTACTTGCTGGTAACACATATGCACATCAGAGACTGATGTGGAAGTTTGAATGAGAATGCCCTCCCTCAGGCTCCTATATTTGAATGCCTGGTCACCAGGGAGTGGAACTGTGAATGGCTGACCATGCTGCTTGTTGCTGGGATATGGAAGACTCTAGGACTTTGGACCACAAAAGTGATGGACGCTTAAAGTGCAGCTTAGTGAGCCATCCTAGGAGGAGTATGGAGAACAGTGCTGAGGGCGATTTGAACTGTGGGAGGCCAGCTCAAGAGGATTAAGAGGGAAAGAATATTGGTAAATGACCTACAGATAGCGTCCCAATATTTCGCAAAGAATATGGCTGTCTTTTGTCCTTATCTTAAAAATCTGCCTGAGGTGAAATTGAAGAGTTTTGGATTAATGGCCTTGGCAGAGGAAATGTTAAGACAGTTTAGTATGAACTGAGTCATGTGATTATTAGTGGCCATACTTATGCAGATGATATAATGAACAAGAGCAAGCAGAACAAGGGAAGGTAGAAAATGCTGTTTGAAGAGAATATTAGCACCGGAAAATGTTTTGTTAGAGCCAAGTCCTGAGTTCAAGTAGATTAAAAAGTTTAAAGAAAAGTCTGATGCTAAGTGGAATAAAAGCAGTGGTGACTTCAGGACAAGACTTCACCCACCTAAGCTTCCAACGTGAGAAGAAATTAAAGAAAAGCATAGGGCCAGGCATGGGCACACACTATTGATCCCAGCACTCAGGAAGCAGAGGTAGGTGGATCTCAGGGCTTGAGGTCATCCTATTCTACAGAGTGAGTTCCAGGGCAGCCAGGCTTAAGCAGTATTCCATAAAGAAACAGAACTTGGCAGCTTTAGCCATGTGGCTGGTTTAGTGTTGAGGATACAAGAAATGGGGTTGTGGAATCTCTCTCTGTAGCTAAGGAAAGCTGAGGCCAACCATGGGTCAGGGGCATCCTGCACAAAGTCCCATTGCATAAAGCTGTGAAGTCCCGGTGTGTAAAGCCATTCTGTAAAGCTGTTAAGAGGAAGTTTGGATTGTGTGGAGGCTCCAAGATTTTGCAGATGTCAGAGTTGTGGGATACCTGCCAAAGAGACCTCAAGACCCAGTGTGGAACCAGCCCAAGAGAGGGAAGTATGTTGCAATGTTACTAGGTACACATAGTTGGTATAACAAAGGTAATATTTTATTATGCTGAGGACCATTATGCAAGGTTCACACTCTCAGTCCCTAACTATGGTCCTATGCATAGCTTTCCAAGGTTGTTCACCTGTGCGCTGTATCTTAGCTGAACATCAGGTCTAGTCTCTCACAGTAGTTTTCAGTTCAAGGGTCAGGATTGCTGTGGCTGGAGACTCACCAGCCACAGGACAGATCAAAGAGGCATTTCTCCAGCAGTCCTGAAGATGTGAAAAGCAACGTATTGCTCTTGGACACTGCATATACTATTTATTGGGTGGTATGAGCTTCTCTACTTATGTAGTTGTATGTGTGATTATCTTGAGTAAATGATGCCAGTGAGCTCTGGTTATCAGGTGCCTTGGGTGCAGTGGGTCCCTGACTAAGCTCTTTTTACATGTCTAAATAGATTTTTTTTTTACTATGATCATCATATGCTGTCATCAGGAACTGGAGATATAAAAAACACTTTGGCATCAGGCATGAAGATCCAGAATTGGAGTTTGCCCAGCTGGCTTTTGGTCTTGCTTTGGTTCAGTATTTCCTCATTATGCTGCCTTTTTGGAATGGCAATGTATATCCTGTGCCATTGTATTTTGGAAGTGTGTAATCTGGCCTTTGGTTTGACAGGGGATAACAGTTGATCGGCATGAGTCTCAAAAGAAGCTTTGAACATTTAAACAGTGACAAAACTGTGAAAGACTATATGGAGACTTTTGAAGATGTATGAAATGCATTTTCATTATGATATGGTTATAAGTCTGTGGTGTCCAGGGAGTGGAATGTGGTTGTGGTGGTTTGAATAAAAATGGCCTGATAGGACCCACAGGGAGTGGCACTATTAGGAGGTGTGGCTTTGTTGGAGTGGGTGTGGCATTGTTAGAGGAAGTGTGTCACATTCTTTTTTTCCTGATATCTACCAATCTGAATTTAGCACTCTTAGCTCCTTCCCCAGAACCGTGTCTGCCTGTATGCTGCCATGTTACCCACCATGATAACAATGGGCTAAACTTCTGAAACTGTAAGCCAGCTCCAATTAAATGTTTACTTTATAAAAGTTTCCATGGTCATGGCGTCTCTTCACAGCAATACAAACCCAAACTAAGACAGTGGTGGTTTGAAGATAATGGCCCCCCAGGCTCATATATTTGACTGTACACTCACCAGAGAATGGAACTATTTGAAAGACTTAGAAAGTGTGGCCTTGTTGGTGGAAGTGTGTCACCGGGGCTAGGTTCTGAGGTTTCAGAAGCTTGTGCCAGGCCCAGAATTGCACATACACACACACATACTCTCTCTCTCGTGCTCCTCTCTCTACTGTGGATAAAGATGCAGCTCTCAGCTATTGCTCCAAAGCCATACGCTCCTTGCCATGATAATGGACTAAGCCTCTGAAACTGTAAGTGAGCCCCCAATTAAAAGTTTTATTTCATAAGAGTTGCCTTGGTCCTTGTGTCTCTTCAGAGCAATAGAACAGCAACTAAGACAGACAGAAAATAAATTCAACTAAAATTTAATTCTTAGGAGTACATGAAGAGAAATTTCTTCTAAGGTGAAAGATAAGTTATTTCACTTGGCCCTTCCCACTACCAAAAAGGAAGCACAACATTAAATGGATCGATTTAGATTCTGGAGACAGCACATTCCCCACTTGGCTGTGTTACTCTAGCCCATAGACCAAGTGACTTGGAAACCTACTAGCATTGTGTGGGGTCTGGAAGAGGAGAAAGTTGTTCAACAGGTCTAGGCTGCTGTGCAGGCTGTTCTACCACATAGAACATATGATTCAGCAGACCCAATGGTACTTGAGGTATCACTGGCATATAGGGATTGTGTTTGGAGCCTTTGGCAGGCACATATAGGTAAATCACAGAAAAGTTCTTTGGTATTTTGGAGCAAGGCTCTACTATCATCTGCAGACAACTATTCCCTCTTTTAAAGACAGCTCTTAGTGTGCTGTTGGGCCTTAGTGGGAACTGAATTCTTGACAATGGGCCACAAAATTAACATGAGACTTGAGCTGCCCATCATTAGCTAGATGTTTTCTGACCCACTGAGTCATGCATGGCAGTAATCCATTATCAAATGGAAGTGGTATAAACATGGCAGTTCCCAAGGATGCCCTGAGGGCACAAAGAAGTTACATGAAGGTGTTGCCCAAATGCTTCTGGTGTTTATTCCCATTACACTTTCATCTACTTCTAAGCATGCACCTACATCCTCATAGGACATCCCCTGTGGTCAGTTGACTGAGGAAGAGAAGACTGAAGCTTGGTTTACTGATGGGAGATGGTATTACATGTTATATGGATTGGATGAAAGGATGGATGGATGGTCAGGGACTTTGAAAGAGCATGATTGGAAAGTTGGTGAGAAAGACATCTGGGGAAGCAGTATGTGGCTAGGTATCTCAAGATGGGCAAAAGACATGAAGATACGTGTGTCTCTCATAAATGTCCATCATTCTCTGACTAAAATTTCATCAAAAGAGGAGTTAAAATAATCAAGAAGACAGCATGACATATTCTGTGGACAGTCAGCCTCTTTTCCCCAGTCATCCCTGCCATTGCCCAATGGGCCCATGAACAAAGTGGTTACTGAGGTGGGGATGGGGGTTCTGTATGGGCTCAACAGTGTGGATTTCCATGCACCAAGGCTGACCTGGCTACTGCTGAGTGCCAGATCTGCCATCGGAAGTGACCAACATTGATTCCCCAGTTCTTCCCTCTACCGAATGTTTGTGATGTTCTTGTCAATATCATTTGATTATATAGACTAGCATTTCTCCTGGCCAATAGGATGGACACACACACACACACACACACACACACACACACACACACACACACACACACACGTCTTCCTTTATGCCATTGCCATACTGTTTCTCCTGGGGACTGAACCCAGTGCCTCATGCATGAGAAACAGGTACTCCACCACTAAGCTATTTCTCCAGCCTATACTGTTTTGGTTACTATAGCTTTGTAGTCATTTCTGAAAACAGAAGTGGAAGTCCTCCAACTTTATACATGCTTTTGAACATTCACATAGCTATTTCGGATATCATCTTGAAATGTTGTATGAAATTCAGAATGGATTTTTCTATCTTTTCAAAAACACCACCAGGATTTCGGTGACAATTTCATTAAATCCGTAGATGATTATTTGTGCAATATTGCCATACTTACACTATGAAGCCTTCCAGTTTGTGAACACGGCTTTCTTTGCATTTATTTGCCCCTCTCAAAAATAACACTTAACAAATTTTGAGTCTAATCCAATCTGGACACTCAAGCAAGAGAGAGAGATTTTAAAATTATCAACAACATGGTTCGTTTCTCTGCCTGGAACACTGGCTTACCAACGTACTGACAGATACACTGACGCCCCATGCTCCTGTTGAACCCACACCCTGCCTCCTTCCCTAACGTCATATGTGGCCATGGCTCTCACTCCCACTCTCCAGCTGCTACAGCTGTGTTCAGTTCTTAGAACACTGGAGGCTTTTCCTTACTTTGTTTTCATGTGGTGGCCCATGCACCTGTAATAGCCGCTCATCTTTCCCCTCTTTTTTCTTTCTTTCTCATCCTTCAGCTTATACATCAATTAAAACACCTGCAGGAAGATACCGTGAAGGATCCATGGTCAGCCCACCCACTTCATCATTGTCCTCTGTTTATGGCATTTATTGCACTTAGCTGGATAGATAAACTTATTCACATATTTGATCTTTCCTTTGTTTTTCCCAAAGTGCTGGGGTTAAACAATGCATGCTGAGGCATATACTCCCAGCCTTGAATATTGTTTTCCCCATGTTTGAACAGCTCCACCAAGGCAAGGGTCTTAGACATCTGCTTGCCCTGTGGTTTATCCTCTGTACTTGTATTATTGTTAGCCTGCAATGTAAGATAGCTGGGTAGCAATTTTGTCTACTGTATACAAACATAAAACTCTTTTCAAGGAGATCAGAAAGAAACACAGGCATTCCACAGTAATGGTGGGTGACTTAAAGACATATCAACCCTATTAGAAACAGAAATACTCCACAGTGATGGCTTATGGGTTAAGAGCTTCCCAGCCCTAGAAGCAGGAGCACTTCCTAGTGCCAACACATGGCTTGAGGATATACCAAAGCTACTTGAGCTATATCCATTTGGGCCTACAAATCTCATGATTTGGACCACATATCTTGACAGAAGAAGGAATACTTTAAATTGTCCATCACAGATTTCTTGGCAGCACTAGGACACTGTGCTTGTTAAAATTAATAAAGAAGCAACAGTTATTTGATGATTTATTTTATGTTCAGAATTCCTGGGATGACCTCAGGAGGTGCTATTAATTCTTTTAGCCCAGTAGTCCTCAAACTTCCTAATGCTGCAGCCTTTTAATGTAGTTTCTCCTGTTGTGGTGTCCCTCAACCATTAAATGATTTTGTTGCTACTTCATAACTATAAGGGACCATAATGTAAATATCTGGGTTTCCCGATGATCTTAGGCAACCCCTGTGAAAGGGTCTCAAAGGGGTTGCGACACACAGGTTGAGAACCACTGCTTTAGCGACACTCAGAAGAACTTCTGAATGTTGCCGCCACCACATGTCGACGGAGAGTGACAGCAGTCAGGGATGCAGTGGGGCTGGCAACTAAGGACACTGTGCAGCTGCTTCCTGGAGTCCAGTGATTCAGAGCAGCGCCTGGGAATGAGCTGTTCCGCATCTGAACACGTGTACAGACCCAGTAGGAAGCTATCAATAGGCCCCGAGAAAGCTTTCCTAAGGGAATGGTTTGAAACCAGAAGCAGAATTCTACTAGGAACTAAGAGCCTGGTGCTTGCCAGCACTGGGTTGGGAATCAGAGTTCATTCTAAGCCTCATTTTGCCAACTGTAAGGACTGTGTAGCCTTCAGGAAACTACCTAACTTGTTTGAACCACACTTCTCTCATTTGTGAAATGAGACCCACATGTGCATAGACAATATATATTAACTATGAATGCAGGCTTTTGGGTTGAGATTCTAAGTTTACATGTATATGCTGCTAGGGTAGTTGAAGTGATCTCTCTCCTCTCTCTCTCTCTCTCTCTCTCTCTCTCTCTCTCTCTCTCTCTCTCTCTCTCTCTCACACACACACACACACACACATGCACATGCTTTGGTATCCTCATTAGTAAGATGCAGAAAATATTAGCCCACCACAAATATTAAAGTAAAATACAATCCCTAAATCACAAAGCTCGGGAACCTGGAGCACAAGACAGCAATGCTGAGAAGACAGCAGCACCAGGGCTCCCACTGTTTCCCAAAGCAACCTCCCAAAGGAAGACGTGGTCCATGACATGCAGACGAAACAGGTTCTCACGTGGATCTACCAAGCAACTTCCTGAGAGCAAAGCTGCAGGGAGAAACCCAGCTAAAGCCTGAGTATACGCGAAGACCTCAGAGATGAGAGCTTTCAGAAGCTCTGGACAACAGAGGTTCTGCAGCATCTCCCTGCATCTCCTGCCATGTGAAGAGTGGGCAGAAGCCAGGAGGCAGAACTGAGATTCTGTTTAATGGAAAATGGGGCTGGAAGTGTGGGGGAGATGGAGAACTCATCTCTGTCACTCACACTTCCTTTTTCATTTGATTCCAGCATCTCAGACACTTCAAAGACCTCCAGCTTTTAGATGTCAGAGCTCTGCTTAATTCAAGAAGCATGGGGTGGGATGGGGTAATATGTTTTTGTTCTTTTTATTCTCCTTGAAAGTTCCATCAGAATACCTTGTAGCTCCCAAGAACAGACATTTCTCTATCACGACACTTGCCGAATCTCTAAAGCATCCATATCTCAAACCTCTGTGAGAAGGTCTCTTCTAGTGTCAGCTTCCCTTCTTTTTCTTCTTTTTTCATTTATTATATCTTGACTGCAGTTTCTTCTCTTTGCATCCCCCTAGTCCCTCTCTTCCTACCTCCCCTCTCCTCCAGATCCAATCCTTTTCTGTTTTCTTTCAGAGAAAAGCAGGCCTCCCAGCAATATCAACTGAACACAGCATAACAAGTTACAATAAGACTAGATGCATCCCCCTCATATCAAAGCTGGATGAGGCAACCCAGTAGGAGGAAAGGGGTCCTAAGAGCAGACAGAAGACTCAGAGACAAACCCAAATTCCCACTATTATGAGTCCCACAAGAACACTAAGCTAGGCAATCATAACCTATCCAGACACATATAGGTTCCATGGTCATTGCTTCAAATCTCTGTGAGCCCCTATGCACCCTGATAATTGGTTCTGTGGGCTGTGTTCTTGTGGGACCGTTAACCCTTCTGGTTCCTATAATCCTTCCTCTCCCTGTTCCTTGGGGTTGTTCCCTGAGCTCTGCCTAATGTTTGGCTGTGGGTCTCTGCATCTGTTCCCATCAGTCACTGGATGAAGTGTCATGGGATCTAACGCTTCTGACAATCTCCTTCTCTGCTGATGACTGGGAGCAACTAGTCACTTCAGGGCAAACAGTAGTTGTTGCATGATAGCCATTGTGTTAGGGGGTTGTGGACGGAACAGTAAGAAAAAAAAGTGCCATATCTAACTCCAGTAAAACTGTGAGATTGTTTGGGATTGTAGAGCTAGTGCAAGATGCTGTGGAAACAAGACATGGTCATGATCCAATCTTGGGTGCTCAGAGAGCTTTTGCAAAGAAGCAAGAGGTAAGCAGAGAGTGGAAAGGCTTTGCTAGGGCTAATCGGCAAAGAGCATGTGAAGACTAGAGATGAAAGTGAGATGCCACTCCAGGCAAGGACCAGTACCCTAAAAATCCAGTGCTGGAGACAGACGGATGCTTTCAAGGTCCTGAAAATATCAGGGAGAGGATGAGAGGTGAAATAGAATTCAAGGATTTCTGGGAGGGGTTGGAGCATCATATTAGAGATTTTGCCCCAATCCTTCAGGAAGCAAGAGGTGAACAAGTCACACAGCTCCTAAACTGTACCAACTCTGAGTGCCAACTATCTTCTGGGGACAAGATGGAGTTCACTGTTTTGATTCCCCCATCAGAAGAATCTTCAAGGGCTCATGCTTCTCCAGCCTCTGCCCCATGCTAGGACCCCCTGTTTCTGTCTTCGCGGGATCCCACATAACAGAAAGGTCCGTGTTGAGATAGCAAGGTGACAGAAGTTGAAAGAAATGTTTTAGAACCAGAACCCAGCACAGTCATGGACTCACCAACCTCCCAGGATGTATGGCGGGTGACAATGGGAAGAACAGAAGGGGAAGGGACTGCAATTGGACTTTGGTGTCACAGTAGACTTGTCATTAGGCTACTTCCTGGGTGATCCAAAAGGCAGAGAGAAACAATAAAAATAGGTATCAAAACTAAGTTGGTTTTGTTTTTTTTTTTTTTTTTAAAGAAATGAGGCCAGCTCACACCAGGTTCTGTGTAGCCCGATTACAGCACAATTTAGAGTTTCTCCAAAACACTCTTAAAAGATAATTAACCTAATCTGGCATATTGAAAAGTCATTTGAAATCTCTATTTGGTGAATAAAATAATATATTAACCAGCATGTGTGTGCGAGTGATAACTCAGTTTGTCAAGGGCCAGGGGAAGCCAAATTGTAGGCAAACGCTTCTCTAGGAACCTGGGGGCTGGCAATTATCTCCTCCTAGCCTTGCACCTGTAATAAGTCTATTTGTGATGTGGCCTAGTTCTTAAACAAGACCCTACCAGCTTGTTTCCAGGGTCCCCCCACTGGAGGATTTAATACATACAACTTAAAAAAGCTCAGAGCAAGGAGGGATTCCACCTTCACCATAACTGTCATTAAGATATAATTAAAATTATGATTTTAAAAGCTTAATTGTCTAAGTTTTATTGCCTGAAAAAGGCTACTTAGGTTTTTTCTTCATTAATATTTCAGACATTTCAAAACTAATGCCATGTTAAGAAACAAGTCATTGGGGGCCATCTAGATGCAAAAATTGTAATTACATGATTCTCTTAATTAATTTTGACAGAGGGTTTCATAACAAAGATTTCCCAAGAAAAGCACTGGGCATATAATCCTGAAGCAAAGCCCTCTGCTGAGGACAGAACTTTCCCAGCATGCTTCAGCAAGTGCCTGGATCACTGGTAACAAGACACATACACACCCCCCCAGTGAGTCATGTAGCTCCACGAAATAGACGCTGCCTTGGGTGAATGAAACCTGAGATCTTACCACTGCTCATCAGCATCACTTCTGACAGGAGCCAGACCCTAACATATAAGCTGTGTAGATGCAGAGCCACCAACTGGGAAAGGAATGAACTTCAAAGGTAGTAGCCAACTTTCAGCAAGAAGTAAAGTTGGTGGGGGCGCGGGGGAGGTCCTTGGACATCTCAGACTTTAGAACTTGTTCCAGTACTGAGGCCCTATTCTCATCCAGGCCCAAGTAAAAGAGAACTCAGTAACTGAGGGCACCAGAGTATTGCTTTCCATCCCCAGCCCCTCAGAAGAGTGATTTTTCCCATCCTCCATCATGCAATGTTAAGGGGCAGAAAATCCTTATTCGTTCCCTGACAATTACTTTGCTAAACAGGCAAGCACACTAGCTCTACAAAAGCACTTCACGTGCAGCGGCTAGACTTTTCTCTCATGGGGTCTAGTTCTACTCATCACCCCTTCCACTCAGTGTGCTGTTTGGTGGCTCCTGCAGCTGGGCAATCTTGACTCTTTATGAACCGACGATTTTGATGATCTAATCAAAGATGCTCCTCTCACAGGGGAGATACAAAAGCTGTTTCTACTTACAAGTATCTCCTCACCCCAGACTCTCATCTGTACCGACACTGAGCCTCTTAGACTTTGTGTAAGGTGTACCTGAACTTCGTTTATTGTTATTGAGTTCATTTGTGTAACAGCTGCAGCAGACAGCCAGTCTCCCAGGCTTGCCTCAAGGGTTTTCCAACTCCCAGGATATGCATACGTTTTTGTGGGGGATCTGATTTGACTCTAACTGACTAGGTCAGGTGCTGGGTAGTCTGCATTTCTAGGCAGTTCCCAGGTGTCTCTAGTCAGCTGCTCCATAGATGCATGCTGGTCGGGGCGGGGGAGGGGGAGAGGGGGAAGCAAACTTTCTAGTTATGGTTCAGGTAAATCACAATAGCTTGTTTCCTCTGTGGCCCCTGTGGGGTTCTTTAATTTTAATTTATACTTGTTCCTCAGTATCATACTCTGATTCCAATGGTGTTCTCCACTATACATAAAAGCCAGGACCTAAATTAATCCCATCTGGAAGCACAGCCATAAAGGAAGACCCACTCTAACTCTGCCTACCTGTCATTTCAATCACCAAAGACACACACATTAGAAAGAAATCAAGAGAGAAACAATAACATATCAAATGTCCCATGTTCCTCTGTTTATCTGAAGGTGTTGATTACTATAAAGTCTTTTTTTTTCCCTTGTAACGTAATTTATTTTAAATAAAAAAGGTCAGGCAGCTATTTCATTTATCACTATTACAAAGAAGTCTAAGCCAGTGATGGAGAAAGGGAAGGAGAAATTAATTACAAGTCAGAAGCTGCAGTAACACTCCTGGTAATTGTGACAAAAAATTTAAATTAACATTTCTGTCACTGAGAGAAGTTTGATTAATTTTACAATTGGAGATGCTATCACCCGAATATTGGGTATATCAGAGGACAGAGCAACTTCGGATTTAAGATGGAGACTCATCTTTGAGACTCAGAATGTTTCCACAAGACACCTTCACACTTTATTAACAGCTCAATCAGCGCCCTGCTGCAAAGAATTAGCCAGGAAAGTCTGGAGTACATAGAGCTTGCTTGGCAAACCTAGTGAAGAAAGCTGTATTCAAGAGCCTCTCTGTAGCTGCCTGTTTTCTGTGTTACTAACTACCACAGGAGATGCTTTCCACTGTGGCCACTGTAACTTTTCTTGGGCGGTGGTGGTGGAGAGATAAAAGAATGGAACAGGCCGCAGTTAGATTTCTTCCATCTCCATTTCTTTACAAGGTTTGTGCTGGGAAGTGGGGTGGATGTGAACAATGACCAATACTTGGACAGCGGGAATTAAAGAAAGGAAGAATTGCATCAACAGTCAAGTGGAAACTAGCTTAAAATGACGATGGATTTATTAATGATCTAAGCAGTACACTGGCTTCAAGTAAACACAGTTAACATTTAGTTTGGTGCTTATTATGTTGAAAGCTTTTGGTCTGAATGAACCCATCCAATCCTTACAATGGCTGTTCTTAAAGCAGATTCTATAATTATCTTCATTTTATGGATGGATGACCTATGAGTCACGGGGAAAGTAACAACTTTCAAGATTGTATAACTACATAGAGAGTGAAGAACAGAGCCAGGCAAATTAGAGGTCAGCAAAGTGTATTCCACCCCACAGGCAGAGTACAACTGGCTACCTGCTTTGGTAGAGAATCTAGAGAACAGAGTCATGCTCAGGCCTACCTGCTTATGGATGGAACTTCCCACCGTGGGCTGGGCTTTCCTATGACATCCATTAGCAATCAAGAAAATGCCCCCACGAACATGACCTCAGACCAATCTGATGGAGGCAATTCTTCAACTAAAGTTAGCGCTGTTCTGGTGAGTTGGGTTGATAACCCAGATTAGTCACTACATATACTATGGCTATTTTTTATGCCAGTGTTAGGATTGGGTAGTACAATAAAACTATGGCTCATAAAACCAAACTCGTTTACTAAATGAATGCCTTGTGTAGAGAAAATTTACCAAACCAGCTCCTAACTATGATGCTGCACCACACTGAAGGGCCTTCAGCAAAGACTGAACATATTGGGTGCATATTGGAATACTGACCCATCACAACAAAGAGAAACTCCCAGAGCATGGAAAACTCACTTGTAAAATGTAAATGTTAATTTATTAACATATAAGAATATTTTACTAAGCTTTCCCACAGTGTTTATCAGTGCTAACGTTAGATTTTGATCTAAAACCTATCATTCAACTCTTGGAGAAAAGCGGGAGAAAAGTAGAGAAGTTGGCTCAAGGTTACACAGACCTGAGGGCTCTGAAGAAGTGGTAGTTTCCAGCAGTTTCCACCCACTGAGCTGCTGCTGGGGAAGACAGTGTACACATTTCTCTTCCAAGATTAAACGGGATGGCGTGGAAACCTACAGCTTGAAATCACTGTCCACCATGATGATCTTTTGCTTTCTTTAGACAGAGTTTGAGAGCAGGTTAAATAATTTGCCAAATAAGATAGAATGGAAAAAGAAAGACAATCCATTTAAGCTTGGAAAAGCTTGGCCTAGACTGAGATGTTTAAATGTGTAAGAAAGGTAAAAGATAAAGGTCAGATAAGAGGAGAGAAAGGTGTAGAAATCCAGTAGGAATGGAAAGAGTAGGACTTAGTAACACTCATGGTGTTTCATGTTAGTGGGTAAGAGCTGGGTCTACACGGAGCTCAGTGGCCTGACACAGAAGCCTTGCGGGATGTGAGCTAGTGAGAGGAGCAGGTGGGAACACACTTGCCGGAAAGAGGAATACCTAAGGAACTTTGCCACAGTCACCCATCTATACAATACAGTGGTAAGACTTATGCTAAAGAGCAGGAAAAAAGTAAAGTAAAAAATTAATTTTTAAATTAAAGCCCAAAGTTGAGGGAATATGAAATGCATTAAAACAATTTGAGATGTAAGTAATCTAATTAACATTTTAATGGTAACCACAATGCAAAATAAAAAGTGAGCCAAATCTTTAAATACATACATAGAAGATATAGGTAAAGGTAGGCGTTGAAGTCAGTGTAAAAGATACTTCATGAACAGTATATAAATTCCTTCCCTCAATAACACTAAGTACTTACTTATAGTACATGTAAAATAAATCTTGGATTTACAAATTAAAAGGAACATTGGACTGATTATAGCTTAAGCATGGGGACACAGCTCCAGGGTAAAACAAAAACAAACAAACAAACAAACAAACAAACAAACAAGGGCCCAGAATTGCTCATAGGCATTTTTTCCTGGTCTACACAGATATGAACAAGCATCTTTGTGGTTCTACTGGAGACATGACTTTCCAGTCAGGAACATTACCTCAAACTGTGAATCACTAACCATTTCTACCTTAAGTCACTTCTTCTAAGCAGCAAGAAATGTAACTAATATAAAAAGTAGGATCAAGAAGTAAGGTAATAGCTAGAATAAAGCTGTTAGTCTGAGGGCCTTTGGAAGAATACTCAAAATCCTAGAACTACAGTTCTATGAGGCCTTAGATTATAAGGAGAGGTTAATGTGACATTCTGGAGAAAATTCCAACAAGAATGTCAGTAGGAATGCAGACAACAAGGTCTGTGCTCATGAGATTTCAGAAGAGAACAAGGAGTAAAGGTCATTTATGTTGCATTTTGAAAGAATCTGGCTGCCTTCTGCCAGTGTCCTGAACATCACATGGAGCTAAACACAGAAGGACAGAACTTAGGCGTTTGGCAGAGGTTGCTTCACTAGAGCATGGCATTTGGAATGTTGCATGGTTACTACTCCCTGCTCTTTCCAGGTTTAAAGTGAGAACCATAAATGAAAGAAAAAGATAAAAATAACAGGATGTTTTAGAGAAAAAGGGTGTGATGGAATTTAGAGTTGTGGCAAAGCAAGCTAGATAACCTATCTGTAATTTCTAAGAGGTTAGTACTACTAAGCAGATATTATACGGATAGTGAACTGACTCAGTAAAGTACTTGCTGTTCAAGCATGAGGACAGTCTTCAGAGTTCATACAAAAAGCCTGGCTCAGTGGCACATGCTATTATCCCAGGGCTTGGAAGATTAGAAGAAAGAATTCCTTGGCCTTGCAAACCAGCCACTCTAAGTCTGTGAGTTCCAGGCACTCAGGACAGAGCACTCATTCAAAAAATAAGGGGAAGTGAAATTTGATGTTGATCTCTGGCCTCTAATATACATGTACCCAAAACAGGTATGCATGTATGTACACATAAAGGATGGGATAGAAATACATGTGTGTGTGTGTGTGTGTGTGTGTGTGTGTGTGTGTGTGTGTGTGTGTGTGTGTATACAGAGAGAGAGAGAGAGAGAGAGAGAGAGAGAGAGAGAGAGAGAGAGAGAGAGAGAGAGAGAGAGACCTGGGAGAAAGTCCTAGGGTATCCTGATAGAAAACAGCTTCCTCAACAAGAATATTATTATTCCAGCTTCAGCCATGAAGGCTCACAGATGTTCTGTAGATGCCAATGGGACAGTTACCTCTTAAGCTGAAAATAAAATGTGGTTGTTTACAGGGCGTTGGCTTTTGAGGTGTGCAAAACGCCAAGTCAAAGTGTCTTGCAGGATTCCACCAAGGGTTCAGAAAGCCATGTGGGCAGGCAATGTGTGTCAGGCTTGGACTTTCTGGAGGAAGATCCCAAGAGGCTTATGTTTAAAACTGTGAAAGTGAAGCCCAGTTTGCAGTGGAAATCCAAGGCTATTGCAGATGTGAAAGATAGACCTATGCAGAGGAAAGCTGCAGGAACCAACGGGCCTTGGCTTAAGAGCAAGGCACATGGACACTAGAGACAAGAGGGGGCAGGGAGAGAAGCAATATCATCATAACCAAGTGAAGCCACCGGAATCCCCAGATGCCAAACGTGGAACTGTAGAATCTGGTGTTTGTCCTGCTGGATTGCAGTCTCACTTTGTCTTGGTTTTCTCTTTCTATGGTCCCAGTTTTCCATGTTGATCAGGAGTGTTTACTCTGTGCCATTCTATATTGAAACTATGAAACTAGGTTGTTGTTTTTGCTTGTTTGGTTTGATTTGCATTTTTGTTGTTGTTGTTGTTGTTGTCCTTAGATTCTTATTTGATGTGAATGTCTCTGTGTGTGGGGGTTTCTGCATGTGAGTCCTACTCCTGTAGAGGTGAGAAGAGGGCTTAAGGCTTAAACTTCCCTGAAGAAGGAATTACAGGTGGGCAGCCTATGGTAGGTGCTAAGAACTGAACTCAGCTCAGAATCTCTGCAACAGCAGTATGTGCTTTTAATTACTAAGACATCTCTCCAGCCCTGAAACTGTCTTCTCTTTTAAAAAGATGATTCTCAGAAAAGACTTTGGATTTCTGATTAATACTACAACTAATTGTTAAAACTAACGGGGCTTTTGAAATCACATTAAATACGTTATATGCTATAAAAGCAACATGGTGGGGGGACTTTACTGACCAGGTGTAGAACATTATGGTTAAAGTGATGTATTGGGCATAAAATTGACAGGGCATATACTTGTGATGATTCATTTCTAATTATCAAATTAATTGCATTCTAATACCTAGAATGCTTGTGAACCCTTTCCAGGGTAGATTAGCTGAGGAGGGAAGGCTTACCTTCCCATAGAAATAATTCTCTCATGGGCTGAGCATCCAGACAGAACAAAGAGCAAAGAGGAGGTGAGCCCCAGCAAGTGTCTTTCATTTCCCAGATCGACCCAGATGTGAGTAAGCAGCCTTATCCACCCCCCACGATGGCCTTCCCACCATGACACACTCTACTATCAAACTGTTAGTCAGAAGAAATTTTCTCAAAAACAACAACAACAACAACACCCACCAATAAACAAAATCAGAAGGAAAATGTAAGAAACAAGACTTTAAAAGACTATATACATCCTTGGCTAAATAAAAATTTCCAAGGAAAAAGATTATTATTTTTCTGTTGGGTAAAAATTTATATTATAAATTGGTACTATATAATTAATAGTTTATAAAGGGCAATGTAACAATGATAATAAAATAATTAAAATTAAATTGATAAGAAAAAGCAAAAATTTAGTGAACTTAGGAAGAAAACAATTGACAATTCCTGATTATCAAATCTATGAGAATTTTTATAACTGCATACTTTTTTTGGTCTGTCAAGTTAGCAATGTTTGCCTGAAATACCTCCATCTTCAGTGGGAAGAATTTAACTCCATGTTCCTCCTCATCAATTGGCACACAGGGTATAAACTCATAAAACATTTTAGAGTGACTGATTAATGCAGGAATTCCACCTGAGAAATTTCATCTTAAAAAGTGTGTAAAAATAGATGAGTGAAAATATAATCCTCATAGAATAAAAGACAAAAGCTACTTGTAAAATAACAACAACAACCAAAAAAACCTCCAAACAAATATCATAGGCTGTGGTTATATAAGGCAGAGCATATATGTAAAAAGGAATAATATATAAACTACCAAATTCATGCTGTAAATGAAGACAGAGGCAGGAAAATGTTCTAAATATACTGTTGAGTGAAAAGTAGTAATTATAGCACGACATAAGCAATAGCATCCTTGATTCAGAAACAAGACAAGATGGTCAAATTTACAATGTTTGCTACAGAAAAAATACATGGAAAAATACTGTTTTTCTGCCTTGTGTTTTCCTATACTTCCTCAGCTTTCTCTAGAGAACTCAAAATAATCTTGTAATTAATACTAGGAAGTGTGTTCAATATTCCTGTGACCAATAACACAGAAATAAAGTAGGATACACCACTTTCTCCTATGGACTTAGGTCATGTGTGGGTAGCAGTGGCAAGAGGATTTAGAATCAGTGCATCACCACTAAATAATGATTAGAGTTAGCTAAGTGGCTTTCTGTTACTCTGTGTTGTCTGCAGAAGGAGAAGAGTTAGCGAGATGCCACACTGATTAAATCCTGAACTTTGGGTTACTTTCAGCTAGACACGGACCTCCAGAAGGAAACTGTCCCTGAAAATCCGTGGTGACTGTGACCTTAAAGCCAACTGTCCACCCACTCTAGACCCCAGGATTATAGCAACATAAGTGAATCTGCAGAAAGCAAACTGACACTGGGAAATGGTGTTTTATAGCAACCACATACATGCTCACCTGATCTGACTCTCCTCACTTTTTAAAAGTGGCCGGGAGTGCAGAAAGGCAAAATTGTGTGCTGCTTTTCAGCTTTGTGCCTTGAACACTGTGTTCCTGTGATGATCAGTGAGCAACACTTAGGGCGGTGGATTTGTGCAGAGAGGCACTCATTTCTTTCTCCTGTTTTCCACCCAGCTTCCCAGCTCTGCCTTTATAGGAAGATGGAAAAGTATCAGAGTGCTAGCTCACAGGCTACCCTACTTCAGAATTCTCTTAAGAAGAGTCCTCCAAATTGTACTGGTATCTACTGTGGCCCTTGACAGATGGCAGATACACCATAAGTAGGCCTGAACAAATCACAGATCCCACACCCATAGAATCTACTCTTTCTGGATTTCTCTTTCTATACATTAAACCAGCCACCCACCCAATACAGCTGTGCATTGTGGGACAATCTAGAATTCCCTTGTGAGTCTGGCATGCTACAACAGGAAGCACTGCTCAACATATACGTTTGTCCTACCAGAACTTGAAGTCCCTACGTCTTCAGGTCACTCTGCCCATCCTAACACAAAGGAGGGACAAAACCAGAGAACAAGTGTGACTGGCTGCTGACAAGAGCTGGGTTCTCAGCAGTCCCTTCTCCTATGGCCTGGCTCTATTTGGTCAAACTTTCATGTATCCAGACCCTTACCAGGCAGCAGAGGGCAGGGGCAGCAGCATGCACCTTCATGTGAAACAAGTATTCTTTGTGACTTCTTCTCTTCTATACAGAGTTACTGTTCTAACAGGTGACAGTCATATATGCTCAACTAGTTTACATCATCAATCTAGGTCATCTACATGAGGGTAGATGACTAGGTACCCTGGGGGTTTGTTTGTTTGTTTATCTGTTTATATGTCTGTGTATAGGTCGCTGCAGAGGCCAGAAAAGGATGTTGGGTCCTTTGGTGCTGGCACTGTTGGTGGTTGTGAGCCATCACACACTGGTGCTGGGAACCAAATTTGAGACCGCTGGAAGAGTAGGAAATACTTTTACCACCCAAGCAGTCACTCTAGGTACAACACAGTGATTTGGACCCGTGTAGCTGTGAGTTAGGGAAAACCACAAGGTAGAAAGTTTTCAAAATGTCCTTTCCTTTCCCAGCCCCTCTCATGACCATGGATTCTTTAGGCAGCCTGGAGTGGACTTCATGGGTGTACTTTTTTAAAATGTGATGTTTATGTTACTTGTGTGTGTGGATGCATGTTGGTACATGCATGTGTGTATAGGTTCCTATGGAGGCCAGAGGTGGGGTTACAGGTAGTTGTGAGTTACCCAGCATGAGTTCTGGGAAACAAACTCAGATCCTCTACGAGAGCAGTGTGTGCTCTTAGCCACAGAGCCATCTCTCCAGCCCTCCAGGATTGTATTTTAACTATCTCCCCAGCTAACTGGGAAGGATGTTCTGAGACATATTTCATTTGACCGTGAGCTACAGGAGGCTGGCGCCATCTTTATCCATAACATCTAGAACAATGCCTCCCATGGAGAAGTTGGTCCCTAAGTGTGTTCTGACTTCATGCTGACTAGGGATGTAGCATGCCTTCTTAAAGCATGTGAAGATAATCTAGTGTCCCAGGAGAATTCCAGGATAGATATTTGAAGCCAAGGGTATCTGTTTTTTATCACTTCCTTTGGGACTTTGCCAACTATACTCTCAACAGTCATACACTCTCAGGAAACAGAAAACTGAGAAGAGATGAAGCTGAGAGGGGCATCCCTTTCTGGTGGCATATACCCAGGTCCATCTGAATCTGCAGCCTTTGTCTGCCATGCTTCATCTGGAGAGAGTTACATCAAGAACAGTGAGCAGAGTCACAGTGACAGCTGTCAACTCTACCCAGTGTCGGCACTGCAATGACCCTGTGAGCTGGGCAAGGTAGAGCCTCCCCGTAAGATGAGCAGCTGTTTGTACATTTTCCCCTTGAATCATTTCTGTGAAAGGATCATAGAACAGAGTCAATGTGACAACAGGATTCTTTTTTTTTTTTATAAATTCTAAAAATTAGTAGCCACTGCCTTCCAAATATTCACTCCCCCACCCCAAGTAATTTTGCTTTGAAACCAGACAAATTTTCACAACAAGCAACTTTATGAACCTATATTGTTCAGTTTATTGACAATTGACATTTTTTCTTGTGTTTGTCCAACTGTCCACATGTGTTGGGGAACAAACTAAAATGACCTTGAGTTGGGGTTGGTTTCTACCCACTTATATTTGTTCTCACTGCTTTTCTCTGATTTCCTTCAGATAAGGATCAAGTATTTCATATCTCAGGGTCAAAATTTAAAGATCCTTCATTCTCTAGATAGAGAATCAAACCGCATGATTTTCTGGAGGAAAATTTAAAGTGCATAACTGCATTATTTCTGTTTTATGTTATTTGTCAAATCTTTTCCTCCACCGCTGACCCTCAACTGCTTGAAAAGTATGTGAGTACATCCTAATGAATGTGCAAAACATTAATTTGGTTAATTAGGCAGTTTTCAGTATAATTATGCCTTCTAAAAACAAATGCCACAGGCCTACTCTTAGATGCCAGTCATATTTTTCATTCTGAAAGTTATTCTGCTGCCTCAAATTTTCCTTCTCTGAACACTAGTTTCCCCGCTCCTTCATTATAGTTGTCATTTAGAGTTAAACTCTGCAGGTGTAGCCAGGCCTTGGTCTGCAAACAGGTGAAAAGGAAGCTGTGCTGATCTTGGTCATTGGGAAGAAGCTGGAGAGCCCGGGTGAGCCATGAGCCATGAGATAATAACTGGCTGATAATAGTCCATTCCTTTCCACAGCAAGACTATGGGGAGGAGCCGAAAGCGATAGAAAGGAATGGCTCAGCCTTGGTATACCTGATGACACGGCTTTGATATTAAGTATCTCCCCTACTGGTTCATGCTTTGAAGGCTTAGTCCCCAGCTTGTGGCACTATGAAGGGGTGACTGGATCAGGAAGACATTAACTTCATTTGTGGATTAGTCCACTGATTGACTCATAATTTGTGACATTTTGGCGAAGTCCTGTCTAACACAGGATTGACACTAGGGAATGGAGAAGATGGGTGTTGAAAGTAGGGTCACTAGAGCATGGCTTTTAGGGTTACATCTTGCTCCTTACCTCTCCCCCACTCCAAACCCTCTGCTCCCCAGCCTCTATGAGGTCAGTATCTCTTTTCCATTTGTTTTCTGCCTTGCCTGGTGCAATGGCACCAGGTGATTATGGACTGAACCCAGGAGAGAGAAAGACATCTTTTCTTCCTTGAAGTTGTTTACGTTTGCAATTTTGTCAAACACTGCAAAAATAATGACCTTGTCTAGAAGGCTCTGCTTTTAGCAAGCACTAAAGCAAGAGACAGAGGGAGATGTAACCTTGACGTAAACACGTGATAGACTGTAAGCTACGGTGGCTAGGACTCCAGCTACCAATTCTCTGTAGTAGGAAACCTGCAAGGACCATTCTTGGGGTCACCACTGTTGATTGCGAATTAGACTGAAGAGTTATTTCAATGTCACAGTTAAGGAACTAGGTAGTTTTGGTTCCATGAAGGAGAAAAAACCTGAAAGTGGGGGGCAAGAGAGTTGTTTCAGATGCACTCAACAAAGTAAGAACAGTGTGCACAGAGAGTCTTCGAGGTACAGATTGTTTGAAAAAAAAGTTTTATGGGATTTAAAGAATAGCATGCACTGTAAAGCCATCAGAGCTGCCTAGATTCAATCCCAGGGGCTGCAAGTCCTTCCAAGTTAAAACAGTAAATGGTTGGATTGAGATAAAGACTAATAGCCAAAATCACACAAGTCAGTCAGAAGCAGCATAGAACATCAAGCTCCAAAGATTAATAATGGTAAAAGACGACACTGTGATAATCAGCTTCACGGTGATGGATCACGGGAGGGTTTAATGAGGGAATTTCAGAAGAGGAATTTCAATAGAGTTGACTAGACTCAGAAAAAAGAAAAAAAAAACGCAAATCACACAGCTAAACCTGAAAGTGGGCTGCCTGCCCAGAGGGCGCAGGCAGAAATGCCATTTTCCTGTCTGCACACTAAATGCTAAAATATCACACAAATTGGTGTCAAGAGGTTGGATGGAATCTGCTGCAGCAAAACGTGACTGGAGCAAAGAAACTGTGCTCACCACTTTCATCTGGAAGGCAGAAGAGCTGAGCTGAGAGAGCAGACGCGTGGCTTAGCATCCTCCTGGAGACTCAGCACCCACCACTAGTCTCCACTAAGGAGGCGCGCACACTTGATGCCAATGATGCCAACATTGCAAACTAATGTTATCCTATTCCCTAAAGTAACAGGCAATGGTCTGCAGTGCCTGGACTAGCCACGTGGGCACGAATCCAATCCCTCTAGAAGGAATGGTACACACTCCCAAGGACAACCTTATTATTCTAAACCTGTAGGGTGGGAGGTCAAGGGAGACTTGGCCCAAAGTTTAAAAAAATCGAGGCCATTGAGGAGCAGAAACTATTTCATGGAACTCATGGTGCACAGGGTGGCGAGCACAGGCTGTGCTTTAGAACATGGACATTAGAGGCAAACGGACCCATGTTTAAGATGCAGCATGCCACAATTCCATGGTTGGGGCAAGGGCTTGAAATTCAGTTTCCTTATATGACAATGGACAAAACTGTTGTTCTCTGTTTCAAGTGATTAGATATCTTTGAGGGGATAAGAAGAATACATTCTTTATGCAGTGTCAGGGCACACTGGACCATCCTACAAAACTCATAATTTTCTCCCACAAGCCAATACCTATCCAAATGATATTATCACATACAATTTTTTAAAATAACAAACTATACAGAGAACAGCTGTTTCCCCAGAGAAGGGTGATAGGTTTTCTCTGACTACAAAATAAGCCTATTTATGCCAAATTAAATGTATATAAAGTCAAGTAACTCTCAGGTGTGTTTCCTGATCTCACAGGAGGAGGTCTGGAAGTCACTCTGCAGAAGGAGATACAGAAAAGCAATGGGATAAGGGAGAGGTGGGGGGAGGGAGAGAGAGAGAGAGAGAGAGAGAGAGAGAGAGAGAGAGAGAGAGAGATGGGAGGGGGATGCGGGAGGATTTTCTATACTAGAAAATATAGTATAGTAAAGTGCCTCTGGGAGTGAGAAAGAAGAAAACTTGTAAAATTAAAGGGATATTTAGATAGGAATGTTAGAAAAATTTAAAAAACGAAATTTACAAAACAAAGGGAAAACATACATTATGCAAAAGCACAGCTAACTTAAACACTGGTAGGAATTTCAGTGTGGTTGGAAAGTTTCATAGGTCATAGGAGCAAGGAGGAAAACCTGGTTGGGTCAAAGCACTAAAAAGTGTAAATACATAAATACAGCACAGCACACTCCCACAGGATCGAATTTGATTATTGATGGGGTTTGAATCAATAGCAACAGCAACAGTAACCTGCACGAATTCTAAAGCACAGGAAGAATAAACAAAACGAATCAAAAGGAATTCATGATCATTTATTTCACGTACCCTTTGTTTAAAAAAAAAAAAAGTCCCCTTCCCCGCAATAACAATCCTACCTACGTCATAAGGACAACTGAATTCAGTCACTTGAATTACTAATAGTGCTGCCCACCACCAAGCAGTATCAGGCAACTGTGTCATCTGTATAGTGTGTGTGTGTGTGTGTGTGTGTGTGTGTGTGTGTGTGTGTGTGTGTGTGACCAGCTGGCATTTCTCAGGTCCTGTCTATGCTAAGTGCGTTGTACTGCCTGAGCTGTTACTTACTTCCAGCCTGTAGATCAGCAACCAGAACTAACCTCTTGAGAGGTTAGATCACTTTCCCAAGTACACACACACACACACACACACACACACACACACACACACACACACACGAGTGAGTCATCTGCTATGTAATCTAATTCATGTTGATAACCTTATCTCCTCCCATCCTTTCCTCTAAACCAACCAGTGGCAGCAATCTGTTCTGCAGGCACCAAGAGAGACTTCACACTCCAGTTGGTTCCCACTCTACTCACCATGGGCGAATCACGTTGTAAATTAATCCAGATGAAACACTCAACTCTCCCCTCCCTGTAAGATAAGAAGATGCACTGTGGTCCTCAGGCCCCCACAGACAGACCTTCAGAGAAAAGTCCAGAGGCCTTGATTACATTTTCTTTTTAATTAATCTAGAGTGTTAATTTTCAGCTGGAGCAAAGTTGATTTTTTTCCTTTTGTTAATCTAATGGCCACAGGCCATACCCAGGCTCTTGAGGCAGAAGTTAGGGATGATTGCGAAGTAGTTGTAAAATAAAACAGCCTGGAAGCCCAGCGTTGGAAAGGTGCTTGCAGATGACGCAGGCTGCTCTCATCGCAGGACGAAAGGCATTAACCCTGACCTAATCAGGCTACCCTAATACCCAGACACATTCTTTTGACCTCTTCACAATTTTTAAGACAAGAGAAAAAAAAAAGGAAGTAAGAAAAAGAAAAAGAGAGGGAGGAAGGAAAAGGAGAGGGAGAGAGGAGAGAGAGAGAGAGAGAGAGAGAGAGAGAGAGAGAGAGAGAGAGAGAGAGACTTTTAGCCACAGAGGAAGCACTTTGAGGTGTGTTTAGTTTAGTTTGTGTTTAGAGAGAACTTCAACCCCTAAAATATGACCCTACCCTCACCATAATACCCCAAAGCCAACTTTCACAAGACTGAAAACCATCATTTGAAAAAAACAAAACAAAACAAAAAAACCCTTATTACTTTTCTGCTCGTCCGGGCAATTTTTGTCAAATAAAGTTCTTTGCAGTGAACCAGCTCTTTTTAAAATGTTTCCTTCTCAAGATACAAAGCTTGAGAGGCAAGCATTGGTTCAGAGACTCAATTCTGTATGTAAAATTGGGGCAGGATAAACTTCTGCAGGCACCAGGGGATTACACCTCTGTGCATAGGAAAATTCTTTCCCAATGTGGATTTGAAACCCATCCACTTTTTAATGGTTTACATTATTAAAAACATTACTTACGCTTTTTGGGTGACAAAGAACATGAGTAATACTTTCGATAATATCTTTGTCTTTCATACACAAAGGAACCCAGTGTGAAAGTTAAAAAAAAAGTCTTTGGGGCAAAACTGCAAATTAGCAACACACTGGGAAATGAGCCACTCTATTGAGGGAGAAGACTAAAGCATTGTTATTTGTTTTGTTGTAAAATCAGAGCCCTGGCAGACAGGTAGTAAAACACTTAAATAATCATATCCATTAGAATATTTGGTTTATAGAATAAGATCTGAAACTCCTGGTGAGAAAAAGTATGTGCATTAGTTCCTTTTCTTTCTTTCTTTCATTTCATTTCATTTTTTCTTTCTTTTTCTTTTCTTTTCTTTTCTTTTCTTTTTTTAACTGTAACAAAATACAATGACCAAGGCAACCTAGAAAACAAGGTTTCTATAAACACTATGGTTTTCAGGAAGGAGAATTCGACTGAGCACACCTCAGAATGTGAATCTGTTTGATGAGAAGACTGTTTCAGATTCCCAAGAAAGTGAGTGTAAAGAGAAGGACTTGATTGGTTCACACGCCATCTTGGGGCTTTCCAACATTCCTTACAAGAAAAGGTAAAGAATAAATAACAAAGGAAATAGAAAAGATAGGGAACAAACCAAGAGTCTGTGCCAGCCTCGAAGCTAGCCTTCAGGTGTGCACCAGGGAAGCAGACACTGTCAGCCAGGCCAGTGTTGCTTACTGAACAAGTCACCCACGTTGGACACACAGAATGGTGAGTGCATGGAGAGCACAAGCATCCCACAGGCACAGAATTTACCTTACAGAGTCCCCGCCTCTTTCAGTTTTAGCTGTCTTCCTAATCTGAGTCTCCCCAGCCTCAGGTTGCGTTTTGATTTGAGCATGAACATTTGTTCCTTGAAGACCTGTTCCCCAGATGCTAGAACAATTTTTGGAGGCTGTAGGATTTTCAGAGGGAGGGACTAGTTGCTTGCCGCAGACCCCTGGGGCTGTTCCTTTATAGGTCACACTTGGGCCACGGCTCCCACTTCTACTTCTAATTCACTACGGTGTGAACACAGATGCTCAATGCTGTGGGTTGAATTTTCCTGGCTCTGCCATGACTTTACAACCATTATGGGATGCTGAAATGGCTCTCAAACCATGAGCCACAATGATGAATTGTTCTGCCTTTATTTCTGTAAAGTAATTTCATCACAATCACACAAGTACTGAAGTAATCGAATCCCCTCAATCACATGTGAATGGTATTTGGAGATGGGCTCTTTAACAGTGACTGCATCATGAGGACACCCCATCAAGCATGGATTCATCTGGGAAGATTCACATAAGCATGGACCGATGGGCTAGTGTGGGAGTGACTTCCTTATAAACTGCAAACACTTACTAGTTATGTAAGTAAGACCTGTCTTACTATGGGATGCCCTCTGAAGTGTTGTGATGCAGTAAGTATGAAGTCCAAGTGGAAGTTAAGCATTTCTCAGAATCATGCTCCCTTGGGCATCTAGAACTACAGAAACGTAAGCCACAGAAGCATCTACTCTCTTAAAATTACCCAGCCCAAAGCATCATTTCCAGCAACAGGAAACTAAGACAGCCCATGGACATACCCCAAGCCTCAGTCTAGTTCTTGAATAGGGCTGATTCACACAAGTAGTTGTTATGCTTGTCTTTTATTACTTATGCTGGTCAATTATATTTTATTAAAATAACATCTGAAAAATTGTAAAATTCTATGCTTAATGGGCTGGAGATGTAGCTCAGCGGATAGAGGGCTTGCCTAGCTTACAGAAAGCCCTGTTCAGCCCCAGCACTGCTGAAAATTGGGCACAGTGGCACATGCATATAATTCCAGCACTCAACAGAAGGCGTTCAAGATCTTCCTTAGATACACAGAAAATTTGAGCTCATCCTGGGATGCATGATATCCTGACTCAACAATATTTCCTTACCTAAGTATTTGAGGCTTCACCTCTCAGCACAGGGGTCTATTTGCTCACACATCCAGCTAGAGAAGCATCTTCTTTGCAATCTCCCTTTAGAGCTTGGAGTCTCTGCCAGGATCTGCACGCATACATAAAGAAGAGTCGAGAAATCTCTTACTGGGATGCATCTTTCTCCAGGAAAGAGAATAGATCCAGGAGATGCTAAGTGATAAAGGCAGGTAGACTTCATGTTTACATAAGCACAGGAAGGCTTGAGTTTCTTTTTCCTTTGCTCTGAGCCAAAGGTCATAAATGCTGATACTGCATAATGAGACTTAACAAGAGGTTGTGTGTTGTGCAGTATTTCCTCAACCTGCCTGACCAGGGAATACTTTCCTGATGGATGGAACATCTTCAGAGATGAAAGATGTATGGCACACTCAGGGAGTAGGCACTATAGACTGGACTTCAGTGAAGCTGGGACTATGTCTTCCTATTTCCCATGTGACCACCATGAATAGTATGCAATCAGGAGATGTTCTATAATTTATTGAACAAATTACAAACTGGTAATGCTGGAAACATCATCTAACAAGGCTAAGTGGGTGCCATATTTCACCCTGGATCTGCACTGTGGCAGATGGATTAAGTCTGTGAGACCCACTTGTACAAAACTAGCCTGGTCCCAAACCATATGAAAAGTCTGGGGGGTTTATTGTCAGTAGGACCTCAGGCAGCCAGGTCCTGCCTGGTACCCTGGTGCCATAAACACTTTGGCAGGGACCTGGTCTATGTTTGCAGAGCAGTTGACCCTCTCTCATGCAGCTAGACCTCCCTTAGATTGTTAACCCCACACAGGTTGCTTGGTACTGAAACTGATCTTGCATGACATTGGGAGATGCAGTCTGGTCTTAGAAGACAGTACCCAGCAGTAGGTGTGTAGGGGTACTAATTTCAGTGTGTTTGTTTTCTCCACTTGCAGAAGCAGGGCCTAAAGTCAAATGACTCTGAGGAAGAAATGCCAGAGAAAGGCACTTGTTTTTGGGCTGGGCAAGCTGCCAAGGACACGGGCTTCTCTGTCTGCTGCCTCCTTCAGAAGGTAGCATCTACACAGCATCTACTCTGTGTTGGATGTTTCATTTTCTCAATAGAGTTTCAGTGATGGAATTGTACCCATTTTACAGATAAAAAAGCAAGGCTCAGAGAAATGTTACCCACATGAAGAAAGAGCACCAGAAGGTAATCAACATGTCTCAAATGTGTACCTGAGATCCTCCTTAAATATTGCTTGCCCAAGAGTCTCACATCAGCTAGAGAAGACTTGGTGACATCATCAAGGAGAGTGAGAAATGTGCTTATGAACAGTCTTTCGGAGATTGTCTTGTAAAATACCTCACCTGGAATGTGAATATTTTACCCAGAATAGAGCACATTGCTTATAGCTACATTTTAAAAATGTAATCAGTCTCAAATTCTGGCCTTTGTCATGTCTGCCTTGTGTTTAAGAAATTCATTCCCTTGAATTTTCAAGGTTTTTTTTTCCTACAGTGAAGCTAGTTTCTCTATATAAATTTGAAAACAAGAAGATATGCCATTTAAGAATTAAATGTCATTAATGCAATTGAGTTAGTCACCTCCATTACTGTGACAAAACACATAAAAATAACCTTAAAGGAGGGAGACTTATTTGGACTCACAGTTTTCAAGGTGTTAGCCCATGGGCTGCTGACTTTGTTGCTAGGAGGCAGAACATCACAGTAGTCAAGCACCACCAAGGGCCATTCACTTCATAAAGCCAGAAAAGAGAAAAGAAGCATCAAAAGGATCAGGGATGTGATACCGTTTGAGACTTGCCCCTGATGATCCACTTTCTCCCATCAGGCCTTGCTCCACCCCATGTAGGAGAACACACTTGTAATCCCAGTGCTTCTACGACAGAATAGAAGGTGGAGACAGGAGAAGCCCCTGAGAGACTCATGGACCAGCTAGCTCGGGATAAGCTGCGGTGAACAAGGGGAGGGGAGAGAGGAGGGAAAACAAAGTGGAAGGTAAGGATCCATACTTGACTGTCCTCCCCTGACCTCTACACCCATGCAGTGGCCTGTGCATGCCAGCATTTACTCATGTGAAGCAGGCTTGCACATCGTATACACACAAAAATGCTCACACGTCATATACCTACAACAGAAAATGAATCCATCAATGGGTTAGTCCACTTGTCAAGCTCTGTCTTTGGTAAAGTTCTCTCAGGTTCTGATAAACTCTGAGATTGTCATCATTAGTTGGGAGACACTCTTTTAGAGCGTGAGCCTTTTCAGGGGCCACTTAGTAGTCAAATCAGAGCACTGGTGTATGCTTTGTTTCTAAGGCAAAGAAAACCTTGTTCTTCACAAAAAGGCAATTTTTAGTATTATTAGGCAACCCAACCCTATTCCTCTGGGGTCTCATTTAGTGCTGAGAAAAATGTTTCAGAACCAGATATACATAAGTGGTGCTTAATATCATTGTGAGCACTATCTCTAATTAGTTAATTAGAGACACATAGGCTCTATAAAACCCAAGTTGGCAATCCACTTGCTTCAGCTTGCTTAAGGCTGGGATTACAGGTGGGTGCCATTGTGCCAGGCTTGCTCGTGCACCTTAAATAATTAATTTTATGTTACATAACTTTGAACTTTTAAATAACAACTCCATATTGCTGGATCATTGACTTGAACTCCAACGCTCCTCTCCTTGGAGATCAACGTTCCTCTTAGCAAACCTGTGCAAGTTGCAGCCGTCCTTCAGAGCCCTAGGGCACTCTCTAAAACTCGAGGTCAGGAGGACCCCCCTGAGACACTGCATGAGATGTTGCTATGGAAATGTGGCTGCAGAATAATCCCATGTGGAGCAGCGGAGAAAATGCCAAAGTGAGTCGCCATGAGACTCAAGTTTTAGAGCACGAGTCATGTCAGCATGTCTGCAAAGGGTTCCACATAGCTTAGGCTTTCCCTCAGGCAAAATGTAAAAGGCTTGCCCTCACGCATCCTGTCTCAATAAGCCCCATCCGAGCCAGAGGGGCAGCAGGTGTCCCCTGTGAGCCCTCTGCCCCCCAGAGATGATGCTATTCTATCAGACTCCTGAAACAATGGTCTGCAAAATGAGAGCTGTTCTAGGATTTCATAGCGGGAGGAGGAAAGGCTGGGGCTCGGCTGCCAGGCGTGATGGAAACTTATCTCCTAGAGAAAGAAGGGTCTATGGCTTGTCCTGACCCGGCAGGAGCGACTGAGTTCACAGAAGAGATTGGACCAGAGATAGTGGTGGGCCAGACCCACCTTGACCTCACCGCTCAGTTAAGCTCTTTAAATCTTCCTCTCATGGGAGGACTTCAACGATGGGCTGGAGGGGATCTCTCGATCCCTCTTCCTAGTGGGGTCACACGGATGACATCTCCTTTTTCTGATGTTCACGTCTAATGTCTCTTTAATTGGCCTGTTGGGGACAGGTGACCAAGCCTGTCAGGGCTGCAAGAGCACAGGCTCTATCTCTAATGAATCTATGATCACCTCTAACAGCAACATGTGCAGCCAAACCCCACTTCTATCAGGATTGCCAAGGGGTGCTGTGTACCGTCTCCATACTTCACTGTTTCTCTTCTTGTTTCCTACCTTAGTTCATCAGAACACTGCAAGGCAGAGTCTTCTACTGTCTTCCTTCCACACACCTTTGTGTACACGCCTTAACTAGGGCTCCCTTCTAGCATGGAGCCAGCACCTCGAATCCTGCCATAGCACGGGGATCATACACTGCACAGCCCAGTTCTTTCTCGTCTTGATGCCTCGCCTCATCATTCCATCTTGGAGCTACTTTGGCTCATGTCCAGCATCTTACAAAGTTTCTCATCTCGGGTGGCAAGTGTCCTACTGTTGTCCAGCCTTCATTCTCCAGACTCTAGGGCATTGCCTCCCTGAATTCTACCTGAGCCTTGCTCATCCTTCTAAACCATATACCCCATTGTACAAAAACGTGTTCACCTCATCACACACAATGCTGTGCTTCTCAGTCATTGTCGTTCGAGGCACAGGAGCAAGGGTGACATGCTCGTTTTCATCTGCTGGAACAAGTGACCAACATCACACACTTACACCACGCTCCACCCGAACTCACAATGCAATTTTAGGGTATGTGATGGTTTTCTTGCATGCAAGGCTAATCAGCTGTGCTGGGATCAAGGCCACCAGACTGACCTCCTCAGCATGCTCCCCAGACTGTTTATACTCCACGAAGATCAGAAAGCATACCCAGAATGAAGGCGAATACCATGAAATGGCTCTACACTTTAATTTCTTCTCTGAAGGTCAGGGCTCTGTAATGAGGCTCACAAAGGAGCAATCCAGTGGGCTAGAAACACGCATTAAAGGGACCTTTCCTATATCAAAAGAAAAAAAAATAGGTCATCGACCATTTTAATGGGATCATTTCAGTCCGCTGGCCCCTAGTGCTAAAACCATATTGGAAATGGAAAAGTGAGTGGGATCTTTTATGTTTGCTAATAACATCCAAGCAGCAGTAAGACTGAAGTGGGTCTAAAATTACATACTCCTGCACAAGGCATGGAGGCCAATAGATGCAGTGTGTCTTAGAACAGTGTTGCGTGACTTTTCCCGGGGACACATGACCAAATGTCTATTTATTCCAGATAGGGCACCACTGCCAGACTAAAGAACCAATTCAGCTTATGACTGGCTTGGTGAAGCAGTGAGTTTGTGAGGCTTGCTGCTAAGAGCATGTATGAGGGGTCACATACATTACTTCTAAGACCGTGTATGAGAGGTCACTTACAGATTGTGGGCAACATTGATCCAGTTCCATCACTCAAAAGTCCCAGTGTGGGTGACAATTTCCTGAATACTGCTGAGACAGAGCCTTCCTCCTGTAAGCCTTCTGCTTTCTATGTGCTAGTCCCTTCCAGGCCTGCATGTGCCTGGGGATGAATTACACAGGCAATTGTGCTGGCAGAGCTCAAGAGAGAACAAATGGCTAGGACCTCGGGTGAGGGTCTAGTGACCTTCATCAACTTCTCTTTCTGTGAGGGTATTTGATTGTGAGGGCCTGAGCTAGCGAGGGTCTTGTGTAGGTGGTCACAGCTGCTCCACGGAAAATGGCAGTAGCCGTGTCATACCAGAACAATATTCTACACCAGGCATGATTTCTTTCTTTTTTTAAAAAATTATTTATAATTTCATGTTCATTGGTGTTTTGCTTGCATGTATGTCTGTATGACTATGTTTTAACTGGAATTACATAGAACTGGATTTAGGGACAGTTGTGAACTGCCATGGGAGTGCTGGGGATTGAACCCAGGTCCTCTGGAAGAGCTGTCCATGGACTTAACCACTGAGCCATCTCTCCAGCCCCAGGAATGATTTCTTAAGAAGAACCCTGAAAAGTTGGTGTGACTGTGCTTATTTGGGCCAATCAACTTCCAGGACAAGAGATTGCAGTGTGAGATAGAAAATGCAAAAGCCCAAAACCAGGCCATCAGGCTGGTTCGTCTATACACACTGGAATGATCTTTCCCTAGGACCTTCTGCAGAGCCTTAGAAAGTGGGTTTCAAAAGTATCCACTGGGGGAACAGAAGAGACAGCACTGAACCCTGGCTACCAGTTCCTTTCCCAAAGTCACCAAGAAAAGTCCTAACTCCCTTGTCTCTAGATGATACTTATAAACCAGCCCAAGTGCTCTGACAGTCACCCTATGCCACAGCTCCACAGAAGCCCCAAAACAAAGGCAGGAGGTGCCATGCAAATATGAAGTTGGATGGTGCACCCGTGCAAAGCTGCCAGAGCCCATTGTCAACTGCTTGTTGTAGTCAAGGTATAAGAAGTTGGAAAAATGGAAGCCGTGTCCACTGACGCCCACAGCCCTACCTCATCAACCCTGAAACAACTAAGTTGCCTTCATCAGAATGGGTTAAAAGTTCTACAGAGTACATAATGCTACCTTTTGAAGGAAGACTGCTTACACTGGCCATGGTGTTCACCCCTCTAACACCAGTGCTTGGAAAGCTGAGACAGAAAGATAGCCGGGACTTTGAAGCCAGTCTGAGTAACAGTGATCTCAGAGCTAGCCTACCAAAAATGAACTAATAAGAACCCTGTTTAAGCCCCTCACCCCATCATGAAAGGAAGGAAGCCATGCTGGTGAAAATGTGCCCGTGGCTCTGAGCACTCCTAAGCACAGAGTTCCTTCTGGGAAAGCATAGGTCTTTCTTTGCCTCTTTCCAGTTAGAAAACAAACTTTCAGCTTCCATGGCTGGTATCAACACTGTGTTTCAGGTAGTGTTTTGAGCTACACACATCTAATACAGCTCTGCAGCATGGGCATTTTCATTCCTTTGCCTTCCTGACTGACTCCATTGTTTTATACCCCTGCCTCCATAACACAGAAACCGTTTACGATGAGCAAGCTAGAAGTTTCCTTTGACTTCATACATTAGCAAAATGCAAAATCTCCAGAAGAACCTGTGAGCCAGGGACACCTGTTGAGGGGGCCTGTCGTAAGCCCCCAGGCTAAAGGGAACAATTCTTCATGAGCTTTATGCTTCCCTATTCAACTACAAACATAAAGTCTCACAGCAACTCATATCTACTGAGTCAATGCAGTGATTTTGTAGGGAGAAATTGTTCCCTTGGCCATGTTGCTTCAGGCAGGAGCTGCTACAGTGGCTGTGGGTGTGCAGTCGACTAGGGTCACAGAGTGGGCCTATACATTGTGGCTTCTCCAGGTTTCTTGAACTTACTTTCCAACTTGTCACTTAGGCCTGGTCTGTCTGGCATTTAGCTCTCGGCAGCTAGAAGAGTTTGGATACACATGCTGCCTCGATTGCAGGGATGCTCCGTGCTTTTCCATCTGTAGGTTTAAATCATTCCCTGAGATGTACAGACACCCAATTTGGGTTAGGGGTTTGATTTAAATGTGCTGTCAGTTTTGATTTTTCACATTATCTGCTCATGCTAGCAGAGAGGGCTGACTAAACTAGCAATAACTTTTCAATCCAAAGAGGTCAAAAGAAAGTCATTGTCATGTGAGCAGCCAGTGGCGCCTTCTGACCAGATTTGGCCAAATGAAGGAATGGAGTTGGTGGGCAACTATGAAGGGGGGGCACTTTCCTCTCCAGAGCTGGGCAAGAGACTTCTACTCATATTAACTTCTTACCTTTTGGAGAATTGATTCGTAAATTGCCTGCAGAGCCTGCAATGGCTACTAATTGGGTGACCCCCTCACTGATTACATGGCCGCTAAGAAAACAGGAATTCAGAAAATGTACATCAGAAAATGTCTGATGAAGCAGCCTGGGGTTCCATTGGTGCCTCATACGCAAGAGGCATCAGTAAATGTGCACAAAGCAAAAAAGCCCTGGTACTCAGCCTGGCACAAGGCTTTGTTCAGCTGGCACATGGGTTTCCCGTCAACTTGTAACTACCCACAGTTCTGATTTAACAACTGGTACCCAGGGAGGCATCTCCAAAAAAATTCTCTCAGCGAGAGATAGGTGCTTCTTAACAGGGAGCACTCTAGAGGAACAGCTAAAGATACGGCGTGAACTCATTCGGTTTCCATCCATTCTGTCTAGACAGGGAGTGGTAGCCAAGGAGGGCGTGGTTGTGACACAGTTAACACCTCCCCCCAGATCTTTGTGACTAATCACCACAGAGCCATTCCTTCCTTTTCTTCCAGGTCCTACATGGGCTGCAGTGGGTGCTGCCTATTCAGTTACTCTGGGACCAACCCTGCTGGGGGTGTGGCCTTCTCTATGTGGCTTACGGGGTCCCTGGAGCTAAGGAGGAAAGGAACACCCCAGTATCTTCCATTGGCAAATCAATGTTTCTGCCTGGCCTAGAAGAGATTCTGTCATGTTCTTCTCACATTTCATCCTCTAGACATGCAAGGGTATCCAGCCTACATCCCAGGATGGCTATAAGCCAAAACTCAGTGCTAAACTTACTTAAACTACTGTGAGCGAGTGCACACGCATGTGCGTGTACGTGTGCGTGTGCGTGCGTGCGTGTGTGTGTGTGTGTGCATAATTTTTTCACTTCAATTGTGCAGTTATCCAGTTTGAATAAGAATTTTATATGACATCATGGACATACCCACTAAAGCCGACTCATAGCAAGATAGGAGGAATTGTAGCCTGAGTACTAAAAAGGAGGTGGCAATCCTTTATATTTCTTTCTTAGGTTCCTTTATCTTTCTTTCTTTCTTAGGTCTGGAGATAGGGGTTGAAAAGAAAGATGGGGAAATATAGAAATATTTAGAGATGATAGGGCAAAAAGTAGATTATTGACTCTATTCCTCAACTTAAGGCCTTAATTGTTACTCACAAAGTTATATTTAATTCATTGGTATAGAATTTTGTATGTTGATGCAAAATAAGTTTAATTTTGATAAACTGGTATAGAATTCAAATTGAAGATTATTCTTCACACATTATAGGTATTTCTACTCTGATATGAGATATTTTACCTATACAACTCAATTATAATACAAGGTTTACTTCCAATACTTTGTAAGAGCTATTACAAGCTGTTTAGGATAATTCAGTAATACAAGTCAATTGTTAGTTGATCAACTCATGGTCATGTCAATTACTCATCTGTTTTTAATCACAAGAATATACATCATAGGTTTAACAGATAGATATGATTCTATATATAGATAAGGTAAAATAGATATGGTCTTCAAAGACCTCAGAGACCTACAGAATATGGCATTAAAGATGTCTTTATTATTTTAAAGATTCTTTGACAATAAGGCAGGTTAACTCTTGGCAACACCCAGCCTACCTCAAAGAAGATGATGAGCATCAACGAACCTCTTTATGGAGATGGCTTCAAATGTGGCAAACAAGCCACTGAGTAAAATGTCCTCATTTCTGCCACAGACAGAATTCTGCCTGAAAATGGGCAAACTTGGATGCAGGCAGAATTGACTGCCAAACTCTGACAAGACAGGGTAAGCAAGTCCTCAATAGTTCCTGCCTCACAAGTATGTCTGTCAGATATATTGGGCCAGAAGGCTGAAGATGCTTCAACGTTATAGTTTTGGCTGACTGCTCAGGAAGGAAATTGTCTCTGTCATTTTTTTCACTTTGGAAGCGGCTAACCTGCACTTCCTGTTTACTCAGGTAATTTTATTCCTTCTCAAATCTCTGATGGAGTTGAAGACCAGATAGTTTAGTTTTATAATTAACCTTGGTTGTGTGTAGGTTAAGATGTTTTTAGGTCTGGGTAGATGTTTTAAGTTGATAGAGATGAGATATGATAAATATTGACTTACATTCACAATTTTAGACTCACCAAGATAGGAAAGATATTTTCGTCAATGTTGCTAAATACAAATAGCCAAAATACTCTGAATGTAACATTAATATAAGTCCCGATTGTTTTATGGTTCTTCTTGATGTATATAGCTTATTGTATATATGTGTAATAGTATACATGTATATATAAAAAAGAAAAATAATAAAATAAATCATAAAAAAGGAGGTGGCAAAACTGTGTGCTTAGTACAGCAGGACAATGAGGACATGGCCTTTTGTAGCCTCCCACATGGAAAACCTGGCTTGTGGCTTTGTCTCTAATTTTAGACAATATTTAAAGCTCTAGTAAAGATCGCTCTCATATGGAAGAACTTTCCACAGAAGAAAGGCAATGTGCTGCAGGTCAAAAATGGGTTGAGACACAGCACAAACACCTAGTCTCAAATGCCCAGGCATTTCAACTTCTGTGCTAATGACTACCAAAGAAGCTTCTAGCACACTAAGGCCATTACCAAAAGCCACAAGTGGCCAAAATGTGGAGATCATGGGTTGCTAGCCCTAACTGAGAGTCTACAACACAATCCTCACATCTAACGCTTGAGGAGCACTGTAGAAGAGGAAGGCAGAAAGAATGTGAGAATCAGAGAACCAAGGAAGTCAGCTGTGAGGCTACATCTCCTAGAAATGACAGAGAAGCTACACACAAGAGACCTCAACAATATGGCTGCCTAAACAAGGCCTGAACAGGATAACATCAATCAAGACACTAAGGCGGAAGGGAGAAATCTCACAGGGGCCCCTCTCTAGATGAAGAGATATTTGAAAGACTGCAGAGAGAGGGAGTGGAGGGAGGGAAGGAGAGAGGGAAGGAGGGAGGGAGGGAGGGAGAGAGAGAGAGAGAGAGAGAGAGAGAGAGAGAGAGAGAGAGAGAGAAAGAGAGAGAATGGATTAGCCTTAGCCTTCCCCATGGATGAGCCCCTAATTGGTTATTCAATGCCAGGTGGTCAGCCTTGAAAACATGAAACATTAAACAGAGTCAGTAGGTTGTATTTATAGTGTGTATATGTATGTGTGAAACAATAATAATTACAGAAAAAGAAACAATGAATTTGAGAGTGCGGTGAGGGAGCAGGGGAGGGGCTGGCAGGAGAAAAGGGATAGGGAATATGATAATTATATCTTAATTTCTTAAAACTTCAAAAAAATGAGGTCTCTTTTGCATACACCTACGGCATCCGGAGAGGACATCTGTACTGGTCTGACCTCAGCCAAGCTGTTCCAAGCTGGTCTTTCAGCACAGCAATTCTCCTACTCACTGCTTAATTAGTTACTGTGGTTACTGGACTCTGGGAATCAAGTCTTTGGCTTTGGTTCAGTGATGTGTCCCAGAGAAGTGGCAGAGGACAGAATGAACAGAAAAGTTTCTTTCAAGGTGTGCTGACAAGAAAAGAGATAAAGAAGAGCCAGGTGAGGGCATTGTGTAGGGCTGGACCACACCCCCATCTAACAGATACCATCTGTTCTCTCGGTCCAAGTTGCTCCCCGGGATGCACTATGTCTCCTTTGGTAAAGCCTCCTTAACTTTCCATGGATGTTAGAGGGTCTCAGAAAGCATTTCCAGGATGCAAACATAGAAGCCCCACATAAGCTCTGCCTCCTCAGGAAAAAGGAGCCACTTACCTGCGGCTAAAGCAAAGTCAGTGAACTTAAGAAACCTACATTGTTCACAGTACATGTTTATATTTAATAGACCACCTTAGTGTAAAGGTTGATACACAGATATTCGCATGTATGATTATTCATCAGTGCATCTGTATTCTATCTAACTCTACACACGTGCATTTACTGTTTCCTTTAGGATCTCTGGACAAAATATATCTGTTGTGTTAGAGCAGGAATCATTGCACTGTAGTCCAGAGGCCAAATCTGGCTGTTTTTATGGTCTTTGAGCTAAAGGGAGGCATTATATTTTTAAATTTTATGAAAAAATTATAGACATTAGTCTTCTCTCTTATTGTCTAAGCATCTATATAATATCCTCACTTTTGCCTCTTTGACTTTGAATCAAAAATCCTCATTCAGCTATTTAACAAAAAAAAAGTGCCAACCTCTGCCCTACAGTGCCAGGAAAGAAGACAGACTCTGGGCAGTCTCCTAGGAACATGTCCATTAAGGGAATTCGCTCTTGACACTGCTGGGTTATGCTGCTGCCCAGGGCTACCTGCTAGGGTTCCTGGAGATACAGTTCTGTTTACTGTAACAGAGGACTAGAAAAAGGGCAGGAGAGAGAGTGGTGTGGAGGGAGACGTACCAGGCTAGACTTTGCAACCAGCATACATGTTAATGTCTTTTCAAAATGTTTCCTATACTAGGTCTCACTACGGAGCCCAGGAGGGTCTTGTATTCATGATCTTGTATCATCCTTCTGAGAATGAGATGACGGGCATGAGACACCATACCTGGTCAGTACATTCCTGTCTTTGTCTTTTTTAGAAACCAGAGTTTTCAAAAGAGCAACTTCAGGCGCTCGCCTGTAAAATGGAGTAACATCCTTTGGTTTTCTCACTTGTGTGTTCATGTACTATATAAGTCAGTTTGGGGATCAAAATTTGCATCTAGGCCCTGGGACAAGCTGGGCAAATGGAGCAGACCTGTATGTAGGTAATGGTTCTACCACTTCCACAGATGAAACAGCACAGCATAAAAGAGCAAATGCTCACCTAGAAACTGTTACCCCAGTCTACCTCAGAAGAAACCCAGGCATCTTATTGCATGGCACTGATGAGTAGCCACAGTGTCCTAAGGTGATCTGGAATATTTGACATGAAAAGGTTCAGTCTCAATTAGGTACCATATCACATATAACAATAACAAGGGCCTAGACCCTGGGGTGGAACAGATAGCAGAGGTCTAGAAAGAACATTTGTTTGGCCAGGTTTTGGTCCCTTCCATATCCATGCAATCTTCCATCCAAGAGCTGAGAACTGTCTTGATTCAGGGTTCTCTAAAGAGGAGAAGAGACAGACAGGGCCCCTACTGTTGAAGAGTTTCTATCTCGTCAGTGGGAGTGACAGATGCAAGCAAACTGTAAAAAATTAATGAGAAGTACAGCTGGAAAGGCATGCTGTGAAGGGAGATAACAAATCCGGAAGTATAACTGAGCGACATCCACCTCAGGAGGGGGAGTATGACATGGAAGAGGATTCTGAAAAGATTGATATGAAGAAGACATGTGACTAGTGGTGGGGAACGTGACCCAAGTAGAAGTAATAGTAAGGAGTTCATGGACCCAGAGGATGGAGAGTGGGAAAGGAGAAGAGGATGGGGGACAGGATGAAGGCTCAGGGAGCAACGGGTCCAACTGTGCAGAGACCTGAGCCTAGACTGATTTTAGTTGTTTACATGTGGTGAGATAAAATAGTTCCAATTGCGCATCTGAGATCTGGTCCCTGATCTTAAGCCGGCGATACCAGGAAGTTACTTATCTAGGTCAGGAGCCAGAAGAGCCTGGAAAATTATCTTATGAGCAGTGCGAAGTGACTCAAACTTGAGTCCAATCGGGAATTGAACTTGAAGGGCAAACAAGTGTGGGAACCAAATGGGGGTGAGGGGGCAGACAAGGTTGGGAGCTGAGAGAACACATGTAGGAGCAGGCAGTGACAGAAGCTGCCAGAGGATCGGAGGCATCAACACGTTTGCCACTGCCTTGAGCTCCTTAGGAGTCTCTCCTGCCTTTTGCCTGTTAGTTAGGCCATCAGAAAAGCTTCTTGCGGCATATTAGACGGGGCTAAACGCAGAGACCTATCACAGGGCAATGTGAGAGTAAGAGACTGCAGAGCACTCACCCGTAAATGAGATGTCTTCATCAAACCTGTCACCCCGAGGCCCTGAGATCTATGCGGAAGAGGAAGTAGAAAGATTATATATATATAATATATATATATATATAACCAGAGGTGGAGAATAACTCTAAGGAAACATCCTCCTCCTGTCACAGCAGGGCCGATGCACACATATGACCTCACAGAGACTGTGGCAGCATGCACAGGTGCTGCAGAGGCTCAAGCCAGATGGGGGTTGCAGCACTGAGAGGGAGAAATGACACAGGCTCACAAGCCTAAGAAGCCAGTTGCTGCTGACACCTGTTGGCAAAGGGAACATCACTTTTCTCCATTGGAGTAGCAACCACACTTCAAGGCAGGCCCCGAGTAGAAGAGAAGTTGGGCAACACAAAATAAGTTCCATGTTTGATTTTTTTTTAGAGGACTTTCTATTTCATTTTGTGTTGTTTTGTTTTAGCGTTTTATGTCTTAATGGGCTTTTGCTTGTTTGTTTTGATTTCATACTGTGGGTTTTTTTGGGGGGGGGCGTGTTGAAAGAGAAAGTGACAAAGGACATAAAGTTTGAATGGATAAAGAGATTGGGGACGATCTGGGAGGAGTTGGGAGGGAAAAACAACAAACATATGATCAAAATACAAGTCAATATATATATATATAGTATATGAGCATAATTATTTCATGTGATGTATGTATGTAGTCTCGACATACATTTGAGGTTAAAAACTCTATAGTCTCTGGTAGTTTAAAAATATGACAAGGCATGATGATGCATGCCTGTAATTCCAGAACTTGAGTGACAGAGAGGCAGGAGAAGTACTGCCAGTTTGAAGTCACCCTGGCCTATATAAGGAATTTCAGGCTAGCAGGAAGGAAGGGATGACAAACGTCAACTGAAAAATATGAGCCATAAGATACAAATAAAGGTCTCCATAAATGCCAAGACCATCACACAGTGTTGTGGGACACTCCCTGTGCTCAGAGGAGGGTGATGACCTTTGAGAGGAATTGTGGACAATACCTCAGAGGCAGGGCTGCAGGTAGTGACAGATGTGAAAGGTCAAGGAATGGGCAGGAAATAGTCAAGTGAGAAATAGCATGATGAGAACATCCCAGATAAAAGCGCCAGTGGTCTCCTTTCCTACAGATTAGAGAAAGATGTATTTTTCTAGTAGCATTCATTTCTTCCACCTACCGGCTGGACCAGACCGATATTAGCATCCCTTTTAGAGGAGGGGGTGGTTAGGAGTGACTCCCTACAGAGACATGGGAGGTCTGCTATTCTGCAAACAGGCCTCTTTCCTCTTTGCAAACACAAAGGGGGAAACTGCATGCTAATGAAAGGTATCAATTATCAGTATTTACTTTTAAAAAACATTTATTTAAGTAATTTATTCAGATTACATCTCATTTGTTATCCCCTCACTTGTATCTTCCCCTTCTCCCCTTGCTCCCTCTTTCATCCTTTTCCTCTCCCCTAGATCTGTGACAGAAGGGGACCTCTACTTCAAAAGTTTCGCTTGTCTTAGCAAAAGCTTCATTCTCCGTAATATCGTTGTTGTTTCTGATCATGAAGGCATTCAAATTCATTCACACCTCTGCTTTGGGTATGAAAGCAACCTATTGCTCTCCCTCTGTGGCTGGCTTGAGCCTATAATGTATTTATATGGGTTCTTTAGCGAAGGTGATAGGGTGCAGCCATGCCAAAGTCCTCTGCTTCCTTCCATCTGACAGCTAGTACAGTACATTGTCTGAAAACAGAGAGAAAGAAGGACGGCTCATATCAGGATATTTTGAAGGGATCACTGTCAAGCATAGTGAGACTCAACAAGGATAATTATGTAGGTTTCACTCACTGTCCAAAATGAAATCTTTATGACCTAGAAACAGGCAGTGAGTCTAAGGAAAATATTTTATTTTCCTTTTTACTTCAAAATGTACTCATTTCACATTTGCATACACAGGAAAGTACATGCAGAGAAGATCAAAAATAACTATTATTTTTACCAAGGATAGAAATTCTGAGGATTTTCTTAAGTTTCTAAAGTGTAGCAAGCGCAGAGCTCAGTAAATTTCCATCAAATAAATCATACTTCAGAAAATCCAAGCCACTGACACCAGCATGGAAAACTTTAGCTGGCTAAGATGGCATCTAGTGGAACCAGCTCCTGGAAGCACCAAGACCCAGGAGGACCTCAGAGCCCTACTCAGCTGATAAAAGCCCATTCCTCAGCAAGAATACTCTCTCCATCTATTGGACTTTGACTTTCGGAGTTTCTGAATGTGGACACATCTTGAATGTCCCCATTGGCTTTTGTCTGAGTTTTTGTATAATGAAAATATCACACTCTAAGGCAGTACCACATTTCATATATATACATATATATGCACACACATACATAATATATACATATATTTATACACACATGTATATATATATATACATACATGAATCTAAGGACTTCATGGAAGGTGGTTTACAAAGAGAAAAAATGACAAAAGAAGACTCAAACAAGAAAGCGAGACAGAGATGATGTGTCAACTGAACCTGCTGTAAGCAAGTGGCATAGACCAAGTGTCTTATACAATTTATTAATCACAGTCCTGCAGGACTGAGCTGTATGAGACCAGGGCATGTCAACAAGTATGTGCCCTAAAGTTGCAGGTTGCCATATTCTCCTTGTGTTTCACAGAGCTCAGAGAATTCCTCAGAGACTCTCTGCCGGAGTAATTAATCTTGTTCCTCATGATCAAATTATCATAATCTACCCTCATGATCAAATTATCCTTCAAAGGCCCCACCTACTAAGAGTATCACAGTTTGAGTGGAGATTTCAACATCTGATCCAAGGAAGAGCAGAAATCCCTGTCCATGTTTCAGGCTGCTCTGGGCTGGGCTTTTTGAGTACTGTTTGAGTAGCCTTTCCTGTATTCCTGGGAACCCTGTGTCTGTTTACAGAAATGATGGCTTTTTAGCTCCAGTGGAGAAAAGGAGGGCTCTATGTCTCTGTCATTCCCTGTTGTAACAACCCTTGCCCCTAAGGTAGTCTAAAGATGCCCTGAACCTAAGGTAGATGCTACTACACACTGGTCCATTGCAGACCTCCTGAATCCTAACGTTCTGAGAGATGGGAACAAGCATCACACACCAGCAGGATCTGAGAACAACTTCCTTCACAGAAACTTCTTCAAAGGCAGTTTGCCTATGGAAGTGTCTAAAAATATAAAGTGCAAAAACACAAGTAAATCCCTATTGCATTTTCAGTACATGTCATATTCACATTATCCTTAAAGTCATTTTAAAACACTGTAATTGTGAGGGTGGTTGAATGCTTTTGATTCTGTTTCTGGGATAAAATACCATGCCGAAGGCAATATACAGAAGAAAGAGCTTATTTGGGCTTATGGTTCCAGAGGGTAAGAGTCCATGATGGGAACAGTGTATGGCTTGGAAACCTCAAAATCCAGTGCAATACTTATTACAGTGGCTTTTGACTTTTTTTGAGATATGGTTTCTCTGTGTAGCCTTGGTTGTCTTGGACTCACTTTGTAGACCAAGCTGGCCTCAAACTCAAAGAGACCCACCTCCCTCTGCTTCTCTAAGTGCTGCAATTACAGATATGTGCCACTGTGCTCAGTTCCAACTGTTCTTAAAGGAACATGTGCCCATTAAAATCAGGATCATGTGTACCAGACACTGTGTCAAGGGCAGCAATTCATATCTCCTATTTCCATGTGTTTTTATGGGTCATAAAGAAGCTTCCATGTAATGACTGTGGGCTTTTCTACCATCTACAGGAGTAAGGTGATGTCAGAAATACTTCCAGAAGCCCAACACAAATATCCACAGAATTCTAAATGTGCCCCCAACTGCAGAGATCAGCTAGGAAATCAGAGACAAATAAGAAGCCAGGGTTAAGTCACAGATGCTTTCAACCCAGACACTCTGAGAGACAGACATACAGCTTATTTTCCTTACCAGGAAACAGCATGATCACCAAAACAAACATGTACAGCGAGGATGTGGAGAAGGTGTGGTCATGGAGAGGAAGAGGCAGGGTGTCCTATAAGACTCCACTCAGTCTGAATAGCACTGCCAACAAGTAGGCAGACTGATTTATTTACTCTAAGTGTTGTTAGCCATGAAACGACTGTGCCAGATTCTCTTTGCATGTCCTTTGCCATATATGTCCATAACAAAACCCCAAGAGGATGTATTGGTCTCAAATATCCCAGCCCAAAGATGCCACTTAGTTATGTTTCTACAATTTTGTGGCAGTTAGGATGAGAGTGTCCCCCACAGGCTCAGATATTTGTCTGTCTCCCATTGGTGGCACTGTTTGGGTAGACTTAAGAGTTGTGGCTTCTCTGGAGGAAGTATGACACTGGAATTTGAGGTTTCAAAGCCCACACCACCCCTCTTATGGACTCTTACCCTCTGGAACCATAAGCCCAAATAAGCTCTTTCTTGTGTATATTGCCTTTGGCACGATGCTTTATCCCAAGCAACAGAAAAGTAACTACAATACTTTTGCCTCAATAAGTACTTTGGTGTCTACCAAATTGAAATGAACCTGCTAGGTGCCAAATGTATACACATTTCAGTTTAGGGAGAAAGAGAGAATCATGTGTATGGACAAGAAAGGTTATTAACTGTACTTATTGTAAGGGCCCCATGTAAAACATGAGAGAGAAACATGAAATTATCAAGGGAGAATTAATTCTAGCTTACATGTGGAGGAATTCCCTAAGCAAAAAATATCTGATCATGAACTTAACCTACATAAAGGTTTGAGACTTTTGAGGTTCAAGTTGACTTAGGGAACACATAAGGCAATTCTGTAGAATTGATTATAATAAGAAATATCATATGAATAAGCATTTACTGTATTAAAAATGTTTTTTATGAGTGCTCTAGGTCAGAAGTACAGATGTTAGCATTTACTGAATAACAGTAAGTTCACAAGACACAGTGGTTTCATTAGCAGTAAATTGCCAAATGGCCCCACTTTCCTTGACATCTTTAGCTGAGACAATCATAGGTTCTTTTATTCCAATCTTAATTACTAATACTAACTTTCAGATCACACAGTACACACCATATAGTAAATATATCTACATATACACTTATATGTGGGTTACAGAATGGTTGTAAAGGGTTAAGAGGTGGCAGTAGAGCTCATGAGTTTTTTTCTTTTTTCTTTTTTAATTGAAAAATAAAATCATTCATATTAGTTCTCAATTGCTAATCCATCCCATGCATCCTTCCATTCCTCCCTCCCTCCTATTTTTTACCCCATTCCCCTTCCCTATGACTGTGACTGAGGGGAACCTCCTCCCCTTGAATATGATGCTAGGGTATCAAGTTTCTTCTTGGTAGTCTGCTATCCTTCCTCTGAGTGCCATCAGGCCTCCCCATCAAGGGGACATGGCCACATATGGGGCACCAGAGTTCATGTGAAAGTCAGTTACCAGTCACCACTTAACTGTGGAGAATGTCCTGTCCCTTGGCTAGGTCTGGATAGGGGCTTGATGATGACTGCATGTATTGTCCTTGGTTGGTGCCATAAATTGAGCAGACCCCTGGGCCCAGATCTGCCCATCATAGTGTTCTTCTTGTAGGTTTCTAGGACCCTCTGGATCCATCTATTTCCCTATCTCCTATATTTCTCTCACCTTAGGATGTCCTCACCTCTATCCCACTTTCCTGGTAAGTGAAGACTTTCATGAGACATACCCCTTGGGCTAGTGTCCAGTTATAAGTGAGTATATACTATTTGAGTCTCTCTGCTTCTGGGTTAGCTCACTCATTATGATCGTTTCTAGTTCAATCCATTTGTCCACAAATTTCAGAAATTCCTTGTTTTTAATAGCTGAGTAGTATTCCATAGTGTAAATGTACCACAGTTTCTTTATCCATTCTTCTACTAAGGGACATTTAGGCTGTTTCCATGTTCTGACTGTTATGAATAAGGCTGCTATGAACATGGTTGAGCATATGTCCCTGTTGTATGCTGGAGCATCTTCTGGGTATATTCCAAGGAGTGGAATAGCTGGGTCTTGAGGAAGCCCTATTCCCAGTTTTCTGGAGCTCCTGAGTTTTTAAAGAGGCCCCAAAACATGGAAGCTGAGGTAGGTGCAACCAGGGTCTTGGGCAGAGATAATATCTGGTAACTGAACCCTTGCCCTGCTAGAGGTATGCTAGAAATGCAGCTGTATGCTCAGAGTTGGACTGCACAGATGAGACATGTTGGAGGTTACACAGGCAAAGGATAGTCCAGATGGACAAATACATAGACAGATGAATGCAGGTCCAGAGGCATGAACAAGTAGACAGGCAGATGACAATTCAAATAGTTCATGTCAGCAGTGGAGTCTGAGCAGAGCTGAGGCCCCTGGGAGTATTGGGAGTTATCTACTGGTTCCTTGTTGTATACATGAAGTATTATATCAAGAAGACAGGTCAGTGGGGCCATTGCCACTCATTTATAGGTGTCCTTCTCTTTACATGGTTCAGATGAAGGAGTTCTGGACTTCTCTCAATCTTGAGAGTCCTGTTGGAATAATTCTCAGGCCTGGTTTTCCTGATAAGGTCTGAATAAGCCCATGTGCTCCTACAATACCAATATGCTTCGGTAACTTTACAGGGTGACACCCTTTGTACTTTCAGGAATAAGTCATTTCTCTGTCTCTACCTCATGGGTAGTGTTAGACAGGTGGTGCTGTTTACATGTCCACTAAGTTACAAATGCAAATCTACTCACAGAATTGAGTCAACTACTGCTTTTGAATGGAGTCTTTGGAGGAGCACAGCAGGGTGTGATAAACCACTGTTTAATACCTCATGCAGTGACATAGACCAGGGAGTAGCCTGATCAGCGTGTATGTTGAACATGTATAGGCATGGGCTCTTATCATTATTCCTTAAGTAACTTATGTTACATAACACTTAGCTGTATAATATGCGACCAGTTTAAACAACAAATCATCACATGGTGACTATTAGCACAGCATTTGCCTCCTGTTAGACAAAATAACTAATCTAGAGAGGACTTGAAGCATATGGGGAAGATACATGGGTTACACGCAAACGCTATGCTCCTTTTTCTAAAGTCTTAGGAATCTTCAAAGTTTGTTATCTATATGGCTCCTGGAACCTATTACTTTAGCAACTATTAAATGTGTATATAAAAGCAACATGCTAAATTAATTTTACTTTTTCTTAAACTTGGACCAAGGACAAAAAGGACATAAGGCTAACACATTTCATCATCAACCTCTCTTCTGCGACGATAGCTATTAAAAATAAACTCAACAATTCAAATTTCAAAAACCAAAATTCACCCATAGATATAGGAGAGGAAGAGTAGCAGGAACAAAAAAAAAAAAAAAAGAAAAAAAAAGAGTAGCAGGAACAACAGGCATATGGCTGTTGCTAAGCCTTTCGGTATAGAGAAAAGCAAGCCCACACAGGAGATGCTCCATGCACCCAAGCAGAATGGGTGCTTTGTGATCAGCATGGGTCCCACCAGTAGGAGCTTCCAGCACCTTTGCTGTTGAATTGGTGACTGAATTGAACAGGTACCAGCATCACAAACTGCTACCAAATGTCTGGTCATCCCCGGGCCCTTCAAGACTGCGGATGCACTTTGCTGAGGACCTAAGCAAGCCACGCCTCCTCACCAACTTTATCCTGCATCAAAAGTCAATCCATGAGTCCTCGCCCCACCTAGAAGGTGAATTGATATTGAATTGAATCTTCCTTGTGCTGTTACAAAATAAGCCCTTAAAAAACAATGAGCAAATGGAAAATAGAGTGTCTTTTATTGATTGTGATGCTTCCACTTAACTCGATTCCGGCAGGGGAGCTTCTGAGGTGGCACATGTGCACAGTGCAAGGGCACTGCCAACGGTCGATAATGCTGAGGAAATGGACAACCCTGTCTGCCTAATGGATCTCTCCAATTTCCTCCATCGGAGTCGAGCTTGGGATTAGTCACCAGACAAATTTTTCAACAGTTCCTCCAGCTGATGTTTGCCTTCAAAGCAATATGGTAAATGTCAACTGAGCATCCGGCTTACATTCATGAGCTACAAGTCTCTTCTCAAGTCACGTCCCATGTAGCGCCAAGGTGTTCTGCAGCTTTTCTGTGTTGTATTTGATTCTCTTTTTAAACATTTTTAATTTTCAAAATGTTTAAATAAGTTATTCAGATTACATCCCGATTGTTGTCCCCTCACTTGTATCTTCCCGTTACCTCTTTCACCCTATTCCCCTCCCCTAGACCTCTGACAGAAGGGGACTTCTTCCTCCACCACATATGACCACAGTCTATTAGGTCTCATCCTGATAGCCTGTTTCCCCTCTTCTGAGTGCTGCAGGCCTCCTCACCAAGGGGAAGTGGTCAAATTGGGGGGACCAGAGTTCATGTTAGAGGCAATCCTGCTCTCCCCACAACCATGGAGAATGAGGTGATTCTTGCTATCTATTTTGTCAGGGAGATACATAAGATGTGTGTGTGTGTGTGTGTGTGTGTGTGTGTGTGTGTGTGTGTGTGTGTACCATGAAACACTCTATCAAGAAAGATTCAGTAGTTCCTTAAATCCTACTCTTTCCCTCTCAAGACATATTTCAATTTAATTTTCCAAGCTAATTGCCAATGAAAGCTTCATATTGGAAGAATTTTAGGTACATAGAAATGTTGGAAAGACAGTGCTCTGAGCTTCTCCAGTTCCCTTACTCAGTTCGGTCCATACCCTCCATGTTACTATATTACTATGGGACATCTACCAAAGCCAGGAAAACCCAACTTGCTAAACTCCTGGACCAGCTGTGTTTCTCTTACACGCTGCCCTTGCTCTAAGAACAGTCCACAGAAGTGCTCTCTTCAGTTCTCAGGGCCCTGGATTTCTCTGATCTGTTTTCCAGTCTTTGTTTATAATACCCTTGCAATTGTTGGGGAGTACTGAGTAGGTGTTTGGTAGATTTGTCTCATGGTTCAGGTTAGTTGTCTCTGGTTGGCTTGGGTTGAAGGTTTAGCAATGACTACCTAGAGATGAATTTCCTTTTGAGATGCATCTTTATGGGTGGCATGGCTATCACAGTAGTTTCTCACTGACAGTGGTAGATTTGATTATGTGGCCACGTGATATCTAGCAGTGATGCAAGAATGTAGGTCAAACCCATGTGAATGTGAGTCATAAGGAAGTGAACTGGGGGAGCCCGCACAAAGAAAAAAGAAAGCAACATTTGGATGACCCCAGACTTATCCATGGATTATATACTCCTTTTCCAGTAGCCATAGAAAATTAAGGCAACCTAATAAAGATTCACAGTTTAGGAGAATGCCTCTTTGCCCTATTGGGTGGGGGGGGGGTGTTCTTGGAGCCTAAACCAGAGTTCTTAAGCCATATATGCCTGCTAGACTCTGTCCCTGTTCTGGGGCAGTATTCTATATTTTTGCTCTCACATTAAATGAATTTAATGCCATATGTCTCACTCAGTTATTTATTTGAGACACACAAAAAAAAAAAACTGGATATGATACCAGGGAACAGCATGGAATCCTCCTCCAGAAACACTAGGTTTCTCCTCTGTGATTCTGTTGTTGTTGTTGTTGTTGTTGTTGTTGTTGTTGTTGTTAAAGAAGCCAAAACAGAAACTGCCATGTCATAAGCAGGCAATCTTGGTAAATTCTATGTGACCCGATACTAAAATTTAAAGTGCCACAATTATGTTAGTGTTCACAGAAGTAGAGGGAAGTTGAGAAAGGGGGAAAGAGTGAACGTGTTCACTTCCAAGGTCTGTTTACAAAGCTCTTTTGAAACCAGATGCTCATCCGTAAGGGTCACTGCTCAGCACCAGTCTTCTAGGACTTCGCCACGAACCCATTTGTTCTCTGTAGGCAACACACAGGCTCTCACACACTTCTAAACCCTTCAGATATCTTAAGTTGAAATTAGCAATTGCCAACTGAAAATTGACTTTGCACTTCAGAAGTGGTGAGAATATGGTTCTGTGTAACAAATTTCATTAGAGCTTGGGAAGGAAAACAAACAAGAAAGGGCAGTTTCATCTTTTAAGGATCTTAGTGATGTAGCCTCTAGTGCATAAAAATGCTTCGGCAACAGTGTGTTTCATGGTAGCAAAGCCCACAGTGCACCAGAGGCTTGCTTTGCAAACTAAGATGCTCTGACACTACTTGGAAGACATGCAGATTCTCAATCTCACCTAAGCTTCCTCTCCCTCTCCCCCTCCCCCTCCCTCTGTCCCACCCCTCCCTTCCCTTCCTCTGGCTCCTTTGTGTGTGTTTGTTATGCATTACCTGTGTGTGTGTGTGTGTGTGTGTGTGTTATCATGTTTGCGAGTGCAGGCATCCACACTCCATGGCAAGCATGTAGATGCCTGAGCACAACCCTCGGTGTCAGTCCTCACTTCTGCCACTCTGTATGCCAGCCTAGCTGGTCTGTGAGCTTCCCAGGCTTCTCCTGGTTTTGTCTCCAATCTTATAATAGGAACACTGCAGTTACATACAGATGTGCAGCATCACGTCCAGTTTGATTCCAGGTTCTCATACTTGCATGGCAAGAGCTTCACCCACAGAGACATCTCCTCAGCCCAGAAGGTGCATTTTAAGTCTGAGATCCCCAAGTGAGGCGTACACCATTAGAGTTTGATAAACAGCCTTGGAGATTACCTATAAAGCTTCAGCCGTGAGAGAAAAACACCCAGCTCATGAAAAATACATGTACAGGGACTTCAGGATCTCTGTTTTCATGCAAATATTAATATATGTTTTAAAATATACTTTTCTAAAGGAGTTTGTCATATTAGTTTGATTCATACCATTTGATTTTACATCTCAAATGACAAAATAGTTCTACTGGACAAACTGCTAACCTAAGGTAACAAAGGGCATACATGTACTGTTAAGCACAATCTTTCCCTGAAAAAATAAATTAGAAAAAAGATTCATAATGAGGGTGATATATCAACCCACATCTGCTTATTGTGAATTCATCTCCATATGTCCTGTTGTTATGTGCAGACCCAGCATGTCTTCTAACAGCAGAGTTTTGTTTTTCCTCATTACAGGAGCATGCATTGCAACATGCCTTAGCTCTGTTCAGATCATAGCTGCTTTGTTTCTGGTTGTATGTTAGCAGTAAAAGATTTGAGGAATCATACAGCAGCTTTTCTTACTGAATCCTAAAACAGGTTGGTATAACTTTAATGGAAAAAGAACCAGGCCCCAGAAGGAGTTGTAGATACCGTTCTGAGCTGATGTGGATACTGGCCAGTAGAGTGTAGCGGGAGTAAAGACCTGGCAACAAGTCTGGTTGAGTAATCTTCAGGAAGTGGGATGAGTCACAGACAAAAGAACTGATAGAAGCCAAACTGCCAAAGCATACTGGGAAACGGGAAGGGAGGAAGCTTCTGGAACCCTACAAAGCAGAATTAAGCCTGGCTTTGTCCACCATCAGCTGTGTGACATGGGTCAAGGTGCTCAATGTCTCTGAAGCTGCAGTTTCCCTCTCTGTAAAATAAGATAATGGCAACGATGGCACGTACTGATATCTGTTAGTATCACTCTTGTCACCATCGTATTAAAAACGCATGTGGATGCTTTTACAATTCCAGATACATCTATTCAACAAATGATGGCTGTTTTTGTTGTGATCTGAGAGTCACTGTGCTAGATTCTAAGATTTCAAATATCAGAAAAATGATGGAATACACTGAGGAAAATGAATTAAACAGTGGAGTTCTTCTGGCCTATGCTGGCCTTAGTGGATCCACCCCATCCTCAAGAACTCTCAACTGTGGCTTGTAATTCCTCCTCACACTTCCTTCCCTGATGAGAGGAAGGTCTTCTCACACTGGAAGCTGACATGATGGGTAAGGTCAATTCTGACTTGGGAGAAGCACGTAGTCCTCGGGAGAAGATGCAATGTGTTTCTAAGACACATAACAAAGGTCACCCCAGAGACAACTGTTCTTAATTGATGATGCTCCTAGTCATCAGAGAAGCCGAATGGACCTCCGTGTGAACATCCCACTGACAACCTGAGCCTTGACAGCTACAATTCTTCCTTTTTCAATTTCAATTCTTATTGATTTTCAAGATTCTCATTTCAAAGATGTATGCCTTCATTGTACTACAATGTTTAGCCATTTGTCTGTGCCTGCTTTTATATGCTAGATTGATCTTTTCCTACTGAAGCTGCAGGGGAAGAGGTTGCTATTCGGGTGCCATCACCCCCACAACCTATTAAGTGGAGATACTTCGCCATCTAAACCAAGGAAAAGACTCTAACCAGCAGAGGCTCATGCTTGGTAAGGAAGCATCAGAAGGCAGCTAGGAGCTAATTCTTGGGGCGGGGGTAGGGGGGAAGAAGAATAAGTTAGGAAAGGCTATCTCTGGGAAGTTCTGGGTGACAAGGCAGCCTTATTGTGTTCCTACTTCAAAGGCCACTGGTCTCTCTGGGAAGGCACAAAGAGCATCACATTCCCTTATTCAAAACTTCCTTGGGTCTACTTACAGGCAGAAATGGTTGTCATTTTTTAAAAAATCTATGACATAAACAGCTAGAAAAAATCTAAAGAAGCATGGAGCAGGCAAATGAAACAAACCCAGACAAGAATAAATTTATTAGCTAGCTTTCGAAAGAAAGAAATTCTAGAGTAAATGTTGCAGTTTTACTTGAGCTAAATGAAAGGACTCATGATGGATAAATAAAGAACACTGCTTGGGACTTCAGAGGGCTAGGATTGTAATATTGGCCTAGCATGGAAGGAAGGTGCTAGGTTCTATTTCTAACACCTAAAACATGGGATGAAAGCATGACCAGAAACATTGATGGTTTAAATGGTTACATCTCTAGTGACTATGATGTTTTTGCCACTAGTGCTATTTCTTCAAGTCATGTTGTTCCAACAGGAACTGGGGGATCATTTGGAGCTTGAGGTGAAGCACCTCACTGTACAAAATCCTCCTTGAGGGTCCAGCTCTCAACTGTAGACTGCCAACCCTCTTAGCGTCATGCAACTGAATGGGGAGGGCCATGAAAAGTTTAGCAAGAGTAAAAGGTTTATGAATGTGCAACAACCAAGGTGACTCAAACTCAAAAGCAAAATGAATATAAGGTGTTTGGGACAACGTGAAGCCATGTTGCATCGGGAGACCTCACTAGTCTTGCCTGTGTATGTACAGTATGTGTTCTGCACTCCAAATGTCACCATATGACACAACACCAATGAGTGCTGCCTAAAACGCCCCAACTTGGATTCAGCTCACATTCAAGATTATCATATGAATTGGAATGTTTTCCCCACAAATACAAAATTTTCTGTCCTTATAGAAACATAATGGTTTATGGAAAATAGACATTTTAATATTTTAATATTGTCATTCCTCAGCATGTGAGGACCAAATTAGTCTACCCTTTGATTGCATTGTGTTACAGAAGTTTGATTTTTAAAATTGCTACTTCAGTTGATGACTCAAGTTTCATTTTTTAAAAAAAAGGAAAATAAATTTGGGCTTGCAATTTAGACAGGGTTTACATCAATTCCAGAAATGGCCCTGTCCTAGTTCCATTTCTACTGCTATGATAAATATCATGGCAAAAAAAAATTGGGAGGAAAACGTTTATTTTTGTCTACACTTCCAAGTCATAGTCCATCATTTCAGAGGAGCCAAGGCAGAAGAAACTCAAGCAGTAGGCCACAGCTCACTCATTCACCGTCAAGAGCACAGAGTATATGAACACATCCTTGCTTGATTGCTCTCAGCTAGCTTTTTCTTTCCTTAAACCATTCAGGAGCCCCGCAAAGGGGATGATGCCACCCACTGTATGCTGGGTCTTCCTATAGTGCACCAGAGACCCACAACAGGCCAACTTGATCTAGATAACTCTTTAGTAAGTCTTTCTTCCCATATGATTATAAGTTGTGTTAAATTGATAGCTGAAATGAACTAGCACTGGCCTTAGGCACACTTCTGCTAAGGGCCAGAAAGATGGCTCAGTAGTTAAAATTACCTGGTGATCTTCTAAAGGGCTTGGGATTGGTTCTCAGCACCCATACGGCAGCTCAGAACCACTGTAACTCTAGCCCCAGGGGAACATGGCACCCTCTTTTGATCTCTGTGGGCATTGCATTCATGTGGTACACACAGATAATCACAGAAACATACACATTCCCAAGAAACAAATAAACCTTTCAAAACACGTTTTAAAGACATATCTCTGCTACTTTATACTATATGTTTATTAAAGTGGCATGTTCAATACTGATCATTATAAAACCGAAATCTGAACAGAATGAAAAAGGTTGCAGATGCCCTATGTCCTATAGTGTCAAATATTTAGCTAATATTTTTATGTACAAATTAGCAAGTATATCTACCTTATTAATAAGCAAGTTTTACGCTTATTAAATGGAAACAAAAGTTTGTGAAGTAATATGTTTAATTATGCTTTGTTAACTGTAATTGTTTGATTTATATACATCCTGTGGTGGTCTGAATGTGGAATCTCCCAGGCGTATGTGTTTAAGCACCTGGTCTCCTGATGGTGAAGCTGTTTGGGAAGGCTGTGGAAGGCTTAGGAGGTGGGAGTTTGCTGGAGAAGGGAGGCACTGGGGCCTGACCTGGAGGTCTTGCAGCCTGATCTTACCTGTTGTTCAGTCTCTGCTTCCTGTTTGTCAGTGCAGCACACAAAGCTAGCCTCCTACTCCTGCTGCCTTGCCCGCCCTGCCATGATGCACTGAATGACCCTTTCATTTTTACTTTGCTTTTGTCACAGCAACAGAAAAAACCAAATACACGCGCCCTCTGTAGTCATAGAGATAAGGTCCTGTGAAAAGTTCTCTGAGAAAACAATCGGCAAATGGAAACAGTTTAACAGTCCCAGGCCTCAGACACCCTATCAGACAAAGAACCAAAGAGACCAGAAGGGATGTGCAGGGAGAGCCAGAGAGAAGAACAGTTTGAGAAGAGGCAAAAACAGGAGACCCAGGAAAAGACGAGGAAACAATCGTCCCAAGCCTTTGTCCACTCAGGTGGACATGAAAATTACCTTCTGCTGCGGATGCCATGGGACCTGAGTGTACAACTCTGTGCCACCTCATCAAGCCAATGAAAGAAGAAATAACTATCTTCATTCTCCTGTGGTCAGTATGGCATGCATTGTGTTTGTCCAGAACTTAGGATGAATGTGCAAGTTGAGATAGGATATAGTTAACTTGTGTTTTTATTATCTTGGGTTTGTTTTTTTAGCTATTGCAAGCCTTGGGCCATACATGAATAAAAAGCCACCTTCTATTACTGTCAGCTAACCTTTTGGTTTTGAAGCTAGCTTAAGGCCACAGAATGTTTTATCTTCTTCATCATCTTCTTCATCATCATTTCTTTTTAACTAATCAGTTTAACAGGTAGTTTGACTTGGCTGTTGAAATGTCAGCATTTCAAAGTTGTAGCCATTCTCTGAGACTGCCCCCGCTACCCGTGTCAACACTTTTTTTTTTTCACCTTTACAATTGATTCACCTAAAAATGCTCCCTGAGCTCCCTGTAGCGCAGATGGACTGTCAATCACATTGTTTAATAGGAACTGAAAATTACCTGGGCTATTTGGGTGCCACTAGTAACACAAATTATTTGTTGTTTATCTGAAGTTTCAATTAAGCAGTTCTACTTGATACATGCCTTTACTAAATGCTAGTCGTGATTTATTGGAAGTTCTAACAACCCCAGGCCTCCTGCCTTTTATCAGGCATGCTTACATTGTGCATGGCCCTGCACACATGGTGCTGAACTTATTGTTTCTTCCCATGGAATGCATTAGCTCATCTCTCATCCAATAAGAAATGTCATCTTCAAACATCGTCGTGTATGCCAATGTGCTGTGAGTCTGGGATAAGCTATGTCACTTGGAGTAAGTTTCTGAATATCATATGTGTCCTGCTGTATCTTTGCTAGGCCTGGCAAGATTCCCTCCCACTATTCCTCTTAGGAACAGCTGTTACAAAGGGAAACACTCATTCCTCACACCAACACCAAGCAGCATGTGTGGAGGATTGCTTTGGCCCTCTGACACGATCATTTCATTCAAAAGCTCCCTACCTACGTATGCTGTTTCGTGCTGGTGCAGACAGAGGTGTTTGCACCTGAGCGTGTGCTCATGAGAACTTGTTCCAAGGGGCTAGAGAGATGGCTCAGCAATTAAGAACACTTGAGTTCTTGCAAAGGACCTGAGCTCAATTCCCAGCATCCATGTCAGGTGATACAACTGCCTATAACTCCAGTTCCAAGGAGCCTGATTCCCTCTTCTGGTCTCTGCTGGCACTTGCATATGCATGGCACACACATACACACACACACACACACACACACACACACACACACACACTTAAGCAAGCACATATAAAATAGTTAAAAGAGCATTTTAAAAGTGAGACTATGTCATTGCTGTAGTGAACGTTCTAGTAAGGCCAGCCTCTTCCCCATGCTCTCAGAGCTGTTCAGGATCTGGAAACGCTGTGATATGTTAGGTTTCTCAGCGTCTTTCATTTGGAAGCACTTCATAGTCTGTGCTGCACACAGAGAGGTCATCCTCAAGCCAGTTCCCCACAGTGTTAAGCTTGAAGAGCCTGGCTCACGGTATGCAATTTTCTGACCTTCTGCATTGCCCACGCAGCTTCCCACTGGGGCAGCCGCATCTACATTCACTTTGTAGAAGATCCTAACAAGGTACATGGGGAACAGGCCTACTAATGGGATGAAATTTGAGAAGTTTCCAGATATTCTTCCCCACAACACTGAGCTATATGTGGCTTAGATGACCCATTTATACAAATGACTCTGGGACCTTGCTCTCGGAGTCAAGTGTAGAAAGTAGAGTAGAGCTTTTCCCAATAAGCATTAATGCCCACATAGGTAGGGGCGGTGGTCAGGAAGAGAAAGGAAACAGAGTCAGAAGCATCAGTTCAAAAGAAAGTTCAAAGAATCATTTCTTGAGTTCAGTGAAATGCAATGGTCCTGAATATATGGCATCATGGAGCCTGAAAAAAAACCTGAAAACTGTATCAAATGCATTTATTTAGAATGGCAGAATCTTGCCTTTTCCACAGTGGCACAGTATGGCTCTTTGGCAGAAAAAACAAAACCAAAAAATACTCAGTAAGTAAAACACTTTATAGTTTTCACGTTTTTCCTCTGACTTTTAAAATAACCCTTAGAAGGCAATCGTGTGCCTCCCATCCCAGATGAAGAGGCAAGTTTTAAAATTCTTATTTCCATCACCATCGACAGAATCAATGCCAAACTTCCAGGTTCCAAGCAGGAAGCCAGTCTCTTGTATCCAGTGTCCAAGGAATTGCCACTGACTTGGGAAGTGAGAACAGATGGGCTCCACCTCACAGCGCTCAGCATCCTCTCTCTCCATAGACACTGGACAAGGTGAGCTCATTTCTACCAACTACTACCAGAGCTGTTGGCATCCCTGTGAACAGTAGAAGCAGCAGCATGACAGATGGTCAACATCCAGTGCAGACCAAGTCAGATTGAAAGAGAGACAGGAAAACGGAAAGGAGTGTAAGGGGAAGGCGGGTAAGAGGAAGCCCAGAAGAGTTGAGTACACAGGGCCACAGCACAAAGGAAGACAATGCCCTGTCTTCTAGCTCTCATTTCAGCATGAAGAGTCCTGAACCTATTGTAACCTCCATCATTAAGGTGCAAGTACTGTGACACACTCCTGCCTAGAGTCTCCAACCATCTCTCTGGCACCTCCTTTCACTCCAATTATTCCGTCCTAGGACCATAGGCTTCTTTCGACAAATATAGAAGGAACCAAATCCTCCCAAACCATGAAGCTGAGATCTATTTCTGAGTCATCACAGTAATTCCTTAACCCCCAATACAGCTTGCGGCATCTATTAGGCCCTCATCCTATTTGTCACTGACTTGGGATTAGATTGAAGTCAGCCACTCCAAATTCAACACCTTGGATAAACAGAGCAGACCCTGTGTGAGAAAGATTCATTTTTATATTTGCCATGACAAAAATACTGCCCTCTTCTACAGAGCTGAATGTACACATTGGGTTCTCACTAAGGGCCAACAATCTAATAGCTGTCCCAATGAGATAGGGTTAAAGGGACATGCCCTTATGAATGAACACTCTATGCCTTTCCCCGTGAAGTGTTCCTGTTTTAATGCAGGATTGTTTCTGCCTTCCTACCTGTCAATGATCTTCACTGAAGGAAGTGTGAAGCAGGATCAGCCATGGCCATGGGACTCCCATGGATGATGTCCAGCTACATCCTGTAGGGAAGGCAGACTATGTTCCAGATAAGGGGAACAGAAGGCATGTGCAATGGCTGTTCTTGGTTGTCTACTTGATTACATCTGAATTAATGGAAACAGAAACATGGAGGACACACCTGTGAAGGATTTTTGCTTAATTTGAAGTAGGAAGATCTCCTTCTAATCTGGATCTATGAGATAGGAAGACACATTCGAGGTGAGAAAGCACACCTTAATCCAGATCTTTTGATCTTGGAAAATTCACCTCTTATCTGACCCCATGTCTCTGCTGGAAGCCTATATGGGGACACAGAAGAAGGAAGTTTTTGTTCTTTGCCTGCTTGCCTTCTCCTTGCTACTACCTCCACCCATGTACTGGCATTTGAGCCTACTTTGGGATTCTAGCATATGCTGAAAACCAATGAAAACCTTCTGCCTCATGAACTGAGAAACTACTGGATTCTTAGACTTTCCACTTATAGCCAGGTATTGTTGTATTTGCTAGACCACAGCCTTTATGTCATCCTAATAATTCCCCTTCACACGCGCGCACACACACACACACACACACACGTGCACACACATGTACACACACATTTATTTTATAAATTCTGTTACTCTAGAGAACCCTGATGAATACAGCATGAAAATACTGAAGAAAGTACTCCCAGTATACACACATATTAATCAGTTTTCTTCTATAATTATTTATTTGTAAAGAACAATGTGATTTACCAAAGGAAAATCACAATGAGTAATTCTGATCAAAGGAGGGCTGTTGCTCAGACCAGGGCATTGTCCAGGATATCTAGTGTCTTCCAGGAAATCAAACAAGATTTCGCTCAAAAGAGGCAGGTGGTGAATGGAGATGAAATCCATTAATATGTTCCCATTTGTTTCTTTAAGAATTCTGTTTGGGGCTCAGATCACCTCATGCTGCGTGGTGCTGGAACTTTTCCGAGGACATTCATGACTGAGGCACCTTTGTAAAACTGGGCTTACGGAAAATAGGGAAAATAGGCGAGACACTCAGAAAGCCGAGAAAAGACAAGGCAGTGAGGGGCCGGACGTGGTAGTGCACGCCTTTAGTCCCAGCACTCTGAAGGCAGAGATAGGCAAATCACTGAGTTCGAGGCCAGCCTGGTCTACAGTGCTAGTCTAGGCCAGCCAGGGCTACACAGAAAAAACCCTGTTTTGAAAAACAAACAAAACAAAACAAAGCCTCGAGAAGGCTTCTGGGTTCTTAGCAGCAGTGTCAAGAACTGCAGCCATTTTGAAAATCGGCTCCAAGGGGAGGGGAGTAAGGGGAAATTGGGAGGGAGAGAAGAATGGGAGGATACAAGGGATGGGATAACCATTGAGATGTAACAAGAATAAATTAATAAAAAACACACACACACACAAAAAAAGAAAGAAAAGTGACTCCACTAGTATCCTTTCTTCTGTTTTGCTGCTGAAGGAATAAAATTAATGTCACAAATTAAAAATAAAATTCTGTTTGTTTGAGACAGTGTCTCTCACTCATTCAGTATCCCAGGCTGCCCCACTACCCACTATATAGTGCAAGCTGTCCTCCAACCTCTTCCAGTTCTCCTGCCTTATCCTCTCATGCGTTTGGATTGCAAGGGTGAGAAATAATGCTTATGTAAATGTGGGGATATTTCAAAGGTATCAAGATGAATAAGTTGTAATATAAATCTCTTGCTAGGGATAAAGCAAGCTAAAATTACTGATTGTGCAGTTCATAAAAAGGCTTGAATGAACAAACTAACTGTGGTATATCTTTTCAGGGATATTTACCCAGAGTCAGGCCATCAACCTGTAGGGGAGGAAAGACATAGAAGAACCACGTAGGTATGGTTAGTTAAAGAAGCCAATCTGACCAGTGGATGCCAGTCAAGAGGAGGAAAAGGTGCACAGAGGGACAGAATGTGGGCATTGTAGAAAAAACATTTGCGTTGGTAAACATTTGTGAAAACAGACAGAATGTATAATTAAAGCAATGAAACCTAATGTTAACTGTGGACCGTATGTAATAATCTTCTAACACTTTTGGCTCATTGACGACTGTAGCTAATGTGCCTCCTTAAGAGGGGATGTTAATAAAGTAGGTGTACTGTTTGGGTCTACTTCATTGGGTTCTTATATCTACCACCCTTCGCCATTCCAATCCCTTCCAACCACCTAACACTAGGTAGGAAAGAAAGAAGATTAGAGGGGAAAGGGGGCATAGACTTCTTTAGACTACTTCCTGCTGGTTAGCGCAAGTTTGACTTTTGTCATCAGGCTATTTAATTTCTTATTCTTATTTCTTTGTGCACAACTACCTGACAAACAAAAAACAACAACAACAAACTGCAACCTGCCAACAACATCAGTAGTAACCATAGCCACAACAACAGCAGGGGGAGAGTGCTTCAGGACCCTCTCAGGACTCTGGCATTCATAGAGTCCCCAGAATTCAAAATGTAAAAACTACCCTCAGGAGGAATCCAAGATGGCCGCGGGCAGTGTGGACCATGTTTGGAAGCTCCAGTGAACAATTCAGGGAACTGCACAGATTTCTGAGCCAGGAACACCAAGGTCCCCATACCACGGCAGCAGGAGTGCTCCACGGTTCGGAGGGACCAGGGTGCGGAGGACCTGCATGCCCCTGCACACGGGAGGAATGAAGATTTTCTTGGATCGGATCAGCAGCGGCAGAGGTAGCAGCAGCGGCAGCAGCACCAGCAGCACCAGCAGCACCAGCATCAGTGGCTGAGGTTTGCAGCTCTGAGCCTTCTGGTGGAGGTGATTAGTGTGGTGGCTGGGGGGAGTTGCTGCAGGAGAGGGGACTCTGGACAGGATTTGGGTCATGTGGTGCCTTGTGACCCAAACTGGACTCGGCGGAGAGTTCAGCCCCAGAGTCCCCGGCTCAGTTCAGTGCCGTGGAGACGATGGCAATTCTGCCCCAGGCACTAGCTCAAGGCAGCCACAGATCCCCTACTGTGACATAGGCTGGGCAGAGCACTCAGTTCAACCCTAGGCACCACCTCAGCACAGCTGCAGTTCTCCTGCTGTGATGCAGGCTGGGCAGAGCGCTCAGTTCAACCCTAGGCGCCACCTCAGCGCAGCTGCAGTTCTCCTGCTGTGATTCAGGCTAGGCGGAGCGCTCAGTTTCATGGGAGGCGCCACCTCAGCCCAGCCGCAGTTCTCCGGCTGTGATGCAGGCTGGGCGGAGTGCTCAGTTTCACTGGAGGCGATATCTCAGTGCAGCCTCAGTTCTCCTGCTGGTATGCAGGTTGGGTGGAATGATCAGTTCCACCGGAGGCACTAGCTCTCCTCAACGAGCAGTTCTGCCCAAGACACTAGCTCAGCTCAGCGGGCAGTTCTGGGGTGCTGACACAGGCTGAGGTCAGCATGCAGATTCAGCCCAGAGGCCCTAGCTGGACTTGCTGGGCAGACTGGGCCCAGAGACTCTAGTTGAGTTGTGCGCACAGGCTCGGCGGCCCCAAGACTCTGGCTGGACTATCCACACAATATAGGCCTGGAGTCCCGGGCTGAATTCAGTGTGCAATGTGAGTCTAGAGTCCCTGGCTGAGCTCAGTGCACAATTCTGCCCCGGAGACTCAGGTGGAGCTAGGCGTGTAGTTTGGGGCCAGAGTCCCTAACTGTGCTTGGCAGACAGATTGGGCCCAAAGACTCTAGGGGAGCCTTTGGCACAGTCCCAGATCTAAGACTCTGGTTGGACACAGTGTGCAGTTTGAATCTAGAATTCCTGGCTGAACTGGACAGATGGTTCGGGCCCTGAGTCAATAGCTGACCATAGCACGCACTTTGGGCCAAAAGCCCCTAGTGGAGCTCGGTGCGCAGTCCCAGCCCAAGAATTCTGGCTGGACCCTGTGTGTATTTTGGGCCCAGAATCCCTAGCTGAGCTCGGCAGACAGTTCAGGCCCTGAAAATCTAGCTGAGCTCCATGTGTAGCTCGGGCGAAGTGTCCCTGGCTGGACTTGACAGGGAACCCAGAAGGCTCTGGATACCTTGGCCTGACCCAACGCTCATTCAGAGACCCAGAATGATTGCAGGACCCACAGTACAGGGGAGCTGAGGATCACTGGCTGTGAAAGTCCAAAACAACAGGGCTAGCCTCCTGCCATCCACACCAGTGAAGTATCAGAGCTTCCAGCTTACAGAAATTTTGAGAAAACAAGTGAATCTATCATCAGACTCCCTCCATCCAACTCTGGAAGCTACCCAACAAAAACAAAGGTGGCAAGATGTCTAAAGAACAGCGTAAAAGCATACGCAAAAAACCCCAAAACAATATGGCGTCTCCAGTCTCCAGCTATACCAAAAAAAAACAAAAACAAAAAACAAAAAAAAAAAACAAAAAAAAAACCAGAGAACACAAATACAACGGAAATACAAGAAAATGACCTCAAATCCTTAGTAATGAGAATATTAATGGAGGAAACAAATGAAATTCATAATCAAATACAGGAGGGCGCAGCCAAACAGGTGAGAGACATAAAAGAAGCACATAGAGTGGAACTGAAAAAATTTCAGGAAAATGCAAACAACCAGATGAAAGAAAGAAATAAAACGGTTCAAGCTCTGAAGACCTATAAAGAGGCAATAGAAGAAACTCAGGAATATACAAACAATCAGATGAAAGAAATCAAAAAATCAGTTCAAGATCTGAAGATGAAAATGGATTCAATGATAAACACACAGAGAGAAGAAAAACGAGAATGTGAGACCTCAGAGAGGAAGACGAGCAACACAGAGGTGAGCTTTTCTAACAGAATCCAAGAGATGGAAGAACGAATCTCAGGGTTAGAAGATACAATCACAGATCTTGAAGCAACCATTAAAGAAAATGCCAAATCTGGAAAACAACTGACACAAAAGATCCAAGAAATTAATGACACCATGAAAAGAAGAAATGTGAGGATAATAGGTGTTAAAGAAAGAGAAGATATCAGTCTCCAAGGCCCAGAAACTATTCTCAACAAAATCATAGAAGAAAATTTCCCCAATCTAAAGAAAGAGATGCCTATAAACATACAAGAGGCATACAGAACACCAAATAGACTTGACCAGAAAAAAAAAAAAACTGCCCGTCACATAATAATCAAAACACAAAACATACAGAACAAAGAAAAAATATTAAAAGCTGCAAGGGAAAAGGGCCAAATAACATTTAGTGGCAAACCTATCAGAATTATACCCGACTTCTCAACAGAGATCATAAAAGCCAGAAGGGCCTGGACAGAGGTCCTGCAAACCCTAAGTGACCACAAATGCCAGGCCAGACTACTTTACCCAGCAAAACTATCAATAAACATTGATGGAGAAAACAAAATATTCCATGACAAAAACAAATTTAAAAACTACCTATCCACAAATCCAGCTTTACAGAAGGTACTAGAAGGACAACTCCATCCCAAAGGGTCAAGCTACAACCAAAACTCAGGAAATAGATAACTACACCATGGCAAAATCACAACTACACAAACGCTCGACTGGAAAAAACATCAAAATTAAGACTCTTAATAGTCATTGGTCATTAATATCTCTCAACATCAATAGCCTCAATTCTCCAATAAAAAGACACAGACTAACTGAATGGGTACGTAAACAAGATCCAACATTCTTCTGCATTCAAGAAATACATCTCACCCATAATGATAGGCATTACCTCAGGGTAAAAGATTGGAAAAAATATTCCAAGCAAATGGTCACAAGAAGCAAGCAGGTGTAGCCATTTTAACATTGAACAAAATAGACTTTCAACCAAAATTAATCAAAAGGGATGCGGAAGGACACTTCATACTCATCAAAGGTAAAGTCAACCAAGATGACATCACAATTCTGAACATCTATGTTCCCAATACAAGGGCACCCACATGTGTACAAGAGCTACTAAAAAAGCTTAAACCACACATCGATCCCCAAACAATAATAGTGGGAGACTTCAACATCCCACTCTCACTGAAGGATAAGTCATTGAAACAGAAACTAAACCGAGAAATAACATCATTAACCAATGCCATGGGTCAAATGGATCTAACAGATATCTATAGAACCTTCACCCAAACAAGAAACAATATACCTTCTTCTCTGCACCCCATGGAACCTTTTCCAAAATTGATCACATCGTAGGTCACAAAGAAAGCCTCAACAGATACAAGAGGATTGAAATAATACCTTGTATCTTATCAGATCACCATGCTCTTTGGCTGCAATTCAACAACAACAGAAATAACAAAAAGCCTACACGTACGTGGAAACTAAACAACTCTCTGCTAAATGACACCTGGGTCATGGAAGAAATAAAGAAAGAAATCAAGGAGTTTCTGAAATTCAATGAAAATGAAGGAACAACATACCCAAATTTGTGGGATACATTGAAAACAGTGCTAAGAGGAAAATTCATAGCACTAAGTGCCTTTAAAAAGAAATTGGAAACATCACACATAAGCATCTTAACGACACAACTGGAAGCCCTAGAAAAAAAAGAAGCAGAAACACCCCAAAGGAGTAGACGTCTGGAAATAATCAAACTCAGGGCTGAAATTAACCAATTAGAAACTAAGAAAACAGTCCAAAGAATCAACAAAACAAAGAGCTGGTTCTTTGAGAAAATCAACAAGATAGACAGACCATTAGCTAAACTAACTAAAAGGCAGAGAGACAGTATTGAAGTCAACAAAATCAGAAATGAAAAGGGAGACATAACAACAGACACTGAAAAAATACAAAGAATCATAAGATTCTACTTTGAAGGCATATATGCCACAAAATTTGAAAATCTAAGGGAAATGGATGATTTTCTTGATCAATTTCACTTGCCAAAGTTAAGTGAAGAACAGATAAACAAGCTAAATAGTCCCATTTCCCCTACAGAAATAGAAGCAATCATTGATAGTCTCCCAACCAAAAAAAGCCCAGGGCCAGATGGTTTCAGTGCAGAATTCTACCAGACCTTCAAGGGCGAGCTAATACCGATACTCTTTAAGCTACTCCAAAAGATAGAAAGGGATGGAACATGACCAAATTCATTCTATGAGGCCATAGTAACACTGATACCTAAACCTAACAAAGACTCAACAAAGAAAGAGAATTTCAGACCAATTTCTCTTATGAACATCGATGCAAAAATACTAAATAAAATACTTGCAAAACGAATACAAGAACAGATCAAAGATATCATTCACCATGACCACGTAGGCTTCATTCCAGGCTTGCAGGGATGGTCTAATATATGTATATCCATCAATACAATCCACCATATAAACAAACTGAAAATAAAAAACCACATGATCATCTCTTTAGATGCAGAGAAAGCATTTGATAAAATCCAACACCGATTCATGTTTAAAGTTTTAGAGAGATCGTGAATACAAGGCACGTTCCTCAACATAATAAAGGCAATATACACAAGCCAATAGCTAAAATCAAAGTAAATGGTGAGATACTCAAGGAAATTCCTCTAAAATCAGGAACAAGGCAAGGCTGCCCACTCTCTCCATATCTCTTCAATATAGTACTCGAAGTTCTAGCCAGAGCAATAAGACAACAAAAGGAGATCAAGGGTATTCAAATGGGAAAGGAGGAAGTCAAATTATCCCTATTTGCAGATGATATGATAGTCTACTTAAGTGACCCTCAAAATTCCACCAGAGAACTCCTACAGCTGATAAACACCTTCAGCAAATTGGCTGGATACAAAATTAACTCAAAAAAGTCTGTAGCCTTCCTATACACAAATGACAAGCTTGCAGAGGAAGAAATTAGGAAAACCACATCCTTCACATTAGCCAAAAGCAACATAAAATATTTAGGAATTACTCTAACTAAGCAAGTGAAGGACTTGTTTGAAAAAAATTTCAAAACTCTGAAGAAAGAGATTGAAGATGACATGAGAAGATAAAATGACCTTCCTTGCTCATAGATCGGGAGAATTTACATAGTAAAAATGGCCATCCTACCAAAAGCCATCTACAGATTCAATGCAATCCCTATCAAAATACCTACACAATTTTTAAAGACATTGAAAGTTCAATTCTGAACTTCATATGGAAAAACAAAAAACCCAGAATAGCGAAAACCATCTTGTACAATAAAAGGTGCTCCGGAGGAATCTCCATACCTGATCTCAAACTGTGCTATAAAGCAATAGTAATTAAAACAGCATGGTACTGGCACAGCAACAGGCTGGTTGATCAGTGGAATCGAATTGAAGACCCAGATATGAACCTACACACATATGGTAACTTGATTTTTGACAAAGAAGCCAAATCCATTCAATGGAAAAAGGATAGCATCTTCAACAAATGGTACTGGTCTAACTGGATGTCTATGTGTAAAAAAATGCAACTGGACCCATATTTGTCACCTTGCATAAAACTCAAATCCAAGTGGATTAAAGACCTCAACATAAAACCAGAGACACTAAGTCACTTAGAAGAAAAAGTGGGGAAGAGCCTGGAACATGTTGGCACAGGAGACAACTTCCTGAACAGAACACCAACAGCCCAGGCCTTAAGGTCAACAATTAATAAATGGGACCTCATGAAGCTGAGAAGCTTCTGTAAGGCAGGAGACACTGTCAAGAGAACAAAGCAACAGCCTACAGACTGGCAAAAGATCTTCACCAACCCTACATCTGACAAAGGTCTAATATCCAAAATATATAAAGAACTCAAGAAATTAAACACCACCATACCAAATAACCCCATTGAGAAATGGGGCTTGGAACTAAACAGAGAATTCTCAACAGAGGAATATCAAATGGCTGAGAAACACTTAAAGAAATGCTCAACCTCCTTAGTCATCAGGGAAATGCAAATCAAAACAACTCTGAGATTCCATCTTACACCCATCAGAATGGCTAAGATCAAAAATTCAAGCGACACTACATGCTGGCGAGGATGTGGGGAGAGAGGAACACTCCTTCATTGCTGGTGAGAATGCAAACTAGTACAGCCACTTTGGAAATCTATCTGGTGCTATCTCAGAAAAATAGGAATAAGGCTTCCTCAAGACCCAGCTATTCCACTCCTTGGAATATACCCAGAAGATGCTCCAGCACACAACAAGAAAATTTGCTCAAACATGTTCATAGAAGCCTTATTCATAATAGCCAGATCATGGAAACAGCCTAAGTGTCCCTCAGTAGAAGAATGGATAAAGAAACTGTGGTACATATACATTATGGAATACTACTCAGCTATTAAAAACAAGGAATTCCCGAAATTTGTGGACAAATAGATTGAGCTAGAAATGATCATAATGAGTGAGTTAACCCAGAAGCAGAAAGACTCAAATGGTATATACTCATTTATGTCTGCATACTAGCCCAAGGGGCATATCCCAAGAAAGCTGTCACTTACCAGGAAACTGGGACAGAGGGGAGGACATCCCATTGAGACTCTGGATAAGAGAAGCATGGGAGGATAGCAAAGTAGAAGGATCCAGAGGGTCCTAGAAACCTACAAGTAGAACATTATGGTAGACAGATTTGGGCCCAGGGATCCTGCTCAAACTAAGGCACCAGCCAAGGACAATACAGGCGGTAAACTTTAAACCCCTACCCAGATCTAGCCAAGGGTCAGAACAGTCTCCACAGTTGAGTCGAGAGTGGGATATGACTTACTCACATATTCTGGTGCCTCACCTTTGACCATGTCCCCTGGAGGGGGAGACCTGGTGGCACTTAGAGGAAGGACAGCAGGTTACCGAGAAGAGACTTGATACCCTATGAGCATATACAGGGGGAGGTAATCCCCCTCAGGAACAGTCATAGGGGAGGGTAATAAGGGGAAAATAGGAGGGAGGGAAGAAGGGGAGGATACAAGGGATGGGATAACCATTGAGATGTAACAAGAATAAATGAATTAAAAAAAAAACTACCCTCAGCTGTCAAAATCACACCCCTGCCAGAGCACAAGACACGTTATAGTTAGCTGCTATGGACAATCTGAGGCAGCCCCAAATCCCTCACCTGGGATTAAAACAAAAACATATTCACATAACATAACTGTATTTCTTAAAGAAAGCAACATTTTCACCACAAGAGGACATTTGAGGTGGCCTGGGGCACTGTGCCAAGACAAGTGGAAAGTCTGAACTTCTGTTTAATGTTTCTGTAACCAGAAATGGCTCTAAAGTAGCTTATTAAAATTTAAAGCATACATAAAATGTTATAATTCAGACCGTCTCACGACAGCAGGGCCACCAGGCAAAGCTGAACTAGAGGAGAAATTAAAGGAAAGGAGGGACATGAAGGGCAAAGGAAAACAAAAGAATTACACACAAAAGGAAAATACATACGGAGAGAAGGCAGAGAGGCGTGTTGCTTGCACCAGTTTCAGGGTTCCAGTGTGGGGCCAGGCAGTGTGGCACTGTGTCAAAGATGTCAGTCTCAGTTCTCGTTGCCTTCTAAGGTTTGACAGGGTGGGGCGGTGGGGTGTGGGGGAGGAGAGACTCCAGCAGGCTATAATGTGAAAACCTTTCAAGTTTCTAGCACTTTCCTATTTCCATTCTCTGTTTCTTCTTCAGCGGTAAGAGGTATTCACGTTCAAAAGTTTCTAGACACTCTTTGTTTTGATCAGGAGAGAAATAAGTGAACTTGGTTCCTCCTTCAGTCTGATTTTCGTACCAGATGCCAGGCAGGGGGCAGTGAGGGGATGAGCATCAGCAGAGAGGTCCCTATCTGCTACTTTGCATGCCCACAAAATCTGTCTTAAAAATAGGAAAAACAGCTGGGTGGTGTGGCACACACCTGTAATGCCAGGACTCAGGGGGACAGAGGCAGATGGATCTCTGTGAGTTCAGGGCCAGCCTGGTCTACAAAGTGAGTCCATGATAGCCAAGGATACACGGAGAAACCCTGTCTCTGAAAAAAAATAGGAAAAACTCGAATCATTGAGGCTGAAAGGTACTCTCCTTTTTCTTTCCTGAGGGGTGACTAGACCAAGTTAGCTATTGGCCAAAGCTAGATGCATCTTTATCTTTTGAAGCTGTGAGTCGTTGGTTCTTACCCAGTAGATGGAGGAAGATTGGCTCCACCAGGCTTGGAAGGGTTTGGAGTGCAGGAGAGAGAGCCCTGAACTTTTCTCTCACATTTCACATCAAACACAGGAGGGTATCATTGGGAGCCAACAGTATTTGTTCCTCCAAGGAAACAAGAAGTTATTACTGGAAAGTTGCAGGAACACAGCAGCCTTCTTCCAGCTGAGGGTGGCTGCGTGGGATGAGGATCCTGGAGTCTGTGTGGTATGTCTTCATCCCCACATCATCCTAGAAGATTTTAAGAGCATTTCTTTTATGTCCTTATGATTGTTTAAAGTATTGATCTAGTTGGGGTGGTAGGTGTGTGTGTGTGTAAGTGTGTGTGTGTATGTGTACATGTACACGACCAGTGTTCATAATGCAATGGGAGGTAAACCAAAGCCACCAGAAATGGTTAAGAAGAGCTCAGTTGGTCGTCTCCCCAGCTCCAGTGTGGCAATGCACCATGCCAGTATTGGCAAGGGTGTACCTCTTTGCAAAGCTGTCCTGCAGGGAAGGCCATTTCTGTGTTACTTTCTTCCTTATTGAAAGGAAAAGTCTCCAGGTAATAGTACCCCACCTGAGGGGTTGGCATTTGAGATTTGTTGCTTTCCAATAAACAGGAACCTGTAAGGGCCAGAGCATCATGAACTTCCTGCTATAGCTTCTGGAGGAATGAGTAGAATGTGCCCAAAAGTTCCCTCTGGTCATCCTGTGCTGAGACCAAAGAGTTCATATTAGAAGTGTTGGTCTTGTTTATTCTCACAAAGTCTAGGGATGCTTGGCGGCTATGAACAGAGAACTCAGAGTTATGGGAAGTGAAAAAAACCCGAAAAAAAAAAAACAAAAAAAAACAAAAAAACAAAACAAAACAAAAACCACAACACCCTTCTCTGGGATGAGGAATCATGCCCGCTTTAACAGTAACATCCTTCCTCCGTGCCCTGTCACAGGAGCAGAGGAGCACAGATGGAAGATAGCAGGGCAGAGAATGAAGAACTTAAAAATATAAGCAGCAATTATCAAGCGCTTACATGTCGAATACTGGTCAAAGACAGCCGATAGCCTGTCTATGATAATTACAAGTCTACGGAGACTTTCCCCTTCCTTACAGAAAAATGCTAGCAGCCAATTTTAGTCTCCACTTTTAGGAACCACATTAGGACACCATTCCTGATATAAGACACTGGGGCTTGCATAGGTATAGACAAACCATGGTGTCATCAGGATAGAATGCCAGCCTATTTTCCCTATGCTGGCCAGGGAAGTGATGGACCTCTCTGTGGAAGGCAGTGGATATATGAGTGAAGCGCTGGATGAATTCAGATTTGTTCCTTGAAAATGATTGATTTCCTGTTTACACCAATTATAAGAAATATATTGAAAGGACAGGGGTATCCTTTAAAATGTTAGTGTGAGGGTAGGCCCCTATGTTATTGGGTAGAGAAATTAGAAATGTCCATGGCCTGCAGCCTCAGTTTTCAATTTTATTTTATGTTTTATTTGCATACCATTCTTTCACTGCGCTTTTGCACATGATCACTGTCCTTCCTACAACAGCATCCATTTCACCTTGGCTTTGGAGGTTTTCCAAGAGACATTGATAACTAATATATTGTCCAACCTTAAGCACAAAAGCAAACAGATGGAAATATGTCAAAATAATGTCAAGCAATGTCATGGAGACATGGGGATTGTATTTGTACAGTCTCGAAAAAGGAAAAATGGGACTCAAATTTTCCAATTTGAAAATGTATGATAAATAAAACAGCATAGTTTTGGCATAATGGGAACCACGTGGATCGATGCAGTAAAATGGAAAGTCTTGAAATGGGCTCAGATATTTATAGTCAATTGATTTCCACCAGGGGCGCCAAGGCCATTTAATGTGAAAGGAAGAGTTTTGTGAACAAATGATACTAGGACATCTAGATGCAGCCAACTGAAGTCAGAGCCTCACCTCAGATCATATTTATATATATAAAAAGAATGTAATGTGGGTTAAACATATAAATAAACGAGATAAAGACAGAAAATTCCCAGAGGAAAACACAGGGATAGGTTTTAATGATGTGGATTTGGCAATGGAACCTTAGATATGACAACAAAAGTATATGCGAGAAAAAATAAATGAACTGGACTTCATCAAAATGTAAAACTTTTGTAGCTCAGAGTACTATCCACAGGCAAAATAAAAGACGTCTGTAAAATGGGGAGATGTTTGTACATAATTTAACTGGTATTTAGTGATAGATGATCATCAGTGAGGCTATGATGCATGTCTAGAATATACAAAGAACACTCAAGACTCAACAATAAAACATCAGGCATCTCCAGTGATGACTGAGCAAAAGAATTGAGAAGACATTTGACCAAAGGGGTTATAGAAATACTCAAGAAGCACATGAAAAGATGTTTGGCATCAAGTCAAGTCACTGAGTACTGCAAAGAAAAAGTTAAAGAGATTATGATCATAATTTAAGGAAAGTAGCATCAGCAAGGAAAGTGTGAAAGAGAAACCCTTACCCGTTACTATGGAAAATGTAAAATAATGCATTTTCAGGCATATTCTAATCATTTTAAAGAAATAATTGAAATTGTTTCTTACAAGATTTAACATAGTATTACTGCATGGCCTGGAAATTCCATTCCTAAGTGTACATACACAGTGTTTCCAACAAAAATGTGTGTATTATTGTTCATAGAAATATAATTCACAATAGCTAATAAGTGAAAAAAAACCACCAATTGATAAATAGATAAATAAAAGTGATATCCATATAAAAGAATATTATTTATCCATAAAAATGCTAAAGTACAAGATGACGGGCTGTGAAAGGGAGACAATCAAAATGAAGGGGTAGGAACGGAAACCTCTCATCTTGTAACCAGACTGAAAACTAAAATGTTGGGAGGGACACATCTTGCATGGCTTGTTAAAGCTTTTCCTCGAAGCTCTGAGTCATTAAATAAGATCCTCCATGTCAGACATGGGAAAACTCTTATGAGTTCTTGGACAATGAAGCCCCAGAGGTCCATAAAACAATATAGCCTTGTGTCATTTCTCATCAATAACTATATGTTAAGACCATATTGCTGAAGTTATCACACACCTGGGTTACATTATATAGAGCAATCTAGTTGAGGCTGAGGTGGAGCTCTCCTTCATTCCAACTAGTGCTACCAGGTGATGTGCAGGCCCTCGGAAGAGCAAAAGCATCAATGGTCTTATATATCTGTAGTCCATACAAACTACACCACTTGTGCAATAGTGGCGCAACTATTCTGGGGATAGCTAACTGCTCTCTGTTTAAATTAGTGTCTCACCACACAGGAGGAAATCCACACCTGGTATTATAGAGCCACCCAGAAGCCTATGGCTGGGAAGAATATGAGACCTAAAAGAGGGCAACTGATTCTGTTGTTAGGTAAATTGACCATCCATAAAATATGTATGCTAATATACAAAAGCAATTACTAATCTCAGCTTTAGCTGGTGAGGCCTCTCTTTCCAGTGAGCTGTGGTAGTGACGGAGTCATGTAGCTGTACAAGGTGCGGAGAATAAGTGACAGATGAGAGCTCATCACTAAAGAAGACATTTACACCATTCCCTTTGAAGACCCAGAGAGCATTATGGAAGAAGGACAGGACATTCTTCACAGTTGAGTGGAGTGTAGGGTCTTTCTTTTACATGAACTCTGGTGCCCCATATTTGACCATGTCCCCTGGATGGGGAGGCCTGGTGGCACTCAGAGGAAGGATAGCAGGCTACCAAGAAGAGACTTGATACCCTATGAGCATATACAGGGGGAGGTAATCCCCCTCAGTCACAGTCATAGGGGAAGGGAGTAAAGGGAAAATGAGAGGGAGGGAGGAATGGGAGGATACAAGGGCTTGGATAACAATTGAGATGTAATACGAATAAATTAATAAAATATATTTTTAAAAAAGAGCCAGAAGGCAGGAGGAGGCCTGCGAAGTTCCGTTTCCTAGATAACATACAGCATAACAGTCACAGGGCCCAGAGTGCATTATCTACATGTAGGAAACTGCCAAAGACCCAATTTAATAAAAAGAACTACTTTTTAAGCCAACTCCAAAAATCATCAAATAGTCGTTCATACTGTGAAATCTAAAAATTATTCAGGAATGCCTAAAAATAATCTTCCATTGCCCAAGTCCTTTATTTCTATCCTATACCCAATTTGAAAGTAGTCTTTTTTTATGCACGTTATTATTTCATATGGGTTTTAATTTGCTCTATAATTTTTAGAATGACTGTCTGATTGAGACAATTTGGGTGGCCAGATTGTGTAAAAAAAATTTTACTCATATGGTAATACTCTAATAAATTTTCATTTGTTTTACCTAAAAATAGTGAAATACAGATTTGCACTACAATATGGATGCACTTTGAGAAAATTATGCAAACTTATAGGCCATATACAGAAGCCTGTTATTGTGCATTCATTCACAAAATTCCCAGAGTAAACAAAGCAGTGGCAGCAGAAGCAGACAGTGGTTGTAGGACCCAGGGAGGTTAGAGAGAGTGGGGGGCACCTACCTAGTGGGTGCGGTGTTCTTGGTGACGTAACAGTGTTTGGAGCTTGCTTTGGTCTGCTTTGTGCTTCTACTACCAAATGTTACAGCCAGATAATTCATAATGAGCACTAACGCATTTCTCAGTGTCTGTGGCTGACAAGTCCAGCTCAAGCTGTCTGTGGCCTTTTTTCAATGCTCCACTTGGTAAAAGGCAGAAAGGTAAAAAAAGATAGAATATTCTGTCTCCATAGCCGAAGACAGCGGCTCCATTTCTGAAGCCCTTTTAGAAGGGGTGCTAGTGACCTAAACTTACATCTTCAAAAGGTTCCATCCTCCATCCCTAGTTTTCTGGGGATTAAATCTCCATCAGATGGCCTGTAGTTTTCCAGGGCCCTCTGGATCTCTCTATTTCCTCTTTCTCTCAGGCTTCTCACACCTAAAGTCTCAATAGGGTGTCCTCCCCTCTTACCCACTATCCTGGTAGGTACAGTTTTTCATGGGGACGTACACCTTGGACTAGTGTCTCTATATAAGTGAGTATATACCATTTAGCTCTTTTTGCTCTGCAAACTATGGCAACAGCCAAGGAAAAAATAGGCAGTAAACCTCGAACCCCTACCCAGACTAGCCGATGGACAGGACATTCTCCACTGGTGAGTGGAGAAGGAGATCTAACTTCCACACAATCTCTGGTGCCCCATATTTGAGCATGTCCTTTGGATGGAGATGCCTGGTGGCACTCAGAGGAAAGATAATAGGTCACCAAGGAGAGACTTGATACCCTATGAGCATATACAGGGGGAGGAGGTCCCCCTCAGACACAGACATAGGGGAGGGGAGTAGGGGGGAAGTGGGAGGAAGGGAGGAATGGGAGGATACATGGGATGGGCTAACAACTGAGATGTAATATGAATAAATTAATTAAATAAAAAAAAATCTCCATCAGATGGTTTTCAATGGACACATTCAGACTACAGTAGAACCCACTGGACAATTACACAGCACTGAGAATGTATGAACCACCACTAAATTATACACTTTGCATATTAATTGTATGTTATAGTTTACCTTAGTTAAAATGTGCAATAATATATCATGGTCATGATTCTTATGAAAACCAGGACTTAAAAAATGAGCATAAGATTCCAATTACATAGAAGAAAATATATCTAGAAGAAAATATATGAATAAATAATATAAAATGTTAATGAGGATATACTTAGGTTATAAAATAATGAATGATATGATTTATCTTTAATATGGTTTGTATTTTTTCAAGTTTGTCTCAACGTGTACTACTTTAAAAGTAAAACATGGCAAAATTCTCTTAATTGGTTAAAAGTATGACAAGAAGTCCCCTTTTATCCCAGCATGTCAGACCAGAAAACCCAGCTATGAGAAAGGGAAAAGAGGAGGCAAGAACAGAAGAGTTGACTTCTGAATGAAAGAGCTTGAGTCCGGAGAAGGAGGCTGCTCAGCAGAATACCTGATGTCCCCTGACAGCATGAGGGCCCCACAGAGCCTGCATCATGACTGCTGCCTGTCACACCATGCTGATGACGCACACTAACAAAGCCAGGTCACTGAGAGACAGAAGGTGGCTCCTGGGTCTTCTGGGGGAAACAAGTGAGGCGTGGGAGTTAGACGAGTGAGTAGCCCAAGTGTGTGAGTGTAGGGGCTTGGAATGCTTGAGGCTCTCACTTCACTACGCTCTGTTTCTTGCAGTTGCACTACTTCCTACATCAGATTTTGGCAAAGGGACTAGGAGAAACCAGAGGGGTGTGTCACTTTCACACCGAGACACTTGCTAGCAATACATCTCCGGAAGGATCGGGGCTTCTTGGCTCTTGGGATTTTGTCATTAATTATTGTAATACAGAAGTCGGAACTCAGGAGTCGGGTTTCATCACAACAGAAACCCTAACAATACATGGGTACAGTAGCCACCAGGCAGCAGGGGGCAAGGAGCTGCTTTCAGGAGAGAGACAATGATGATCCCGGTGCCTGTGCCAGTGGGTAGCTTAGCAGGGCCCCTCGTGAGCAGCCACTCTAAAAGCAGGTGGTTAGTGTGTGCTGGTTACCAATGGCTACAATACATATGGTAAAGTGTTGCTACAACCTGCTAGCTTACAATATAAACAAGACAATGAAATGTGTGGACTCCTATCTCACAGCTTCGTAGCCGTCCCCAACACATCCTCCCCACGGGGTCCAATGATTCACAGAAAAAAACCAAAGTGTAGGATATGGGCTTCCTCTTCACTATTCCCGGAGCCTCAAGCTGACAGTTATCCGTTGGGATGACAAAAAGACTAGAAAGTAAACTTCAAGTACATTTGAAAATTGTTCCCATCCCACCCCCCACCCCCAATTTTTCATGGATGGCTTTGACTCCTGGAACACACTGGCAGTAGTCAGGAGAAGTTTAGCTCTTTCTGAACGAAAGCACATTGGCCAAAGCCACCAGAAGCTAGGAGCTAAGAGCCTCTGGCCATGCCTACCAATGACTGCCAGGTCTCTACCTCTCATAAGCAGGAAATGCTAAGGAGACTGCACAGCCTTGGAGGCAGCATGATAGCCCCCATGCCTGTTCCAGTCGGTGGCGAGCAGAATTGCAGTCTCCAGGAGAACAACAGACAGAGAAAAACCCTTGCAAACAGCATAATCCAGGAGTCTCCCCACCTGGAGGAACAAGAACCTTCCCTCCTCTGGCAAATTCCAGTCTGCCAGGAGCTACTGGGTGACTCCACTTATTTTCCACTCTCTAAACAACTGGAAATTACTGAGGGGTTGGAAAGATGGCTCAGTGGGTAGAGAGCACGTACTGCACAAACACCAGGATCTGAGTTTGTATCTCCTAAGTCTGGCTCACTCTTGTAAACACGCACGCACGCACACACACACACCCACAACACACTATTTGGCTTCTCAGCTAAGAGAGTTTACTGTCCTTATCCTTGTGTTATAATAAGGGTCAATGAATACACAATGGGTCTTTTTAGTATCTAGATTTCTAAGCAAAAGAAGGCACTCGGAGACCTGAGAGCCTACATTGGGGCTTTCTGAGTCATATAGATGGATATCAGTGTCACTCTTAGAAAGGATGGCATACCTTCTGCGTCTGGAATGAAGGAACTGCCAACAGGATCCAATTTCCAATCATCAAAGAGATTGACTATAGCAGCATCTGTTAGTGCCAATTAGCTGTCTCTTCTAGGGCTGATCTCAAATGGGTGCTGATGACAAATCAGAATATCCCACACTGACGGTCACTAGGCATACATGCCCCCACCCTGTGCAGCTCACCCTCCCCCATGCAGACCTGAAGGCCATACCAGTAGTGCTAGTCAATAGACTCTAAGCTAATATGCTTTCTCCATCTCTTTCCCCGACCACTGAGTCCTTACAGGCCATATATTGCTGAGAACATAGCTATCAGGTCCACCAAACTGCAGATGCATTTTTGTGAGTAAAAGATAATCATGTGTTTATAGGATTTGTCTGATATAGCTCCAGGAATAAACTCTAGCATATACAAGACTTGTTTTGTGATAAAAATGCTTAAAGACACAAACTTCAAGGACCAATACAGTGATGTCAGTATTATGGTGGATGCCAGGATTCTAAGCATGAGGCTTAGAGCATGGATCTGCCCCATCCTTTTATTGCTGGATATTTGGGGAAGGTCACCTGGCCACTCTGAGCTTCTGCTAACCTCTTGCAAAAGGGAGGCTGGCACATTTCTAGAGTTGTCAGGTGGTAACTTTGGCCATTGATTGCTTTGCTCCATGTAACTATCAGCTTATTTGCATCTTTCCCTATTTAAATTCTAAATGAAAGAACTGGATCTGAAATGTAGGAGACTAAATTGAGGGAGATGCTTATAAAAAATGATTCCTCCTCAACTTAAAATTGTGAACATGGTCTCAGCTTTGTGGATACCAAAAGCCAGCTGAGAAGTATGCTACAGTCTATTGGGAAAGAGAGATATTAGTATGTGGGATATCCTAATTTTCAAGCAGCAGGGCTAGCAAATAAGCTTCCTCCAGGGGACCAGAAAGAAAAGGAGTCTCAGCAGCTGCAGTTCTGCAGCTGTACAGAGGGCACATCTCTGCCACAGCCCCATGGCACGTGCCTTTGCTGATATGTCATTATTCCGTGTGGTAAGTGTGAACTCTAATTATAGTGTTCTGCTTTCTAGAAATATTGTCATGAGTTTCACTTTATTTGTATTACTTTCATTCTTCCTACATGTGAAGCCTTCTTCTTCTTCCTCTTCCTCCTCCCCCACTTCCTTCCTTCTCCTCCTCCTCCTCCTCTTCCTTCTTCTTCTTCTTCTTCTTCTTCTTCTTCTTCTTCTTCTTCTTCTTCTTCTTCTTCTTCTTCTTTTCCTTTGCCTCTTCCTCTTCCTCAATACCAATTAATTTTGGCACCAACTGATTACATGACAATTCAATCCTGATGCAAGTTAAGGGTTATTTCTGAGGACCCTTAACTCCACATGGTAAGGACTCATTCCCACCAGGCTGTTCTCATTGTAGAAAACAGCCACAATTGGGGATCCCAGGCTTTCCACAGTCTGTCTGGCTAACTGCAAATTCAGCAGTTCCCATTACTACCTGTCAAGCCACTTACAGGACTCAGGAAAGTATTTTACTTGCTATTACTGCTTTGGTATAAAGCACATAATTTAATAGATAGCCAAATGTAAGATGACTAAACATGGCAAGGTGTGAAGGCAGGTAGAAGTGAGAGCATATATTTAGGCATACAACCCTCCCAGCAAGTCAGTGTGCACTGACCTGAAAACTTTCTGGATCATACTGGCTAAAACATAGTTAGCAGGCTAAGGAGATGGCTCAGTGGGTAAGAGTGCTTACTGTGCAGGCATGAGGACCTATGTTCAAATCCCTGGCACTCATGTGATGAGGCAAGCATGGCCACACATGCCTATCACCCCAGAATTGGGGGACAGAGACAGGCAGCTCCCTGGTATTCAATGCCCAGCCAACCTACTCAAAACAGTGACCTTCTGGTACACAGAGAGACCCTTTCTTAAAGAAATATAGTGGAGAGACAGGGGAGGATGCTGAGGTCTTCCTGTCTTGTGTTTCTTATTCATGCATCATGGAACACACACCTGCATACCAAATACACATCACAGACACACACACACACACACACACACACACACACACACACACACACACACACACATACACATACAAAGGAAAAAGACAACTTTCAAAGAAGCCATGTATGGTGGCTTATAGCAGTCCCAGTGTTTTGGAGGCTGAAGCAGGAGGATTGTGGTGAATTTGACACCAGTCTGAGCTATAATGCAAGATTCTTTTTCAAAAAAAAAATTATAAAAGGATTTTCATGGTTTTGTTGTGTCATTGGCCACTGATGGTAAAACTGAACTTCCAGCCTTCTGCTCACTCCCTTTGTGGCTAGGAGTTTCAGCCCTATGATCATGTGGTAATCCCCCAAGTGCTAGCTTCCAGTGCTAAGCTTCCAAGAGTCACTTCATTGGCATAAACCCTTGACAGAGATGAGCAACTGAAGACATTGCTGTAGCCTAGGAAATTCCAGTGCGTTTCAGGAGCTCTGTGCCACACACTGGAATAAAGGACAAATATAATGTTTTCTGTAATTACTACAGGGTAATAATGACTTATGGTTAACAATAATGACTTATTGTTAACTTTGACGCTTAATTTTGTTGCTTGTAATTAAATCATAGGGAGTGCCTGCCATTCACGCTTGAACAGCTTTGGAAGCAGAACTTGAAATGTTTAGATAATTCCCAGCAGGAGTGATTTGTCACTGAGCATTGGGCTGTGGTCACTACTGATTTTACTAACGCTCTTGGTAATACTCATGATTTTCTGCATTTTAAAGACAGTCATCATAGTGATGACGGTGATGATGATTTTAGTATATGACATCAGATGTATAAAATCCTTTTATAATTTGTTAGGCTTCCCCTAACAAATAGCTGTCGCTCAAGTTCTAAGAGCTAGGAGGGGACCTAATGTGTCACTGAAGAACCCAGATGGCTTGTCAGCTGGCTTCTGGTGAGGGTACAACAGACAGACCTCTTTGTTGCTGTTAGCATGTTGACAGTAACCGTAGATACCTGGTGACAGGGTGAAATCACAGGTGACAGTTTTTGTGCTTCCACTTGGCAGTCCATTTTCTGGAGTAAGTCCCTCATCCAGTGAGTATGTAATTTTGATATTTGCTTAACTTCCCTCCTCTCCATTTTGACAAAGTGAGCTCTCACTCTTTTCAGACACCAGGCATCCCTCAGCTGAGTTTTCTCTCCCTGCAGTTAGGACTGTTTCTGCTTGAAACACTTAGAGAGCAGTTCCCCAAAAGTGCCAAAGCTAAGCTGCTTATATAGAGACACACACAGACACGTGCTCTTGCACACACATGGTTTTATCTCTTCTCTGACACAAAAAAGGGACCCCTTTAATATTGTCATTTTCTAGTTTGGTAAATACTGATAATGTACCCACCTTTTTTTAAAAAGAGCAAACTTGCACTTAAAAAAATCGGAAACTGATAACAGATTCTATTGAAGGAAATCCAGACGTGGTGACAATCCACAGTCATTTTCTTCTACAAAAAGGCAATAATCTTTCTAATCAGCTTCAGACTTCTTTCACAAATGGTTTTCGGGGATGCAGAAACTCTAGTTGAGAGACTCAGCAGAGCTCTCCATATAAAGGTCTGTGGCCAGGAATGAGTATTGAGTAAATAGAATGTTGGAGTGAGGGCATAGGGGACCCATGCCACCTCCTAGCCGATGAATGGTGGAGCCAGCTCTCCCGTGCTTTGGCCATTGGGGCTGAGTCACACACACCCCAACCCCGCACCTTGACTAAGGTCAGCACTGCTATGCTGCCTAAGTAAAGAGCAGGGACCACTCTCCCAAGCATTGCCACTGGTGAGAATTGGGCCAGCTCTCCAGAGGGCCGCAGCCAGTGAGGGGCTGAGCCAGTTCTGCACAACCCCTGGACATCTACAGGTTTCCTAGTAGCTGCCCTGACCAGGCATGCCCCTATGTTCTTTAGCGGTAATATGAGCCAAGGACATCAACAGTGACCCCTGTTGCTAAGCAACCATTGACCCAGCTCAGGCTGGGACCATGGCCCCAGGTAGCAGGGCTGGGCACTCACAACAGGCTGATCCTCCCTACCCTCGAGTCTCCAGTTGCATTTCTCTTCTCAGTGCTGAAGCTGCTCTCCTTTCCTTTCTCTCCCATCTGACCACCACATACCCACACATTGTGGTGGTTCCCGCTGCAGGCTGGACACACAGCTGGTGGACCCCTGGGTGATGTCCTCCATCAGCACTGTGTGATGTGGTAGCAAGCCTGTGCCTATGACCCACCTGTGCCGTACCCTGGAGGGCAGGTCTGGGGGTGGCTTGGTAGTCTGCAGGTCTATGTCTGTGTTCCTCTTACCCAGCTCTTCTGTGTGTTTATGGCGCACCCATGCCACGAGGCAGAGGGCAGGTCTAGGGGAATCTTTCCCTGCTTGCACCACATGACATGGCAGAATGCAGGTCTCTGTCTTCCTCCTCCCATGCTGTGCTACCAGGATGTGATTTGATTTTTATGTTCTAGGTATAAAACAGCTTTGGCCACCAAGCCAAGCATCAAACTAGGATGAACAAAGGACTGTCATCTGCTCTGTCCCTCACTGATAGAAGAAGACCACCACCACCAAGGTGGCTCTTGCTCCATTGTCAGGGGGAGTAGCCATTATTTTTTATTGCTAAGCCATGGACCTTGTTTTGGTTTAAAGGGGCAAATTTTCTTTTCCCTAGTGTCCTGTGTACTGGTCATCTTAGCTGTTGAAATAAACTGTATCAGGATTTGCAAGGGAGAAGTCACTCATGTTTATGTAAACCAAATACAATGTGTGGCTCTGGGTGTGCAGTCTCTGCATTGCCACACTCAAGAGACAAAGGCTTATTGACAAAAGCTCCTGAGAAATCCGAGCTGCTTATCTTTCAAGGAACAGCCTTTGAGTGCCAGTGAAAAACATAGGCTATTTCCCCCAAACCTCTTCCCTTTTGTTTCCCCAATTTACAAATCTACCCCACATCATGCATGCTATTAAGTACCTCTCATCTTTTTTATCAGGAATTCTCGTCTGAAGACCATATTGAAGGAGTGGACCAAGAGATTCATGTTTATATGTACAGACACAGTCATGGATAATACACGTTAGGCCTATGCACCTTTGAGTGTCTATTTACATTCACATACACAGGCACATGAATGTGTAAATAGGTATATCCAACCTTCAATTTCTAAATCACAAAAATCTATAAAAACAGAACCCACACAGACCTCTTCTTAGAAACTGGAGAGAAGGGAAACTGAGGCAGCACAGATAAGTGTACCTTTCCATGGCAGATGACATGAAAAACAGATAAACAAACCCACCACTTCAGGGGTGGGTTTGTGTCCTCTCTACTCACCAGCCCTTTTCCTTTCTGCGCAGGGTCTGAGCCGCCTCGCCACGTCCACTTTCTCTTCCACTTCTTTATGCCTCTTGCTGAATTCCACCTTCAGTCACCTTTCAAAGCTGAGCCATTATGAGGACATCAAAGCCATCATGTAATTTCACGAGAAGTTCTCCTGTGCAGGAGGAAAGTGGAGCTGGCAATTTTCTGGACAGCGAGGGTTGTGTTCCAAATTACTGAAATCAGAGAGAGTCATCCGATAACAAATGGAGTGTGCCATTTTTCTAAAACCAGGGGCAACTCTGGGGCTAATTTTCTTCTTTGTATGTATTAATAAAGTTCAGAATCAAAGCTGAAAGCCTAGGTGGATGTCTGCATACCTTTATATCCTAGATCGTCAGTACAAATCCATGACATTCATAGAAATTTTCCTTTTTCCTTTTTTTTTTTTTAGATAAGTTTTTCTCTATTCTCTATGTAGCTTTGGCTGTCCTGTACTCACTTTGTAGACCAGACTGGCCTTGAACTCACAGAGATCTACCTGCCTCTGCTTCCCAGAGTGTGAGGATTACAGACTTGGGCCACTGTGCCCGGCTTTCATAGACATTTTCTAAAAAGTTAAGTCCTCTGGGGTCCTAATGGCTCAGACTTTGGCATGAGTTGCCAAAGCCAGATAGGCTGGATACAAGAAGCACAGGAGTGACACCCACTGAGGATTTCCTGCAGGTCTTGCTTGGTAAAAGTTTCAAGACTGCCATCTTGAAAACCAACATTTCTCTAAAGTTTTAAAATCTGTTGTTGAGCCTTCATTAATAACCACAACTGGCTTTAAAAAATGTAGGCATCAAGGAACCATAAGGGAGTATGCTACAGGGTATGAGAGAGTATTTGAGAACCTTACACTAGCAATCCATTTGAACATATGCCAGACTTCAGAACACACATGGAATAGCTCTCCAAACCTCAAATTTAAAGGAAGATTTGGGACGGAGGCCTAGTAGATATTTGAGTAACCTCATGAGCTTTGAAACAATCACACAGGAAGCACTTACTATGTTAACCCCTCCCCTCATCATGACCTCTTTGTTTATTATTGTTGGAGCACTGGCCAATTCACTTACCCGTTTAGCCCATGAAATAGTCTCGGGGTACAGGAAATTAGAAAGAAATTTCCTTTTGTTAATCTTAATCTCTTTCTGTGTATGTTCTCTAGAGCAGCGCTCCTGAAATTAAACAAGTACAACTCACCTGGCTAGTAGCTCGGAATCCTGCGCATCTCTGAAGAGTGTACATGCAAACAGGCTCATGCATAGTGATGTGTTTGGCCGACTCTTAGACCACACTTTGAGTAGCAAGGGGCTAGGTAACTGGCTAAGTCTCACGAGGGAGGAAGTATTACCACTAGTGTTTTCCTAGACAGAGAGAGCGTGACGTATTTTAGTGACAGAAGAAATGGAAGAAAGGCTGCAGGAAGTGAATTGAATTTTCTCCTGAAAGCTCCAACACTCTTACCTGCTATTCCTGCAAGAGAGCACTTGGCCTGATGTCAGGGCCCCATGAAAAGGTGACAATTAATTTTTTTTTAAATGTCCCAGGGAATTTGGTGGGCTAACAGCGAGTTTGTGTTGAGACAGGAAGAGCCTTAGCAGAGGAATAACTGACAGAGGAAGAGAAGAAACATGCCAGGTCTGGTCCGATTTGGAAGCTATCTAGATTCTTCTGAAACATGAGCACAAATTCATCTCCCCTGTGAACTCATTCAGCAATTTAGCAAACAGCCTGCTGCACAGAGTGGAGGAAAGCACGTCTTCAACTCCCTACGTTCTTCAGCAAATACTCAAACTCAAGGCTCAAGTTGAGATCTATGATTTTTTTTTGGCTGCAGGCAAATATTGTGTGGTGCTCTCAATTTTTGATGTTAATGGTGTCAAATCTACAAGTTTAAGAAATGTCATCTAGTTGAGGTGTGGTTTCACCTCAATTTAAGCATAATTGGATCAACGGGTTAAAGGTCACATTACTAAACACCTCACTTTTAACAAATAAACCACACATGCACCTGCCCTCTCTTCTCCTTGCCTTTCTCCAGGAGAACACATTTACTAGATTGATTGATAGCAGGCTAAAATATGGCCATACAAATATTTTGCCAGGTGACCATATCAGCCACGTGTGGATTTTCTTTAAGTGAAGAAAGAGTTCCCTATAACACAGGTACAACAGTCAGTGTTCTTTAAAGAAAAAAGAAACCAAACAAATACTTTTGTGAGCACACAGACAGAGATTTATTATGAGTAATAGACTCACATCTCTATAGAGACCCACAAGGACCTGCCTTGTGCAAGGCAAAGACCAAGGAACACCAGTGATGTCATTGGCTCCAGTTTCAAAGGTTAGAGAAGCGAGGGATGGTATAAATCACAGTCCATCGCTAAGATTGCAGAATATGCTCTATTTAAGCAATGAGGCAGGAAGGGAAAACGGGAAAGGGAGGGCACAGGGGCACAGTCCTCTATCTTCTGTCTTTCACTCTACTCAAGCTGTGAGGGACTGAATATGCCCATCCCTGCTGTGGGTGGGGGGAACAATTTATACCACCCAGTAGTATAGTAGTCCAAATGCTGACCTCATCAGGATATTTTTTTATTTTTAAGAACTATTTTTATATATTTGTAGGTCAGAGGACAGCTTTCAAGTATTGGATCTCTCTTTTCCTCTGTGTGGGTTACAGTGATCAAGTTTGGTTGAAAGAGACTTCACGTACTGAGTTATTGCAGGCCCTCATCTGGAAAGTTCTTCATGGAACTTAATCTCGGCACCCTGGAGCCAGCCTCCTGTGAGACACAGAAACCAAGGTATCTTTTACAACCATTTTAACTTTACATGAGGTTTTGTTGGGGGGGGGACTTTTTCATTCAGTTGGTTTGTTTTAATCTCTAGTTCTCCCTAGATGGATTTTTATCTTCTTACCAGAGGAATGCTCTGAAACCCGTCTACTGATTACCCAGCATGGTTGCCAAAGCCAGATAAGCTGGTCATGAGAAGGCCTGGAGTGATGCCCACTGAGGATCCCCCACAGATCGCCTTTGCTCAAAGAGAACACAGGTCCAGGAGCAATTTACCCATGCGTGTACCCACACATCTGCCTGTTCTTTGTCCTGTGGGACAGGGAGTCTACCCCCTGAATCCCAATATTAAGCCTGTAGAATCTCCACAAGCCATTTTCTTAGACCAGCAGCTCTGAGACTAAGGACTTAAGCCAAATATAGGAGTTAGTGTCCCAAGCTCATATTATACCAACTACACAGAAGCAGCTGGAGTTTTCAAATGCAAACATTTATAAATGGTTCAGAGATCAACAAAGTTCCCAAACTTGAGATTTGAAAACGTGCCTACTTTAGACATGTGGGGATGGCAAAGATGATCAGAGGCAAATGGAGAGAGAAGAGGGGAGGAGGAAGGAGGCTCTCACAAAGGAGTTCATTGGCTAGCCAGAACCAGCTGGGTTTTGTACTGGGTGGGTAAGTACGTTACCAAGGGTGTTCAGGGAACAAACTCTGCAATCACAGTGCTGCTTAGATGAGCTCTGTTGGTCCAGAAGGAGATCAAGTTCATTGGTGCTCCTGTGGCAAACAATCTGACATAGTAATAGTCTTTGGAGTCAGACAGATTTGGTGTTTCAGCTCTGCCCACCACTCCATATTTCACACTGGATAAAGGCTTTTTCCCTCAGAACCTTAGTTTTCTTAGCTGCAACATACACACAATGATAACTGGCTATGTAATAAGCTGGCAATGATTCCATGTGGTAATGGAGGGGTACATCTGCTCCCACTGGAAGCTCACTGACAATGCTGGGTCTTCTTATGAAGAGCCAGGCTCTCTGGTGCAGAGCACAGAGCTGAACCAATCCTGACAGGCAATCTCACTTAAGGAAGGGAGTTAACTGCAGATTTTCAGGGTAATTGATCCCTGAGATCTGAATTGTTAGCCAGTCTTACCAGTATCTAATACATCTAAATTATATGAACCAGTGACTTAGGATATGAAGGCCCTCATTGGACCATATTCACTGGTGAAGTCATTTTTACCCCGACATTCTCTCAGACAGATTGTAGAGACTATTAAATGATACATATGAGTTAGAGATATTATAAATTCTATTATCTTTTGGGATCAAGGTTTTAATATCTGTAAGTTTAAAAAAATCCATAATCTAGAACTCAGAAATATGTCCCATAGAAATACCCTTCCAAAACAAACTTTTACATGGGTTCTGAAGAGCATTTCTAAATACCTTGGGAGTAGATAAAATAAAACATTTAAAATGTATCTTGTTGTGGACTAAAATAACATTTTTGGAGATGATATTAAAGAATTAAAATCAGAGTCAAAAAGAAATATTAAAATAAATATCAGTGTATCCAAAATAATAAGGCTTCAAAAACTGAAGCCTTCCAGAGTCTCAGTTAGTTGCCAAAGTTACACGTTTGACACTTAGTTATGTCAACAAAGGTGCTGCTGACAGTCTTGGGTTTGGGACACAGTGGGCATTTTCATGGATGTTCTAGATGTTTAACTTAACTAGTGAGTTTCATGACCCCTTTTAAAGGGAAATATTTTCTTCTCAACTCCTAATATCTGATTTATCATTCTGTAGATATTGGGCTATATAAAATATAATTTTAATCACACACATATATACACTAAATTAGAAAGTAAAAATGATTAAAGTAAACATTAATTAATGAAATATGTTTTGTTAAGTGCAGTTGCCACTTGCAATGTCAACATTTCACATAGAAACTTCTTTTCTGCATTTCACATGGATGGGTTCTTCGTGCTGCACAAGCCAGAAGATGACCATTAATTCCAGTGTCAGTAAGTCTGTCATAGACAGGCAATGAAAAGTGGGGGCGAGTGAACACATTCCTAGGATTTATTCTCTTTTGTTCCACATATTAATTCATGAGATCATTTTATGGGTTTAGCTCTGTACTCTTGCCCAGAATTGTCAATGTGTACACATGTGTTAGTGTGTGTGTAGATTCTGAGTGTGTGTGTGTGTACATAAGACCATGAGTGTATGTGCATATGTATGTGTATATAAGACTGTGTATATGTATGTAAGACTGTACATGTGTGTCTACACATAAGACTGTATGTGTATGTGGGTATAAGACTGTGTGTGTATGTGTACATACATAAGACTGTGAGTGTATTGTAGTACATAAACTCTGTGTGTGTGTGTGTGTGTGTGTGTGAGAAAGAGAGAGAGAGAGAGAGAGAGAGAGAGAGAGAGAGAGAGAGAGAGAGTGCATGTTTGTATTTGCATACAATAAGTAAACTTACTTTTGTCAGTATTAAGGCAGTTTTACCCTGTACATCATAAAGAGGATTGGAAAAGCACCTCCAAGTGTACACTGACAAATGCTTCTTTTCCAGTTCCAGAGAAGGCACTTCATAAACACCGTCCAAGCCCTGAAGTGTCAGAGATGTCAGAGCCAAGATGAGGCTACAAAAATCAGGCTATCTTTAAATAAATTATAACTAAAAGTTGGAAATGCTCTTGCTCTTTTTTTCTAAATAACATAAGGCCTTTCCTAGATAGATTGGCTGTCACATGGCATGATACATTTTATCAATAATACTTGAGAGACATGCCCCTCTATGTCCCTAAAAACTGCACCTAAGGCCCTCTTGTCTTTTCTTAGACATACTCAGTTTAATTTAAAAATAGAAAAAAATGATTAAGAATTTAGGATTTCATATTTCTTCTCTCATAACCTCGAATTCAATAAAACTATGAACAATATAGGTCCTCTCTTAGACTCAATTTTACTTTGATATTTTTGTGTTAGAAAAACATGAATTAACTAATTTTTAATATTGGTATTACAAGCAATAGAAGGCTTCATGAGGAACTGAGAATGATGGTGTTGATATGTAAACACCATCACCTAAGCATATGGTTGTGTGGCATGGCTCTGACTCTAATGGTTTTGCCAAGAAAGCCCTAACTCTGTCTCATGATCACTCTAAGTCTTAGTGTACAGAGGCTCTCTATCTCACTGAGGTAGTAAACTTGTCAAAGTGGGGGCGGGGGGACACCAAGGAAGTGGGTAGCATAAGTCCTCCAAGGACCTTTGTCTATTATGTCTTCTGTGTCTCTGTGGGTGAAAGGAGACTGAAGTGTGGTAGAAGCCTCAATTTCATTAGGGTCTGAGAACAGAAATGAATGCACTTTGGGTTGCATGGGCATAGCAAGATATTGAGCTGAATTTCCTGCCAGAGCAGGTATGGACTTGGAGTCCGGATGACTATAGCATTTAGACCAATAATCAAACAATGGTTTTGCAGCTACACCAGGATTTACCACTGAGCACCTGAAATGCCATTTTTACATTTTTTTCTTTTGTCACCTCCTGCCCATGTTGTACACCACAATCCATCAGGGTTCAAATACAATATTGCCCATTGAAGATTCTGGAAAGGAGAAGCCAAGACACAATAGCTTAGGAATGCATAGTTAGCATATGCATGGTTAGCCCAGAACCATATAAGAGCCTTAAAAGTCCATTCTTATAAACATTTCACTGTAGTGGATTCCATAGCAATATGATGAAACTCCATCCCATAGGAATGCACAAAGAAGAGGGAATAAGTAATAGAAACTGCAAGGGAGCATATTTAAAAGGACAGAAACTATGTGTGTTAGGTGTGGGCTACCAACGCAGATAAAACACACTCATTCGAATGGTGGCATTTGCTAGACATGCAGTAGAGAAAAGGAGTCCTGGTAACTGATCTCATTCTCATGGTGTTTAGAGTCTTGTGGGAGACATGATAGTGAGCAGGTGAACAAATATAGCAAGAAAACACAGACACACAAGAGTGATGCGGAGAGACAGCCCTTCCTGTTCTTGTGCTCTACAAAGCAAGCCTTTCTCAACAACTAAATGAGTGTGAAGTCTCCTGAGAATGCCACCCACTGTGCTGGTGTGCATGTCAGACCAACTGTACCAACCACACAGAGCAGGGTTATGTGAAGAGGCAACACGAGACAGCAGAAGAGTAGCTAGGATATGTGTGGGCCGCCGTGAATCTGAATTCTGCTTGCCCTCCCCCCCCCCCAACACCTTTTCAATTGGATATCTTTGGGCCAGTTGCTTGGTCTCATTGCCTCTCTGTTTCCTCACATGACTTAAGTGAGATCTCCTCTTACTTCAGAGTTCTTATATGTAAAATATTCTCCAACACTCCAATGTTACTTAATCCAGGTGGATTAAGTTCAAAGCAGTACCTGTGGTACTTACCAAAGAAATCATCCGTTACTCTAAAGTTCCTCATGGGCTTTTCTTGGAGGTGGGTTCTCTCTGATGAACCAGGAGTTTTCTTTGTCCCCCCCTTCTCCCTCCCTTTGGAATGGAGGTCTGTTCTGTACTCAGGATGAATGAGCCAAGCAACCCCACCAGCTAACATCATTTACCCTTCAGTACTTAGAAAATAATAGAGTAGGTGGAGCTACAGCTAGAATGCTGCCAGGTTACCAATTACATTCCTTTAATCAAGAGGAAAAGGTAAGCCATTATGTTAATGTGTCTGTTGTAAATTATCTCAGGGCAAGTATGATAGTATCTTTTTAAAATATAAATTACACACGCTGCCATTATTTAAATTGGGTGTGAGGTGTTATGCATACAGAATGGACTGGATACAGTAAATATTTGTTGACAAACTACATAATACTGTCTCTAGCTCATCTGTAAAATGTCTAAGGTAGTGATTCATGCACAGAATCTTACCGGGACATGGTCATGAGTTTTCTAATTTGGCTCTTCCTATAGGAGTTACTCTTTACTCAGCATGCCTTCTAGATCTTTCCTGGCTCCTCCTGTGATGTGTTTCCTCCAAGCTTGCATGCAATTGCAACTCTGGTACCTGCATGGTCCCAAACAAGTATGACCTTGCATTTTCTTGAGGAGTCAATGTCTAGTCTTTTATTAGCTAATGAACTTTCCATTCCCAGCCAGCAATGGCATAGACTGGATGATTGATCGGCACTGGAATTTATTATGAGCCTTTACATGTGTTATCTTAATGTATCACAACAACTTAGTAAGGAAAATACATAGAGATAACCCATTTTGGAGATGAGGAGACTGAGTCTTAGAGGTGCCATTTTCAACAAAACCAGAAAACTGAAAAGTGAGTGTTTCAGTTGCATTAGTGTCACAGTAAATAATATATGAGACTCAAACAATTTAAAGGAGAAAGAATTGTTTTGCTTATAGTTCCAGAGGCTTCATGGAATGATGGAGCAAAGCTTTTCAACCTGTGGCAGATAAGAAGTACAGTGAAGACATGAAGGGGTCAAGGCAAAACAGACAACAGTTCCCCTCCCCATGCTGGTAGCTTTTTGTCAGTTTGGTCTAAGCTGGAGTCAACTGAGAAGAAGAACATCAACTGAGAAAATGCTCCCATAAGACTGGCCTATGGGCAAGCCTATGAGGCATTTTTCTTAATTACTGATTGATGTGGGAGGGCCCCGCCCACTGTGGGTAGTGCCAGTCCTGGGCAGATGGTCCTGGGTTTTATAAGGAAGTAGGCTGAGCAAGGCATGGAAGCAAGCCAATAAGCAGTGTTCTTTGGTGTTTTCTACCTCTGCTTCTTTTGTGTTCTTGCCATGACTGCCATCAGGATGTGTAAGTCAAATGAATCCTTTTTTCCCAAGTTGCTTTTGGTCAGTATTTTATCCCAGTAACAGGAGCAAAGTAGGACAGGAACAAAGTAGTACAACCTTTAAAGGCATCCGGTGACCTACTTCCTCCATCTGTGTCCACCTCCCATGGCTTTCATTACTTCTCAATGGTCTATTTATAATTTTAATCTACTTATGGGTGAAACCACTGATTATATCAGACACCTCATGAGCTAACCATGTCTGGAAATGCATTTGCAGACATACTCAGAGGTATACCTTATGAGTCTCCTAGATATTGCCCTATCCAGTCAATTTGACAAGATTAAGGATCACATGAGAGGAAGAACACACACACACTACATATACTTTACCACCACCAACATAAAAATAACAGGAAGTAACACTCATTGGTCATTAATATCACTCATCATCAATGGACTCAATTCTCAATAAAAAGACACAGGCTGTAGGCTCAATTTTCTTAGCCAATATATTTTATTACGAACTTATTAACTCAGCATATGTTCCTTATAACCCGACTAACTGAAACAATAGGAAAAGAGGATTAAAGTATGACAAAACCGTAAGGCTATAACGATTCTCCTAGCGTAGTCAGCAGGATTTCTTCTGCTGGAACCTGGAGTAACCAGAACCCAGAACCTCAGCAGAAGCCTGGAGCCCCAAAACCTTCCCTCAAGCAGTTCTCTCTAGGAGTGTCTCAAAGTGGAGCAATGAATAGCCAAAACTATCCCAAGTCTCCAAAGGCCCCGCCTCCAGTTTTGGGGTCATTTATATATCTCCTCCCAGAGTCTGTTCACGGGATCTTTTCAGCTGGCAACAATTAAGCTCCCACACAAGGTGGTTTGTCTTCTACTGGATTAACTTCACCTGTTCTCACAAGACCATTTTGATCCCACACTTAGGATCATAACAACAACAACAAAAAACCAGGTTTATCTCTCCTTCAATAGGCTAACAGAGTGTATGCAAAAATAGGATCCATCAGTCTGTTTCATACAAGAAACATGCACCTCAGCAATAAAGATAGACACTATCTCAGAGTAAAAGATTGGAAAAAGATTTTTCAATCAAATGGACACAAGAAGAAAGCAAGTTGGACTTTCAACAAAATTAATCAAAAGAGATGGGGAAGGACACTTCATATTCATCAACAGAAAGATCTACCAAGATGACCTCTCAATTGTGACTATATATGCCCTAAATGCAAGGTCACCCACATTCGTAAAAGAAACACTACTAAAACTTAAACCAAACACTGAACTCCACACATTAATAGTGGGAGATCTCAATATCCCACTCTCACCAATGGAAAGATCATCAGGACAAAAACTAAACAGAGACATAATGAAATGAACATACATCATGGACCAAATAGACATCTACAGAATATTTTACCCAAACACAAAAGAATGTACATTCTTCTCAGCAACTCACAGAACCTTTTCCAACATTGACCATATACTTGGTCATAAAGCAAGCCTCAAAATATTTTTTTAAAAATTTACACAACCCCTTGTATCTTATCCACGGATTGAAGATAGATTTCAACAACAAGAGAAACAAGAGAAAGCCTACAAATCCATGGAAACTGAACAATTCTCCACTCAGTGACCACTGCGTCAGGGAAGAAATAAGGAAAGAAATTAAAGTATTTCTGGAATTTAATTAAAATGAAGGCCCAATCTACCCAAATTTATGGGACACAATGAAATTAGTGCTAAGGGGAAAGTTCATAGCACTAAGTGCCTTCTTAAAGAAATTGGAGAGTTCTTATACTAGCAACTTAAAAGCACACCTAAAAGCCCTAGGGGGAAAAAAAAAAGAAGCAAATACACCCAAAACGAGTAGATGATAGCAAATAATCAAAATTGAAGCAGAAATCAATAACTTAGAAACAAAGAGAAAAATACAAAGAATAAATGAAACTAAGAGCCGGTTCTTCGAGAAAATCATCAAAATAGATAAACCCCTAGCCAGACTAATTAAAATTCAGAGACACGGTATCTAAATTAACAAAATCAGAAAGAAAAGGGGGACACAACAAGAGTTGTTGAGGAAATCCAAAGAATCATTAGGCCTTACTTCAAAAACCTCTATTTCATAAAATTGGAAAATATAAAGGAAATGTTATTTTTGTTGTTGTTGTTGTTAGATTTCATTTACCAAAGTTTAATCAAGATCAGGTAAACAGTTTAAACAGCACTATAAACCCCTAAGGAAACAGAAGAAGCAGTCATCAAAAGTCTTCAAAAAACAAACAAACAAACAAACAAACAAAACACCCTCAGAGCCAGGTGGTTTTAAGACAGAATTCTACCAGACATTCAAGGAAGAACTAATACCAATTCCTCAAACAATTCCACAAAATATAGCTTGAATGAACATTGCCAAACTCATTCTATGGAGCCACAATCACCCAATACCTAAAGCATACAAAGACTAAACAAAGAAAGAGAATTTAAGATCAATTGCACTCATGAACATTGATGCAACAATAGTCAATAAAATACTCATAAACTCAGCTTTACCACTCTTAGGCATATGCCCAAGAGAGGTCCCATTACACAAGGATATTTGCTCAACTGTGTTCATAGCATCTCTATTCATAGTAACCAGAAACTGGAAACAAGAATGGATAAAGAAACTGTGGTACATTTACACAGTGGAATACTACTCAGCTATTAAAAACAAGGACATCATGAATTTTGCAGGCAAATGGGTAGAACTAGATCAGCTCATCCTGAGTGAGTTAACCAAGACCCAGAAAGCCATATTGGATATGTACTCAGATAGTACCCATACCACAGGATAACCATACTACGATTCACAAACCCAAAGAAACTAAGAGACAAGGGAGACAGCCAACCCCTGACACTATTGATGATACTCTACTGTGCTTGCAGAGCATGGCTGTGCTTTCAGAGGTTCTGTTTAGAAAAGGATGGAAACAAAAACTAAGACTCACAGCCAAACATTGGGCATAGTGTAAGGAGCCTTGTAGAAAAGTAGGGGGGGGGTGATAGAATGATTCAGAGGGGTCAGGAGCTCCATAAGAAGACCAACAGTTCTAACGAACCTGGGCCCAGAGGGGCTTGCAGAGACCGAAGCGCCAACCAAGGACAAGGCATGGACTCGTCCTACACCCTCTACACATATATACCCAATGGGCAACTTAGCTTTCATGTGGGTTCCCCAGAAAGAGAATGCGGTGGTATCCAACATGGCCTCAGTTGCATGCCTTTCGATCACTTCACCCTAGTGTTGATGCTTGGCCAGGACACTATGAAAGCGGAAGTATACAGACCTGATGAGTCTCAAGTGCTGGGAGGGTTGCAAGTGGGTGGTCTCTCTTTTTCTGAGAGATAGAGTCGGGGTGGGGGGGGGAACAGGGCATAAGGGAGGGAGATGGGAGGGAGGGACCTGGAAGAGAGGAGAGAGTGGGCTATGATTGAGATGTAAGGTGAATAACAACAGCAACAGAATGGATCACACTAGAAACCAACACTGCTCCTCCAGGCAGCTTGGGCTACCTCTTACTCACTGTCTGTTACTTCCCTTCATGGAAGCTATCCGTCACAGAGAAGGGCAGCCCCCATTGCTAGAGCAGTTCCATCCAAAATGGAGGCCGGTGGCTCATCTGTAAATGTATTGCATAAATAAAGTACTGATAAAAATACCAGTGCTGAGGGTTCAATTCCAAAGGTTTTTTTTTTTTTTTTTTTTTTTGTAACAGATGATTTTATAGTTTTATTTAGGGTGCTAACTCCAAGGATCAGGCATTCCATTATTTTATATAACAATATATTTAACACTAATCATGTACTTCATTCTTTATTAGTTTCATACTATTTGTTAAATGGATGAATGAGAAAAGTTTTCAGTGCAATGAAAGAAGGAAGACATAATCATAAAACCAGCTGAGTGCCTTAAGAGGAAGAGCCAGAAAGTATCAGTGGTGGTCCAAAGGGCCAATAGGCTGCATGAAAGGTAAGACTCTGCCATGGATCTAAAGTGAATCCAACTCTCCTCCCTTTGTAAATGGCACAGGATTTGGGGAACATTATGAACAGAGCCAAATGCATCAGTTCAGGCATTGTAGAGAAGACAGAATTGGAACCGTGACTGAATTTGTTATGGTGACAGGTTGTTTGTGTGCAAAAGAAATGTTCTAGATGCAGGTGTGAGGCATGAAGGGAAAGAACACAGAGAATGGTGTTCATGGAACCAGAGTGTGTGGAAAGAGACTGACTCAAAGAATGACCAGGACTCCATCATGCCTGATAGTACACATATGATGCTGGTGTTTACTGCATAGGAAAGTATGCTCCAGAGTAAGGAACACATGTGTTATACATGCAGGAATGTCCAACCCATGGCCATTGGCTGTATATGTCAAAGGACAGCTCATTCTACAAGTGACCACAGACAGAACTGTAAGCTTACTTAAAGCATTATGATAGTATTTTTTTGAGATTTTGTTTATAACTCCAGTGTATGGTTTTCAAGTATGATTTTGAAGATAACAATGTCCCCTCACAAGGTTAAGAAGTTAGACACAGCTTTTAGCATTTACATATAATGCAAGCACTAGGGAGACAGTCTACACAGTTCTTTTTAGTCTTGGACAAAGCCAAATAAAGTCTCACCTAACATGAATCTAATCTATATTGCATGTATTGTATTTGTCAGCATCCCTACAAAGCAGGACAACCTAGGAGGTTGCCACAAAGGAAATAATGAACAAATATGGGTATAGAAAAACCACAAGAACAGGTACAGTGGCCTTGGCAGGTTAAAGAGGGCCTGTTACTAACCACTTCCAAGTGTTAAGAAATGAGGGGAAAGCCATACATCATGAATTACCTTGAAGTGGGCAGTAATCTTTGGTTTGGGGACATGGCCAATCTATGGTGACCCTCTAGTAAAGACCCAAGAAACAAAGCCCTAGAGAGCACTCCCCCTTGTGAACATTTCTGGGCTATCGCAGAACTCAACAAAGACCAGGAATTAAGGAAAGCCGTTGTTTATTCACAGAGCCTGGATTCTTGGGCTTGGGCATGAATCTGGAGAGACAAATTGAATGTGGCTAAATCATTGCAGACCTTTGTAAGTATAGGGAGATCAAATCTCAGGTACAGAGCTGGAGGCAACGCTTATCTACCATGGAAAACATAGTTTGTTTTCACTGCCTGAGTTTTCATATTGAGCTTCTATTATGATAGATGGTACTGGTTTTCCATTTACTTAAAGATAAAGTTTCCTTTCAGAATACATTTAAGTTTTAAAAACGGAGTCCATTTAAAGATAAATATGAAGTAAACAATAGCACAGATGGAAAGGAAGAATAGAAAAGATAATAGAGGTGTGATGACGAATGTTCGGGAAAGCCTTCTGGAGAATGGGTTGCAGCTGACGGGTTTCAAGCAGAAGTGTGATAGGATCAGGCTCTGCTTGGGCAGGTTAATGTACCATCAGCATAAAGAACAGACAGAGATGGGAGGTGGAGGCCAGCAGGCAGGGCCACTAGGACTGGATAGGCAGGGATAGAGAGAAAGAGTTGAGGCAGAACAAATAGAATCAAAAAGAGTTAAGAATTCACATCACCGAGGGCAAGCATGACACAGAGCAGAAGATAACAGCTGCCACTGAAATTGCCTTTGAAAGACATCTATTGCCAGAGTATTAGAACTGATGCAGCAAAATAATGGGCTGGTAATCAAGGCCTGTTAACAGGGAGAGCACTTATGTAATTCGTCTCCCAGGAGGCTGTCAGGGATGGAAGCAAACAGTGAGCATTCATCTAATGTACCCCCTGCTGGCCTCCAGCACTTCTCCAGGACAGCTGGGTTTCTTTTTTCAGATCCTCAGTGGAAAATTGGGAAGGTTGTCCAGGCTTGGTGTGGAGTACCAAGAGGGCCATTTCTATGCCTCAGATAGACAGCATAGTGGAGGTATTTTTCAGGAGCACAGATATTTAGAATGTTTGTTCAGAGCTTTGGAGTAATCCAGGAGATCCATTTTTCTGAACAGACTATTTAGTTAGAGAAATGAAATCAAATAGACATAATCACGCCAAGTGTCAGAAAAATAATTTGAAACTACAGGATGGGATAGCAGCAGCTTATCAAGGTTGAAACAAATCTAATGCTGGCAAAGAGCTGAGAGCTCACCTTATTCAGGCTTGTGTGTGCATGTGCCCCCTCACCCCTACACACACACAGTTTCTAGTCCATGCTTCACTTGTATAAAAATTATATTCAATTAAGTTATCAAGTTCTGGTTCCCTGAGAGTTTCAACCATCATGTTTTCAAATGAACCAGCAGTTCATAGGCATCAAGAGAAGAAGGGGACCTATCAGATTATCAAGTCCATCCCAAAAGACATCTCAGGAGTGTTCCCCATAGTTCACTCCCAATTGCTTTGTTCACTTCTGGTTTTAAATGTCTCCAGCAATGGGGCTCTTCCTCAATCTAAGAGGCCCATGGGAACCCTCACTCAGCCGGAGAGTCCTCATTTTAGAAAACATATTCTGATATGAAGTCTTGTTACACCGCTTGCCTCTCCCAATGGGCCTTTTCTTCTTCTTTCCTGCATTTATGCCCTTCAGCCCCTCCTGATGCCAGGGAATGGCAATAGCTTTCCCCATCAATTCCGCTCGTCTTTCCCCTCATCGCTTTTATTCTTTGTTAATCTGAAGATTTCTCTGCCTTTGTCTGCTTCTCTGGTCTATGTCACCATAGTAACTGCAGGCTTTGACAAGCACGTCATTTCATCAGAAATCCTCAAAGGCTTCTGCTTGCCCCATGGCCTTCAGCTCCAACACAGAAGGAGACTTTCTATATTTCTTTGCATTTTAAGGCCTGGTCAAGTCTGTGAGTATGTCTGCATTAGATAATCACTCAATTTATCTTTGGGGGTTCAGGAGCTAAATGTTCCACAAGGAAAAGTTGGCTGAACATCTTCATACATTCAAAAAGGTAAGAAAGAGAAAAGTAATAAGGAGAATCAGCCAGGTAGAGCTTTAACTACTCAGTGTCTCTGGATTTAACTTTCCCAAGTTGTCAAAAGAGGAGATGGGTTGGCTGGGCAGTGGTAGCACATATCTTTAATCCCAGAACACGAGAGGCAGAGGCAGGAGGATAACTGTGAGATCAAAGCTAGTCTGGTCTACAGAGCAAGTTCCAGGACAGCCAGGGATACACAGAGAAACTCTGTCTTGAAAAACCAAAAAAGAAGAGAGAGAGACAGAGAGACAGAAACAGAGAGAAAGAGAGAGAGACAGACACACACACACACACACAGAGAGAGAGAGAGAGAGAGAGAGAGAGAGAGAGAGAGAGAGAGAGAGTCCACAAACCACAGAAGGATATTCTATACAAACACTAGTGCAAAACATCAGCTTGAAGAAGTAATAGTGATGACCCTGTTTAAGGTTGTCAGATTTATTAAATGAAAATATACAATGCAGCTACATTGGGATTTCAGGTAAATTAATAATTTGTAGTATAAGTTTATCCCATGCAATAATTGGAATATACTTCCACCGCCCACCAAAAGAAACACTTCATTATTTCCTCTGAGGCTAAAATTTAACTGCTAAGCTGAACACAATACTTTCTTACTGTCATCCCAGACACTAGGAGGCTGAACAGTAGTTTCACTTGAGACCAGTGGCATCAGGCTGGCCCAACCAACATGGAAAGAGAACTTTGCCTAAATGAAAGAAGAGAGAGGGGAGGGGACAAGAAGGAGGGGAGAATAGAGGAAATCAGGAAAGGGAAGAGGAGGGGAGAAAAGGGGAGAAATACGTAAGGCAGTGTGGTGTTTAATAGAGAAAGACAAATGTAAATACACACACACACACACACACACACACACACACACATACACACACACGCACAAACCCAAAACAAGAAACTGGGCTTTTTGGTCTTGGGATCATTTCCTATTGTTTGGCTATTCATCGCTCCCCTTCGAGACACTCCTAGAGAGAGCCATTCCATTGAACGCTTCTAGGTTCCCGCTGCTGCTCTGGGTTCCAGTGGCTGCAGTTGCAGTCACCCTTGCTGAATTGCTGGTTTGCTGTTTAACAGATCTGCTGACTACATTAGTGTAATCGCTCCAAGGAACTGAATAGAAAAAGGTCTAATTCTCCTGTTCCCATTAACAGGTAGGTGGGATGGAAGAGGGTATAAGCATCAAAGAACCCCAAATAATGTAGCTTAGAAAAAGTTCAAAGCCTACCGAAACCACTACAAAAATCAAACCGAGCCCAAATGTAGAGAACAAGTGACCATGGAGTGCCTGGTCCCAATGGATGCATCAACAACACAATCCTAATTCCTTAGAGCTCAGGGAACATCTTGGAAGAGCGGGTAGAAGAATTATAAGAGCCCTAGGACAAGGACATTTGCTGACACTTATATTCTATAAATGCCATGGAAGCTGCACCTGTGAGTTCTTCTTATCAGTACAGCAGCCCAACGACAATGCCAGTTGTTACGCCAACGTGAAAGGTGGAAATCTCACAAGGCCCCACTGCTAGTTAAGATGTACAGGCAACTAATGACTGCTGAGAGAAGGAGAGTCAGTCTTTCCCAGAGATGAGACCTCTAATTGGTTATCTAATACTGAGGGATAATCTCTAAATGTATACACATAGGAGCAGCACTAAATGATGCAGAGTATTGTATTTGTATATTTACATTTATATATACAAATAACAATAATAATGAATGGAAAATAGAGATAATTCATGAGAATAAAAGGAAAGTATGGAGGTAAAAAGAGGGAATTATAGGAAGGGAGCAGGATATAATAGGTGATTAAAGATGATCAAATCAATATATACATCCTAATAAACCCATCTTGTACAATTAATAAATAGTAATAAAAGTTTAGAATGAAAAGAAACTACAAAAATGGTGAAAACATAGGCTATATACAGCAGTAAAAATAGTAGTGTCAAAATAGAGTCTCCAAAGTTCAGTATTGTAGCCAAAAAGTAGACCCATGACCTTTGACATATTTCCATGTGGCTGACACAAATGGAGTTCTGCCGTGAATATGAAGTGCTCACCATATTTTTAAATAATAACTTTAATTTAAAGATCTCATGGCCTCATATAATTTTCCAGGCAGTTTTTTTTCTGTTTTCTCTTTTGTTTGTTTTTTAATTTATTATACTTTATTCAGATTACATCCTGATAACAACTATCACATTAATTGTACAAATTAATATTAAATATATAATATTTAATTGGTGCTGGTTTAGGTACAGCTAGATAAATAATGTAAGCCAACACATCCAACTTGACTTCACTTTCTCAATGTGTCTTCTATAATATTTACATCATGTATGTGCTTAGCATTGCATTTCTGTTGGACAGCTCCTCTGAGTTAGTAACCAAGAACAAAACTCAGAATAGGAAAACGAGAAAGGTTTTCTACAGAAGAAGCTGGACCACGACAAGAAGGGGGTCAATCATATCTAATCTAAACTAATTGCACCCTATGACTGCACTGAAATACCGCCATCAGAGGAGCCAACAGCAGCACCGCTAACCACATCCGATATCAGAACTGGCTTGCAGCAATAGGAGCCCTTACTCATTGCCACTGAAAGTGAAAATTGGAACCAGCATGTTAGAAAACAATTTGGCATCAGGCTATAAAACGGAACGTGTGTATAGCCTGTGAACTGGGAAACTCACTCGTACACGTCAGCCTGAGAGTGCTGCTGCTGCTGCTGCTGTGTGCTGTGAGGCGTGCAATCAAAGTCTTCTAATGTTATCAGCGATGCCCCAGTCTGGAGATGACTCAAATTCCTACCAACTGTCCAGTAGTCAAACCAACTGTGACGTGTTTTATATGTTGAGAACCTATGTAAAATACTCTATAAAATGATTGGATGTGATGACCAGTTGAACAATTTAGAGGTAGGTGGAGACTTGTATCTCTTTAGAATGGAAAGATCACACAAGCTTCAGGGAACTCTGTAGCTGTGAGAGAATGAGATTGCAAGGCTAGGAGGGATTCCTTGTCAATAAGGCATCAGGCATGCACTATTTCTTCAGTGGATGGTTGGTCCACAGGCCTTGTTTTTCTTGGATTAAAACCTTAAATAGGCTATATATATATACACCAGACTTTAAACTGTGTTATTTCATAATTTAAAATTTTTTTAAAATAACATAATCCTGAGAGAGGGGTAGCACGAGAAAAGATTCCATTTGACCAGAATACCTGCTTTTTACTTTATTTTAGTTCATTAGTAGGGTTTTTGATACAAGGTCTCCTTGGCTGTCTAGGAGTTTGCTTTATTGACCAGTGTGGCTTTGAACACATAGAAATCTGCCTTCATATGCCTCCTCAATGCTGGGACTAAAGGCATGTAACAGCACATTGAGCCTGCATTTTATTTTTAATGACATCTGTCAATGACACTATGTCCAACTGGTCTTAATAACTTGGTTTTTAGCCCATTTTTCTATCCTATATTTTTTATATTCTATGTCATCTCTCTCTCTCTCTCTCTCTCTCTCTCTCTATATATATATATATATATATATATATATATATATATATATATATATATATATAACTTGTGTATTTATACTTACTCTCATATGTGTGTGTATGTATGTGTGTGTGTATGTATATATATCCACAGACATACATAATATAAGTAATAAATACAAAAATAAATAAATAAATAAATAAATAAATAAATAAATAAATATCTTGTCATTCTCAGGTCTTAGCTTCACTCAGTCACAAATAGAATGCAACTGAAGAAAAGCAGCATCCTCACTCCTATGTGGCCCTAGAGTGAGGAGCTTGCAGGAGTGTGATCCTGAGAGCAGCTTCTCATTTTCCAGTGTCCCTTATCTAATCTTTATTTATGCTCTTGTCACAGTTAATCAGTAGTAATTGGAGATGTCCTTGAAAGAAAAATTTAAGTTTACTGCCAATGTTCTTGAAGATATACAAGCAGGAAAGAATGTGCAAATATAGAGATACATTTGCAGGGCCCAGGTTGCCACAGATAATCTTTGCAGTGCTCAGGTCACACAGATGAAAGGGCACTGGGAGCCAATATAGTGAACTGCCAAACTAAACTACCTCCTTGTCAAAATACAATAAAAATATTTTTAAAGTCATCAAGCTGTTCCCTACAAAGTGTGTTATATAACCTGTTTCCTTAAAAAATGCCTAGGTAAATCCTCAAAGGAAATGTCAGAGCTATCAATTATAGTTTACTTTCCTTCAATTAGAACCAAAAAAAAAACCACCTCATATTGACATTTGCACTCCTATGTTTAGTACAGCATTGTTCATGAATGCTAAGCTATTAAAACAATCCAAATGTCTAGTGACAGATGAATGAACAATAAAATATGATAGTCATATGCATTAGGATATTATCCAGCTTTAAAAAGAAACATCTTCTCTCTGTGACACTAATGAAACTTGCAGACATTAGGTAAAGAAGCAGATACAGAAACAGAAACACTGCCTAATCTCACACAGAAACTCCTAAAATCACATTCATAGTCACAGAGAAGAGTGGCAATTACCAGGAACTGGAGGTACCGGGAAAATTAAGTATAGTTTCCACAGCTAGATAAGATAAATAAACACTGCCTTCTTTGCACAGTTGGGAGATTACGAACAGTAGAACATTACATGGTTCCCCACAACCATGTGTCAGTTACAATCCAAAGAAGCAGAAATTTCACTTGTGAGTCACACTTGGAAGCCAAAAGCACAGCAAGGTGACCATCATGAACACACACGCACACACACACACACAGACACACACACAGACACATACCATATGAGATTGTAAAAATCATAATTAGCCTGATTGTGGTCATCATTTTTCCCATGTAGACTTACATCAAAATATCACATTGCACCCTAATGTCATGCCCTAAATATATATCATTTTCAGTCCTTGATCATACTTTTACAAAATCGGGGAAACTAAACAAAGTAGTTTTGAGTGTGCAGCAGTCTGAAGCATTTTTACCTTGAAAACGTTATTCACTCTGCCTGAGGGCACCTGGAGGCTTTCCTGGGTCAAATCACTTTAGTCAGAAGAGCTTATGGAGTCTGCTAATTTCATTGATCACAAGCAGGCTCCTCTGCAGCCTCCTGAGGGCCCTGGGCCCTATTCCTTGGTATAAACCCTAGCTCCAGGATGCAGAGAATCAATGCACTCACTGTTATTCTCACCAAGGAGCGGAACAATTACTAAAATCTATTTGCCAGTAAATGTGCCTTGTCTTGTAAATCATTGGGTCGTTAACCTTAACAATTTCAATGTGCCATCTCTATCCAATTCAATTAAAGTACAGACCAAGGTAATGCCTGAGAATACATTTCAAACAAAGGCATATACTATCATGGTATTATATCCTCATAAATTAAACAATACACTCATCTCCCTCTTGGAGAAGGGACACTGCATGACAAACACAGGGCAGAGGAAAAACAAAGGCAATAATTCTAAGAGTAAGTCAAGGATCAAAGCTAGGGAGAACCAATGTTCAAGGTTTAATCGTGTGCATCATTACTTCTGCTCTCCAGAGTGGCTGAAAACATCTGGGCAAAGGAGAAAGTCTGCTCCACCTTTAGTTGCTCCAGCCACCCCTCTGTGAGTCACAGAAACCTGAATTGTACCAAAGGGCAAAACAATGTATCTCCTAGTCCTAGTCTCTTGTGACTGTAACAAAAAAGCTGAAGATGCTCTGAGTCCTGGCCTGGTCCTCCACAGGCCAAGAAACCTATTTCAATCAAGAACAAGAAATAGAGCAGTAGCACTCACTCCATGTTTCTTTCCCATTTGCTGAGGGTTAAGCAGAGATTAAGAAGAAAGAATTGCTAATAGGGAGTATGTCTTAAGATGAATGGTGCCTTTTTAGGATTTGATAACACAGGGATGGATGCCCCTGCTCTTCTTAGGGGAGGTTGACACAAAACTGTGCTTCAGCTTTCTGCCTCCCATAACTCCTACAAGCTAGACTGCTTTCTAATCAACATGTTTGTGTCATGAAATACTACTTATCAATATTAGTCAACACACTGAAGTTAGTTAACTAAAACATATTATCTTATAGTTCTGTAGGTTTGAGGCACCACTCATGTCTCCCAAGGTTAAACTCAAGAGTGTCAGCAAAGCTGTCTGTACTTTGTTCTGGAGCCTATAGGGGAAAACCTAGCCCTTGTTAGTTCTGGCTGTCGCAGTAATAGCTACCTATGCAGGCATTAGAAGCCTTGGAGGCCACTGAGAATAGATATCACCTTCTATCTATTTTACTTTTAATCCATCAGTTTTTAAGAATGTAGATCATTTGGAGCTAGACTTAGTGTGTAAAAGCACTTACTGCTTAAGCCTGGGGATGTGAGTTAGGATCCCCAGCACCCATGTATAAAAAATGGATGTGCATACATGTTTACCTACAACCTCAGGATTGTATTGAGGTAGACACAGGAGGATCATTGTAGCTCACTGGCCAAGCTGACTAGCTGAATAAATGAAGGGAAAAAAGTGAGCTCCAGTTCACTAAGAGAGCTGGTGTAAGGGCACTAAGGCAGATAGTGACAAATCAACATTTATGGTCTCTGTACTCCTGTGCATGGTAGATAAGGTACATACATGTACAAAATGGACACACACACACACACACAGTATGGGGAAGGACATTATTATTTTGTTTTCTTAAGACTTAAATACTGTCATGATCATGTAGGCTTTATCCCAGGCTTGAGGAGATGGTTCAACATATTAAAACCATAAATCCACCATATAAACAAACTGAAAGAAAAAAAACATGACCATCTCCTTAGATGCAGAAAAAGCCTTTGACAAAATCTAGAACTCCTTAATGATAAAAGTCTGGGAGAGATCAGGAATAAAAGGCACATACCTAAACATAATAAAGGCAATATACTGCAGGCCTATAGCCAACATCACATTAAATGGAGAAAAACTCAGAGCAGTTCCACTAAAATCAGGGACAAGACAAGGCAGCTCACTCCATATCCCTTCAATATAGTACTTGAAGTTCTACCTAGAGTAATAAGACAACCAAAGGGGATCAAGGGGATACAGATTGGAAAGGAGGAAGTCAAAGTTTCCCTGTTCTCAGATGATATGATAGTGTACATAAGTGACCCCCAATGTTCCTTCAAGAGAACTCTGACAGCTGACAAACACCTTCAACTACATACAAAATTAACCTTTAAAAAAAATCAGTAGCCCCCCTGTATACAAACAAGAAACAGGCCGAGAAAGAAATTAGGAAAACAACACCCTTCACAATAGCCACAAATTATATAAAATATATTGGTGTAACTCTAACAAAGCAAGTGAAAGACCTGCATGAGAAGAACATCAAGATTCTGAAGAAAGAAACTGAAGAAGATATCAGAAGATGGAAAGATATCCCATGCTCATGGATCAGTAGTATGAACATAGTAAAGATGGACATCTTGCCAAAACCAATCTACAGATTCAATGTAATTGCCATCAAAACACCAAGACAATCCTTTACTGACCTTGAAAGAATTCTCAACTTCATGTGGAAAAACAGAAAACCCAGAATAGTTAAAACAATCCTATACAATAAAAGAACTTCTAGAAGTATCTCCATCCCTGATTTCAAACTGTACTACAAAGCAATAGTAATAAAAACTGAATGGTACTGGCATAAAAACAGACCAGTTGATTAAAGGAATTGAACTGAAAACCCAGAAATAAACTGACATACCTATGGGCACTTGATTTTTGACAAAGAAGCCAAAACCATATGATGGAAAAAGAAAACATTCTCAACAAGTGGTCCTGGTCTAACTGGGCATACACATGTAGAAAAATGTAAATATTCCATATTTATCAGCCTGCACAAAACTCAAGGCCAAATGGATCGAAGACTTCAACATAAAACCAGAAACACTATATCTATTAGAAGAGAAGGCAGGAATTGAATCAGCCTTGAACTTATTGACACAAGAAACAACTTCCTAAAGAGAACACCAACAGCCTGGGCTCAAAAATTAACAATAAATGAGACCTCATGAAATTGAAAGTCTTCTGTATGGCTCAATGCCATTAGTCATCAGGAAATGCAAGTCAAAACAACTCTGAGATTCCATCTTACACATGTCAGAATGGCTAAGATCAAAAACTCCAGTGACAGCACATGCTGACAAGGATATGGGGAAAGGGAAACACTCCTCTATTGTTGGTGGGAGTGAAAACGTGTACAACTACTTTAGAAATCAATCTAGCGCCTTCTTAGAAAATTGGGAATAGCTCTACCTCAAGACCCAGCCATACCACTCCTGGGCATATACTCAAAAGATGCTCCACCATACAACAAGGACATTGGCTCAACTATGTTCATAGTAGCTTTGTTCATAATAGCCAGACACTGGAAACAACCCAGATGTCCCTCAACTGAAGAATGGATAAAGAAACTGGTACATTTACACAATGGAATACTTACTACTCAGCTATTAAAAACAAGGAAATCATGAAATTTGAAAAAAAATGGATGGATCTAGAAAATATCATCCTTAGTAAGGTAACATAGACCTAGAAAGACACATATGGTATGTACTCTCTAGTAAGCAGATATTAACCATATAGTATAGGATAAACATACTATAAATTCACAGACCCAAAAAAGCTAAATAACAAGGAGGGTGCAAGGGAGGATGCTTGAATCTCTATCAGAAGAGGACATAGAAGAGACAGCAGAAGTGGTTGAAGAGAGGGAACAGGATAGGAGAGGGAGTTCAAAGGGACGTGAGAGTAGAGATCAAATGTGGGGAGAGTGGGGGTAGGAGGACAGAGGTATTGTAGAGAGAAGAGAAACTGTGGGTGGGGGCATCTCTGAGATAACCTGGAGACTTATAACAGGATAGACTCCTGGGAGGATATGGGGGTGACTCTAACTGAAACTCCTAGTAATGGGGGTCATGGAGACTAAAGAGGCTACACTTTAACAAGACAAGACTCCTAGTGGAGGGAGGGAAACACCAACCCACCCACAAAAACGATGACCCATGATTTACCCTGCTCACAAGATATGCAGGGATAAAGATAGCACAGAGATTGAGGGAATGACCAAGCAATGCCTGGTCCAACCTGAGATCCACTTCATGGAAGAGAGTCAACACCTGACACTATTGACAATACTTTGCTCTGCTTGCAGATGGGAGCCTAGCATAGCTGTCTCCTGAGAGGCTACACCCAGCAGAGGATTGAAAAAGATGCTGAGACTCACAGCCAAATATTAGGTGAAGCACAGGGAGCCTTGTGGAAGAGGAGGAGGGAGATAGAAGGCCTAGGGAAGCTTGTGGAGACTGAAGTACCAACTAATCAATAACCGTGCATGAACTAGACCTAGACCCGATACACATATGTACCCAATAAGCAGCTTGGTCTGTTCACGTGGGTCCCCTAATAATGGGAGTAGGGGCTTTCTCTAGAATGGACGCTGTTGCCTACTTTTCAGTCACTTACCCCTGAAGGAGCTGCCTTGTCAGGCCACTGTGGAAAAAGATGCACTCAGTCCTGATGTGACTTGATGTGCTATAGTGGGTTATGGGGGGGGGATCTATTTTTCTGAAGGGAAAGGGAAGGGGTGTAGGGAGAAGAGGCTGGGACTGGGAGGAGAAGAGGGAGAGGCTATAATTGGGATGTAAATAAATAATTTTAAAAAAGATTTAAATACCATAAGAAGGGGAGACAGGTGAAGCTATTAGAGTTTTGTTAAGGGCCACTAATGGGAGGCTGTTTCTGTCTGATAAGAAGAATAGAATCTGAGTTCTATTTCTTTTTTTAAAGATTTATTTATTTATTATTATGTATACAGTACTCTGCCTGCTTGTACACCTGCACACCAGAAGAGGGCATCAGATCACATTATAGGTGCTTGGGAGCCACCATGTGGTTGCTGGGAATTGAATTGAGGACCTCTGGAAGAGCAGTCAGGGCTCTTAACTTCTGAGCCATTTCTCCAGCCCCCGAGTTCTACTTCTTATCCTGCATGGAGACATGATATTCTAAACTATGCCTGCCCACAAAAATAAGATTACAGATCCCTGACACTCTGGATGTTCTCACTGTGAACACAGGTCAGCCTTCCTCTCAGGTCTCTCAGGCCAGGCATGCCTGCCATCCTGGACCGTAACTCAAAAGGCAATATACTCTCTTCCTCTTCTCCATCTTCCCTCTTCTCAGTATGGCTGCTCTGTTGTCATTCCCTCAAACTAGTAACATGTTCTTTGCTCTTCCTTCCAAGTCTAATGTTAAATTCTTTTATCTATGAGAGTAAAAACCTATAGAAGAAAACCCCAATCCCTGGGTAACATGAAGGATTCACTTTCTTGGGTTTGGGTGCCCTCTTCATGCTGGCTATTGTCTGGGGGCCATTGTGAACTGCTAGAGGGCACTCGTCTTTCTTTTCACCTCTCTCTCTCTCTCTCTCTCTCTCTCTCTCTCTCTCTCTCTCTCTCTCTCTCATTACTCCATGATTTTTGTTACAACCAGTAAAAGCTGTCTGCCATTGTGAGTTTGTCTTAGCACATGTGTCAACACCGACAGATACTTCTGAGCACTTAGGAAAATCCCATTTTGATATTCAAGACTGACCACATGGCAAAACACATTGGGCATGTTGGATAACATAGGTTTCAGGTGTTAGGCCATGGGCATCACTGTTTTAAGGAGGTTAGTGTGTTATGTTGTCTATCACCTACAAGCCTGCTCATACAATAGAACCACCTTTAAGGATGGGAGAAGACACACAACACTGAGCTGTTGCTTCCCTTTCCCTTGCTTTCTCATGACACTTGCAATCAATCTATGCTGTAAGAACCGTTGGCTTCTCTCATCTTCTCTCTCATAATCAGATAGTCACCCTCCACACAGACTCTTTCTCTCATGGACTGCCAAGGCAAGTGTTTGCTTTTCTCTGAGTGAAGTGTGTAGAAAAGTAGCATCTGAAGTAGGTTGCAATCTCTTAACCATACGCATGTTGTTAGGCCCAAGGGCCTCGCCCATCCTTGTCAAGGGGAGTGCTAACCGTCTCTCCTTTCATACAACACTCACTTCTATCTGGACACTAGCCCAAGGGGCATGTCCCATGACACTCTTCACTTACCAGAAAAGTGGAACAGAGGGAAGGACATCCTATTGGGACTCTAGGTGAGAGAAGCATGGGAGAATGGGGAAATAGAAGGATCCAGAGGGTCCTAGAAAGCTACAAGAAGAACACTATGATGGGTGGATCTGGGCCCAGGGCTCCTGCTCAAACTATGGCACCAGCCAAAAACAATACGTGCAGCAAACTTTGAACCCCTACCCAGATCTACCCAACGGACAGGACATTCTCCACAGTTGAGTGGAGAGTGGGGACTGACTTTCACACGAACTCTGATGCCCCATTTCTCACCACGCCCCCTGGATGGGGAGACCTGGTGGCACTCAGAGGAAGGATAGCAGGCTACCAAGAAGAGACTTGATACCCTATGAGCATATAGAGGGGGAGGAGGTCCCCTTCAGTCACAGACCTAGGAGAGGGGAATAGGGGGAAAGCAGGAGGGAGGGAAGAATAGGAGGATACAAGGGATGGGATAACATTGAGATGTAATGTGAACAAATTAATAAAATATATTTTTAAAAAAGAAAAAAAAAAGAAAGAAAAGTGGCATCTGCCCAGTAGTTCCCAGGCATCCATTAACATAAAGATGACCTGAGGAAGCACACTCTGACTTACAGTCTGTCTCTGATGTTTAGCCAGGACACAGGATTTTCCTCATCTGTCAACAGGCAGTAATAACAGACTTTTCATAGGTGTTTGTGAATGTGCCCAGAAGCCTGCACCAAAGCCTTGTGCACAGCCTTTAAGCTTTCAATAAAGGGAAGCCATTTCCTAGCCACTAACCTCACCGTTCACTGTGTCATCTCACATGCTATGTACAATAGGCAGCAGTGTGTCCCCTATAAACATTGATTCACTCACCCATTGAAAGAACAGGAAGTTTACCCATCTCCAGGGCAAGGTAGGAATTCCATTAAGGCATCTACTTGTTTTCATGGTTTGTTTCATTGTCAAAACCTGAGATACTGCACTGGAAGGGACAGTAGAATTTATGGAAATTATACATGTATTGCATTTATCATATTATTTTTTAATACCAAAGGTGCAGAACATTACTGTGAGTGTTGGGGAGTGGAATATACAGCTTTTGTTGGTCTTTTAACATCACTCTTAGAGTACAGAGTCACCTGTAGATAACACACAATAGCTGAGTATCCTTAACCCTCTATTGGCAAGATCAGGGGCTGGGCTGACTTTGAAGTGTGTGCTGCCACTTGCTGGTTTCTCCGTAGACTGATACCTAGAAGGCTCAGGCTTAGTACTAGTGATGGAGTCTTTATTCTAGCCTTTATACCTTAAGTGTTTCTCAGAACTTCAGAATTTATATGGGACACTTCCTACCCACCAACCCTAGAGAACGTCATCGGAGAATAGACACATACAAACCTATGGCAGAGATTTCCCCATTTGGCTGTCAATTGTATATCTGATGTTCTGATCTGTCACTATAAAAACTTCATGAAACTGTTACCACACCCAGACTGTGGTATTTTAAAGTAACCCAAATCTGTGTTTCCAGGCCATGGTCACTCATATTTGGATCCAGAATAAACTTTTATTCCACTTGTGGTGAAAGCTTGTGTCTTGTACCGCTAATGACAATAGTGGCTTTGAAGAAGGCACTAGAATGTTGTCTGTGTTGCTATGTGGTGTTCTCATCTAAGAGTGACAGAACTATAAGCATCATGCTGTAAGACACTTGCCAGCTTCTAGAACCATGAATAACACAATCCCTAATGTTTGTATTCCACCCATTATCTAGGGTGCAGTTATAGCAACAAAGAGCTGACTAAGGCCTTCTTTTTCCATCCCTGAAGTCCCCTAAAAGCCTATTCAAGTAAATCTTTATATCTATGCATGTACATGGAATTTTAAACTGAATTTTAATATTAAAAACTTTTTACATTTAATTAATATTTGCATGGAGGACATGGCATGGTAGACATGTGGGTTCAGAGGAGAGCTTTCAGGACTCAATTCTCTCCTTCCATATTGAGGTTCTGGGGATCGAACTCAGGTCAGCAGGTGGTGACAAGCACCCCTACTCATTGCACTACCTCACAGACACTATATAACTTTATGGAGGTGTGTATGACACATTTAAAGCCCACAAAAGAAGCTAAAGCCTGATCTTAGGTGTTCATTAGAAGATGCTTTTCCTGTAGAGGATATTACTCAGTGTGTTGGGTTGACATCTGCTTAGTATATAACAATGGCCCTGTGCTGAGGAGATGGCCTTATGAGACAGGGGGTACCCTCAATTCTAAAGATAGATGTGTGTACCTTTCCCTTTGGCTACCAAACTATTACCTTTTGTTCACTGACTAAATAGAGGTGTTTAATAGGCACGCAGGAGTGGGAGGCTGAACTTGATGCTAACCTCCACAGGATGATATAAAAGGTGTCGTCTCTCTGTTCATCAAAGGAATGGCCCAGGAACAAAGAGCTCTGCCAGGACCAGAAAAGGGGAGGAGCATCCGCCACCCCCCATTCCACAACACTCCCACTCTACCTTCATACTTTTTTCTCACTCACAACGGGGGATCTTTAAGATGAAATATTTAGACCATTTCCTTCAGGGCTTGAATAAAAACTGTCCTATGACAAAGAACTGAGGTGATGGACCTGTTACATGGCCACATGGTCAAATCTACTCATCATCCTCATTTGTCTTGTGGCTTTTCTCCTGATTTTAAGCCAAGAGGCTGTGCTAGCTCAAGTTCCTCTAGAAACTGGGAGAGTTGTAGAGACATGGTAGAGAAGAATTGAGTATCTCTCTCTTCCTGGCTTGAACAAAGTATAAATAAATTTATGTTTGTTTCTCAACTTCTATGTCTTCTTAATTTAGTTTAGTTTTGGTTTTATTTTTCAAGACAGCGTCTCTCTATACAGCTCTGGCTATCCTGGAACTCACTATGTAGACTGGGCTGGCCTCTAACTTATAGAGATCTGTCTGCCTCTGCCTCTGCCTCCCAAGTGCTGAGAAGAAAGGTGTGAAACCACTACATCCAGCTCTATTTACTAATTATTTTAGAATATAAGGACCCTAAATGGATGAGTATGGACCAGGAGGCCAGCGGAACAATGATAATTTTCCTGCTCATCTTAAAACGGTAGAGAAAATCATCGCATGTCAATCACATGTCTAGACAGGGCTATATGATTCCAGTGAGTTACTTACCCTCTCTGGATCAGTCACCTCAGTTAAAATACAAGATGCTATTTTGTATCATGAGAAGGAAAATGAATCAAGTTCTTGGTACCTAGAAACCCCAGGATTACCACCCTCACCAAGGCTTGTCATAGAGAGGCCACCCAAAGATAGCAGAATAATTTAAATATAATCAGAAAGAATCAACATGAGCAGTGAGAACCCCATCAGAGCAAAAAGTAGGTCTGCTCTGAATGACAGAAAAAGACTGTGGGCAGAAGCAATCTTAATAATAGGCTTGGGATAAAAGTGATTAAACAAAAGCACCCTACATCTTATGCACTGGAGACCTAGGGCTCTCCTACTGGGGTTACTGTAACTGTAATCTAACTGCTTTAAATGCTTTGAGGGACATCGTCTCCTATAATGGCTGAGAGGCTCACCGATGGCCTTCATAGATAGAAGCTAGACACTGACATGTCGTCAACGTGGTCCTGAAGACATCAGTGCCTTCCCTGTGACCTAGACTCTAGCTGCCATGTTTCAGTCTTACAAACCCAGCCTCTCATGGCATGATCTCATTGCCCTCAATATATCTGGAGGAAGAAGCCTTATCTTTTCAGAAATGTACGGCCAGTTCCCAGAATAAATGTCATCCAAGGCTGCCAGAAAATGATGTAATGAGACAGGTTAACTGCAAAGTGACAGGTTGGCTTCCTTCCTAGCCGGTAGCTGCCAAATCTCACAAAGCTGAGCTCCGTATACATAGACGTTACTTTAGAAGCATCTCTTCATCCTTAGGACATACTATCAAGAGTGAAATATAGAAAACTCCAGTATCCCCGGCTGCAGCTACTGCTCACCACAGAGTCACAAGCCTTGGGGAGTAGTCTGATCTTAAAGGATGGGGTAAAACTGCAACCTTCCTAGTGGGAATGAACACCTGAAGAGACATTTATGGCCCTCCCTTTGGCTGTCAGAGATTGAGACGATGGACTTTGAAAGTTTCAAGCCAGGAGAAAGAGCTGAGTCCTTGTGTCAGTCAAAGGGGGGAACTTGTGTCTTGAAGAAAGATTTTGCACCAGTTTGACAAGGTGACAGAGGACCTTGCAGGAGAGGTTTGAGCCCAGACAAGGATGGTGGGCAGTACCACACTGTCACCAGGACTGTTTAGACATGTGCCTCTCTAGCCTTCCATTTAAACATGAACCTATCAGACTGGCAAAGATGACCTGCAGGCCAGGTGGGCATTGGACCTCTTTGCTCCTCTTCTCAGTGTGGCCACATTAAATAAATGCCCTTTCTCTAACTTTTCGTTATTATTTGTCTCTTTAACTGGACCATAGAAGACTGGTGGCCCAAATCTAGCTGGTTAGGGTTGCCATAGCCCTGGTCCTGACCCCAATAACTCTAGTAACGTGACAAAGAGGCAAAGGACAGCAGCCAGATTGGCCAGAATCTTAAAAGCGCCCTTTCTTTCTATGTTATTCTGATGTAATTGCACTAAGTGTGGCCACAAAAGCCTCCATCACAGTGAACTGGCTCAAGATTTCATGTAGTTTGGCTTGCCCTCAACTTTGATCTTACATTTTGTAAATCATAAGATAACAATTACACTGGGCATACTATTCTTTATATGATCCAAGAAGTATGAGGTGACTATTTAACAATGTAAATAGATGCAGCCACATTTTTAGCTCCCAGACTACCAATGTCTGGTCAACAAAGTGTGTGTGTGTGTGTTTGTGTGTGTGTGTGTGTGTGTGTGTGTGTGTGTGTGTGTGTGTGTCTACACATGTGTGAGAGTGTGTATGTGTGTGAGTATGGGTATGTAAGTATATATATGAGAATATGTATGTGTACACATGTGTGGGGGTATGTATGTGTGTGAGTATGGGTATATAAGTGTATGTGAGAAAGTGTGTAAGTGAGAGTGTTGTGTGAGTGGGTGTGCATGTGAGAATGTATATGAGTGTGTATATGTGTGTGAGTGTTTGTGTATAAGTACGTGAGAGTGTGTGTGGGTATATATATGTGTGAGCATGAGTGTGCAAGTGTGTATGAGTGTGTGTGTGTGTGTGTGTGTGTGTGTGTGTGTGTGTGTATCAGCACTTCACATTCAAGCCTTAGTAACATTCTAATGTATGGAAATAGAAACATTACTGATTCCTCGGTTGGTGGATATTTGCGTTCTTCCCACGTTTTGACTGTCATTGACAGAGGTGTCTTGGGAATTTGTAACCAAGCTTGTACAAACATGTGTTTAATTCTCTTGACTATAATTCTAGGAGTGCAGTTTCTGGCCTATGAGGCAACTACATCAACCTTTTGAACAGTCTGACTGTTTCCCAAAGAAGCCACACCATTTCCCACTCCCAGAAGCTGGGTATGAGTTCTCAATTACCTGTGTCTTTTCAATTACAGCCATCCTAACAGCTGGTATGCTTTTTCCTGGTTTTAATCTATAGTCTCTATAACTAGTGATGTCCAGTGTCTTTTTATATGCTTGTTGGCAGTTTGTGTGTCATGTATTGAGAGCCTTTACTGGAAAGTTACTTGAGTTGTCACTTCTGTAAATTGTGAATATTCTTCCTATTTTCAGGAGAGGGTACCACTTCACCAGATATATGGTTGGAAAACACTTCTCTCCCACCATGTGGTCTCTTATGTTCATTTTTTAAAAAGTGCTATGCTTTGGGCACAAAAGTTTTTCTTTTAAACTTTTTCTGATTTTTGTCTTTATTTTGTGTGCATACAGTCATGTGCCATGGTATGCACATAGGAGTCAGATGGAAACCTGTAAGAGTTGGTTCTCTCTCTTCTCCATGTGTGTCCAGATGGTGCAACAAAGGTTGTTCAGCTTGGTGGTAGGTAGGATTACTCACTGGTCCTACACAAAAGTTTTTGATTCTGATATAGTATAGTTTATTAACATGTATGTACATTAGAGAGTCTATAGAGGAACATAGGCAGAGAAAGATAAAAATATTTGAAGAAATAATAGCAAATGCTTCCTAAGATTGATTGAAAGAAAAATATAACCACTATAGATATAAGCTGGTCCATGAAATCTACTTAGGGTAAAGTCAAAGAGATTCCCAACCACAGAGAAAGAAGCCAAGACAAAATCTGATGCAAAGAGACATGTTGAGTGGATAAAAAAGTGGAGATAGCACCAAGATAAGCCTGCATGGCCATTGGAAGCCAGAGTAGAAAAGAACCACATTCCTCCCAAGAGCCTGCAAGAGCACACCATGCCAGCCTCCTGGTATCAGTCATCTATAAGAGAGAATAAATTTATGCTGTTTTAAGTCAAAACAGAATTAGTTATCATGTCCCTGAGAAATTTAGCATCCTAAAGCTTTTCCACTACAGTTTTACAAACAACATGTGTTCCTTTGAAGTTCTGTTCTTAAAGAATAAAAAGACTTATTTTTAATTATGTGTGAACATGAATGTGCATGTGTCCATGAATGAGAGAGAGAGACAGCCAGACAAAGACACACACACACACACACACACACACACACACACAGAGAGAGAGAGAGAGAGAGAGAGAGAGAGAGAGAGAGAGAGAGAGAGAGAGAGACTGATATTGGATACCCAGAGGCCATAGGCATTAGACCACCCCTGGATTTGGAATTGGAATTATAGATAGTGTTGAGGTACCAGTATGAGTTCTAGAAACTCAGTTTAGGAGTTCCTCAAGATACGAGCAGAAACGTGATTAATGTGTGACCTATACAACATGGCAGCAGTTGGGAGGCAGAGGACCAGTTTGTGTTCTTGCCCTGTTCGCAGACCTATCTGCCTAGTGCTTATAGTAATATCTCTTACAGTAAGATCACCTCTACTCATACAAGTGGAATGGCTGAGATTTCAACTCATATGCGCCAACATTCAGACAGCTGTCTCCAAGGCAATGGCCAATGCAGAACATCCTGGAGCAGAAACAGGAAAAACAGGACTTGTGATCTCATCAGGATGGCCAGAGAAACTCTAAAGCTATTTGCAATTCTAGAATTCTGTTCCATGTCTTCCCCTTCACCAGCTGAATCCAGAATGTTCAGGACTCATCGAAGTTAGTTTTTATTCAGATGTATTAATAAGTTAATTTGAGAGAAGTGGATGAATGATGCTGGTGACAAAGACATGAGAAAGGATAGCAGAGCCACAATATGAAATATAGATGACATGGTAGAAAACAGTCATTGAATAAACTGAGAAAAAAACCTGCATATTGAATAGCAATTTCTGAGGACTTGAACATGTTATCCTGGTGGAAGGGATGCTCATTAAGACTCAGAAAAGGAAGTAAACAATTCACAAGTCTCAGGAAGTCCATGAAACTTACCAGATTCCTATGGCCTCTCCACCCACAAGACTTAATACACTGGAAGGACTGCTGAGGATAGAAGAGACTCTCTTCTCTGTCAATCTGATTGACAGAGCTTCAGGAAAGCGTCATTCTTACATTTCACCCTTTGTACATTTTTTTATATCCTTCCAATCTCAGCTGAAATGCTGCCTTATCTAAGAAGTATTCCCAGCCTCCTGCCTATTCCCATGTTCTTCCTCAATGACCTCATCTCTACTTCGTACCTGTCTGTTCTCCCAGTATGGATGCTATAATGGTTCATCTCAATAGTGACATTGATAATACTTAGAATTATGGGCCTTTGAAAACACCTGAGGAGAATTATCTGGTTAGGGTAGTTGAGATAGGAAGGCCTGTCCACTGTGAGTGACACCATTCTCGGGGCTGAGATTCAGGACTATAGAAAGAAGAGAACATGAGCTGAGCACAAGCATTCATAAGACTCTCTGTCTTTCAATGTACACAATCTGTCCAGCTGCCCCAAGCTCCTGCTACTGTAAATTTGCCAACATGATTAACTGTAAACTGAAACTATAAGCCAAAATAAGCACATTCTTCCTTAGGTTGCTTTTGTCAGGGTGTACGTGTCATAGTAACAGGAGGAGTAACTAAGATAGTTTTAGGTAAGCAACAACCTTCCAGAATATGTTACATGGCAACAAGAATAATAATAGCAAAGCTCAGGTGTGTTGTTGTGTGTATTAAGTAAAGAACAGCACATTCTATGTATTGACTAATTTCACATACACAACAATCCTATGATACAAGTGCTATTACTGGTTTCATTTTACAGAGTAGAAAGATTCAGGAAGAGAAGTGTGATTAGAAACAATAGAGCTAAACTTTGAATATAGTTAGTTTGATTCCAAATACGTGCTATTGTTCATGTTAGCAATGTCTTCACAGGTTGTTCTCTTTATCACCTGTGGTTTATATTATATAAATTATCTCTCTTCGTTCAAAAACATGCTATAATATCTCTTAGACAAGAGAGAGAGAGAGAGAGAGAGAGAGAGAGAGAGAGAGAGAGAGAGGGATGAGGGATATTTGCTGCTCTGGTTGTTAGTTGTATTGTAATAGTCATTGGAAATAATAGCAAGTGTATAATTGGCTATTTGCACAGGATGTTCTATCTTAATTATTTGTATGAGCATCTTTAACCTTTAATACGTTACACATGTCCCTTAAGTGAAGAATATATTTAGATGAAAGATTTGAGCAATTTCTAGAATGTACATGGAAGCCATATTATGTTGGTAAAAGCAGCGTTGAGGGGGATGCACATGCAGAACTATGGGAATGACCACAGGTAAAAGAATTAGGTTTGCTCTGGTGAAGGCAACGTCCACACACGGATGCCAACAATGGTAAACAATGGTGTTACCCAGTCCTTTGAGTAACTAAGTGAAAAATCTTTCTTTTGGAGTGGCGGTGGTTAGAAACAGGGTTTCTCTGTATAACAGAACCCTGGCTATCCTGGATTCGCTTTGTAGACCAGGCTGACCTCAAACTCACAGAGATCCACCTGCCTCTGCCTCCCTGAGTGCTGGAAGTAAAGGTGTGTGTCACCATGCACAGTCTAAGTGAAAAAAAATCTTTGGATTCTGAACTAAGAAGAAAAGTTATGACTATGTACTCTGGCACACACATTCAGGGATGATAAATGTGTTTTGTACAGGCATGGATAAGCTGAGCACTAAGCTGCTAGGAATGTGGACCTGAGAGATAGGAGGCTGAATAATTTCACTCAAAGTGTTTCATGTCCTAATCTGGGAACTTTGCATGTATAAGGCTAATAATGGGAAAGGACACTGTGCACATGGAGGGGAAGTTAATAGATTTACTTAATTGGTCGGTCTGAGTTGTCCAGATGAGTTCAGTATAGTCATAAGATTTGGTCAAAGTAGACAAGAGAGCCTGAAGGAAATCCAGTCTGAGAATGGCAGAAGACAGCACAGAAAAATGTATATTTTCTGATATAAAGACAGATAATGGGTCACAAGCTAAAGTATTTAGACAGCCTTAAGAACCTAGAAAGCACAAGACGACAGATTCTCTGCTGAGGCTTCAAAAGGGTTTCTACTGCCTTACAAGAGCCACCCTTTTTAGCCCAGTAAGATCCAAAACTATATGCTGTATATCTGTGGGGTTTTCATTCTGTAAGTTTGCAATCATTTCTTCTGATCACCATGGGAAACTAAGAGCAAGGGAAGGTGAGTTAAGAGGCTGAAGCAGGCATGTTCAACTTGAGACCACTCCTCACATGCAACCCAGGCTACCAAGAACACAGCCCAGCACGATTATTGTGATATTCATGACTACAGTTCAGCACAGTTGTAAATCACATCATACTATGACATCAGAGGTAGGCTATCCCTGGCATTAAGCACTCCTACCTGAAGACATTTATAGTCCTCAGTGTTCCCTTCTTATAGTGAGTGCCCCATATATCCAGGTATACCATTCAAGTATCTTTTTGGCCACTTGAGCATCTTTCTCACCACTTAGCTGTAAAATCCAATGGTAACGGTGTGCGTTTCTGACATGGATTGAGCTATTTAAGTCGGAAAGCACTGGATGACCTGCAGAGGCCATGGCAGACTTGGTGCATAGATAAAAGATGCTCCCACCGAGGTATTGCCCCCTCCTTCCCTTGCTATCATCCCTGAAGACTCCACTGCACCTGCTGCTGCCTCTAACCCCCAGAACGCAAGCGTGAGCTGGAGTGTTGCATTGCTGTAGGAAGGACTCTTCAGAGACCATATGGCATTACTGAATAGGGTAAGTAGGCAGCATTGAGTCACTGTGGCTGAAGCCTACACTGCTCATCCTGCTGGGAGAAGGAGACAGACAGCAGGGCAATGGTGATGCCTGTAGGCCGCAACCACCACTGTCATGCTTGAGAGCCTTGGGGCAGTAGACACTGAGGGTGAGGAAGTATTTGGTAGCCTGCAGCTCTCACAGATCCTGACCCTGGATTCCCTGCCTGCAGTGTCACAAGATTACCCTGACTCTGGGAAAAAGCAGGATCCCAAGATGAATCTCAGCCAACGGCCCAGTATTCACAGTGCTTTATAAAGCAGAATCACTTGAAACAGACCAATGACTCATTGCAATGAATATTTCCATGTAAAGCTGTTTGGGAAAAAAAAATAATACCGTGTGACACACAGCAGTTTGCAATGCCACTTCAATGAGCAAAAATCCAATGGAAAGTTGGGAAAGACAGAGGAATGGAGCCACACATGCACAATGGATCTAGATGTGGTGGTGACAAGTTTAGTAGAAGGTTGTGGTAGACAGGGGAGCAGATTGCTGCCAAGTAGCGCTGGCAGGGTGGTACGCAGCAGCCTAGAGCTCATGCAGGCTCTGCCCCTGAACATGTTGCCCAGCTACTCTATCACTTTGCCTCTTAGCAGGATATCTGAGATGGATAATGGTTTGTTTTCTGGATTGAGACTCCTTGAAAGACTTCCACGGTCCATGCTGTGCATAAAGGACGTGTTGGTACCCAAAATCAGTTCTATAGCTGGGGGGCATGCCGGTGGGTGTCCGTGGTCCATGCTGCTGCCCCAGGCTGTGTTAATGACCGAGGTTCATGTGGATGTCTGTGGCTTTTACTGCCAATGGAGACCATAATGAGGTCTGTGAGCCATGCTAAGAATAGAGGCCATGTGGATGTCTGTGGTCCAGGCTGTCACCAGAAACCACATGGAAGTTCACGGTCCATGCTGCCACTGACTGTGAAGGGCGAGGCAGCTTGTTCTGCAGTGGTACAGATGACTGCATACTCGCAGTTGACAATGAGAGATGTAGAAGGCTTCTGTGACAACCTCTCACAGCACCCCTAACTTCAAAACAGTGGAAACAGTCTAGACAGTCTGGATAGCACAGGAAATCATTGAAGAGAGCCTTTAAAATTAAAATTGTGATATGGATATTAAAGGGCAGTTCTTCACAGCTGGTGGCTTCTGGCAGGAGTGTGGATGGGGAAGACTCAGCTTTCTTTAAGGAGCTGGCCACTGGGGGCTAGACCATGATCTAGAGAGTATAGGCAACACAAATCAGACTTGGTACTTCTCCTCCTCCTTTTTCTCTTCCTCCTCTTTTTTGGGAGGAGGTCACAAGGGTAGGGGCGGTGGACCTGGGAGGACGGGGAAGTGAATGTTATTGGGGTAAATTATATGAAATTCCCCAATACTCAATAAGAATGTTGGAAAAGGTTTTAAAGTAAATACATAAATCAAGAGGCATCATGATTTCCAAATAAAGCAGCGAAGCCCACCCCTCTGATGTTCTTGATGCCTGAAGTGTCCAGAAAACTACTTTCCCCCTCTTGGTATGATTCGAATCTCAAATGTCCCTCCACAGACTCATGCTTTGAGCAACTGCCCATCATCTGGCTCCTCGGCACCATCCAGATATGGAAGGAAGTTACTAAGGACAGACTTTGAATGTGACACCTGAGTCCTGGTTCTGTCCCCGCTTTCTTCCCGGTCTACCATGTGTACAGAGCTTCATCCTCACGAGCCCACAGTTCCATGAGCTCTACTGCATATTCCCTACTGTGATGGATGGAAGACTCCCTGGGTCCACGAGCTAAATTAGCCTCTCTTCCCTCAAGTTGCAGCCCTCAGCTAATTGTGGCTCCAGCAACAGAAATACCGCTTAAACATCCCACCTTTGCTCCTGGCCTTAAACGCAGATTTTGGAGGAACCAAGGTTGACAAGCAATCATGGGAGAGCCTTCTCTCAGTGCCTGCTTTCCGGTTACCATGAAGGGACAGTGAGTTACCCACAGCTTACAGACATGGAGGAGAGGCCAGGGATGATGCATAGCAGCCCGCCAAGTGCTCAGAGAAAACATTCAAGTGATTTTTTAAAATCTGGGCTGTTTAAAGACTAAGACAGACCTAATGGAGAAGAGAGCTCACTGCTCTTTGACCTTGGCTGTGTGTTTTTCTCCATCTCCTGTCAAGTGTAGCACTATGAACAAACAATCACCAATGAGCCGGAACATGAGAATACAGAGGGCAGACAGCAATGAGATAACTCTGAGGTGAGGATGGATCAAATCCTAGGAAATGCAGCTTGTCCATCCCAAAAAAGATGGACTGGCTTGCGAGAACTTTAAAAGGCACGAGGCCTGGAGTGCTTGTGTATAGGCTGTGGGGTGCTGGCAGGCTACCAACCCTGCATAAGCCTGGTCTCATTCATGGGCATGGCTATAGTTTCCTGGCCCAGTGGGGCTGGAAGCTCTGACACTCTGCTCCACAGCAAAGACACAGTCCACTCAAGCTGGAACAAATGATGATGTGTGACATAGAAATGTACTTAGAACCTCACAAAATTCAAGAGCAGGAGCCTCAAGTGTTCTGGATTCCAGAATATGGCTCATTCCAGGGACTAGGCACTTCCTGGAATCTATAGATCACACATTTGTAGATACACACACACACACACACACACACAGAGAGAGAGAGAGAGAGAGAGAGAGAGAGAGAGAGAGAGAGAGACAGACAGACAGACAGACAGACAGACAGACAGACAGACCGAGACAGAGACACAGAGAGACACAGAGAGAGAATATTTAGTAGAATTTTTTTGATTAAGAAAAAGTATATATATAATAAGTAATGAAATCATCTGTGTACCCTCCCATGAAATTTTACAAGTATATTTACTCCAGTAATTACAGTAACATTAAGACTAGCAGGAGTCAGCCAACTGAGGCACACAGGCCAAATCCTCTCTGCCACTGGTCTGGCAGTAGCTTGATCAGAGCCTGACAATCTAACCATTGTTTATGTCTTGCCTATAGCTACCTGAGTGCTTTCCACTGAGTCCTCTGTCTTCTACTAATTTTTAAGAGAGTTTCCATTTTATGTTTTTAAATTACACAGGTTACTGTCTCTGTGTGAGGATGTGCATGTGAGCGCACGTGCCCATGATGGTCAGAAGAGGGTGTTGGATACCCTGGAGTTGAAGTCTCAGCAAGTTGTAAGCCACCCAGTCTGAGTAGTGGGAAACAAATTTGTGCCCTGTGCAAGTACAGTATGCACTCTTAACAACTGAGTCATCTCTCTAGTCCTAAACCTAAGAAATTTTAGTAGCTGCCCTTTGGGATACATGTGAGGATGTCCTACTGGGACTCCAGGTAAGAGGGAGAGATGAGGAAATAGAAGGATCCAGAAGGTCTTAGAAACCTACAAGAAGAACATCATGACGAGAGGATCAGGGCCAAGGGTAGTCTGCTCAAACTATTGCACTAACCAAGGACAATATAAATAGTAAATATTGAATCCCTATTCTGATCTACCCAATGGACAGGACATTCTCCACAGTTATGTAGAGAGTGGGGACTAACTCTGACATGAACTCTGGTGCCCCATATTTGATGACCTCCCCTTGGTGGGGAGGCCTGGTGGCACTCAAAGAAAGAATAAGCAGTCTACCAAGATGAGACTTGATAGCCTATGACCATATAGTGGGGGAGGAGGTCCCCCTTGGTCATAGACCTAGGGGAGGGGAATAGGGTGAAAGCGGGAGAGAGGGAGGAACAGGAGGATACAAGTGATGGGATAACAATTGAGTTGTAATCTGAATAAATTAATTAAATACAAAAATAAAAAAAATACTTAGTGACCCTTGAAACAACTTGCCCAACTTTTCTCTCATTCTCCTTAAACCACTCTGGACATATATTACAGGTTAACTTTGCCTGCTTCTCTGGGACCTGGGTTTATTTTGTAGCCTTAATTCATTTGGATCCAGCTTAACATCTGTGAGACTCAATCATATCATATCTACTACTCCCAAGCGCTACTGTTCTAATGATCCAGCTATACGCCAGCTATACTCCTTCCTCTGTCCCAGTTCTACATTTCCCTACCTGAATGCCCAAATCCATATGACATATGACCCCAGGGCCTGTCTCTTATAGTCCTAAAAAAATAGTTCTTGGCATATTCTCCCTCTCTCTCTCTCTCTCTCTCTCTCTCTCTCTCTCTCTCTCTCTCTCTTTATGTATGTATGTATGTATGTATGTATGTATGTATGTATGTATGTCTTGTCAATCCAATCAGGGTTAGGGCTCTTTCTCAGATATATGCATAATTACTGACGTGCTTCATTAAATAGTAAACTATTGCTATTGGTTTTTAGTATGTCTTATACTAGGAGAAAAAACCAAAACCCGCTTTGTATTAAATAGAGTTTCTCTAAGTAAAAAGAAGCGTCAGAGCTTAGAAGACCTTGTTAGGACTTTGTGCTTTATGAAGAGGACATAAAAAGTTTGAGTGATTGGGACAGTGGGGGCAGAGCACTTGTGCTCCCAGGAGCTGCTCTTACCATGTGTCTATGGAAGTCAAAAGGACAGGAATCTGGGTCTAACTAGAATTCATTGCTGTAGGCCTGTGATGCTGAAGAGCATTGAGACTTGACCCTGCCTCTAAGGTCTCACTGCTCTGGGCCCTCCTCCCAGCACTGGGCTATACAACATCAGAGCAACTGTGACACCTGCTCCTTATTGCAGGGATGAGGCTTTGACCAAGACTGGCGAGGAATGGAGCTTTGGCAATAGCGGAGATCTATTTACAGAGTTTCCCAGGTGCATTTATAGGACAAGGGGGGGTTGGTGAGGACAGCACTTCAGCAAATTCAGAAGAGGAAAAGTCAAAGTGCCCTTCACATGTTAAAAATACAGGTAGACTTTGGGATTTTCTACAAACAAGCAAACAAACAAACAAAAAATCCTCTAATACCTCAAAAAGGACTAAACAAAGACATTATGCAGCTGGCCGAACAGAAACATTGCCAGAGGCTGGTTAAATGGATGACTTACATGCAAGAAATGAGCAAAGCCTGTTAGAACTTTTCAGCTACTGGGTTCTTGGATCACCTGGTATGTGAGAAGGCCTGAGGTAGCAACAGTGAGCCCTAGAGAACAGGAGCTTCAATAGATGAAGGAAGGACACCATCTTGCTGGTAATTCAAACTTGTGATGCAGTTTATATCATTAGTACACAGAAACCCAAAATTCTTCACATCATTTAAATGGGTTCAAAGACCCCAGGCCAGGGATGTTGGTTAAATATTCTATTCTTTCTGCTTCAGTTACCACTGAAAATTAGCAGAGTCTTTCTGTGGCTGGATTAAATTCCCAAGTGAATGTTCTCGGTCAAGCTAATATTTTTAATTAGGCTGTACAAATTCCAGGCTCTGCCCAATCCGTGGATTAGCTGTTTTTAATTCAGGCTTTCTAGAAGCCTTGTTTTATAAATCATGGCAGAGATGCTGTGTGTGAGAGAGTATTTATGCCTATGCATACATGAGGGGGGCGGGAGAGAGAGAGAGAGAGAGAGAGAGAGAGAGAGAGAGAGAGAGAGAGAGAGAGAGGAAGAAGAAGAAGAAGAAGAAGAAGAAGAAGAAGAAGAAGAAGAAGAAGAAGAAGAAGAAGAAGAAGAAGAATGGGCTGGGGATGTTCTGTGATTGTCCCAGGAATCTTAGAAGTGATTCATGGAAACTACTTAGCAAACCCAGTGAAGAACTAGGTAGCTGGCCAACAAGTGGGGATGGTGATGATGAAAATGACAACGGTGGAAATAATGCTGCTTCTGATGGAGAATCCTGGCTGATCCCAATGGGCATTAGCCCATCAAGGATCACTTCTGGAGGACTTTCCTCCACTTCCTCCCCTCAGCAGCACTGATTGCACTAGGGAATATGGACAAGGGTTCATGGCCTTCAGAATTAATGCCCTTGGGAAGACACTCATGCAAAGAAACTGAAAGTGCCCACCAAAGGCTGGAGAGTTAGCTCAGTGGGTAAAGTGCCCGCTGTGCAAGCCTTGCAGACCTGAGTACAATGCTGCAGAACCAGGTTTAAAAGGCATGAACCCGTAACCCCAACAGGGGAGGCAGAGAAAAGAGGGATCCCTGGGACCCACTGGCCAGCCAATCTACCTCAATCAGTGAGGTCCAGGTTCAGTGAGCGACCTTGTCTCAAAACATACCCTGGAGAGCAATGGAGGAAGTCACCTGACGTTGATCTCTGTCCTCTGTCTGCGCATGCATTCAAATGTTCCCCCCACCCCCACATACATACGCAAAACTGCCCCCCAAGTAGTTAAAATGCAAGTAGGCTTGAGCTTTTCTTCAAAAGACAAATCCCTTTAATAATACTTCAATAAGACTAAATAAAAATCTCATATGGCAATTTCAATCAGAATATTGCCTGAAGGATGATAAAAGTTGTTCTTTTCAACCCATAAGTTTATGTAGTTAAGCTAATGTCACAGTTTTCTCTTAAGTGGTGGCAACATGACAAGGGTGCAGAATTTTCACTCCACTGTTGGTTAGTTAGGATGATGTGTGATTTCATTTCTTATTTTCAAACGTTCTTTGGAATTGTTGTGCTCCAACACTCCTCTTTCAGATCCTAATGTCTAAGTAGTTGTTATAAATAAGCCAGAACATTGTGAGTACGATTTGACCTATTGTCTTTTTTCTCAAATTAGTTTAGGTTGTCAGTAACAGTTTAAGGAGACTTAACAAAAGAAGACAGGATCTGAATTCTGGAGGAGGGGGGTGAGGGAGGTCTGCATTCCTTTGAAACAAAGTAATAGCATTACCCACAATGGGCAATCTGCTTCCCACTAACCAAACCCTTCAGGAAAACGTGCTGTGGACAGGCCACAGGCCATGCAGGAAATCTTAGGAGGGAGACAGCTGAGTGAATGTTAGCAGGCTTAAGCCACAGCTCTCTTACATCTGAGAAGGAAGCAAAATTCTCAAGGTGTTGAGTGCCTGGGAAGACATTCTTGGGTCGTCAGTCACTGCAATGACAGTGACATTCAAGGGCTGCTTGAGTGTTCTGAGGTCCAGGCCACAAGGTCAACAGTGGCCACAGATGGAGGCCACCAGAACTATTTTCTAGTAAACAGATGCAGGGTTTCTCACTGCTCCCCAATCCTGGAGTGACCCACGAGATCCTCATATTTATCCTACACCAGCATGTCGCTAAAATACTGTTTCAGCCAGGAATTAAAAAAAAAAAAGAACCTCAACTTCCCTTTTCCTGTCTTTTCAGCTCACTGTTAAAATGATGTTGAGGCTGGTAATCCTCACTGTTGACTTAGATTTAGAATGACCAAGGGGATAGCTGATGGATACGTGTTGGTGGGTCTGTCTGTGAGGGCATTTGTAGGACCTTTCCTAGATTTAGGCAGCACCATTTCATGATCCGGAGGCCCAGGAAAGAATACAGAGAGATGAGGAAAGCCAGCTCAGTGCCTGTATTCTGCTTCTCCTCCATCTCCAGCCCTATCTATCTGCCCCCACCCCCACCCCATTCCACCTGTAGTGAACAGGTTCTGCCTCGTGCTGCCAATACCATGAATCTCTTCCCAACAGAAACACGGAACCAAGAGACCATGGATGGAACCCGCTAAAACCAGGAGTCAAGTAAATTATCCCTCAAGTTGTTTCTGTCCAGTATCTGTTTGGGACAGTGGCTGACACAGACAGATTCAGCCTGGCATGTTTTGAGAGATCGTGGGCACACTCGTGTCTTAAAAGAAGACAAAATAGACTAATTTCCTACTGCGCTGTGAGCACAGCAGTGCTTCCTCGCTTGTATCTCAAATAATGGCCTCTCACCACCACCCCCAGAGTCCTGATGAGAAAGTCCTGGAGATAAATGAGCTCCTGTGTAAGCACATGCTGGGAAGCCTCCACCCAGGAAGAAAAGCGCTCTGTGCAAGGGGGAGGGGGCCCCATAGACACTTTCCCCTCGAAATATTAGAGCCGGGGAGAAGATGGCTTAAGTTACAATGATTTGTGATCTGAAAATGAATATGTATTTTTATTGCAGTGTTCATTATGCAGAGCACAGCAAGTTTTGCTTAAAGCAACCCCTGTATCATGTCATATAGATATTATATTGGATTTTGCGATGCACAAATTCATGAAGAACTATTTCACGGAGACTAATGAGGACTTGGAACGTGACCTTCTGGAGTGCATTGGTAGAATGGCTCCACTTCCCCCTTTGTCCCTCAAGCCAGTTTTCAGTGTGATCTTCCATTCCTATGCTCTAATATTATTGTTGATGGCTGCTGGTTTTTTTTAGACAAGATTTCTCTATGTAGCCTTGGCTGTCCTGGGCTCACTTTGTAGACCAGGCTAACCTTGAACTCACAGAGATCCACCTGCCTCTGCCTCCCAGACTACTGGAATTACAGTCATGTGCCACTATACCTGCCTCCTATGCTCTACTGAACATATGGAGTCAAAAATTGAGAGAAGCCCCATAAAGCAACCCTAACCTAAAGGAAGCAGATTTTACAGGAGCACTGTGAAGGGAGTGGATGCGCACTGAATGACATTACCTACAGCAGTGGTTCCCAGCCTTCCTGCAAGGCTTTATTATAGTTCCTCATATTGTGGTGACCCCCAACCATAAAATTATTTTTGTTCCTACTTCATAACTGTAATTTGGTTACTATTCAAGATTATAATAAATATCTGTATTTTCCGATGGTCTTAGGTGACCCCTATGAAAGGGTGTTTTGACTCCTTTCAGGGTTGCAACCCACAAGCTGAGAACCACTGATCTATCAAGTAAAATGATTAGCTAGGTTGTCCCCATGTGTATGCAAATTAGTTTATGTAGGATGCACAATTCTTAATGATGATGTCAAGTAATATCTATTATACTGTTTATATTTTACTAAAATTCCTAAACATATCTTTGGAGTCTACATATTCTTAGTTTCCATTGTTTTGATGACATTGTTCTGGCCTGTTGAATGCTCCTCAATTGGAGCTTTGTTGGTGCTTAGACAGGAATATGGTTTTAGAAAAGAGCTCCACATGGAAAAGGCCATTATTTTCAGATTATTGCAAGGCCCCACTAAGAACTGTGAGTGCTAAGCTTGACCTCCTGCCTGGAGAAACACGTGTAGGATTCTCTACAACATTTCTTTCCCACCGCCATTTATACTATGGTCTTCTAGAGAATTTGTGTACCCCACAAATAAAGCACAGAGAATCATGTAGCCATGTCCTCAAGAGCAGACCGTGTAAGATATCTGGAGCTCATCTGGATAAGGGGTCTGTCTGTTACCCTTTGTTTCTTTACTTATGTAACAGTTTATGTCAAGAATCACTCACTGTATATGTTTCTTTGTGGTTTGATATTATATTTTGTGGTTTACAGTGTTCCAGCATTGATCAATAGGAATACTTCTGATTTCTTCCTGTAGTCTCTTTGATATACCCTAAACTTGTGTACATGTGTATGCATGCAAGTGTGTGCACGCATGTGTATACAGGCACATGTATGTGTGCGTGTGTATTTTTACATGTTTGCATGTATGCATGCATGTGTTTGTATGCATGTGTGCGCATGCATGCGTATGTGTATTTTTATACTCACACATATGTGCATGTGTGCATGCATGTGTGTGTGTGTGTGTGTGTGTGTGAGTGTGTGCGTACATGTTTGTGTTTTGTTTTGAGTGCTTCTTTCCTCTCTGTTGTCATCAGATGCCCTGAGTTTGCTGCTTATTCTCTGTCCATGTTCTAGAGTGACTTGGCGTTCTGGCTTCTTTAACTTGAAAATAGTACTAAAGACAAAGATTTATGCACTGAGTATGACTATGGATTTTCTAATTGTGTGAGCCTATTTATCTACCTCCTTTCCCCCTTAAGTCTATTTTATGTGAATTTGTTGTCACTTGAGACCAAGATTTAATTAATAGAGATACAAAGTTAGAAAATGGAGCTCAACCATCTTCCCGTCTTTCTAATTTCAATAAATAATAACTCCGTCTAGAGCCTCCTCTTCAGAGCCAGGACACTAGCCTGGCATTAAGTTTAGTCCCCAACATGCTCTGCTCTCTTACTTATTTCTCTCTGCTTTCTCAAGCAATCCTCTATCTCATAAGTCTGCAATCTCCAGGTTTATTTTCCCTTTCCCTCCTCTGGCTGTGTCAGTCTAAGCCCCTATATCAGAGATGGCTTGGAAACCTAGGCCAGTGTGACACAAAAGCAGACACCGTATGCTTCTGCCTTAATGTATAAGCTCAAAAAGCAGGGTTCCTGCAACATAATGCAGTCAGTACCGTTATGCTTAGTTCTCTGATGGTCACCCCATCTCTTACAAGGTCATGGTCCAGGAGATAGGGAGTTTGTTAGGGGGCGGGCAATGTTTACTGGGCATTCAGGTAATATGCTGGGTGTGGTGACTACAATTGCAGTGCTAAGAACCAATGACAGGAAGTTCCCAGAGGCTTTCCTGGCCAGCCAGCAAGCTCCAGGTTCAGCGAGAGACTCTGCCTTAAAAACACAGATTGAACAGAAAATGAGGAAGACACACAATTCGTGACCTCTGGCCTGCACCTCCACATTCACAAGTGTATGACTTATACACACATGAGCATACACATGCATATACCACCACCACTACCACTACCACCACCACCAACAACAACAATGTAACCACAAAAAATAATAATTTTAAAAGTTATACTCAATTCCCTAAAACTTAAAATCTCCTCACAAGTGGGAATTTCTTTCATGTCATCCTGTTTATTCCTTCTATTATATTTTTATTGATATATGATTATATTTTACTGTTATATATTATTTTTTTTTGTTATGACATGTCTATTGCCCATGTTCCTCGGCATGTTGTGATCTCTATCAGAGAAGGTCTTGCTTTCCACTCTACTCCCAGTCTTGTGCAACATGGTTAGCATATGATTTGCATTTCATAAATATTTGTAGAATGCATATATGAATGAATGGATGGGCAAATGAACAAACCAGTGAACGAGTGATAGACCAATCTTGAGCAACAAGCCTTTTTATAGTCTTAGGTTCAAGAAGCCTAAAATAACCTAGTCATCTCACTGAAGAATATAAAAAAGAGGTATCCAGGGAACATAAACGCTATCAAAAATAGGATAGAATGTTACCAAGACTCTGGGGACAGAACATTAACATGAGAGCTTAGAGATAAGTATGATCCCCAGGCAGACAAAGGGCCAGGTGTATCTGTATTGAGAAGGCATTCAAGGTAGTAGGTGAGACACGATAGAGACATGGGGTTACCATGGATGCATCAAGCATCAAGAGTAAAGTCTTGGAACAGCTCCAAGGAAGGATGGGAAAAGAGTTGGGGGTCCTGGGAATGAAGAAGAAGAGGAGTGTACAGAAGGAGCAACATATGACATGGGCTTCAGTAAGTCATTTTGACAGATGAAGAGAAAGACTAGAAGTGGAGGTAGGAATCTAAAGATGGAATCTGGACTGCTGGTGCTAGGTGCTCGGACCAGCTCTCCGCATGAAAGACAGTCGATGCTGCATAGATAGAAGTGAATGCTGCAGTAGTTGGCCTGATGTTCTGAGAACAGCGGAGTGTGGGGGCTAGGATATAGGGCTCCTTAAATGGTTCCTGTTTTGTTTTGTTTGTTTTTACATTTTATTTATGGGAGTGGCACCTAACTGCTAAACAGTATGTGTGGAAGTAAGAACAATCCACAGGAGCCTAGGTTATGTCAAAGTGACAGATAAAGCTAACTACTACAGCCCACTCCTTGACAACTTGGCACACAAATATATCTTGTTAAAACGTCAACTTTTTAATTTATTTTTTTTGTCCACAAGATGTCATGTTAATGTTAAAATAAAATAAAACACAGTACAACTTTAAAAGTCCTACAGTCTTTAAAAATTTCCAGCTCTTTAGAACTGCAAGATCTCATTTAAAAGCAGAAGGATTGTAGGTTCCTATATAGTTAAAAAAAAACCAAAACTTTCAAACTTTCTTATTCCAAAAGAAAAAAGCTATGAGATTAAAACAATTACACATAAGCAAACCCAAAATTTCTCAGTGAAAATCCAAATCTTGTTCAACATCTGGAGCTCAATCATGGTCTACAAGGTTCCCAAGGGTTGGGCGGTTCCACCCATCTGGCCCTGCTATCCATAGCACATACAGTTTATCTTCTAGGTTTAGATTGGCCCCACTGCTTTTGAACAACAGTCCATGATCTTGACCTCTCCAACATCCTAGGGTTTTCACTGTAACTGAGACTTCACTTTCACCAAGAGCCTCACAGAACCTCTCTGCTCAACCCAGTGACTAGGTGTTAGGTCTCAGCTACTCTCCATGAGCCCTTTATGCCTTCAAAATCTATACCACCTCCATGGTTCTGATCTACTATTTTCCGAGTCCTGCTGTGAGGTTCAAATTCAGCCCAGCCCCATGGGCCAGCTCTGTTTGCTGACTCTGAAACAGAACACAACAACAACAACAACAACAACAACAACAACAACAACAACCAATTTCCTGTTGTCTCCATGAAGCATGAAGGGTTTCAATTCACTAGGGCTGAACTGTTCATTGTAGTCCATTCTTCAGGCCCAGATAGATGACCAGGACACATAGATTCTTAATCCAAATTATCATAAAAACAGCATGAGAAAGTCTTGCTTCCCTGTGAAATTTTACAAGCCAGGCCTCCATTGTCTTCCCTGCTCTTGGCATTCTTCTTTTCCAAGCTTCCACAGAATGCCCATCTCCATTCTGAACACTCAACATCTTGTCCAACCCACATTTCTAAGGGTCTTGCAGCCTTTCAATAAAATAGTCAAATGCATAAAAGTTCCATGGTCAGGTCCATCACTGCAACATCTACTTATCTGGGCCAATTTCTTCTCTAGTTCCTTTCTGTGGATAAAGAGCGATAACCAAAAACAACTTGTGAGGAGGAAAAGACTTATTTGGCTTATACTTCAAGGTCAATTCCATCATGGAAGGAAGTCAGGAGAGGAACTAAAATAGAAACTTGAAAGCAAAAATCATAAAAGAATCCTGCTTACAAATCTGTGAGCACATGAGATATCTGGGGACAAATCAAAACCGGTCACTTTTCTCATGAATTATAGAGTCATGTTAGTGAATTTGAACCTACTTTGTATGATCCAAAAGTCTTCATTCATAGCTACTTCTTTAAAAAAAGAAAGAAAGAGAGAAAGAAAGAAAGTAGAACTCTCAGTGAACACATTTGAGAACTCATCATTGGCACAGAAACATCACAAACATATAAGAGGAGTACATGTCTTGAAGTCTTGAGCATACGAAAACACAGGCAAAATAAATGGCAAGATGTCACCTTGGTGGCAATGTGGTAGACCCAGCTGATGGGAGCATAGTGAAACTAGGATTTTTCCACCTTTGCATTTCTGATATTTCATGCAAAGCAGCAGCCCTCAGCCTGTGAGTTGCAACCCTGTGGGGGTTGAGTGATTTTTTCATGAGGGGTTGCCTAAAACCATCAGAAAACACAGACATTTATATTGCAATTTATAACACTTGCAAAATTATAGCTATGAAGTAGCAATGAAAATAACTTCATGGTTAGGGGTTACCACAAAGTGAGGAATGGAATTAAAGGGTCACAGTATTAGGAATGTTGAGAACCGCTAGTGTAAGGACTGCTTCCACCCACTCTGGGAACAGCACAAACTTGTATCTGGAGGATGGCTTTGGGCATGCCCAAGCTTTGGCTGTTGCAAGATGACACTGTCACCTCCAAATTTTACCCTCAGGGGAACCTGCACTTTGCCTGGGTAGCACAACAGAGCTGACCCTGATGGTGTGATGGTGGTTGAGCCAGTCCCAAGGACAATGAGGGCAGGAGAGCTTGCCCTGCCACTCATCTGCCATGAGGAGGTGTAGGTGAAGAAACACTGCCCTCCTGACCCTCACTATCTGTGTCAGGCAGAAGAGCTGGCCCCAGGTCATGAGAGTGAGAGAACTGTCCCTGCTCCTGTCCATTTGCAGCACTCCGGAGAGCAGGCCCTTCCCCTCACTTAGGCAGCACAGTAGATCTGGCCTTGGTGCCATGGTAGTGGGTAAGCCAGCCCCAAGGCCATAAAAGTGGGAAAGCAGTCCTTGGCCCTTGCTGGCTGGGGTACTAGGTGAGCTAGCTGGGACAGTGCTGGAGAGCTCACCCTGGTGGTGTCAGTATGCAGGAGAGCTGGCAGGCTAACAACCTCAGCTACCACCCAGGTCCAGATTGAAGGATTTAAGTTGGCCCACCCCAACATCTACGAACTGCTGGAGCATGTGAAGGGGCCAAACCTGCAGATCAAAGCTGCAGAATCTCTGTGACACAGGGCAACAACAGGACATCTGAGAGGAGTCCCAGTGAGCATCCAGTATTGATAGTGTAGCAGAGGCCAGAGGCTTTGAAACAGTCATATGGCTCATTGAAATGAACATTTGCAAGGACAGAAGTGTGAACAAAGGGTATATATACTGTGTGACAAGATGTTTTGTTGTTGTTGTTTTGTTTTGTTTTTCTTTTCCATTTTCTTTGGAGGGAAAAGTTGTGAGGGCAGACAGCAGATATAAAGGGATGGTGAGAGAAATGACTTTGGGATGCATGATGCAAAATTCACAAAGAATCAATTTTAAAAAGTTAATTTTCTTATACCTAGGAACTGTGCAATTGAGTTACAAAAAGAAAACCTTCCCCCCAAAACGTCTAATTATATTTTAGATACAATTCTGTTATAGTTCATATTATCTTTGAGCACCTTCAGCCCTGAGATACGGGTTAGAGAAACCTGCTATAGTATGGTCTTACAAGTAGTTCTTGAAAGGAGGAGGTCTGTAGTGCTGAGACATGCTGACCAAGGTGTGTGAGGAGCAGAAAGCTAGGAAGTGGGTTCATTTGGAGCAGCTCGACTTCTATGCTTCCTTTCCACAGCCCTGCAGGGAGAATTGTTACCCAAAGCCCTTTTCTTCTGCTCCAAAGTCAAGACTTTTTTTTGCAAGGATTCCATTAACAGCAGGTTGTAAATCTGATGACTAACAAGCCCACTGATAGGTCCAGATGGTTAAGGCCTAAGCTTGTGCACAGGAGTACAACAAATAAAGAGAATGAGTGGGTATGTCAAAACATTGGCCCTTTGGTGAGAAGAAGACAACGACTAGCAGAACGCCAACACTCACTCATGATGGCTTGAGAATAAATCCACCCGCCCCTCCCCCTCCTGCTACCCCAGTTCAGCTCAAAGGCTGCTCCTTTACTCCTTTCCCTTTGCATTTCCTGTGTGATTAGAAACCAAGTCTTACATGCATGAAAACTGATATTGCAGTCAGTCTTTCCTACCATTTCGATTGGCTTGTACGGAAATAAAACCATGACCCCCTAAGCCTATTTGAACATTGGCATGAAAGGTGTCTTAGAAACAACTAGTGTTTTAGACTCACCAAGACAGGAAAATGTTTTCTTCAAGGTTGTCAGATACAAATAGCCAAAACACTATAAATGTAACATTAATTTAATTCCTGATTGGTTTGTGGTTCTTCTTGCTGCATGCAGTTTATCTTATATATGAGTAATAATATGAATGTACATGTAAAAAATAAAATGAAAATAAAATCAAAATCAAAAATAAATAAAAATTAAAATTAAAAAAACAAACAAAAGAAAAGAAATCACTAGTGTGCAGTTGAGGTTATTGTTCAGTAGATACTGTGTGAGTATTGCCAGAATAAGGATCTGAATTCAATGCCCTAGAAGCCTGCCCTCCCTCCTACCGCCAACAAAGCCAGGCATGATGTCACACACTTCTAATCCCTAGGAAAATGGAGGACAACAGATTCCTGGAGCACACTGACAAGCCAGCCTAGCCTATGGGGAAAGAATGCCAATGAGAACTCTTCTCTCAGAAAACAAAACAACAACAAAAAACAAAAAACAAGTAACCAAGGTAGACAGTGTCTGTGGAATGACAGCTGAGGGTGTCCTCTCTCTCCACACACGTGTTCACACATATGCCTGTACACACACACACGAACATACATACACAGGAGAAATCACTGATGGGGGTACATTATAAAAATATAAAGTAAGGCCTAATTGGTAAGGAGCACCCTAACACACGTCTCTAAGTGCTGAATAGGGAACTTGTCGAGCCACTGCTGGGCCTGTCCACTTCTCTTAAAAGGTATTATCCGGGCTCCAGCTTGTAAGATACAGAAAGTGATTATGACGAGAGGAAGTGAAAGAAGACCGACTAATATGCGAACACCCAGGAGCTGAAAGGATCAGACTCTATGAACAGGAAGGAACCGGAGTCAAGGATGTTTTGGCCTAAGCAGGCCTACTTCTCTGTCCTGCCATTCTTACGAGCTAGCTGCAGCAGTTACACTCCAGAGGACTTCTCTTGGAGCCCAGTGCTGGAGGCAGTGTGGCACCAGATTCCTCCCACAACAGAACTAGACACTGGAGAGACCACCAGGGCCAAATGTGTGATGGAGAGGAGACCCTTCTACAGTGCTCACAGGGAAATTGAGGTGTGAAAGGAAATCATAGGATGGACAGATGTTGGCAGCCAAAACACCAGCAAATGATCCATCTGTGGGACTCTCCCCAAATGACCCCAGCCTCTGTGTCAGGACCATTTGTTCACTTGTATCAGACAATTTTATTGAATACTATACAACTCCTAAGGCCCCAGCAATATAAAGAAAATCTAGCACACAGCATCCAAAGCCATTCTTAGGCCTTCTGCCACCTTCCTAACCCCTGTTGGAGTCTACAATACCATACGGAAACCACCTTCTCCACATTGGCAATGGTGGTTCTGCCTGATCACTATCGTCACCTCTTCTCACATTGTGTCCCCCTTGTGTGATCCTTGAGAAGTCTCCCTCAGCTCCCAGCATCGTCCTAATCTTAAGTGTGATTGAAGAAACTGCTCAGGTGTGCCTTTTCCAAGAGGACCCACATTTGAAACCTACTAATGTTTTCTCTTAGAGCTGGCGCCTGGCCCACAGAAGGAGCTCATCATATGTGAATAATGAATCTATTCATCCTTCTAGGTCTAGCCTCAACTGCTATGAACTCCATACAAACTTTTCCTGACCCTGAGGCAGAATTGGCCCCCGTTTCCTCAAGTTCTCACAGCATTGTGACAATACTTAGAGTTGCCTGATGATCCAGGGCCACCGATAAACTACAAGTTTCCCTTGAATGGAAATCACATTTTACAAATCTCTTTACACAATACCTAGGATGTATTATCTTTGCCATTCAGTGCAGTAGTCACTAGGCTCATGCAGTTATTTAAAGTAAAATGTAATAAGTAAAAATTAAATTAAGTACATTATTAATTTTTTTCAGTTCAATCAGTCACATGCTTAAGCTCTTAATAGTCACATGGGGCTATGGAGTATCACATTGGACACTGGTAATGTAGACGGCTTCCATTAGCACAAAGCATTCTGTTAGACAACACTGTTAGTCACTCACCATATAACAGAGAAATAAACTTGAAACTTTACCAAGCGCCACTCACTCATTGTGCTAAGGGCATTTCCTGGATCATCTCAATTAATTCTAAGAACCACACTATAAAGTAGACAACATTGTTCCCATTTTATCAATGAAGAAACTGAGGCCCAGAAATATAAGTGATTTGGTCATAAAACTTGTAGCTATTAGGGTTATATTTTACTATCTCCAAACACAAGGCTCATGACGACTATGGAATGTCCTTTCTGTTCAAAGGAGTATAGTTTTGCATAAATAAAATGGATAGTGAGTTCTTTGTTTAAATCCTAATCTCCCACCATGGGGGTTGTTCCACCTTGGGAGAACTGCAATGTGGGAGGTAAAGAGTGACTCCAGGGGTCACCATGAAAATTCAGAATGTATGAAGGCCTGCATAGCTCACAGAGGCCTGTATAGCTCACAGAGGCCTGTATAGCTCACAGAGGCCTGTATAGCTCACAGAGGCCTGCATAGCTCACAGAGGCCTGTATAGCTCACAGAGGCCTGTATAGCTCACAGAGGACCTGTATAGGTCACAGAGGACCTGTATAGCTCACAGAGGACCTGTATAGCTCACAGAGGCCTGTATAGCTCACAGAGGCCTGTATAGCTCACAGAGGCCTGTATAGCTCACAGAGGACCTGTATAGGTCACAGAGGACCTGTATAGCTCACAGAGGACCTGTATAGCTCACAGAGGCCTGTATAGCTCACAGAGGCCTGTATAGCTCACAGAGGACCTGTATAGCTCACAGAGGACCTGTATAGCTCACAGAGGCCTGCATAGCTCACAGAGGCCTGTATAGCTCACAGAGGCCTGTATAGCTCACAGAGGCCTGTATAGCTCACAGAGGCCTGTATAGCTCACAGAGGCCTGTATAGCTCACAGAGGCCTGTATAGCTCACAGAGGCCTGCATAGCTCACAGAGGGCCTGTATAGCTCACAGAGGCCTGTATAGCTCACAGAGGACCTGTATAGCTCACAGAGGACCTGTATAGCTCACAGAGGACCTGTATAGCTCACAGAGGCCTGTATAGCTCACAGAGGACCTGTATAGCTCACAGAGGCCTGTATAGCTCACAGAGGCCTATATAGCTCACAGAGGACCTGTATAGCTCACAGAGGCCTGCATAGCTCACAGAGACCTGTATAGCTCACAGAGGCCTGTATAGCTCACAGAGACCTGTATAGCTCACAGAGGCCTGTATAGCTCACAGAGGCCTGCATAGCTCACAGAGGCCTGCATAGCTCACAGAGGCCTGTATAGCTCACAGAGGCCTGTATAGCTCACAGAGGCCTGCATAGCTCACAGAGGCCTGCATAGCTCACAGAGGCCTGCATAGCTCACAGAGGCCTGCATAGCTCACAGAGACCTGTATAGCTCACAGAGGCCTGTATAGCTCACAGAGACCTGTATAGCTCACAGAGGCCTGTATAGCTCACAGAGGCCTGCATAGCTCACAGAGGCCTGCATAGCTCACAGAGGCCTGCATAGCTCACAGAGGCCTGTATAGCTCACAGAGGACCTGTATAGGTCACAGAGGCCTGCATAGCTCACAGAGGACCTGTATAGGTCACAGAGGCCTGTATAGCTCACAGAGACCTGTATAGCTCACAGAGGACCTGTATAGCTCACAGAGACCTGTATAGCTCACAGAGGCCTTTATAGCTCACAGAGGCCTGTATAGCTCACAGAGACCTGTATAGCTCACAGAGGACCTGTATAGCTCACAGAGGCCTGTATAGCTCACAGAGGACCTGTATAGCTCACAGAGGACCTGTATAGCTCACAGAGGCCTGCATAGCTCACAGAGGCCTGTATAGCTCACAGAGGCCTGTATAGCTCACAGAGGCCTGTATAGCTCACAGAGGCCTGTATAGCTCACAGAGGCCTGTATAGCTCACAGAGGCCTGCATAGCTCACAGAGGGCCTGTATAGCTCACAGAGGCCTGTATAGCTCACAGAGGACCTGTATAGCTCACAGAGGACCTGTATAGCTCACAGAGGACCTGTATAGCTCACAGAGGCCTGTATAGCTCACAGAGGACCTGTATAGCTCACAGAGGCCTGTATAGCTCACAGAGGCCTATATAGCTCACAGAGGACCTGTATAGCTCACAGAGGCCTGCATAGCTCACAGAGACCTGTATAGCTCACAGAGGCCTGTATAGCTCACAGAGACCTGTATAGCTCACAGAGGCCTGTATAGCTCACAGAGGCCTGCATAGCTCACAGAGGCCTGCATAGCTCACAGAGGCCTGTATAGCTCACAGAGGCCTGTATAGCTCACAGAGGCCTGCATAGCTCACAGAGGCCTGCATAGCTCACAGAGGCCTGCATAGCTCACAGAGGCCTGCATAGCTCACAGAGACCTGTATAGCTCACAGAGGCCTGTATAGCTCACAGAGACCTGTATAGCTCACAGAGGCCTGTATAGCTCACAGAGGCCTGCATAGCTCACAGAGGCCTGCATAGCTCACAGAGGCCTGCATAGCTCACAGAGGCCTGTATAGCTCACAGAGGACCTGTATAGGTCACAGAGGCCTGCATAGCTCACAGAGGACCTGTATAGGTCACAGAGGCCTGTATAGCTCACAGAGACCTGTATAGCTCACAGAGGACCTGTATAGCTCACAGAGACCTGTATAGCTCACAGAGGCCTGTATAGCTCACAGAGGCCTGTATAGCTCACAGAGACCTGTATAGCTCACAGAGGACCTGTATAGCTCACAGAGACCTGTATAGCTCACAGAGGCCTGTATAGCTCACAGAGACCTGTATAGCTCACAGAGGCCTGTATAGCTCACAGAGGCCTGTATAGCTCACAGAGACCTGTATAGCTCACAGAGGCCTGTATAGGTCACAGAGGCCTGCATAGCTCACAGAGGACCTGTATAGGTCACAGAGGCCTGTATAGCTCACAGAGGACCTGTATAGCTCACAGAGGCCTGTATAGCTCACAGAGGACCTGTATAGCTCACAGAGGCCTGTATAGCTCACAGAGGACCTGTATAGCTCACAGAGGCCTGTATAGCTCACAGAGGCCTATATAGCTCACAGAGGACCTGTATAGCTCACAGAGGCCTGCATAGCTCACAGAGACCTGTATAGCTCACAGAGGCCTGTATAGCTCACAGAGACCTGTATAGCTCACAGAGGCCTGTATAGCTCACAGAGGCCTGCATAGCTCACAGAGGCCTGCATAGCTCACAGAGACCTGTATAGCTCACAGAGGCCTGTATAGGTCACAGAGGCCTGCATAGCTCACAGAGGACCTGTATAGCTCACAGAGGCCTGTATAGGTCACAGAGGCCTGTATAGCTCACAGAGGACCTGTATAGCTCACAGAGGCCTGTATAGCTCACAGAGGCCTGTATAGCTCACAGAAGACCTGTATAGCTCACAGAAGACCTGTATAGCTCACAGGGGCCTGTATAGCTCACAGAGGCCTGTATAGCTCACAGAGGCCTGCATAGCTCACAGAGGGCCTGTATAGCTCACAGAGGCCTGTATAGCTCACAGAGGACCTGTATAGCTCACAGAGGACCTGTATAGCTCACAGAGGCCTGCATAGCTCACAGAGGACCTGTATAGCTCACAGAGGCCTATATAGCTCACAGAGGACCTGTATAGCTCACAGAGGCCTGTATAGCTCACAGAGGACCTGTATAGCTCACAGAGGACCTGTATAGCTCACAGAGGACCTGTATAGCTCACAGAGGCCTGTATAGCTCACAGAGGACCTGTATAGCTCACAGAGGCCTGTATAGCTCACAGAGACCTGTATAGCTCACAGAGGCCTGCATAGCTCACAGAGGCCTGCATAGCTCACAGAGACCTGCATAGCTCACAGAGGCCTGTATAGCTCACAGAGACCTGTATAGCTCACAGAGGCCTGTATAGCTCACAGAGGCCTGCATAGCTCACAGAGGCCTGCATAGCTCACAGAGGCCTGCATAGCTCACAGAGACCTGTATAGCTCACAGAGGCCTGTATAGCTCACAGAGACCTGTATAGCTCACAGAGGCCTGTATAGCTCACAGAGGCCTGTATAGCTCACAGAGACCTGTATAGCTCACAGAGGCCTGTATAGGTCACAGAGGCCTGCATAGCTCACAGAGGACCTGTATAGGTCACAGAGGCCTGTATAGCTCACAGAGGACCTGTATAGCTCACAGAGGCCTGTATAGCTCACAGAGGACCTGTATAGCTCACAGAGGCCTGTATAGCTCACAGAGGCCTGCATAGCTCACAGAGGCCCTCATAGCTCACAGAGGACCTGTATAGCTCACAGAGGCCTGTATAGCTCACAGAGGCCTGTATAGCTCACAGAGACCTGTATAGCTCACAGAGGCCTGTATAGCTCACAGAGGCCTGTATAGCTCACAGAGGACCTGTATAGCTCACAGAGGCCTGTATAGCTCACAGAGGACCTGTATAGCTCACAGAGGCCTGTATAGCTCACAGAGGCCTGTATAGCTCACAGAGGCCTGTATAGCTCACAGAGGACCTGCATAGCTCACAGAGGAACTTCATGGCTCACAGAACACAGCACATATCCAACCAATCTCTGACACTTCCTTCTCTATATTTGAAACCCTAGGTCATCAGAAACTTTTTAGTAGAGTTGGAAGTAACTCAGAAATCCATTATAAGCATTCCCTCAAATGTTTGGTTCTAATTTCAGGAGGCATGCCTTACGTCCTCATCAATAGCATTCGAATGTGCCTTTTACAAAGTCTTTGATTTACTGCCCACACAATTTGTGTCATGTTAGTAATGTAAGATGACAGAAGGTGGGGGACAGAAGTGGCTGCCAAGGAAAGAAGAGCTTCCAGCAAGGAAGGAATTACCTCGATCGATGTGAACAGAGGCAATTATAGAGTTTAAGAGGAAAGATTCAAGTGCTGGCCCAACTAGGGGTTCAAGGCCACACCTCTTCTCTAGTGGCTGAGTCCCCTGAAAAGCTTTGAAGGGAAAGAAACCTGATTCTTACTGACTGAGGACAGCTTGTGGCAATTAATAAATGCCACAGTTCAGGCAGGCTGTTAGCGTACTGCCTAGAAGGTCAGGTCTAAATCAAATCACACGAAACCAAAACGCAACAGATCTGCTAGGGAACTGAGAGACAGAGAAAGCTTGTTTCCAAAGCAAAAGCACCGGCAATGAAACCATCTCCTTAGGCTCCTTGCACTGCTTCTCCTGGGCATGCTTTATGTCTACCTCTGGGCCTTTGCTCTCAAGCGTCTCAAGAAGTGCTCTCTGATCTGGTTGAGTTACAGGACCAAGTAATGGCCAAGCTGGCTGGCCACGCTTGATAGTCAGTGGGGGAGGAGGACTTGGAGTATACTTGACACCATGGGTCCAGCTTTGTTTCCATGATGTTGCCTCAGTTGCCTCTTTCTGTGTGCTGGCCTCACTGCTGAGTGGGCAGGTAGAAGGCTGTGATGGTTCTAAGAGCTCAAACATGTAAGGCCCTGTGGGACATTGGGTTATTACTCCGACTCTTCAGACACTCCCCCACTCTACTGCAAATTTGTTACCGTGGCCTTCCCTGGTGACTCAGCAGGTGGGCTAAGCTCATCGGTTCTTTCACCAGCATGATGTTAGCAGCTCTGGTGGAGCCTAGGTGGAGAAACAGTCACCTCTTAATGCTCAACCCTCTGCCATCAAAACAGGCATAACCCAGTCTCCTGGTTTTGAGAAGGGATAGAAAACTTGTGTATGACCCCAAGATAAGTCAATGAAACCCTAGATGTATTTTTGAACCTTTACAAGTCTGGGAGAACTAAATAGCTCCAGCTAGCAAGGCCCAGATTAGCTTGCATGATGCTTCTTGCTGGACCTGCCAAGACGTCAAGGGACTGTCACCATGAAGAATTCTAGTGGCATAGCTGACATTGGAAGTATGCAGCGACAGCAACAACTACTTCAGAAGACAGAATCTCTTCTAAAATTTCACCATAAGAGCAAGACAATGTCTTATGAGCACAGAAAAAGCTTTTTCTTGTATCTCATTGGCCCAAGCTAGATAGCAACCAATCATAGCAAAGGTGATGGACTTATCCTTAGAAAAACTGGACAGATATAGCCATATGGCATGGTGATGGTTTGGATAGAGTTAGCCCTCAAAGGCTATATTATTTAACTGCGTTGGTCATTAGGGTTGGTCTCTACTTTACAGGGACTAGGAGATCAGGCTTTGTTGGAGTAGGCATGGCTGTACTGGAGGAAGTGTTTCACTGGGGATGGGATTTGGGGTTTCAGAAGCTCAAACCAGGCCCAGTGTCTCACTCTCTTCCTGCTGTATCCAGATGTAGAAGTCCCAGCTACCTCTCCAGCACCATGTCTTCCTGTGTGCTGCCATGCCTCCTGCCATAATAGACAAGCCAGCCCCAATTAAAGGTTTTCCTTTATAAGAGTTGCCATGGTCATGGTGTCTATGCAGAGCAATAGAATGTTGACTAAGACATATGAGGCTCCCGTGCCTCAGGATCCCCTTGGGACACTGTCCCACCACAAGGCTGGGATATTTTCCCAGCCCTCAAAGTTGTGGACACCCTTCCATGTGAGTACAAGAAAACAGACGACACCACCCACAACAGGTAAGCTTAGTTCATCTGCTGGGCCACCGTGGATAACAGGGCCAACATCACCAGGATGAGAAAGTGTATTCCTCCCTGGGAGAACTGAGGAGGGCGTGAACTGGATAATCTAGTTTATCACAGGGTAATGCATGCATGTCAGACCCAGAACCACAGCATCCCTTCTCCTTACAATATGAAGATAAAGCAATCATAGGGGAGAAAGTGGGCGTCAGGCAACTGGGGAGGGATCTCGCTGGTAAATTAATGCCTTGTAGCATGAAGACCTAGGTTTCATGCCTAGAACTAACATAAACATCAGCCAGGCATGCTGGTGTCCCTATGATTTGTGATCAGCCATATGAGCTTATTTGGTGAGTTCTACACTGAAGAGGAACTCTTTCTCAAAAAAAAAATGGACAAACAGTACCTACAGAGTGACCTCTGGTCTTTGCATGTCCACACGTAAATGTAGATAAAAATGCCAATATACAGAAACTTCTCCTCCCCCCGCCTCTCTCTTGTACACACACACACACACACACACACACACACAAACTGGCAGCTTTCCTAAAGCTGAGGAGTTGTGAAGCAACCATGCCTCTGGGGATCTGATAAAGTAATGATTTACTGAAAAGGGGAATGGATATCAAGAGGGAACGTTCTCCCACACTTATCACGCTCTGGGCTCATTTGAAGTCCCGGACTCATCCATGAAGACTGTCAGAACTGCCTAGCCCCTGCGTGCTCTAACCTACGCAGCCCTAACTGGACTGTCTTCTTGCTACAGATAGGAGTGTTTCAGGTTATTTCTCAGTTAGAATCAACACCCAAAACAGGGAGGGGTTTTTGTCTGTTTGTTTATTTTTGTTGTCTTTGTTGTTTTGTTTGTTTGTTTGTTTGTTTAGACAGCGTAGCCCTGGCTTCCTAGAACTTTCTCTGTAGACCAGGCTGGCCTTGAACTCACAGAAATCCTCCTGACTCTGCCTCCTGAGTGGTAGGATTAAAGGCGTGTGTCACCACTGCCCAGCAGGAGTTTTTATTTTAATGTAACTCTAACACTGTGGTTGAAAATCTTGGCCTATATCATGGCTCCTACACCCAGCTCTTAGCTCTACAACTTATTACTTCTAGGAATTAATGAACGCTCATCACCTTCTGTTTAGCCTTTGTTTCTAAACATGAGAGTCAATGATAGCACGATAATGATTGAACATACTCGTTATTAAATATTAGCTTCAGAATAATTGAATTGGAACATTTTCCCCATGAGATATTGTCAATGTAATAAACTTTGGGAGACAAAATGACACATGCCCTCTTAGAAATGCAAATGAGAGTGCCTGGATGAGTCATCAGAGACAGATGACCTAGGCTGTCATCTTATACCATCTCTTGATAGATGATACGTTAGATCTCAATTTAGTTAGATTGCTTTCAGTAGCTGGGAGTCAAAATCTGCCATTTCTCTCTCTATGTATATTACATATGAACATACACACACAAACACACACATACACACACATACACACACACAGGCATCTGAGAATGCATTTTCTCAACAAGTGAAGCAGGAAGCAGCCTTGCCTATACCTGTTGTGGTAATTAGATCTGTTTAAGGAGAAAGGAAAATTGAGTATCTTCTGCCCTCACCACTCTCTGGGCTCAATCAAAATCCAAGGTCTTCTGTGAAAACTGTCCGAGCTCTCTAGGTCCCCAGCTTGCTACTACTGTGGAGTCCCACAGTGTCTATGGAAAAGTATCACAGAATAGATTCTTCTTTTTAACCCGTCTCTCTATTTCCCTATATGCATGTATATGTGTACATGCCATGGCAGTCAGAGAATAACCTTGGGTGTCTGTCCTTACCGTCCTTGTTTGAGACAGATCTCTTGTTCACCAAAGCAGACACCAAGCTGTCTGGAGAGCTTACAAGCACTCTTCTGGGTGCATCTCTTACCTTGCTGCAAGAGCAACAAAATTACAGGTATGTGCTATTATGTCCAACTTCATGTAGGTTCTGGGCTCTAAACTCAGGCTCTCAAGTTTGCATGGCAAGCACTTTACCCATGGAGCTATTGTCCCATCCCCATAGAGAAGGAAGTTCTCTCTTTTCCACAGGACAGACATCTGAGATACAGGTGCTTCCAGGTTTGACTCGGGTGGAGCACCTCTTCCTAGCCAACTGTCTTCTTAGAGTTCTCGCTGAGAACCCCTCTGTCCATCTTATGAGAATACATCCCATCACATACAAATTGCACCCTCAGATCCTCATTCGACCCTAAGGTTTTCTAAAAGGCTGTTTCTGTTATGGGGCCACAGCGAATAGTGCAGCTGCTCATATGAGTGTTAAGGAGGTGCAGTTCAGTCTGGAGTAGGAACTTGGGCAGAAATGCCATCGTACTGGAATGCCAGGATAGAAATGTGAAGCCTAGAAAGTTGCTGAGGTGTTAATCTGTTTCTCCCTTGAGTTCTCAGAGAACTACCCTCCAACAGACCAATTTGCTCGGTGGCCCTGTCTTTATGACATAGTTAGGTAGCTCTATCTTCCCGTGTCGTACTTGTAAGCCACTCTGAGAGCAACACTGTCAGTAAGTTACGAGTTTGGAGAACAAGCTTCTGTTTGTTCTCATCTAGGCCAGCCTACGGTCCTCTCTGATCCAGTGCCAATCTAGCAGCCTCTGAAACACGGGTGCCCTTCCACAAGAAAGAGATTTTCAGTTGGGGTTTAATATCATCTCAATAAACCTATTTGCTCCATTTAAGAACAAAATTCTTGCCCAGACTCCAAGTCATCTCAGTCACTCTAATTCTTAAAGCCCAAAGAGTGATGTGCAATTTGGTGAGTTTCAGGAGGTCTCAAATGGCTTTAATGATTAACAAACTTCTTCAGGAGGCTTTATCTTGAACTGGTCACACACATGGCAAAAAAAAAAGGGGGGGGAGAGAATAATCTCACAAAGAAGTTAAGAAGGCTAAAGTTTTTCAGCTCAGAGAAAATAAGGCCAAGAATGTCTAAGCACACAGTAGACTCAAAGCCGATACCCAGATCTTTCTCCGCCTCCCCCACAAGCAATACAGAGCATGAGGTCACACACATGGAAACCGTTCCTAATAGGAAAAGAAGCTTTAAATGAGAGTAGCAATCTGAACCTTTGGAGGCAGTCCCAATGTGTTTGTAACTGTGTAAACAGACCCACTGACCTTTCACAATGTTATGTCGTCCAAGGGCCAGAAGTAGAAAACCAGCTTTTCAGATGATGTTTGAGTTTCTCAGGGTAAGAAAGATAGAATATGGATCTTCTAGTCATTTGTGACCTATTTACTGGTCAAGTTACACAGTTGGTTCCCTTAAAGAAAAAGAGGTTTGTGTATGTGTGGGTTCTTCAATAAACTGAAGAGAAAGTGGCCCTGAATCCATCTCCTTTAATCACCAATCTTTGATGCAAACAGATTCTTTAATAGCCCTTCATCAGACAGATGGGACCCAGTAGTCATTACAATATTACGGTTCCTGTGTGGATATGGCCAGGCACTTACTGGAACTTCACAAGGCCACAGGAAGAAGGAAAATGAAGAGTAGGGTCATCACATCCTTGTCAATCCCGCTAGGGCATTCCCTGTCTCAGTGCATCTCCACTTGAGGCTAAGACAAGGATTTGATCCCCCATCTCATCGTTATAGATGTAGCTTCCTCCCTCACTACAGCACAGAGCTTGGTGCCATGACCCATTTCCTATAGGCTCTGATGCTTCCAGCTAGCCTTTCCTGGTGCCCTCCATCACCCTCCAGGCTGGCAGGTAGGCAGGTAGGTTAGAGCCAGGGCTTATTCCCCCAGCACTCCTGTGCCTTTCCTTCCACCCTTCTTTCTGGACAGTGCAGGAGGCTGGGATCTGAGTCTCTGAGAAGACAGACAGGCAGAAAGCCTGCATGAGGTTTCAGTTCCCACCACAGTTCAGTGATCTGTACATCAAGTGGTAGCCTCATGGATATCCTTACTGTCCGGGTGAACGGTATTCTCTGAGAACTTAGGCACGAGGGCAGCAGAGGGGGAGCCACAAGACAGACTTCAAGTATCTCAGTCCCAGAGGAGCGTATCAATCCATTCTGGCTGAGGCAGAGCTGAAGTTTTTGGGCACAAGAACTCTAGCCCTGGATTTTTTTCTTTAAAGGGAGCAAGCACGCTTGGCGTTTGCTCTCTGACCCTTCCCCCTCAAGGGAAGATATGACGTCAATGATCTACAAACAAATTTATATGCTATTTTTGAGCCAGAGCCCATGATTCATCCTGTCTAGTCAGAACTTCATCACAAAGCCATATGGAGAAGAACGACCAAGATGATCCCTCTACATGAGCTCAGGTAGCCACGGGGCCCGGCACCACTTAGTGCCTCCTCACAAGGGAGCGCACCGTGGATTCCATCCAACTTTGCTATCTCAAAGCTATCCCTGTCCTTTCTAAGAATCAAGGTGGGACATTCTCAGAGAGTCCTGAATCTCTAGGACCTTGCTCATTTCCTTGAAACACCACTAACATGCTGATACTTTTCAACTGCGCTGACTCTCTCTACATCACTAAGGCAGTTGCTCAAACTGAAACCACTGAGAAATCCTACAGGAAAAGACTCCTTCTCACTGTGCTCAGCTCTGAGAACCTCTTGTGTATCCTATTTGGTGGTTAGTTTCCACTTGACTAGATTAAGAGTCACCTAGGAGGACTAGAGATTGGATCAGCAGTTAAGAGTTCTTGTCGCTATCACAGAGCATCCATATTTTGGTTCCTGTCACCCACATAGTGGCAAACAACCACCCATAACTTAAGCCTCCACATTCCAGGGGATTTGATACACACTTGAGACCCCTGTGTACACCAGGCACACATGTGATGCACCTACTAACACACAAACAAAACACTAAGACACATAAAATAAAATACTCTTACAAAAAGAATCACCCAGAAGATTGACGAGGTGCATGCATGAGTGTGCTGCAAGGGCATTTCTACAGAGGGTTAATTAAGGGAGAAAGCAACTCTGAAAACAAAGAGATCTATCCCATAGACTGGGACCTAGGCCAAATAAAAGCAGGGAAGGAGAGAGCAATCCCTGTGCTGGCATAACCTTTCTCCACTACCTGGTGCACCATAACTTAAGTTGGCCCATTCCAACACGCCTTCCCACCATGATGGCTCGACACGTCTGTGTCTGTGAGATCAAACTATGCTTGCCAAGGATGCTTGCCAAGGATGATCAGAGTATGGTATCTGAAAAGATGTCCATGAAAAATAAGTTAAAAGAGCACAGAGTTAAGGTTGCTAATACCTTATCACTGTGCCCAGCTGACATACAACACTTACAGAGGGAGACTTACTCAGTGAGATATGCTGCCTTGCATAGACTTCTCATGTCCCCAACTTGACATCTGCGACTTTGACAAGAATGCAGATTTGTAACTATTTTATAAAGCAACATTGATCCCCAGTTTTCTAAATCGCCACCTTGACCCCCTTTGTTAGGAGCTTGACAGCATTTCAGACAAGCCAGTGAGCTCAGCTCGAGGGTTGGGGCATTTTTAACAAGTCATCAAGAAACTTTTCATAAAGACAGAGAGCTCTAGGAAGTGAAGACGACCCCACTTTGAAATGCACATTGAACTACTTGATGCCTTATTTCACTATTTAGTTAAAATACCATGTCTGGGGAAAATATATATAATTTGCAATGTCAGTATCAAAAAATGACAGTAATTGTAATTTCCCTGAGTGGAACAATCTGTTACAAAAGAGATGTCAATACTCTTAAAAGCTTCAGTCCTTCCCGGGTGTGGGTAACCTAGAATACTTCTTGTCTTTGAATGCTTTCCACTATATGGTGTCTCTTTGACTTTTGTATGTCATGTGTATGCATGATATGTGTGCATGTATATGTGTATATTCCTGCCTGAGTGTAAGTAGAATGTGTGTGCATATGTGCATGTGTGCATGCGTGCGTGCGTGTGTGTGTATGTGTGTGTGCTGTGTGTAAGTCAAAAGACAACAGTAGGTTCCCTTCCCCTGTGTTGAAGGCTAGCTGGCCCAAAATCTTCTGGCAATTCTCCTGTCTCTATTACATGGCTGTCTGGGTACTTGAATGTGTGCTGTCGTGCCAGGTGTTGTGGAAGCTCTGGGGGTTTTAGCTCAAGTCCTTCCACTTGTACAGGAAACACTTCACCTGCTAAGAAATGCCCATGACCTGTGTGCCTATTCTATTCACAGCTCTCCATGCTCTTTTTTTTTTTTAAATGTGTCTCTTAGAATGGATATTTGGAGCACTTATTGACAGGGCAGAAGGAGGGTGCGGGGTAATCCTTTCTGACCAGTGATCAATAGGGTGATCCTCTGATCTACCGCAGACTCCTTACAGTCAGGGAGGCAACGGTGGTGATTTTTCTCAGCTTCAGTTCAATATGGCTATTGCAGATATGTGGGCACTAAATTGGAGATGAATGTGTGCCTTAAGATGTACATCATGCCTGGCTCTCTGTGGAGTAAGCTCCATGGAGCAGATACAGAAGTGGCTGCAAATCACTCCCTGACACACTCTTGGCAAGATAAGCTGCTGGCCCTGTGACGGGCGGGGCAGGCAATCATATCTGAGCACGGTGTGGCTGGTAAACGGGGAGGAGGCTTAGGAATTGGTATTTATGGCCGAGATTGCCCCCTAAGTATAACTCTGACAAAGTTTAAAAATTGTCCATTTATTGTTTCTGTTGACCTTTTATAGATCCACTGAGAGAAAGCCTAATGGTTCCAAAAAGATCAGAAGACCCTTGGGAAGGGTGACAATGGGCAGAGCTCACAGGGCCATTTCTCCTCACAGGCGCCTTTCTGGAGGGATGTACGCAGGGGAAGGGAAAGCACGCATGTCCCAGGTTCATCCGGAAACGGAATGTAGCTCTCCCTGCGCTCCACGTCTTCGTCTTCAAGACAACTACTTCATGCCCTCCACGACGCCTGAAGGGGTGCTCCTTGGTTCATCTCAGCCACACGTGATCTCACACTTTCCTTCTCAGCAAGGAACACACTGACAGGGATGTGGCACGGAGGGCAGAGTGTTTTCTGGAATCTAGCAGCACCTGGAGAGTGCACACAGGCCTCCAGCAGGTGTCCCAGGCCAGCACACTGGTGGATGGGCTGATGCTGCAGGCCCTCAGCAGCTTTCCCAGAGGGAAGGGCTGCCCTTCTACTCTGCCGTCCTGGCAAACATGACACTGTCTGGCGGAGCGCAGTCTCAGGTTTTAGTCAAAGGCTCTAGAGCGGAATAATTCTTCAGGTAATCAAAAATTGTTGACATCTCAAGATAACACTAAAGTCACCTTCACTTCAGATAGTAGCTCTCTTGGTTTCGGTTTCTATTGCTATGAAGAGACACCAGGACCACAGAAATTTTTATAACGGAAAACACTTAATTATTGTTGTGACTGGAGGCCTGGTGGCATGCAGGCAGACACTGTGCTGGAGAGGTAGCTGACAGTTCCACATCTGGATTGGTAGAGGCATGAAGAGATAGCAATACTGGGCCTGGCTTGAACATCTGACAGACACCTCAAAGCCCAACTCCCTGTCCCTCCCCAACTCCTCCCTCCCCCCGCCCCCCGGCCCCGCTCCGGCCCCCCTCTCCCCATCTTCCTCCAACAAGGCCACACCTACTCCAACAAGGCCACGCCTCCTAGTAGAGCCCACTCACTATGGGCCTATGGGGACCATTTTCATTCAGAACATCACAGGGGCGTTTTCACAAATTCTCCCCAAAGGAGGACTACTACATATTTTGTGGGTTCTGGGACAAAACGAAACCATGGAACTCTCTTCTTAGACAACGCCTCAAACAGCAGGTAGTCTCCCTTCAAAGCTAAACCCTGTGTTAGGTCACAGATCCCTCCCAGGAAGGCAGGGCAGGACTGGAGCTTTCTCTCACCACCGCTCACACAGATTGCCTCTATCATCTGTTGCCATGGCCTTTGCCCAGCCAAGCCTGCAGAACGCACTCCTCTTAGCCACATACCCTCAGTGTTGGCTCTCCATTACTGAGCTGACACACCCACTCTGCTGCTTCAATCCTCCCTGCCCCATGATTGGCTTCCTCCAACAAGGCCAAGCCTACTCCAAAAAGGCCACGCCTCCTAATAGAGCCTTCAATCCTTGGCCCTCTTTGTCTGGTTCCCCACTCAGGGACACAGAGCATGCCACTGAAACGCACCACATCTAGCTCCATTTATTTGTTGTTGTTGTTGTTGTTGTTATTGTTGTTTTTTTGGTTTTTTTTTTTTTTTTTTTTTTTTTTTGAGACAGGGTTTCTCTGTGTAGCCTTGGCTGTCCTGGACTCGCTTTGTAGACCAGGCTGGTCTCGAACTCACAGCGATCCGCCTGCCTCTGCCTCCCGAGTGCTGGGATTAAAGGCGTGTGCCACCACGCCCGGCTCTAGCTCCATTTAGAAGAGACACACAGGGAGATCTGAATCACCTGTGTAGTACAACAGCACTTTATTTTACTTATTACTGTTTACTTGTTACTGGAAGGAGCCACTTGTTTTCAGGCGTTGGAAGCTATTTGTCACCCACAAGCTTCGACTGCCGCTGAGATGTAGGGATTTCTGTCCGAACATACACAGCAGTGCTAATAACACAGAAAGCAGCTATGTGCACCTGTGTGCCAGGCCATGTGCCAGCTCCACTGTTTCATGTAGCAACTCCTCCAGTCTTCATAGCCGTGTGGCATATATTTATTCTTCTTTCCGGGAGCAGATGGGAAATTGGAGCCCTCGTTCACACGCCTGCCATCTGACTCGCTAAGCTAAAGCTCTGGCTCTCCGGTCACTGAATGTGTCCATTATTAGGCAGAGGTGAGCTCCAAAGAGGAACATACACATCTCAGGTCTGCAGAAGCTAAAACAAGAGTAGCTGGAGAGAGCTCTGTACAATCTACATCTGGATCGGCAGACGTCAGGAAGCAACCCTCCAGCATCTATGTAGCGATTGCTGAGCATCCATTTACCTCCGGGGGCGGGGCATGATCAGGTGCAATCCACCTATATGTTCCCCATATGCCTAGCATGGTAGCAAGAGTTGGTTAACAAATACGCATTTCCTTAATTGAACAAATTAAGCTGCATCCAAAGGTTTTTTGTTTTTGTTTTTATTTTTCAGGACCTGGCTTTAAGCAGAGAAAGATTTACACATAGATAAAGCAGATTCAGTTACTCTGAGAAGTGAGCAACATGGACACGGTTCATTTGACTTAGGTACCTGAGCCACAGTCAGCCCAGGCCTCCATAATCTGAGCCTGAGCTTTCTTGTTCTCAGGTGATAGTGGGGGAACTAAGTGAGGCCTTCGGAATTCTCGTTCCTGTGTGGATGGATATTGATTGTTTTCAACTACCAGAACTGCTGTATGAGAAGGTGTGGGGCTCTGCCTCACCTTTCTGATTGCCTTGTCATAATTTATAGAAGAACGGAGGCCAATCTGTGCCTCTAGCATAGAGGGGTTCCTCCCTCCTCAGCTTGGAGTACACACAATGATCTTTAAGCCTCTGAATCTCAGTTTATAAATTGGAATGGATTTCCCTCCATAAAATTCTTACTTGTGCCATCATTGTTTATCAGGATTGAATGCCTGAGAGCCAAGGCACCCTACATAGCACAGGCTATCATGGTCCTTTCCCTGAAGAGTCACTAAACGGGAGGACAATGCCTCTGTCAACAGCAGATGTCTGGTCTAGTCCTCTCTCTATCCACGCACTGCCCCGCTCTTTGCCCACTTCACAGTATAAGGCCCAAGCCAGGGACTAGGCTCCCACGAATTCATGTGACACGGAATAGCAGCCCCACACATACATAAACGCATTGTCTGAGTCACCAAAACTACCATGCAGCCCAGTCACACAGTCCCAGGCTGGGGGAAGGCTGGGGCTCCTGCTCCAGCACTTAGGTCTGTGTTTCAGTCCACGGTGGTGATGGTTTTCAATCTGAAGTTCTCATTCCAGAGTCCCACATAGACAAACCCAGTAGAGACTCAGCAATATATTCCATCAGAAAAGCACAAGCAGAAAATCAGCAATACGGGGTTCAAGGTTGCTTGGGTACCACAAGGGCACATTAGAAAAGTAACTCAGGCCCAGACCTAGCAGTGCAACAGTACTGACCTGGGAACAGTACCCCAATCTTTTTGTAGTTAAGGAGAGACATCAAGGACTCCTGGCATTGTTTGAACCATGTTGTGCACAAAGCTATATATTCCAGAGAATGTTCAGTCAGTCGTGGCAGCAGTGACATCACCTTGGGCTTTGGCTGGTTAAAGTTTGAAAACTGTTGGAGCAAGGCACCTGGGAAGTTAGTTCAGCCATAACTATAAAGTATTTCTCGTGCAAGCGTGAAGGTCTGAGTTAGATCCCCAGTGCGTACACTGCAAACCCAGGCCTGGTGGGGCATGCTTGTAATCTCAGAGCTAGAGGGGCAGAGACAAGAGGATTCTTGGTGTATTCTGGCTAGACAGCCTAGCCTAGTCAGCAAGGCCTGCATCCCAGTGACCGATGCCTTTCAAAAATCAGGGTAGATACCTCCTAGGGAAAAAAAAAGCTGGAGGTTGACCTCTGACCTCTACAAGCACATAAGTATGCATCCATATATACATGAGCACAAAGGAAAAACAGAGAGAGAGAGAGAGAGAGAGAGAGAGAGAGAGAGAGAGAGAGAGAGAGGCTGGACTGATCTCTCTGACCGAGAGTGTAGGATGCTTGTGTGTTAAACTAGGGCATGGAACCAGGCAGGGGCTGCCTGAAAAGAGTGGAGGTCACTACCCTGATCCAGTACTTCCCTAGCTGCAGGATGAGCACTTAGAGAAGTGTCACTTTAACCACCACACACTCTCTTAAGTTCCCAGGTTGGGTCTGCGCATGCAGGCAGATGTAAAACCTATGGGCCTGGAGAAGTGGTGGTGCCCTGTTGTGGCTTTGTAGTATTCCTAAAATATTCCTCACCACTGGGAGAACCAGCGGAGCGCACAAGAGCCCTGTTCAGGAAGTCTTCAGCACCTCGGAAGCATCTTAGTTGAAGTTAGATACAATTTCCTTCATAGTCATTTACACTCCCTATTCTCTCGCCCCCTTCCTCCCTCTCCCATTTTTCTTTCCTTCTCCCTTTTTTCTTAAAACATCATAATTTCTTCCTTCTCTTTGTTTGTTTTGTCCAACCCTGATGTGATAGGTTTTTTTATCTTATTATATTTTATTTTGCTATATGTCTGTCACTATCCTTAGAAGCTTGTTTGTTTTCCAATGAAAGACAGAAAGAGAGTGGATTTGGAGGGGAGAAGAGGCAGGGAAGAATTGGGAGGAATATAGGAAGAGGAACCTTAATAAGTACAAATTAGGAAGAGAAGGAATAAAAGGAAAAAAGCAAAATGAAATCAAATTAAAGGGAAAAAGGAAAGAAAGAAATCCCATCTCTAGTAAACTGTGTCCCAGGAGACTGCCCAGTTTCTCTACTTAGCTCAATTGCATGCAGGGCTTTCTCACCTCAGGTTTGGCTCTCAGGAATAGCCAAGGCAAACATGCACAGGCCCGGGGCTCAGAAGCAAAGCTAAGCCTGCAGACATGTCTCAACGTGTTCTGCAGATAATTAAGTGCTCTGAAATGTTCTTGAAGGATGCCTGACAGCATCCCAAAGAACAATCAAGAGGAAGCAGGAGAAATCTTTATAAGACCCTTTGGCTGGTTTTTGCCCTCATACAGGAGGTGAATAGAACATTTGTATTTATTTGTAAAAATATCCTATTTTGTATGCTCAACCTGATGACCCAGAGAGGTTAGTGGCGGTTGTTAGAGAAGGTGAGTGAAAAAGAGGGGGTATGTAAATTGAGTAGAAATAAGAAACTTCAAACAAAAAAATTTTAAGAAAAGGAAGCTGAAGATGAATACATCTGACTTGGCGCCAGCTGTATTATATTTTATGCAAATTAACAAAACACTGGAAGACAGTATTGCATGACTATTTAACAGCCTGTCCTACACACACTCACACACACACACACACACACACACACACACACACACACACACACACACACAGGAGTCAGGCTCTCCCCTTCCCTAGGAGTGCAGACGACTTACTTTCTCTAGAGGAGAGCACCTGTGCACTTCTAAATGGGGATCACTTTACCCTAGGCTCCCATACACTCTCATCAAAGTGATAATATTTAGCTCCTGTTGTAAGACAATTTTGGGAATTTCTGTCAAATTATTTGACTAGGGTCTCACTCCTTCGCTGACTAGAAAACAGTCTCCAAGATGCTGGGACCAGTCATTCTATTCCTGGTGCCATAGAGATCTTTGTGCCTTGTACAGTGCCTGGCATACAGCAGACACTACAAGTATATTGGTTCAGTGAGTAAACGAGCTGAAGGACGCATGGGTGGAGGCTCTCAGTCCACTGGGTTTCTGAGCACCTACTGGCCAATAATGGCAATAATCCTTTAGGAAAAAGATTACTCAGCTGGGAGTTATAATTATTCTCTCTCTTTCCCACCCTCCCTCCTTCCCTCTCCACTCCACTTCTTCCCTCCTCCTTTCTCTAAGTGACGCCTCTCCAGCAAGGTTAGTGCTGCATGATGAAGACAAAAAGTTCTGGATTCTGTGTGATCATCAGTCAATAAAGTTAACAACTGTAGAACTGCAATGCCCTTAAGTGAACAAATCATTTCAAACCCTTAGGTCAATGGCTCTTTAAAGATAAAAGTTCAAATGGGTCATTATTGGAGGAGATGCAAAGTCACTATTTTGAAAACTAGCCAATGAAGGGGCTGACTCCACTGTCCATCTCTGGGCCTGTGTGCTGTAGGCGCTGTCATCCTCTGATGAAACATTGCAAAAAGTTTCCAGGAAATGGTGTTTCTGACCACCATTTTGAAACTTTATCAACTATCTTGTTTCAGAGGATTTTTTTTCTATCAAGTCATTCAACTATAACAATATTTTTGTCTCAGAACCATGGCACAGGACAAGAGGGTTTCTTTCCCCTTTCCTTGAAGTTTAAGAGTGTTTGACAGTGTCTGAGAATAGGAAGGAACAAGTCGTATTTTTTTCTAGAATACTCTGCCCTAACTCAGAGAAACACGAAATTCAGAAATGACTCTCATGTCTCAGTCTTAGCCTGAGGACTGAGAAACAGAATTCCTCAGAGGTAGAGATGGGGGGGGGGGCGTAGAAAAACCTTCCAGTTTTTTCTGTCTTCTATCTTAGCTCTCCTTGTTCATGTCTACGCAGCTATGACAATCCACCCACAGCCAAGGAACTGACTATTGCTTCTTTAGCTGAAGAAGCAGTTGTCTCAAGGAGTGACTGCTGGTTTGCCAGGGTTCTTCTCTATGCTGCACAGCTGAGCAAGGCATCCGGCACAGGAAATGTGCAGCAAAGAGGGTAAGTACAACTGTCCTTCCCAAATAGACAGTGAGAACGGAGAGCCCTGGAAAACTAGAAGAAGCTAGGGGCATGCTGGGTAAAGGAAATGGTGAAGTTATGGATTCAGGGTCCTTTTCTCAGGATGTTCACACACAGACATGAACAACATGGATAGCCAACCTTCCAGGTTCTCCAGGGGCTGCTGGCCATGACACAGGATCTGGGCACTATGATATGTTACACATCAAATGTAGAAAACTTTTAGGAGAAAGTATAGACTAAAATAGAGGTCAATGAGATGGACCAGTGAGCAAAGGCATTTGCTTCCGAGCCTGACAACCTGAGTTTGTGTAGAAGAACTGATGCCAAAAAGTTGTCCTATGACCACCACAGGCATACTGTGGTATGTGCACATACATATTCTCCCTCTTGCTTGCTCCCACAAATAAGTAAATGTACTTTTTAAAAACTAATAGGAAGAAAATAACTGTAGCCTAGACTTGGGCAACATTTAGACATGATAAAAAAGAAAATAGTTATAAAGAATTTACCAAAATTAACAGCAGGAAAAATCGATTTGATGCTAACGATACAGTTGTGTGTTAGAGTGCTTGTGTAGCATGCGACTTTGGGCATGATTCTCAGCACTGTAGTGATGACAATGATAGACCTGAACAGCTACTTCCTCAAAGAGGATACACCGAGGACAAATAAATAGGATCATGGGCCCAACATCACCAACCATTGTGAAGATCCCATTAAGTGATTAAGTGAGATTACTGTACAGATAATGGAGGAGCTACACTTAGCATCTTGGTAATTCCAAGAGCTGGAGCTCTCATTCTTTGGCTGTAGCTATGTAAAATGTTATGGCCACTCTATGAAACAGTGTGGCAGATTCTTCTAAACGCTATACATTACTTACCTCAGAGCTCACAAGTCACGCTTCTATACATCTAATGCAGAGAAATAAAAATGTATGTCCGAAAAACATTTGCATGTAACCATGTGAGCGGTACTGTTGGTAGCTGAAAACTGCAAAGTGTTCAAATAAATGTAGCAGAGGCGTGTATAAGGAGATTATAAGACACCCATAGGGCAAAAGTTCAACCAACAAATACAACGGAATACACTATTCATCTTCATAGCATCATGGATGATTATAAATAAAGAGACATAAGCTAAAAAATTTCCCATTGTATAAACCCATTTCTGTGGCATTCTCTAAAAGGCACAACTATGGTGATAGGGAAAAGGTCAGAGGCTGACTGAGTTAGAGGCCGGGAGAAGGTATGGCTACGGAGACATAGTGAGACAGAGAGTCTCTAGTGATGATACCACTTTTAGAACGCATACAAGCCAGCAGCCTTGGTCCTCCCCTAACTCCTCCTCTGACACAGTCTTTCTAGCATGCCACAACATGTGGTTTGTTTAGATGTGTCTGGCCAGGGAGAGCCAGCAAGGCAAGAGAGGCACTTTCTTTACCAATGCTCATAAAATGAATGTCAGTCCCCTTATACTCTAGTAAGGCCATCCTCAAGACAATGAGAAGTTGATGATGAAGTGTTGACAGGGCCATCACATCTGTCTGTATTGTCACCTTTTTACTGGCTAAGAAAAATTCTTTCCAGAATGTAACATGGCAGCAGTTGGAAGCATGAACTTATACAAAAGGCTGTCCATACACTGTCTAATGGTTATTATAGCCATCTATCTATCTATCTATCTGTCTGTCTATCTGTCTATCTATCTTATATATATATATATATATATATATATATATATATATATATATATATATATATATATATATCCATCATGTATTTACTGGCTATCTATCTATCTATTATCTATCTATCTAATACATCTATTATTCTTTTCTCATGTTGAAAAAAAACCCAAATACCATGTTCTAAGGATACAGAGGAAGCCACAAGACTTGGCTTCCAGAGATGAAGCTCCCTGCCTACACCCATGTAAGTGAGCCTCCAGGCCACTTTTCTATTCACATACCAAACATTGTCTCCAGAGAGACTGAGTCAGGACCTTTCAGATGCCCACCTCCTATATTCCTGGCCCCTAGACCCTATGATATTAATACAAATGTTAGGTGTTATGGGTGTGGCAGGATGCTTTTACATATCTGTACATGTGGAGGCCAGAGGAGGGCACCACATGTCCTGTTCTATCACTTTGCCAATTATTCCTCTAAAACATGGTCCCTCAGTGAACCTGGAACCAGGAAGCTCCAATGATCCTTCTGGCTCCCCCAGTCCACAGTGTTGGGGTAACAATCATTGTGTGGTGACATTGTTTTGTGACATGGGTTCAGGTCTTCATGATTCAACTGAAAATGCTTTTACCTATTGAGCCATCTTCCTAGCTCCCCAAAATGTTAATTTTAAGGTAAGTTTAGAGATAACATACCCTGAGGTCACTGACAGAAGAATCATGTTAAATTGCTCTTTAGTTCAAAGTGGAGTAAAAAGGGGAAGAGAAAGGAGCTGAGGTCGTGATTCAGTTGAGCACATTTACCATGCCAAGAAATGTTCAAGTTATTTGAATTTATGCCCCCGGTGGCTAAGCAATTTATACAAAGATCCAGGGCATTTCCTAAAACGGATTTGAAAAACTAATCATCTCATACTGACATTCCCAAGCTGATGTGAGGGAATCTTGGGAAAGTGACATTGAATATCTCCACAATCTCCCACCAGGGATATGCAGGCTTCTTCTTTGTTAGCAATTTTAAATAGAATGGATCATAGGGCTTGCCTAAGAGCACAGCTGAGGCAAAGGCTTCACATGGGGAAGATAGGATAAGTGCATTCTGGGTGTTGGCAATGGATGCTGTTTGTTCTTTTAATTAGCAAACACTGTGCTTATATCTAAGTCAGAAAGACCAAACAAAAAATAAACAGCTAGTACCTAGATTAAAGCTCTGCTCCTGTGTCTCTGTGGCTACACTCAGAACCATAGTGCATGCTACGAAGCAGGGCTGTGGGAAGTTACTGTGGGGAACAGTATTTGATGTCACATCTGCCAACACTGAAGAGAGGAAATGGGCCCAGCAACTCACAAACTGGGGAACACTTGACAGAAAAAAAAATATGCTTGAGCAGCACTGCTTGTTGCATTCTTCAAGAGGAAAATTGAAAACAGAGGCTCACCAGGGTCAGGCAGTTATTACTGGAAGCTAACTCTTACAGAACGTAATACATACCATTTCCCCCAACTAAATTGCATTGCTTTGTCCAAGTCACCCGATGGGGCCCAGGATAAGGTGTTTTTCAGATGTAGATAACCACCTAGGTTTCCAGAGGCACATCCATTTAAAAGTAGGGCCCACAAGAACACCAACGGTGACAGAAAAATGATATTTTTCAGTAACCTCAGCATCACAGAGAATGGTTCCACAAGAAATAGTTGACAGAGAAGGAAAAACTTTATTATTAAACATACATAGTGCTATTCAGCAAAATCTGTTGCTGCTGTGACTCTCCAAAGCAGGCCTTTTGGAGTTTTGTTTGAACTGAGTCTCAAGCAAGCCCGAAGTAGTCTTATAAATGAAGATATTTTACTAATAATTTGAGTTCCAATAAGAACAAATTTTAAATATCAATTAAACAGGAATTGCTAAGGAAGCTAAGATTAGGAGTACAACACAGACCAACCTGAAGAACCACCATCGCGGCTCATGTCTATAATCTCAGAACCCAGGACTCTGAGCCAGGAGGATAACTTAAGTTTGAGGCCATCTTCAGCCGCAATGGGAGACTCTGATTCAATAAGGAATAAGAAAAAGGAAAGAAAAAAAAAAAAAAGGAAGGAAGAAGGCAGCAGGCAGACTCAACAGAAGCACAATTTCCTATGAAATTCAAGATCAACTAGTAGTTTAACAGGATTTCTTGGATCAGGTAATTATAAAGCTACGTGGGTCTAATAATTGAATCACATAAGCTTTGAATTGGAATATCATCCAGATTTCCTGACGTAAACAGAACACAGGCCATCCCAATGGGAGCAGCCAACTAGTGAGAAGAGAAAGTGACTCTAGGTGTTGCAATATGGTGCGGTGCTATCATTTTGAAATCCTGGACCTAAGAAAACCGTTCAAGGTCGATACTTAACCCAAGTAACATTTCACATGCAAATCTCTCAGGTAGCAATGGAGAATCAAAACAGGACATCTCATGTCATTCATGGTGACCATAAATTTCAAGAGATAAGAAAGCACACATATGGTGTTCAGAGGAAATGTACCTGGGTACTCATCTCACAAAGACATCCAAAATCTTATAGCATCTAGGAGAAGGTTAGAAAAACACATGCTGACTTGAAAGGAGTGGCAATTTCACTTAAGGAATCTGTTAAGTGCTAGTGTAAAAGACCATTTCTCCTAAAAAGCAGAACCAGGTTGTCCCTGACCTCTCTCATACTGAGTAATGCCCCTTTCTTCTTTTTGTCAGAGAGACCTATTGTCTTTCTCATGCTGGACAAAGCCCATTTCCATTTTCTAAAAAAGTTTTTACATTGCATTTTACGGAAAACTTTTTTTTATTAATTTATTCATATTACATCTAAATTGTTAGCCCATCCCTTGTATCCTCCCATTCCTCCCTCCCTCCCACTTCCTCCCTACTCCCCTCCTCTATGTCTGTGACTGAAAGGGACCTCCTCCTCCTGTATATGCTCATAGGGTATCGAGTCTCTTCATGGTGACCTGTTATCCTTCCTCTGAGTGCCACCAGGCCTCCCCATCAAGGCGACATGGTCAGATATGGGGCCCCAGAGTTTGTATAAAAGTCAGACCTCACTCACCACTCAATGATGGAGAATGTCCCGTCTATCAGCTAGGTCTGGGTAGGGGTTTGAAGTTTACTGCCTATATTTTCCTTGGCTGGTGCCATAGTTTGAGCAGGAAGGATCCCAGGACCCAGATCAGCCCATCATAATGTTCTTCTTGTAGGTTTCCAGGACACTCTGGATCCTTCTATTTCCCTATTCTCCTATGCTTCTCTCACCTAAAGTCCCAATAGGATGTCCTCCCCTCTGACCCACTTTCCTGGTAAGTAAAATCTTTCATAGGACATACCCCTTGGACTAGTGTCTCAATATAAGTGAGTATATACCATTTGTCTCTTTTTGCTTCTGGGTGAACTCACTCATTATGATAATTTCTTGTTCAATCCATTTGTCCACAAATTTCGGGAATTCTTTGTTTTTAATAGCTGAGTAGTATTCCATAGTGTAAATGTCCACTTTCGTTTTCTAACAGTGTTGTCTGCTATGGTACTACCTTCATCGGGTTTTGCAGAATATTTTGTTACATAAATGAAGCACTAGAGGCCTCTGGTGGGCATAAAAAAAACCTGTGAGATACACAAGCCTGGAGATGACCAACTATAATAAAGTGAATTAGGGGGTACATGGGATAGGAACATGCATTCACTTAGTGGTGCTTTGAATCGGAATGTTCCCCCCCCCCCATAGGCTCATGGGTTTGAGTGTTTGACCCATAGGGAGTGGCCTTATTAGGAGGTGTGGCCTTGTTGGAGTGGGTGTGACACTGTGGGGGTGGACTTTGAGGTCTCCTATGCTCAGGCTCCACCCAGTGTAGCAGTCTTCTTCTGGGGCCCTCAGATCAAGATACAGAACTTTCTGCTCCTCCAGCACCATGTCTGCCTGCACATTGCCATGCTTCCCACCATGATGAGCACGAGCTAGAGCCAGCCCCAGTTAAAAGCTTTCCTTCACAAGAGTTGCCATGGCCACCTGGCAATGATGGCACACACCTGTAATCCCAGCACTCAGGAGGCAGAGGTAGGTGGATCTCTGTCAGTTTGAGGCTAGCCTGGTCTACAGAGTGAGTTCCAGAACAGCCAAAGCTACACAGAGGACCTCTCTCTCTCTCTCTCTCTCTCTCTCTCTCTCTCCCTCAAAAAAAAAAACAAAACAAAAACAAAAACAAAAAACAAAGACAAAAAACAAATAAAAACAAAAACAAACAAAAAACAGGCTCTTTGACCTCAGTGGAAGAAGATGTACTTAGTCCTGATGTGATTGGATGGGCCGAGGTGGGTTGGTAAGAGGGGGGCTCCCCTTTTCTGGGGAGAATGGGAGGGGGTAAAGGGGGAAGAGGGTAGGAGAGTGGGGGAGGAGAGGAGAGAACAGGCTGTAAAGTGAATCAATAAATTAATTTAATTTTAAAAAAGTGTTGCCATGGTCATGGTGTCACTTCACAGCAATAAGATCCAAAGACATACTTCTTCTTTACATAATTTCAGTGGCCAGTCCAACAGCCTAAGCTATATCTTTCTTGGAGGATCACTGAAATCTTAAGGGCAGCACAAGCTAGTGAGACCCTGACTCAAAACCAACCAACCAACCAACCAACCAACAAACAAACCCTCTAGGTACCAACAGAAGCATTCCTAGCTTTTGCAGTGATATCCATTGGTAAGAGGCCCTTGCTGAAATGTATTCAGGGAGAACATACAGTGGGACTTGTCTTATTTTATACATTTATTTCTGGACTATTCACAGATTCCTGAGTGATATATTTAAGATACAGCTGACACTTTTATGGTGTGATTGGCAATTGCCTGCTGTTCCCTGCTCTGAACTCTTAACTCACCCAGGTGAATAGAATGTGATAAAGTGACACTTAGGATGGAGCTGGAGGAATTCAGTGTGAGCTTCAAGGACAGAGCCCACAATAGTGCACAAGATTGGAAATGTCTCCCCTAACGCCAATCTGTCTGCAATGCTATTTTTAATCTCTTTACACTGCAACAGGAAAGAAAAGAATGATGCTAGAAACTTTAGGAAGCCAGAGGTAAGAGGAAAAACTGCCATGTTGCAGAATGCCAGCATGGGAGACAAGGCTTTGTAATTGGCACATTGCTCCAGACTCAGGACAAACCTTTTCAGCAAATGGGGAAAGTAACCCTAACCTCCCACCCTGGGTGGAAAACTCCACCCAAGCCAAGAGATTATTCCAACACCTGCTCTCTTTATTTAGAAAGTTACCAATCAAGAAAACCAGTGGTTCAGTGGATGAGAAATAGCACAGTTCAGACTGACTCAGTTACATTGGTGGTAATGCGAGGCCTTTTCTCTCCCAAGTAAACCCAGAAACAGAGCCACCTTAGTCCAGCCCAGGAGCCCATGCATGCCACATAAAGGTGATGGCAGACTCAAGAACCTCCACATTTCCTGATAATGTTAATGATATGGACTTTGTTGGGAATAGGAAGCAGCCACAATAATGTCTGAAGGTGTGACACCCTGGACCAAAGGAAAAAAAATCCTAGCCTTCCATTTTATCTGATGTCATAGCATATTGCATTATGGTAAATGGGCTTTGCTAGACTCCATTTCTGGAAGGGCCAAATTGGAACTAAGAAGTAGCACGTGAAGAATCTGTGCAGCTATTTCCTGGGACAAAAGCAGGCAACAGAAGCAGAATGGCTTCTCATAAGATGAACTGTCCGCTCTTGATGCTATACCATAATGTCTCCACAATTAGATAGATTAGAGGTGGCATTCACCATATAAAGCAACAGGACACCCACTGATAACCACACATTTTGTCCCGCAGACAGTTACAAGAGCACATGGATGAGATGAAGTTCCTCTGTATATTCACATAGCATGAAATCAATACTTAATTATAGCAGGTCCGCAAGGGGCTGCTGCTTGGCTCTAGAGTGGAGGCTGCACGAAGCCTTCAGTGAGTTAGTGAGATTCAAGAGAGGCGTTGCTGACCCCCACTGACTATACTAGACTAGGCCTGGTGTGAGAGCAACTATGATACATGAATAATGATGCAGGACCAGATGCTGCCCCGATGGTAGTTGCTAGAAAGCTCTTCAGATCACATCCATTTGTGATGTGATGCAAAGCCCCTGGAGACAGACCTGGTTATAAGTAGGCAGCCTCTAGAAGTGATGCTATGGGGAAGCTATGTGGCAAAGGGAAGAAGCAGAGCATACAACCTCGTGACCTGCTGTGGAGCCCAGTTCTACTCCGACTAGCAAAACTTGAAGCTTGCTATGCATAAAACAGAGATGGCAGTCAATCCATCAAAGCCAGAGGGCCTCTGTGAGGCACAGAGAGGCAGGAAGAGTTTTACAGAAGAGGAGGCTACAGACAAATGAAAGGTTGTTTCAATTTACTTTAAAAAAAAGATTTATTTATTTATTTATTTATTTATTTATTTATTTATTTTATGTATATGACTGATCTTATCTGCGTGCACACCTGCATGCCAGAAGGAGGCATCAGATTCCAGTACAGATGGTTGTGAGCCACCATGTGGTTGCTGGGAATTGAACTCAGGACCTCTGGAAGAGCAGACAGTGCTCTAAACCACTGAGCCATCTCTCCAGCCCCTCAATTCACTTTTTAATTTTAATGCTTTGGTATGTGTATGTGATGTGCATGCATATCTATAGACATGTTCACACATGTGCGGATGCATGTGGGGACGTTGATGCTGTGTTTCTTCCTGGATTGCTCTCCAGTGTGTTTAGTGAGACTGGTTCTCTCAGCTGAACCCAGAACTTGATGATGTGTCAGTCTAAACAGGCAGCTTGCCGCAGGCATTCATGTCTCCACCTTCGAATGCAAGGATTAGAGGTAGCCACCATCACTCTTGTCCCAACATTAATGTGAGTTGTGGGAGTGTGGGACTGGGTCATCACTTGCACTGTGTCATCTCTCCGGCCCTATTTACTTCTTTGTTGAAGCATGGTCTCAGATATACCAAGATGGTCTCAGATTTACCATATACCTGAGGATTACCTTGAACTTCTTATCTTACTGTTGCCACCTCCTCGATGCTGGGATTGCAACTATATGCCACCATGTGCCCTCTTGTAGCTCATGTGATGGTGAAGAGCCAATCCAGAGCTTCAGGCATGCTAGGCGAGTACTCCGTTGAGCTATAGCCCTAGCTAAGAGGCTATATTTTTTATTTTGGCATGTCAGTATGTAATATCATGAGTAATCAATAAGTAATAGCTTCATTTATTAAGTTTTCAGTGCAAAGTTAGCCAAGGTCACACATACTGCAACACACACCAAAAGAATAGAGATAAGTGAACTTGGAGCAACAATTCCAACTTCAATTAAGGATGTGGGTGATGGGTCTTTGAAACCGCTTCACAGTTCACAATTCCATATGTCATCTATGCCACTCCTGTGAGGGGAACAAAAACGCTCTACTGACAACATGCGCCTCCAAGAATTCTCTCACCTTTGTTAAAATTTTCAGTGTATTTAATAGAGACACTCCTATGTGCAATGTGTTTCTTTGTCTTTGCCTCATACAAAAGCCTATGGGTTTGTTTATTCAACAAAGTACCTTACCTCTCCTTGACAAAAAAAATAATAGATCTCAAGGGTTGAGCTGAAGACGTGTTTGCTGAATACTGAAAGGTATGGTGGGGGAAAAGAACTAGAGAAAACAGAAAAAGATGTTACAGGCTTCTACACAAAACAGCTACACGGAATGGCCTTGAAATAATAGTGTGGCTGCTTGTGGGTATTGACACAACTCTGTGACCAGCTCACCTAACGACTTACCAGCTGTATGACTTTGGACACAGATGAGTGCTAGGGATACAGACAGGTGGTAGAGGCCTTGTCTACCATGTAGGAGGCCCTGGGGTCAATCCTCAGTACCAGTAAATACTCATGAGAAATTGAGAGTCTTTTCCACAATCCCTAGCCTCGACTGCCCTTGTAGGTTAGAGGCTCCCTTTCTCATGTGTCCTCGCAATGTTTTTTCCCCCCACCAGAACTTTGGTAATATCAATATTAGTGGAAAATGTCCCATGTCTCAACCAGGATTGGTCCCTGGACTTGGATCACTCAATCTATCAGCAAAAGTAGAGAAACCCACTTCACAACAGGAAAAACTGGCTTAGCATGGAAATAACTCAGCAATCAACCAACAAGAGTCAGCTCCTGTCAAAGCAAGACATGGCCATCAAACTTGAGAGCTCAGCTTGATTAGAATTTAGTTTTCCCCTGGTGAGTTAAGATGCAAGGCATAGTTAAGTATCCAAGCTTTACTTACTTCCTCTGAATGCCTTTCCTACACAGGGTACGTTTGACAGTAGTTGGCATAGTACTCCCAAGAGTCACAGAACATCTACCTAAAACCCCAGCACCAGGTATGAGAAACCCTCTTTTGATTCATTAGTCAGGGTTGTCTAAGAGACTCCCAAAACATTAGAGACAATTGCTATTGCCCATATCTTCCATCTTCCCCCCATGGGAGGAAGAAACCCCAGAACTAGAACTGACCTGAAAGCCTCCTCCCTGAGAGCCATTACTCATGCTACCAAAAGGTACCATGCATGCAAGTTTCTAAAGGAGGGAAACACCAATAGCCAGGCAGCTATGATGCTTATGAACCACAACAAAAATCAGTATAGGTCACGAGCCCTAAGACACAGTAGTGACATCATAATATAGCGGTAACCAAGAGCTGTCTAATTGGACTTAAAACTTGTTCAATAGGAGGGAAATCATGCCTGATGCTGGAAACCTAGTCAACTACCCAAGGCCTAATGAAGTCATTGATCTTGGAGGAAAGCCTACAACGACAACTTTACTAAATGAGCATAATTCCTAACCACATTCTGAATAATTGTCCTTATACCTACCAATAAGTGTAGTCCTCATACATCATCAAGAAAACTTATCTTTGCCACAGAAAGAGACCATTGCGAAAACCTCAGTCGATTAAAATGTAGAGTCGTGGAGCCCAGTCATCTAGCAGATATATCTACAGCAACTCCTACACTTAAGGCGTATGTATCATTGTGGGAGAGTGAGTAGAAAGATCATAGAAGGCTGAGGAACAGGGCATTAGCTGTAGGACTCTGTGTGTGTGTGTGTGTGTGTGTGTGTGTGTGTGTGTGTGTGTGTGTGCATGTGCGTGCACACACCTCAACAATTGAAAAAGAAGAGAAGGCCATACATTTTAAAGATAGAAACAGGGATACATAGGAGCTTTTGAAGGGGGAAATGATATAATTATATTATAATCTCAAAAATAAATATATAAATAAATAGATAAATAAAAAGATCCAGACAGATACCTAATGCCAAAGGAACACTGAACCAGCAACATGAAATAATGTTCCCAAAATGGTAGAGATTTTGCTTTTCAATGTAAGATCTAAATACGGTGAGTACCCAGCATACCACCCATCAAATCTCTCGAGAACACATATTCCTGAAGGGACACTGGTCTCAATATCTTAGCAGAGCATACATACAAGGTTGTCATCTTCAGATGCACTGGATCACAAATCACAGCTATAGGAAGGTTTATGGCATGGCTGCAGGTTGATACCTGAAGCTCAAGCATGCTTAGAATCTCTGAGGTGTGGATGTGCTCCTTAACCCTCTCTGGGCTCTTGCACTCACCAAGAATTTCCAAACTTCAGGAGCATGCTAGGGCCCTTAAGAAGATATTATGTGCATTCAGTCAGCAAGTATATCTGTAAAAACTCAGTGAGATAGACAATAGGAAAAAGCCAAGCTACAAAGAGTAGATAAGTGAGTTGCAAAAAAGTTAAACCAAGCAGCCTGAGACCAAGGTCTTCTGAGGCCCAGGTTGTCTTCTGGGTCCTAGGTCTTCAGATGTGGCGCCAAGGGCTTATAACACCACACCATGCCATGCTGTGCTTGTGCAGTGAGAGGTAACTCTGAGAGGACAGGCTCAGCTCTCCACTCAGGGCTAGGAATGCCAATCAGGGTCAGAGTGAGGAACACAGAGTGAGGTGTTTGCTGCTGTTCGGCCAATATGCCTCCTTCTAAGATCTGCTCTTACTCCGTCTTTGGGTACAGTGGAGCTGAGAAGTTGTTGGAGGTCTCTCCTTCTCTCCTTCCAAGAGTGAGCTTGGGAACAAACACATCATCAAGGTACCCCTTCTAGGAAACTCAATTTTAACCAATGAAAGGCTAGAGATTCTTTGGGAAAGTATCACATTCTAATAATGCTATAAAATGAGTGCTTCTGAATAGAACCATCTTGGTCTCTAGTTTTTCCAAGCCCGCTCCTTCAACCTCCCACCAACTCTGAAGCCATCTTATGCTTTGCAACAAGTTTCTGAACAGTTAAATTAGCCAAAGCCAATTCTGTCTATTTGTAATAAAAAATAGTTTGTAGCTAAACTAAATTTATTTCTTTTCAATATACACAGGAACCCATATTAACCTTTGAACTCAAAGAATCGGAAAAAAATCAGAGTTCTGTCACACACACACACACACACACACACACACACACACACACACACACACATATATATATACATGGTTTTCCCCCTCTGTAGGACTTTTACATCTGAAATAAAATACCTTGTAGGTTTTATTTCTAAATACATGGTACCATGTACAATTATTGAAAATATTCTGTTCAGTTTATCATGAGCTAAATGGAAAATTAAGAGCACTCTTGTTGAAACAAAATGAAAGTGACATTTGACATAATCTGGTGTTTGTTTAGTATTTTTACTTTTTTCATTGTTCTACTTTGTCTCTTGGTTATTATATAACCAAAAAATCAAGTTATATTTGTGCAATTATTGTCATATACATTTATATATTAACATGAGACTTTATTCCAGGCTACCACCAGGCTTCTAATAAAGTACCAGATTTCTCTTTTTTGTGTGGGTGTGAACAACACCAACAATGAGGACAAAAATATTCTCTTGACTTCACAAAGGGTGAAACTGTTATCATGAAGTTGTGGATCAGAAAAACCCCAAGATAGCTGTCCAACTTTAATTGACTTTATCACTTGTCCCCGCTGTCCAGCTTACTGTCTTGATGGGCAGGCCTTTCTACATGATCTCAGTAATTCCAAAGCAATTGCATTTCCAAGCAGAGACATGCAATCAACAAGGTAAATTCATAAAGCGAGGCTCTGAATGAGTTTCTGCCCCCTTTGTGTTGCTGTCTGATCTGAGAGTGTATCCTCCCAGAAGCAGAGAGATCATCTCTAATCCATATTATGATGGTAGCAACAAGCACTGTGACTGCTCATTCATGATGGAGACGCTTGCTGGATTCTGTGTCATTTCCAACAAATAAGTCGCTTGCTATCAACATATGCACACCATGAATCTATTTCCTCTAGTTAATGATCACTGGCCTAGGGGATTTTAGGCTAAGATGGGAGAAGCACCTAGATCCCTTGGAGGTAACTATATAGATAAGCTACTGCCCCAAGTTATTGTTATGGCTTTGCCTGAATGTGGATGCATTTGTATGTCTTTGTTGATACTAAAATATTCTGGGAATACAATAAATAAACTGGTATTGCAGGATGGAGAGAGGAAAGAAGGGAGGGAGGAAAGAAAAGCATTGTCTTCTGCTTCAGCTTACAAGGCACTAAATAGCCGTATGCCCAAGGTCTGCAGGTGTACACACAGGCAGAATACTGTATACATAATAATAATTAATAAATAAATAAATTTAAAAAAAAAGAAAAGTACCCACCTTCTGCACCGGTCAGCCCCAGCTGTTCGAAATAACATAATAAAAATAAATAAATAAGGCAGTCTTTAGTATGCAATTCTACAGAAAGTAACCCCAGCATAGAGAAAAAGCAAAAATGGTTGGTACATCAATCTGGCAGCAGACCGTGGCTTTTTACAATACTCTAAGAGGGAGACGCTTCTATTTTCTTTTCCTGTAAGTCAGACTTTCACCCCTCCAAAACTGCCCATCTCACTGCCTTGGGATGCAAAGCCTCAGCTAAGGAACACTATGGGGCTTGTGGCTGCCTCCTTCCTACTGTCTGATCATGGGCTTAGTCACAGAGCCTCTGCAATGCCAAGAGTCTTCAGACAGGCACAGAGGGGAGGACATCCTATTGGGACCTTAGCTGAGAGAAGCATGGGAGAATGGGGAAATAGAAGGATCCAGAGGGTCCTAGAAACCTCCAAGAAGAACATTATAGTGGGCAGATCTGGGCCCAGGGCTCCTGCTCAAACTATGGCACCAGCCAAGAACAATAGGGGCAGTAAACTTCGAACCCTGACCCAGATCTAGCCAATGGACAGGACATTGTCCACAGTTGAGTGGAGAGTGAGGACTGACTTACACACGAACTCTGATGCCCCATATTTCACCATGTCCCCTGGATGGGGAGGCCTGGTAGCACTCAGAGGAAGGATAGCAGGCTACCAAGAAGAGACTTGATACCCTATGAGCATATAGAGGGGGAGGAGGTCCCCTTCAGTCACAGACATAGGGGAGGGGAGTAGGGGGAAAGCATGAGGGAGGGAAGAATGGGAGGATAGAAGGGATGGGATAATAATTGAGATGTAATATGAATAAATTAATAAAATATATTTTTTTAAAAAGACAAGTTGGTCCAGCCTCCAGCCAGGGAAGGGAGGGGCCAGTGCCTCCTATACCTCTGATGAACTCCAAGCTCCTCCCACATGGGAAAAAGACCATAGCCATCTGTTTCTTAAACTATCATTTTCCCTCTTCCAATTAGTCAGCCACTGTTCTTCTTTTCAGGATATGCAGAATACACATTAGTACAGTCCCACAAAGACCAGCTTCACAAGGCCACCATCAGACACTTCATAGGGTAGACATCGTCAGACAGCCTAGTGGAGATGGGTTCAAAGCTCTGGTTCTGGGGGAAGGGTTTATGTTCCTCCTATTAATACAAATGTTTTAAAAATAATTCCATCTATAAAATGTAGCATTGTAAAAGAAGCAGGAAGACTTAATTATGGATTTAACTGCATATATTACTGTGAAAGAGCTGCAATTGCATCTAGTCTGAAAGATTTTAATTTTCTCCTGTCTAGTTTACTCATGATCGAGATAAAATTATGATAAGCAGGTATTATATGACAGATTACACAAATGAATTTCATGAACCTAGCATTTTTTAAATGATAATATACCCAAGTCCCCACTCTACTGAATTCAGGAAAAGCTTATATTATACATATTTATGAGGCTTTATCACCATTTAAATCTGCCAAGTAACATTCATCCTAAAACTACAGTTCCACAGTGAGGCTACCTGGATACTGCCAATGAGTTTGCCAGTAGAGTGTTGTCTTTTACTCTTTTTAAATGCCATTAGTCTCAAAATAAAAATAGTAAGATTTAGGTGGGTACCTCTTCTCCTCATCTTCCATTTTCCTAGATCTGGGAAGCAAATACAAACCATTCTCATATTAATCCAATATTCCTCTGAAGCGAACTTCCATACCATCACAATGGCCTCTTTCTCATGGTAGACTGAGTTTAGAGTAATGACCTTGTGTCTTCCCTGTGCCAATGTCAGCAACGATGTTCATTTGACAAAGGAGAGGGTGGGTGGGTGGAATAACCACAGGCCAAATGAAAGTTCTCTATCTCTGTGAGTACGGCTACAAATAAGATGAAGCTTGCATTCCATTGAGAAGGCATTATCATCTCAGAAGAAGACTCCAAGGTTTACATCTACCCTAACAGCGTGGAATGCCCACCCACTTCGGTTATGTATTTGCCTCTTCATGTAGTGTGTGCATATGTTCTTTTTGTATGTTTAATCTTTCCTGTTTGTGTATATGATATATGGGTAGTTGTAAGTTGAGGGGGATAGAGTAGGTGTGGATGCGTGCCACGTGTGTGTCAGTCAGAGGACAACCTCAAGTATCAGTCCTGGCTTCCATCTTGCTTGATATAAGGTTTCTTGTTGCAATCCTATGTGTGCTATGTGAATGGTCTATATGTTTCTGCAGAATCTCTTGTCTCTCCCTCCCATCTAACCACAGGGCTGCCATGGATACAAAGGCATGTGCATTGCCACTGTGTCTAACTTTGTGTAAGTCCGGGGGATCTGAACTCAAGTCCTCAGGGAAATAACACTGAATCATCTCCCCAGATGACTTTTCCTTGTTTTCTATTTGTTTTAGTTTCTCTTTTTAGCCAATATCTCTATACAAGAGTCTTAGATACAAGATCAGCTAGCAATAGGAGAGTGTTACTCTTACTGCTCTCTTAATCCAATAGATCTACAAGGAGTTTGAGGTACAAGGTCAAGGTGTTGTTCTTACCTTCCACTTTATTTTTGTATCTCAGTGTACACTGAGACCTCCCCAAGAAAGAGAAATGGATGAGCTAAGACAAGGTCTGGCTTTTTTTTTTTTTTTACAAGTTTCTGGTCAAATGGCTTGCTGATGTCAGTCACCCACGGCGGTCATCCTGCTCTGGTTTAGACAGTTGTTTCTGGCCTGAGTTTCCAGACTTAATAGTTCATTTCACAGAATTCAGTTGTGCGATATGAAAAACACTCTCTGATTATCAACATTAGATCACGAGCCAGCACTCCCAGCTCATTGCTTTTGGACTTGTTCTTCATAGCTCTCCTCACAATAATGGGCTCCGTGGTACACTCATTTCCGGCCTGTTTTCTATACAGCAGCCAGAATTATCTTTTAAAGCATGTCTCTCAGAGCACCCTGCTCCCTGACTCAGAAGCCTATAAAAATCTCTCTGTCTGCAGCTGGAGAGATTGCTCCAGTGGGCAAGACTTCTTGATGAGTAAGCCTGAGAACCTGATTTCAGATTCTACCACCTTCGCAAAAAACATGCTAAGCACCATCACACGAGAGAGGATAACTCTAGCACTGGTGGGGAAAGCCGAGATAGTAGAGCTGCTTGGGCTTGACGACCATCGGTCATACTAGCTCTCGGCTCAGTGAGAGACCATGTTTTAAAGGCTCAAAGTGGACAAGCAGCAGAGCAAGACAACCAACTTCTTCCTTTGGGCAGAGGCACATACACCTGTGTATATGCTATGCACACATGCACACACACACACAAACACACATGCACACAGACACACAAACACACATGCACAAACACACACACACCACAGGACTCCTGTCATACTTGAAGAGTTTTAACAGGCCCTCGGAGGTCCTGCCTGAGATGGCTCCCATCGCATCCTTGGGTCCTTCTCCCCCTGGCTCCACTGTTGCCAGATGTGCTCAGCCCATCTCCCTGTTAAGCTCCTTCCGCACACAGTACTCTTTCCTTGGGTATTTCTTGCTGGCTTCATTCAGTCTCTGCTTAAATGTCACTTAATCAGAAACCCCTCTCATTATCTCTGCATCAAAATTATAGTCTCTGCCATATTCAGTTTTCAGGCTTTTTCTCTAAATCACCTGCATTATGTGTTTACTGGATCATTGGTGGCCTTGCCTATGGCAGTAGAAACTCAATGATGAAAATCCCTGGCTCCGTTCACCTCCCTGGCATGAGGCCTCCAAGACTATCGTAGATATGGATGAATTTCTGCAGAATAAAATTATGTGCTCAGTTAGTGCTAAGCTTGCCAGTCACACTGCTCTTCAGAATCTCACCTCCTCTGGAGTTATGAAAACTGAATTTTGGCTGAGGGGTGAGTGGCTCAGTCAGTTAGTGCCTGCCACACCAACATGAAGACCCATGATCAGATTCTCACACCCATGTGAAGGTTTGCTGTAGTAGGCTGTGCTGATAAAAACCGGTGCTGAGAAACAGGTCCATGGAGCCTCCTGGTCAGTGAGATAAAGGTTCAGAGAAATGCCCTGTCCCAAAAGAATACAGCGGAGAGGGACTGAAGAGTGCACTGGCTTTTGACCTCTGGCCTCCACATGCGTACACTCACACGTCTCTCCACCCTCCACCCAAAACTGCTTTAATCCTTTCTCCTACTGCCCATTTTGGCTGGCTGTGAGCACTGACACCAGGTTCAAAAAGTTAGTGACAAAAGCAACAAAATAATAAAGGATGAAATAATAAAAGAGCGGTGAAATTTAAGTTAAAATACTAGTGATTTGGATACATCAAGCAAAATGAAAATAGTATTGAATCTGGTTCCATCTGTCTTTTTTTTTTTTTTTTAACCTGGCTTTGGAAAATTTTCAGCTGAAGCGTGTGTGCCATTTAGTTGTAATCATGTGGTGTGATGGGTTCCCTTTCACCATTGGCTCTTCACTTAGGAACAGGCCTCAGTAGTTCTCCCGTGCCTTCTGAGGGCTTGGGAAGGCATTCCTCTGCCTTCTGGATAACGCTGTGCTGCCTGCAGGTCGCACAGCTTATTTTTCCATCCACCTAGCCGAAAGACATCTTTACTGCTTCAAGTTTTGCCAACGAAGGATAAAACTGATATAAACATCCATGTGCTGGGTTTTGTGCAGACATATGTTTTCATCTCTAAGATGACAATTGTTGAATCATATGGTAAGAACGTTTTATTTTATAAGGAACTGCCACACTGTGCTCCCAAGTGGCCACAGTGTTACATTCTTACCAGCAATAAATGAGAGTTTCTGTCCCTCTACATCCTCAGTACCATTCCATGCTGTCAGTGGCCTGGATTCTGGGCATTCTAGTAAGTATCTAGTAAGTAAAATAGTTCTTTACTATTTTGATTATGCTCCCCTGAGTATATATGATATTAAGCAATTCTCATGTATATTGATTTTAATTTCTTAAATTATATTTATTTGTTTACGTGTGTGTCTGTGTGGGTGTGGGTGTGTGTACAATTGCCACAGTGTTTATGGGGAGGTCAGAGGGACAGCTTGAAATAGCCAGTTTTCTCCTTGCACCATAGGTGGGTCCTAGGGGTAAAACTCAGGTCCACAGGCTTGGTGGCAAGCTCCTTCACCTACTGAGTCATCTCACTGGCTCTTCCTATGTTTACTTGACATCTGCTTGTCGTCTAGGTGCCATTCACTTCCACCCTGAACATGTTTGCAGGGGATGGTTTTAGACCAGTTCCTATGCTTGGCTCCAGTTAGTTTCTAACTTAGGACTCCCTGGCCTCAGTTTCCTGAGTTCTAGTCAACCACATGTGGGCCATCGTGTCAGACATCTTTACCCATATTTTGAATTAAGCTTCCCGTAATTCTTCTTGTTGCCTTTCACTCGCCCTGTGTATCTTTTGGGTAACGGTCCCTTTGCAGACATCTGCCCAGATGTGGCTTTTTCTCTCCATCCTTTACAACAAAGCAGTGCGCTGAAGCAGCCCACAGCATCTTGGGCAAGTGTTCTAAAGCGATCTAACTGGACATCTTCTGTTGGTACAACAGTACGATCACTATTGCAAAGCAAACAAAAGTGTTGATTTTTTTTTAAACCGGGACCAATGAAGCCGTGACTTCTGGGGAAATGGTTCTCTCTTTTTTAGGTTGCGATGACTATCAACTTCCTATTCAAAATGTGCTCCCCACATAACGGTTTTCTGTACTTCCCCACATGACTAGATCAGGTCTAAGCACCCTGAAATCATTCATTTAAGGATTATTGTTGCTTAAAAAAGAATGCGGCAGCTCTGGGGGCTTGAGGGTTTGTTTTTGTTTTTGTTTTGTTTTGACGTCTTTGAGCATTTGACACAGTAACTAGAATACACTTTATCATGTAGCAAAGCCATGGCCCCTCTGCTTCTGATTCTTGGGTTTGGCCAAGGAACCAATCGAGTTGAAGAGAAATGATGTGAAATCACAGAATATTTCTGAGATGTGCACACAAAATCTTCTTGGTTTTCAGAAAAGTCAGTCAGTTTCCCCCCAGAAAACCAGTCTCATCTCCACTGAGTTCTTCTTTTTTTTTTTTTTACTGCATGTCTGAGGATGTCTGTTTTGGGGTAGGGGTGCAGCCATGTGCATGTGGAGTCAAAGTCAAAGGTCAACCTTGGGTTTGGTTTCTCATGTGGCACCCACTTTATATTTTGCATGCATGGTCCCTCTCATTGGGATTTGGAACTCACCAATTCATCATGAGACCCAGGGACCCACATGCCTCTACTTCCCCAGCACTGGACTCCAAGTGCACATCACCATGCCTGGCTTTTTACACACATTCTGGAGATTGAATTTAGATTTGCATGCTTATGTAGCAAGTACTCTATCGACAGGGCTTTCTTCCCAGCTCTACCATGCAGTATCACATGATTTTACAATCAACAATCAAGAAGAAATAGAAGAACAAACTCCTACTACAATCACTAACACAGACAAGCCATGCTTCCAGACTATCAAAAATATCCTATTGCCTGATAGTGACAAGAGCCTGAGGGATGCTATTAGTGACTGTCCCAGCACTCTCTGAGGCAACTTGGCAGCAGATATACCACAAGGACACTGTCACCAGCTCAGTTTGAAATGACTCAGGATAATCATTTTTCTTTGGATTCCTATTATATCTGAAGTTTCAGTTCTCAACTCAAATTCTCTTGGCTTAATATCCTTATAGTACTGGCTACCATTGACATTCCTACCATTTTGTGAAAGTCTTTCTTCCTGCAGGTTCATTTTCTTCTTAGGCCTTTGGGTGTGGTGTGGTAGATTTTCTAGACTTCTAATTTTTTTTTATTGAATTTATGTCTCTGAGTGAAAGACATCCATTTCTACAGTTATTCAGAGCAGAACCACCCAGCAAGATTCTCGTTAATATGAATTTGATACATGTAGACCCACTCATTTGGCCACTCAAGGGCAATTATAATGGATTTTAAATATTGGGCCATTTTTAGTTCTCTGACTTTCATTTAAAGTTAAGCAGCTGGCAGTGGTTCAATAAAAGGACTTTAATATTTAAAGGAGTCAATACGTAGAGTTATTTCTTGGGCCTTAAAGGCGAGTGTAACATAAAAGTGATGAACTAACTTGAACATATTTCGTTTTGTTTCTAAATTAGCTTCTTCAGTATGTGGAACTGTCAGTGTGGGAAACCTCACTGGAGCGAAAACTGTACCCACTCTAAGAGATCCCTGCTCCCTTTAGCAGCTATGAAATGGAATCCATCTAGACACCCAACAACTGATGGGGGCCGGGTAATGAAAACCTAACATGTATACACAGTAGAATGTTACTCTAACATAATGAATGTAACTGGGAAAAAGAATTATATTTAATGAGGTATCGCAGGCCTAGATAGATAGATAACACATGCTCCATCACATGTATAGATCCCAGTTTTGAATCTTTAGATGTGTGTGGAAATTGGAGTGACAGCAGATGCTGGAAACAAAAAAGGGACCATCAGTGAGGCATGCCTTAAGTGAGGTGGGATAGTTGATAGGTATGAAAGTATACAGGGGCATATTAGGAATAATGGTTTAAGCAGGGATGTGGGAGTGAGGAAGGGTTAACCAAAGTGAGTATATGAAAAAGCTGTATAGAAGCTTTCTACTTTGTAAATGATTTTAAAACACAGTTTAAGGCAGCAGAAGAAGGAGAGCCTGCTTGGCCTAATTGTGCTGATCCCAGAAGTCATCAGTTACGAAATAAAAACCCCAGTACTAGATAATGTGTACTTCCTTATAAGTTGTTGGTTAGGGAAGTTGCCCAGGTCCCCACCACATAAAGTGCTCTTCCCACTTCTCCTGGATGTGCAAACATCCTAGATAATTGATAAAGATGTATACCCCTTGGATACAAGATACAGAAAAATCAATCTACAACTGAACTAAAAGCTTCCTATCTTCTCGTTAGCTTTTATAGTGTCAAAGGTAGGCTACTGGAAGAGAAAGTCATTAACAGTATCACCTATCTGTGAACTGCATGATACCAGCATACTAGGTATGATGTGTCCACTGATACAACAGTGGCATAACTGGTAAATGTGACACCAACCACTCTCCACTTGAATTTTAGCCCACTCCAGAGGAAGGAACTCATGTCTGGTATTGTAACATTAGTCAACAGCTCATGGCTGGGGATATTATAGACTCCAGTGGGGAACTGACTACTCTTGTTTAACAAAGTTGAAACAGCATCAAACTATCTTCAAAATATTCATGCTTATACCCAAAGACAAATGTACTCTCAGTCTTAGTCAGAGAACCTGTTGTTAGCAGTGGACTGTGGTGAATAATTAGATTCATGGCTGCTCAAGTTTCTGAGAATAAATAAAGTGCTGCTAAGTGCTTGGACCTAAGCAGGACATTTACGCCATCTATACAGAGGCTCAGAGGTCACCCCAGAAGAGGGACCAGAAAGAATGTAAGAGCTAGAAGGTAGGAAAAAGGGCTGAAGAATGCTATGTTCTGCCATCATGGCAACTATGATCTCACAACAGTGATGGTAGCCTGCACTGGTCTGCACATAACTGGGTCGATTGACAGTTAACATTGATCATGGAAGGCACAGAGGCCATATAGTAACCATGATGGTTATTGGCTACTCCTAGATAATGAAGAAGAGGCAAACATCTTCTGTTGTGCAGCTACTGGTAATCCCTTCAGGGTCCCATGGATAGCAGCACACCCATAGACAAACAGACAGCCCAAGCTAAGTTTAGTGGGTCACAAAACAAAGCAAAAAGACATTAATTTATAAAAGGGCCTTGTGCTAGGAAGTAGGGATAGAAGAGAGATAAAGAGGGTGAGGAGTGAGAGAGTAATTAGAATGCTTTATATATATATATATATATATATATATATATATATATATATATATATATATAAAAGCATGTTTGCCAAAGAACAAGCTTAATTAACATAAAATACTTTGCATATCGCTCAAGACACTGGTTTCTATAAGAAAGGTTTACTTTGTAGGTGTTTTCGTTTTCTCGGAAAATAAGTTGAGGAATAAACACAAGCGAGGAATAATGCAGATCTGAGAAAGTCTGACCTGGTGAGCTATCTCCTGTTTGATTAAAAATAAAAAGTCGAAAAGGGCTGAGGATTAACTCAAGAATGTGCAAAATACAGGAAATGAACCATGTACATTGTTACATATTTGTCCACATGATCAGAGAGAGTGACGTGCAGTGCTGTCCTGTCAGAGAGTGGTTCAGATGGAGACTCACCACCAGGCTGGACGCCAAGGATGGAGATGTGCTGGACATAGACAATTAAACTGACTGGAATTAAGATGTGATCTGCTGATCTATTCAACCGAGTCTCATTCTGTTCTTGTAATTCCTTTTACAAGTGGAGAAATAGAAATTCTGCAATTTACTACAAACTCCCAGCCCAGTATCTCTAATTCTGTGCTAGTTCCATGAAATTTTCAGGAGAGCCACTTTCCATTGTAAGTCCTTTCATGCCATTCATCAGGATTTTCTCTGTAGGAACATGAAAACATTGCATCTGATAGGAATGCAATGCTTTAATGTTTGACCTGTCTGTCAGTGCCGATGCAGGGCCATGGGAGACATGGGAAACAGAGCTGTATCCTACTAGCACAGACACAGCCTTAGAATCTTTTGCAATCTTTCTCCAGGCAGCCACTCCTGACTGGGCTTGTTCATGAAGTTGTCCTGGGCAGCAAAGGATCCAGGGGACCATATATGATAGAATTTTCCATCCTCCAATTACTGCATCATACATCATCAGCAATTATGATATTTACAACAGCTCAAATACTGCCTCCGAGCTCATCCATCTACTTCCTTAGTGTGTATTAGATGTGGTGGGGAAAAGGAGATGGAGGTCAGACATAAAATCTTATCTTTAAGCGGCCTGTATTGGGATAAAACTGAGCTGTATCTTAGCATGGCCTGTGTAGGAAACTCCAAATGCCATTGTCGGTGTTCTGTTCATAGAAAGATAAAGGAACACAGGGAAAAAGCAAGGCTGCTGTAGCCAAAGGGGGTGTGAGGAAAGCTGCATGGAGAGGACAACAGTTGAGATGGGTTTTAAGAAAAGGTATGATCATAGGAGGGAAGGCAGAGAAAAGAGCATCCCACATGCAAGAAGCAATATTAAAAAACAAACCAAAAAAACAGGCAGGCGATTCTAGAGAGTGTATGGGAAGCACTGAATGCCCTAGTATTGGATTGGCAGTTGCTTTGGAATGGTGGGAGCAAAATGAGGAGGAAGCTGGTGATCTGGTGATAGGCACTAAATGCCAAGATAAGAGTCTAAGGATTTATTTTGAGCAACCAGAAGAATAATGACAGCTTGGAGTTGGTACCTTGCTTGCTATTCAGTAGACCAGGATTGGCGAGGTCATAGAGAGCCAGCACACGGAACCAGGCCAGAGACTCCAGGCCTTCTGTGAAGAGAGACTTGCAACTCCCAGGCTTAGTCTGGAAGATTTCTATGCTTCTTTCAGGAGCTACAGCAGGAAGAAAAAGGAGGTGAAGCCTCTTGCCAGTTTTACTACCTGCTTCACCAACCTGTATTCAATCTATGTTAGCCTGGCCTGGAGAGCTCTAGCTGTCCCTTAAAAGAAGATAAAACAAGACCAGCTTGGTGATGAAGGGACACTCATGCAGCTTGCTTCATCGGTGATAAAAAAAAAAGTCAAGGACTCTGTTTGTCTTGTTCTAGGGCCCCATTTACCTGCCAGCCTCAGAGAACAAGAGAGGGACACAGACAAGAGGAGAAGTGGGGGGAGGAGAGAGGTTAGAGAAAGCACAAAGGCATACACCCCAGAAAGCTTAGCAGTGGTTCTCAGCCTTCCCAATGCTGTGACCCTGTGGTACAGTTCTTCATGTTGTAGTGATCCCCAACCGTAAAATCACCTTTGTTGCTATTTTATAACTATAACTTTGATACTGCTATGAATGGTAATGGAAAATTTTTTTTTTTTTGAGATAGAGGATTGCCAAAGGGGTCACGACCCACAGGTTGAGAACCACTGGCTTAAAGGTAGCTGATACTTGAGAACTAGCATTTAGCCTGAACCCAACCGTTTTTGAGGATACATTGCAGGTATGATCATTCCATCCTCGTTTTTCTAATGTCACGCCAGACGACTGAGAAAAACAACATCAGGAAAGAAAGAGTCCTTGTTGGCCCATGGTTGAAAAGGTTTCAGGCAATCATGGCAGCTGGCACATAGAGGAACATACAAGCTCATGTACTGATGGCCAAGAATCAGAGAGGGGCAGGGAGTGGGAGAGAGGACAGGTGGAAGGAGGGGAGAAGGGAGGGAGGGAGGAAGGGAGGAAGGAAGGGAGGGAGAAAGGGAGAGGGAGGGAGGGAGGGAGGGAGGGACAAAGAGAACATGCAAGCCTGCATTTTCTAGCTTCCTCTCGCTTTCCTTTTGAATCCATCCCAGCCCTCCACTTACCGGATAGCACCAGCCAGTCGGGTAGCTCTTCCCTCCTTCGTTGATCCTTTCTAGACATCTGAGAATTGCACTTACAGGTAGCCTAAGATGCTCTCAATCCAGTCTTGTCAACAATCAAGATGAACACAGAGAGCTTGTTATCCTCCCTACACTTTAGTTAAAGAGTGTCTAACTCAGTGGAACAGAAAACCTAAGAAAAGCTTTCTCTGTGGGAAGCAAGAATCCCAGTGTCAAGCCTGAGTGCTGGATCTGACTTGGGTCTGCCTGCCTCTTCAAGCCAGTTTCCCACTGCACAGCTCACCCTCAGTCTTAGTTACCTGCCCTACCTACACCCAAGCTAGGACCGGGATGGGGACTGTGATGCTCACTACCCTTCATCACCCCTTTTCCTCCCTTTCCTTTGGGCCTATGGTGTGGGGATTTTCATATTGTGTGTTTGTTTCTGAGGAGATTTTCAGCTCAGCACCAAAATGGTTTGGCAAGCTCAGCACCTTTATCAGCTGCTTGGCACCTCCAGCAGCCCTGTGCTTCCTAGAATAATGCCCAATCCCTCGCTGCTTACTAGCTCATCTAGATTCTGACATGATTATGACAGCTGTGTGCACCACTCTATTTTTTTATCTGTCTTTCTTTCAACCCCAGCACACTGTTCTTCAAAAGCCCCTAACACACTCAGAGGAACACTCTGCGTAAACCCCGGCTTATCACTGTTTGCTTCTGTGGCCTCCATTTTGGACACACCAAGGAATTTGCTACTAGTGCTAAAATATTAATTCAACATTCTGGAATCTCAGAGAAGGCAGAGGAACGTGGACAGGGAATGACGGCACCACTTACAGAAACACATGGGGTAAAGGAACAGGACAATTAATGGACTCAGAAGCCTCAAGACTGAAAGTAGTCTAAATGGAGTCTCCATAAAGTTCCAGCAACATGACCACCTAAACCTGAGCTGAACAAGGACATTTCAAAGTGGATAGAGAAAAGGGAAGCCTCAACCCCCACACAAAGAACTATAGGCAGCTAAGGAATGATGAGAGCTGGGAAGAAATAGCCTGAACCCAGAGTCAAACTCACTACTTGGTATCTAGTAGCAAATGGTCATCCCTGAAATCACTGATGCAAGTGACATTATTCAGACTGTGCAGGCTATATTTAGGAAAGGAATGTATACCTACCTACACATACATATATGCATATAACAACAATTAATGAAAAAAGAGGACATGAATTTGAAAGAGAACAAGGAGAGATATGTGAGAGGGTTTGGAGTGAGGAAAGGGAAAGGAGAAATGATGTATTATAATATAAAAATAAAAGAAATCATAAGAAAAATTCAGAGAGGAGTGTGTGCGTAACTATAAGATGCCTTGTCAGGAGGACACATCTTTACCTCAGTAACAGCAACAAAGGCCTGAGTTTTGTTGGTTTCCTCAAAGTAGAATTATTTTGACTGATTTCTAAATTAGAACAGCAGTTCATGCTAACTTCAAAAAATGTCAGAATTATACAGTATGCATACCCTTTCTGCCTCATAAGGTAATCCTAATGACCACCAGGATTATCCTGGTGGTTCATAATATATTATGAACATAAAGTATATGCTTAACACAAGGAATCTTTGCCATAACTAGGGTATCATAACCTACTTTTTTGTTTGTTTTCTAAGGTGGTTATACCTTACACCATTAAAATGAGGTATTCCAGTTAAAAATAACATGGTATGGACATCTTTAACTCTACGTCTCTCTGTCTCTGTCTCTCTTCCCCTTCCTCCTTTCTTTGCCCTGCCCTTCCTTCCTTTGCTCCTCTACTCATCAAAAACAATTTTATAAAATGAAAATTGAAGGCAACCATTTCCCCATAACCATTATAGAGGTAAACAAAACCCTCAAAGACAGGTTATAAGCCATAAACCAAAAAGTCTGCCATGTATTTTAAAACCTGGAACATAAGGAGAAAAGTGCTAAGGGTGACATACCATCTCTATAGAAGCAATGTAAGACCTAAAGTTCTCTTAATGCATAAAAGTGGGCCTAAAATGGTAATACAACAACTCATTAATGGGGATATTTGTTAAGGGGAGCCCATGAGAGATGACCAATCAGACACAGTTTAAAGTCTTTATTCCACCCCAGTGTTTGGGGACCTGGGTGCAGCTCTGAGAGTTCAGAACATCTTCGAGGTTTTGATGGCAGAAACCACATCTTGGCATCAAAAGCTGAGCAGCTGCAGGGGCGTTTGCAGAAGCAAGCAGTTTAACAGAAGCTAACATAAGTTAGCTGGGGCATCTTGACTTCAGGTCCCTAGAGCAGAGTTTGGTTATTTTCCATGGTTTTCTCTAGCAAGAGGTCAAATTCAAGTTAAACCTGATATGGCCTCAGCATAATACAAGATGGAGAAATCCTTTCAATGTCTTGCCCTGACACACAATGAGATGCAGGGTTAAACCACAACTAAAGGTCTAGGAGTGTTCCTGCTGTTGTAATACAATACCACAGAGTGGGCAATGTCTAAGATCAGAACTTGCTTCTCTGTTCTGGAAGTCCACAATTGAGCCATAAGGAAGTTCTCTCAGATGAAGACCAGGTTTTTGGTTCCAAGATGGACCCTCATCTCTCCATGTTCACTTGGCCAAAGATGAGAGAGTAAAAAAAGGATCTAGCCTGTTTTCTGCATCCTCTTTACAAAAGTGCTAACATAGTTCTGAAAGTCTCTATAATCTAAACCCTTCTGAAAGGCCATACCTCTTTTTTAATAATTATTTTTATGTTTATGGGTGTTCTGCTTAATATGTATGTCTGTGTACCACATAAGTGCCTGGTACCCATGGAGCATTGGTATTAGAGATGGTGGCGATCTTCCAGGTGGATTCTGGGAACTGAACCTGGGTCCTCTACAAGAGCAGCAAGTGTTTTTAATCACGGGGCCATCTCTATAGTCACAACAACGTATCTCTTAGTGCTATTGCACTGAGTATTATTTTTAAAAATGAATTGTACTTTTCATTGAAATGTATTTTAAAATGAATGAATTTAAAGCCATCCCAGAGGGAATTTCTTCACAAGGTTCTTCTTTTTCAAAGCAGGAAAGCTCTCAGACACAGAACTCAGGAAGGTACATGCCATTGTTAGTGTCTAAAATCCAAGTTTACAATGTGGTTGACCAGCTTTATGTGCCCACTCTACACTTATTGTTCTAGTGCAAATGGAAATGACACTTTCAGTCCTGAGTTCATGCTCGTCTGAACAACGAGACATGGTCTATTTATCTCTAATGAGAGAGACTAATGGAAATAAGATGTGAACAGAAGGGCAGTGTTGGCACGTAGATTGCAGCCAGAAGATTCTATAGTTTCTCTTTTCCAACTGCAAAGTTTTTTTTTCTCTTGATAGTTTTTGTCACTTGTTCTTTTTGACAGTTTCAGATGTGTATGCTACCCATTTGGTTCTCTCTCCCCAGATCCTTTCTAATCTCCTTCCCATCCCTGTCAGTCCTCTCTGCTCCATAGCAGTCCTTTTCCAAATCCATGACTTTTCAGTTTATTTTCTGACCCATTTACATTAACCAGATCCACCTGCATGCCCACTGGATCATTAGCCTGGCAGGTTGTCAGTTGTTAAACAATGATTCCCCTTCTTCCAGAATCTACTAGTAGCAAATACATCAGCATTAGTACATATGGGCTCTGTTCCTCTCCTCCGTCTATGGTTGACAGTTCTATTTTATTTTTGTTTTATTTACATGTATGTGTACTATGTGTGTGCCTGGTGCCCAGGGAGATCAGAAGAGGGCATAGAATCTAGTTCTTGTGGATCGTTGTGACCCAGAATGAGGGTTCAGGGAACTGGACCTGAGTTTTCTGACAAGAGCAACAAATGCTATTCAGTGCTGAGCCATCTCTTCAGCTGACTGTTCATAGGCCCATTCATGTGCTGCGTCCACACTGACCGCAATGGCTATCTGTGATTAGAAAATGGCCACTCACAACCCTTCTCCCTAGCTTCTGTCTCTTACATTCTTTCTTCTTCCCTTTCTATAACGTCCTAAGAGGAAATAAGTATTTAGGGACATGAATTCATCTGTCCCTTATCCCTAGTACCTTGTGCAATCCCATAGCCCAACCGAACACAAGATTTTGTAACTTGTAAGAGCTTCTTTGGAGTTACAGGAATGCTCAAACCAAGCACGGACATCATCTCTCTGCAGAGGATACAACAATGAAATTTATAGTTAACTGATTTTTACCTTCTCATTCACTGCTGTAAAGTTTTATTCATAAACAAGGAATTGGTTTCGGTTGAACTGCTGTTATTCAATTACTTGGTTAAATCATTTGATGGTCATTAATAATTGTAAGAGACCCAGCCTAGAGCATGTAGGTGATTTACAGGAGAGTACAGAGAATACAAATATAAGCCAAAACCTGATGGAAAATATATATTAAGAGGCATTGTCTCATCTCAAACAAATATCTAACACTATGTTACCTGCAGTAATAATAACTCAAGGAAATGGTTTTGGATGTATCAATTAACTAATATGTCAACAGCAAGTACTCTGAAGCTTAGGAGCTCAAAATTTAGCTTTTCAAAAGGATGTAATGTGAATGGTATTATTATTTCCATCATCCTCACCATCATTATTACTCATATATATATATATATATATATATATACACACACACACATATATATATATATACATATATATACCTTATACATTAGCTCAACTAAAACTGGTGATCCACTGATGAGATAAGAACCACCCCATGGACTGCTATATAGTACTGAATGTAAACTCGGACTCTGCTTTGATTATCGCCTGGGCTCCTTGGGTCTCTTTCCACCTAGCTAGTTGGAACTTTATCCCAGCATACTGTGTGGTTTTAGCCAGTGGGACATGGGTAGTTGCCTACTACTAAGAGTCTAGAAGTGAAAGCTGCCTGCAGCTGACTCGATATTGCATCCAGCACATTTAAGCTCTTAAAGTGGCTAACAGGTGAGACCATCTCAAGAACACACTAAACTAAAGCATAAATATTAGAAGGATTGGCTGATTACAAATACTAGAGAGTAAGGTAAAAATTTTTATAGCATGTCCTTCTACTTCTAGCTTTACACCATCTTCCCACATGCGAAAATGTAACCTTCTCACTTCTAAGAGCCACAGAAATCTCATATCAACTAGTTTAGCATCATAGTCTCCTCTGGAGTCCCGGATATCATTGACTAAATCAGTCACTATGTAAATAAGATTCCACAGTCAGACCTCTAGATCTACAGATGGACCAAATAGTAGGTCAAGTTTCTAGTACCCCTACCTTCCCTATACATCCAATATATAATATTAAGAAAGTCTCATCTAAGAAGATGACAAGGAAAAGCATCTGTCAATCAGCATCCCACAGTTGTCAAAGTAATATTTATACAATTTGGTCCATTGTGGAATATGATGACCAGATACAAACAGAGAGGAGACCCCAAACATAAATTATCAGTCTCTATGAAACAAAAGTGAGATCTCAAGGAGGATGAGACAGCAGGAATCAAGCGTAAGACTGGCCAAAAGGATTTTATTATATCAAAGACATTTAGAAATCAGTTAGTGGCTCTCTTGAGTTTCAGATACATATGAAGTTTTGTGTGTGTGGAGTTAAATTCTCCAAGTTGAAACAGAAAGAAAAACTGAATTATAAAAGCTGAACAATTTACCGAGTTCAATGGAATGAAAGGTGCTTAAGCGTCTATGAATGAGAGTAAAGTATCCACAGTGATCACCTGTGACACTCAGCGGACAGTGAGAGGGTCATGATTTAATACTACTGTCATGCCATGGGCAATCCTACTCCTGACTAATCATCATGAGGTGTGAAATGAGACCACATGGGCTCAAACTAATTAGAAAACACTTTTCCCAAAGTAAAGCCCACAAACTCAGGGAGAAGACAACAAAATCAAGACATGCCACTGTGCGATAGTCACAGTATGCAGCAGTCAATCAAACAGTACAAGACAGGATAAGAATCAAGAGAAATGATCCATGACCAGAAAAAAGCTCAGTCAAGAGAATCAAATCAGACAACACAGAGATGCTGGATGCCACAGATAAAGAGCTGAGTTTAAACAGTGGTTAAACACTTGGCTTTAGTAATGAGAGAAATGGACCACATGAAACAATCAAGTATAACACTGATTGTTATAGATAACAATAGAGCCAAACAAGAGAATTCTGCATGGATTTTAACAGCTGATTTAACCCTCCAGAGGAAAACACAAGTACTACTGAAAACAGTATTATAATATACAGTTATTGGTGCAAGGGGTCACAGAGGGAATTAAATAAAAATTAAATTGTCTTCAGAATTTGGAGTAACAAGAGCTTTTCTAAAGCATGCATTATAGAAGCCTTAGATGAGGCTAGGGGAACACGAGCTGCAAAAGTTTGCAAGAATATAGTTGCAAAATTATAAACCTATGGACACTGAAAACAGTAGAAATCTATTTTTTAATGGGAGGAAAAATAAACTCTACCTGCCTGTAATTTATAACTAATGACCATATCTTTTATTTTAAAAAGCAAAAGAAAGCTTTCAGACAAAATCTGAATCTTTAGTCTGCAGACTCACACTTCCGAAGAGGGTAAAAGAATTTTAGGAGGAAGAATAGAGATGTCACATGAAAACAGATCTGTGGGGGGGGGGGGTGAAGGAGGGAGGCTGGAAATAAGAAGCATCAGTGCAGATTTAGCAGCTTGCCCTCTACTTTAATTCTCTGAAAGCAAACTAATAGAAATATATGATTATGTAAAATATGAAAATAAAATTTATATAAAAACATCACAAAGCATGAGGAGTCAAATGGTATTGTTGATGTACTGTTAAACCCTACCCACCATATGTACAATGCAAGCTTAAAACATATCAAGCTCCAAAGCAACCGATAAAACATAATGAGCTAAAATGAGAAATAAAACTAAATATTGATTTCGGTTTCATAGAAGGTATAAACACTCAGTCTAAAATAGTCCAAACATAATAGAAAAAAATCATCCAAAAATGATGAATGAAACAGAGAAAACACACATCAAGACAGAAGTAGATTTTAGCTCAAACATGGTTATTATATAATATTTCAATGGTTAAAGTATTGGATTGACAGAGATTTATAGAGTAGATATAAAAGACCAGATATTAAGAAAACAACCTTACATGTAGACTCAAAGATGAGAGAGGTTTATTAAGTACTAAAGAACTAATGTAATGGCAGATGAGTAATTCAGAGCAAGGAAGATATCCTAGAATAAAGAATACTTCAAAGAAAACTAAGAGGCTGATTTACTGAAGCCTGTGTGTACACACACAATGACAGTGCAACCCTGACCAAGAAAGAGTAACTACAGAGAGAACTAAATCCATGGCTAGGGTTGACAATGTCAACAGTGTTTTCTGCCATTCATGGGATAAGTCATAAGAAATCTTAAGAGATATTAGAAAATAGAGCCACACTATGAACCAACTTGATCTAATTAATATGTGCAGACACACAAACCACAGAGAGCAGAGTATATCTTCGTTCCAATTGCACTTGAAAGATTTCCTAGGTTCCAGGCCATAAAATAAGTCTTTAAAAAATGTAATAAGATCCAATGAGGACATGTTCTCTGACAAAAAAAATGAATTAGAAATCACCAACAAAGCTACCTGGAAAGTGTAAAGATATTTATAAAGTAAACAGCAAAATTCTAATAGCTTAGAATTAATCATACTGTGGTTTTTTTCCAGCAAAACAAAATGTATTTTGCTTCCAACTAATAATTTATGGATCAAAAGATTTGTTTTGTTTTGGTACTTCCCACCCCCCGCCCCACCTTTCTCTCTCTGTGTAGCCTTTGCTGTCCTGGAACTTGCTCAATAGACCAGGCTGGCCTTGAACTCACAGAGATCTGCCAGCCTCTGCCTCCCCAGTGCTGGGAATAAAGGTGTGCATCGACATCTCCCAGTTTCAATGGGAAATCTTTTCAAAAAGTGTATGAAACAGTCCCCTATTCATTTGCTGACAACAAACTATTTCCTAAGGATGTTACAAAAAAAACCACTCATAGACAAATATAGACATAGAAACCATGCCTTTAGGGAAATGCATATGATGTACATGTATAGATGTGTGTATATATAACATATATTGAATGTGTATGTGGAATGTATATGCACTTGTGTATATGTATATACATGATGATGAATATATAACAACAACTAAAGAAAAGGAAGCCAGAAAGTTGAGTAAGAACAAGAGAGCACATGGGAGGATTTAGAGGGACAAAATGGAAGGTGAGAAATGATGTAATTATAATTTTTACAAATAAAAATTTACATATATATGAATATATATACATATGAATAATGTTCCCCAGTATCTGACACTGGAGGCAATGAGGCTTGGGGGAGAAAATGAGCAACGAGCTGGGAGTAGGACCAATGAAGAAGAAGGAGAATTTACTAAACACTTTTAAGATAGCATAATAACATCTAATAAACTGTATGCTAATGTTCAAAGAGTATTATCAAATAGAACACAGTACTACAGAATATAAAAGTAACAAAACCTTCTTATAAAGTCAAAGTTGTACCAGGAATGAAAAGTTAGCTCAATATTAAAAACCAACTGGTGTGACTCATGATTCATGTAACTGATATAAACGGATCACAGAAGTAAATAATATACAGAAGTCAGTAGATATATAAAAGACACTCCTGGGACAAGAGAGCTAGATTAGAGTTAAGAGCACATACTGCTCTAACAGAGGCCCCCATTCAGTTCCCACCCACCACACTGGGTGGCTCATACCTACCTTTAACTCCTGCCCCAGAGGACTCGAATGCCTCTGTTCCCTGCCTTTTTGATCATATGCTATCTAAGGTTTACTAGGTTGTTTCTTGAGGTTGTAATTTTTTCACTTTCTTGCAGCATAATACTCTGTGACACACAGGGACAATTACACAAAAGTAAAACCTATCAAAATGTAGAGAACAAGAGATCACATGGTGGCCAGTCCCAACTGATAAGCTCTATAAAACAGTTCCTACACCTGAGGCTCAGTGACCATTGCAGAACAGCGGGCAGGAAGGTTATAAGAGCCAGAGGATCAGGAAGTTTGCTGTGAAAATGTGTCTCCTAGAAATGTCACAAGCTACACTCATGAATTCTCATCCATGACTGCCTAAACCAGACCTAACAACAGCTATACCAGTTGACATGCTATCACAGAAGGGAAATGCTCTCGGACCTCAACCTTAGACAAAGGACTTCAGCAACTAGAGAATGCTAAGAGGAGAGAAACACTTTTTCCTCAGGGAAGAGCCCCTCCATTGGTTATTCAATACCAAGTAGTCAGCCCTGAGATCATATAAATATAGGTGACACTACACAGACTGAGCAGGTTGCATTTAGGGATAGATAGATAGATAGATAGATAGATAGATAGATAGATAGATAGATAGATAGATGAGAGAGAGAGAAATATATCTGACATATATGCATAATAGCACCACAAGTAAAAACGGAAGCCATGAATTGAGAGAAAACAAGGGAGGAAAGGGAGGAGGAGAAATGATATAATTTTAGCATAATTTCCAAATCCAAAGAATGATTATAAATAAATATACAGTCTGTTGTAAGCCGTGCTTGCGGCTCACTTACCATGTTGTGAGTGTGCTTGTTTCCAGTCACTCTGAGGCATTCCTCATATGATCAACCTAGCAAAGAGAGGGCCTTCATTCTGCTCATGATGTCAGGGCTTCAAGCCCATGCTCAGTTGCCCTGAAGGCTTTTGAACCTGAGGTGAGGGTAGTTCGAAGGCAAAGAGCACACAGCAGAGCTAAGCCATTTATCTCATAGCCAGAAAGTTAAAAGAAAGTCCCACAATTCCCTTCAAGGGCAAGCCCTGGTAGCCAGAAGACCTTTCTCCTGGCCCTGTCACTAAAGTTCTAGTAGCACCAAGTTTGCACACATGAGTTTTAGGAGAACATTCAAGATACAAACTCTAGCAATGATTATTTGAGTTGCTGCTATTTTTTTTTTTTTTTTACTATTTGAACATGCCTGCGTATAAATGTCTATGTCTATGTACCCTATTACACACAACATATATACACGTAAACCTCTTTAGGGGACATTCCTAGGGATCACTTGCTAATCATAAGCTATTTGCATTGTCATTTAATGGCAAATGCTTTTTTTTAAGTAGCTATTGAAATTTGCTCAACTTATCACTATTGTCCACTTTTATTTTAGTCACTCTAGGTTGGGTACTAAGGCACCTATCATACTGTGATTTCAGTTCATTTCCTAAATTATTTATAGGCTAAACACATTTTCTGTTAGGAGCCATGTGTTTATTCTCTCTTGTGAGATTTGTTCAAAGTTTCCACACTCACATTAGCATGCCTGTCTTTTTATTTTCCTGACTATTTCTTAATGGTACAATATTGAGTGATTTGTTGTTGCTTTCCTTTCTAATATTTTGCTAACCGCGTCAATAGTCAAATAAGAGAATTGCACACAAGATTCTTTTAGCCTGCATAACATTTTATAATACACTATTTATTCACTCTTATGATAGAAATGACAATTTTCAATTTAAGGGTATTATAAACAGCAGTACAGTGAACAGGCCTGTGCAAATACACAAGTGTTAGAAGTGAGGCTTTTGGATATCAAATACAGAAAGAAGCCATCAATATCTGTGCAGAAAGGCTCATTACTTCGACCATGGTGTGCAGTTTCCTGACACTCAGACCTGTACACCAGCACTAATAGAAAGGACAACAAACTAAGAAAAGGGAGTTGAAGTGAGGGAGGCTCACTATTGTTTGGTCTAGCCTGCATATTGTTGGCATTGGCCTCTCTGGAGCAATAGGGAAAGGAGCTGGGGCTGGGAAGGCCATATGCTCTAGTGGAGATTTAGCAGAGCCCCAAGAAGGCAGGGCAGTTACTATGTACAACAGGGTGAACAAAATCGTGGGCTAGCTGATCTCTACAGGGCACAGTCCCAGAGTTTAGTCACCCAGACTTAACGCTTTCTGTCTGCCTTGTCAATGCTCTTGTTCACATCAGGGGACAGTCTTGCCATTCCTGTGAGTCTGAGCCACATGGGGTCCTTGACAGGCTTTTGTTCATGTCAATAATACATAGTCACTCTGTGTACTGTCTCCACTTCATCAAAGCTCTACAGTTTTCGAAGAAAAATCAGCAAACAGAAAAGTCATATGAAAAGTGCCAGAAATACAAATGCAGCAATCACCTTATGTACAATTTTGCACAAAAATTACCTTACCTTCCTCACTCCCATTCACCAGTGATGGGAACTGTGACAGGGGCAGGAGTGTTGATAAGGAAATTAAGTGCACACTATTTTTGGAACTGCACTGAATTTAAAACATAAGCCATGTAAACTCATTGCACTTTGTAGGCCTGCTTAGAGCCTCAGCAGTGTTTACTCTCTTGGAGTAAACATCCTGTGTCAGTGATGAGGAGAAACAGTGACATCAGGCAGTGCCCGAGCTCAGCTTCTTTGGCTGTGGGATCTTCAAGTCTCCAGGGACAAGCCCTTGGTTCCCTAGTCCTTGTGGCACGCTGTCACTCACAGCTGGAGTTGAGCCTTTCCCTGAGCTTGAACAATGGCCAAGTCCACTTCTACTCCCGGGCTGCCTTGGCCTCTCCTGTGTTCTTCTACGGACTCAGATCTCCACTGTATCTCCTTCCTGTTTCATAGGCTAGACAGGGCAGACTCAGGCCATGGTTCTCATTCAAAGTTCACATCATTACACCAGAGAAACTGAAGATACAAAGTATCTCTCCTACTACCCAAATGGCCTATGATGGAGCATCCCTAAAAAAAATAAAATGCTTGGCGATGTCCCTAGGTCAACAGGAGCAGTAACTGTCCATCCTTCCATTAAACCTGTGTTCGCATGATATGATCACCTTTGTTTCCTCCAAGGCAAGCCAGGGAAATGTAGAGCACAACCTATTTTTGCTCCCCCGTCACCTGCCCCCCCCAACTCCTTTCTACTTCTTATCCTGAATTAGGCCAGAAAGGGGGTGGAGTGTTGGTCTTACATTTTCCCTATATCATGACACCCTTGGGCCAGCTTACAGAATAAATACACTGCTATACTGCATAGCATGAGACAACGCTATACACTGGTCCTTCTCACATGTCCTGTCTCCTACCCTCCTTTACAACAAGCAACCTTATCATCGGGTTAATCTGAGTTTTAAGGAAGACAGTGTACAAACCCTGCTTAGTCCGGTTTATCCATCTGAAACAATAACTGGCTGCTGCTCATTACATCTCAGCTACCACTTTCCCCAGCCAGTTGTGATGCAAATGTGCCTTGGTGGGCAAAGGTCTGTTTCATAAATACGAACAGTGAGGCTTATAGATGCAGCCATGCAAAGCAGAGTCCGTCTCTTTCAGAGTTTTGATCAGCCTTTCTTATTCAGGCTTATAAAGTCTCCTGGGACTCTGAGCCATGTAGTACCATAAACTTAGTCTAGAGAGGGACAGAGGATGGCATTGGGAGAGTTAGGCAGCTCTGTCACAATGATTCAATTCTGATGCTGTAGCCTAAAAGATGCCACAGACAGCATGTGAATAGATGAATGGGATTCTGCTCTAATAAAGCCTTGTTTAGAACAAGATAAAGTGGACGAAATTCTGCCCATTGGATGCAGCTCACTGACCCCTGCTTCAGATCAGTAAGGAGAACACAGCCAGGCATGAAAAGTAGTTCAGATACATAAATGGAAAACAAGATTCCTCCTAGTCTGACTCCCTTCTAGGCCTAAAAGTCTGTGCAATCTACCATTGAATTCCAAATGTCCTTGGATTATTAAATATCACTTCATACGTCTCTCCTTTTTCCATGTGTAAAATAATACCAACTGCTTTCTAGTTGAACAGGCCTGGAATCAAGACCCAGCATTTCCATCGGAATGATTTCATTTACCTTAATGTCTGCTAGCACATTTGCAAAATGGGAATAAGAATGCTGCCTTGTGGTGGGATGAGGTTCAGGAACGGAGTAGGCACGGTGTCAGATGCATGGCACCATTTGCTGGGGGGCTGCTGCTGAGGTGCGGCAAATGCCAGGCACCTGCCTGGTGTGAGGCCCTGCCATTTCTATTGTGTTTTCAAAACACTGCAACATGCTTAGGAAGGGGACAAAACACAGACCCACTACAGGATGCTGTTCCTGCCGTGTTCACGCTAAACATGAGGCCTTGTGGTTCCCAAAGGCACTTCCCTCTTTGCACTCACACAAGCCCACCCATGAGCTATGTGGATGTATTTCTAGGGCAGGCATCTTCAAAGCATTATTAAAGCAATATTTTAATATTATTACCAAGCTAATCCTATGTTGGATCTGCAGTTATGGAGTTCATCCTAAGGCATTCGTCGTGCCCAAAAGAATGTCTTGTGTGTAATTTTCTCAACTATGCCTGGATAAAAGGGTAGCTTTTGGTTCTAGTAAATAAAACAATCTAGGAAGCTTTGTATGGGCTATCAGATAAATTATATTGACTTACTGATAACACCTGCAGTGAACGACCTCCACCTATGCAATGATGCTGGGTAACTCTGGAGTCTACAGTTTTATGCCTTGTGTTTATCAACATGTATCAAACTCAATGCTGTCTCACACTTGAGGGAAGATTATTTGGGCTTAATGGCTACTTAATTTATTCATGATCAACTATTTAACACTACTAATATTATTTAACTTTGACATCCCTGCTAATACACATTCTTGTTATCTGTTGTCTCTGTTGAGAAGATAATTCCTAGTAGATTAGAATAAGAAGAGGTATATTTGGCCCCTGACATCGACCTTCTATTAGGTCATCTAAAAGTCTGAAACTACCCAACAATCAGTGTATGCACTGACTCCAAAGGTGGCTGAGTTGGATCCCTGGGTGTCTTCCACAGAAGGCCACTTCTCTGTGATCACATTTCTTACAGCACTAAGATTTTGGACTGCCATGTGTTGATCAACTCCCACTAACTTTTCCAAGGCGATGCCTGTATCATCCCTGTAATACAGCTGAATGCTTGCAGTTGAAATGCAACCATATTTGTATGACTACCTTTGATCCTCACAATTTTATCAAAGGGACAGTCCTGATGCCACCCCCTCTTGAAGGTATTGTGGTCCAAGGGGATTGGAAAGTTTTTCCACAATCACTGTTAGGTTAGATTTGCTTCAGATATCTGGCACCATGGACAGACAGCAGACATTAGCCACACTGACTCTAACACTCATCCAGGGCTCTCTCGTCTCTGAGTATCTGCCCATGGGATTTTATAGAGACAATTCACTTTTTATTTTTATTATTTAAAACACTATCCAATATTAAATTTTCCCTACCCACCTAACTTTAAGTTCTTTCTCAAGAAACAAAACCCTAATAAAACAACCCCCCCAAAACAAGAAAACAAAGTAAAAAAAACACCCAAGAAGAAAAAAACTGTATCCAAGTAAAAGCACACCAAACAAACAACAACAAGAAAATCCCATGGAGTCCATCAGATGTTCGTCAACTAGTCCTGAACATGAGGCCTGCCCTAGAGTGGCTGATACAGACCATGGCACTCCACTGGAGAAAACTGAATTTTCCTTTCCCAGCAAGCATAAATGACAGTTTTGGGTTGTTAACATTTGCCCAAGTGGCTAGGTTTTCATTCATTTATTCATTTTTCAAAATATAATAAAATAAAGCAAAAACTATCACATCAAAACTGGAGAGGACAAACCAACAGGAGGAAAAGAGCCCAAGAGGAAGAACAAGAATGAGAGAGCCACTTGTTTTCACACTCAGAAATCCCATGAAAACGCTAAAGAGGAAGCCCCATTGTGTGCAGAGGATCTGGTGCAGCCCTGTGCAGGCCCTGTGCTTAATGCTTCAGTCTCGATGAGTTCATTTGAGCTTTGCTCGTGTTGGCTTAGAGGGACTTGTTTTCTCCGTGCCTTCCACCTCCTCTGGCTCTTACATCCTTTCTGCCTTCTCTTTTGAGTAGTTTCCTAAATTCTGGGGGATGGATTTGATGGAGACGTCCCATGTAGGGCTGAGTGTTCCAAGGTGTAGAGACAGTTCTTATGTTCTGTGCTGTAAAATGGCTAACTTATAACATGACATACTGCTCTTTGGATTGGAACTTTTCAAGGAGTGCAGACTCTGAGGGAATGAATGCCTTTGCAGGTCCAAGCTGGAGCTAGGAAGTGCCTCAGACCTGAGTTCTCTGAATTCTCAAGTTCTTTAAGATCTACACAGCAGCCTCCAAACCTTCTCAGGGTGAAGGCCTTTCTTGCTTCCTGAAGGCATACTCTCCTCTCCCTACGTTTCTCATTGAAGGGTCTGCCTTCAGATAAGGGACCACGTGGTGGTGATCAGCTTCAACCTGTGGGCCCTGAACTCCTCGTGTGAGAGATGGTGTTACCTCAGAATACCTCTGCCATGGTTTGACTGTGCTGTCCCTTAAAGGTTCAGATGTTGGAGGGTTAATCCTCAGTGTAACGCTGTTGAAATGACTAGACTCTGAAGATGTGGTACCTAGTTGGGAGCAGGGGATCCTTGGCTAGTGGGAGCATCCTTTATGAAAGAAAGTCACATAACTTTTCCTATGGGTTTAACACTGCTAATTTTTATGTACCAGGCCAAGGATATTTCATTTTCATGTAGGTCACAGAAACAAATAGATATGTTATACTAATCTTACTGTCAGGAAAGAGGGGTCATGTCTTGGGATTTGGTGACCACATTTATATCTAATCCTGTACAAGGCTTTGGCGTAAATTGGAAACATCAGCAGGGTGCTACTTGTGCTTAAAATAAGCATGGTTATTTGGGTTTTTCAGGACAAACATAGCCATAGGCTACACAAATTTAACTTAAATAGGAAAGTCACTGGCTTTTCTACTGCTTCTAAGAAATAAGAAATGGTAGATTTCCTAGTTTCTTACAAGTAAGAAAGTGAGTGTGAGGAGGGAGGTAGCTCCATCAGGAAAGTAAAAGTAAGGACCCAGTTCAGTCCTAGCACCCATGTGGGGAAGCAGTAAAGGAGGTGGGTATGGTGGCAATCTCAGTGCTGGGGATGTTGAGAAGGAGGGATCTGGCTCACTGGCCAGCCGGCCTACCCTAATAGCTAAAACCTAGCTCTTAGTGAGGGGCTTTATCTTAGAAAAACAAGGCAGATGAAAAACAATCAACATTGATCTCAGGCGCGTGCACGCGCTCACACTCACACATGTGTGTACATGTGAACACACATACATGTAAACATACTTAACACACACACATAAAATTGACGAAAAAGAATGTGATCTGCTCATGTTTTATCACAATTTAACACTGACATGTATTAATAAGTTTTAAGCTCTTTTTTGCTTTAGTTTATGTGTCACAACTAATGGCAGAAACAAATTATTTAAATAGAGCTAAATGTTCTACTTTTCCACTTTGGGGATATTTTCTAAATTTTTAACTAATACAGAAAATGAAAAACTAAGAAATGCTTAGGCCAATGCCTTTAATTCAGACATAATTATCAGAAGTCAAGTAATTACTACCCAGGTTAATACCACTTACTTCCTGCAGAACGAGGCAATCAGTCTCTGAGAATTAAAAGCATAGAACGCTGATTTCAGTGGGCCACTTGGTTAGCAGCCATTAATTCTCAGCTGTTGAGTCCCACATCTGGCCCCGCACAAGAGCCTGAGCAGGCTGCTGTGGGACTACTGAAGCATCCCCATCCCACGTGGCCAGTTATTGTCAGTGGGTGAAGGAACACCTGACGTCCTGATTTTGTGTAGACTACCTGTTGGTGTGAGAGCAGCGTGGCATTCTGGGTGGCTGGAGAGAACGCCATCAATCTTGCAAGCTTCCCTTTACAATTAGAAACATCAAACAAGCATCAAGGGGAACCCAGGGCCAAGGACAGTAATCCTTTCCCACATGCACAGGACTCAGGACTGCAAGGACTGCATTTTGTGCGAGCAGGTTGTTCATTTAAAACCTGTGGGCAATGATGATTTTAATGAAGTGGTTGGGAGGGATGAATGGGTAGGATCAGAGGCTGGGCACGGAAGTGCTTCTCAGCTCTGCACAGTGCCTGAGTCCCACGTATGCCCCTTAAGAGGTAAGTGATCTTGGGTAGAGAGTTATGACAAAACCACACCGGTCTCTTTATGTCACTGCAGGAGACAAACAGAGCAGTTAGACAGCAGCACTCCACACACCGGAAGGACTCAGAAATGCTGTGCTGGTTGGTAGTGTCCACTGGAATCTAGAATCACCTAGAGGCAAGTCTTTGGAGATGCTTCTAGGAATTGCCTAGATTAGATTGATTGATTGAGGTAGAAAAGCCAATTTAGGTGTGAGGCAGCCATGCCATGATCCAGGGTCCTGGACTGAATAGACAAGAGAAAATGAGCAGAGTACCAACCTCCATCTCTCTGCTTCCTGATTGTGCACACAATGTGACATGCACTGCCTCAGGCCCCTGTCCCTAGGATGATGCAAGCATGAGGACTTTCCCCTCTAACTGTTAGTCAAAACGAGCCCTTTCTTCCTTAAGTTGCTTCTGTGTGGTATTTTGTTGTGGCTACAAAACAAGTGACTAATGCAAAAGTGCAATGAGTGAGCTAGGTTTTTTGTTAGTTTGTTTGTTTTGAGTATGGTATTTTTTTTTCTACATGCCTTGAGATAAAACACCTGGACCTTCCCATATCTGATTTCCTGATGTATATGGATCTCCTCAGAAGCTACAAGCCCATAATCTCCATATTGAAATGTTTTTCTTCCCCCCCCACACACACACAAACTTCCTTAACCTGTCCAAGAGGCCCCAAACCGTATTTATACATTATAAATCACTGTGAGAGACCAGGCTTGCCCAAACAGAGATAATAGTAGGGATGGGCAAAATAGACAAGTCCCCTGTTCTATGAAACTCACCAAAGAACAATAGTGAGCATCCACAGCGCAGTCAGCAATTCCTTGCTACATGGGAACACAGACCAGAGACACTTAGCTCAGCCTTAGGAAAGGCTGCTGGGGACCAGGGGGCATTGACTCTGCTTTCCTCCATAGTGAACCCTCGTACTCCCCCCTCCAACCGCTCCCCAAACCATCTGCTACCAAGTACACATCTCTGAACAACAAGGGGACCAGAGAGTGGGAGATGTGCAGATAAACCATACCTGAAGCCTAATCCTCAGCAGACTCTTAGAGATGAAGCATAAAATTAATATGGTTGTGTCTACAGAGGGAATGAATAGTCCTTCCTCAGATGGGTGAAAAACATTTCCTGTTTCCAGCTCAGACCCACTTCACTGTCAAGAGAGCGTGCTGGGTGACAACAAATTTTCAATACATAATTTTTAAATATTTAAACTTCTCATCCACTATTTTCGTAAGTAATCTGGGTCCAGTTCTTCCACAGTGAGTATATTTTCTTCCATCACTTGCTGAATAATTATTCCATCTCTCCCCTTTCCATTTTAAATTTAAAATTTGACTTTTCATGTGCAAAGTTTCCCTTTATTTATGGGTCTATTTGGAGGTGGTAGTGGAGTCTCTCTGTCTCGGTCTACCTATCCGCAACACTTTTCTAGCTGTTCCTTCTTGCAGTGTTTGATACCTATTAGGGTATGCCATCTCTGTTTTTCAGTTTTTATGTTCTTTGGAATGCATAATATTAAATATTTTCACAAAGAAGTTGAATCTGAAAGTCTAGACTTTACCTGTTTTGCAATATAGAAATAATATAATTAATATAATATAATATAATTAAAATAAGCACTATTGCTTCTATTGCTAGTTTTTCATATCGGATTTTGAATGTACATGTGGAGAAACAATGCACTTACTAGCAGGTGATGTATATTTATAGGCCAGGCTCTTCTGTTTGCTATCTGGCTGACCTGAGGGCAATTGTTCATCCTTTCTGAAGTTCAGTTTCTTCTTTTATAACATGGAGATAGTGACAATTTGTCTCCATAAGGCCAATGGGTAATGCTGTCACCTTGACAGGATTTGGGTCCATCTAGGAGAGAAACCTCTGAACTTGTGATGGAGTTTCTTGATTAGGTTAACTGAAGTAGGAAAACTCATCTAACTGTGGGAGGCATCATTTCACAGACTGTGGTCCCAGACCGAATAAAACAGATACAGTGAGCTCAACAGCATCCATCCTCCCTGACTCTAGACTCCAGATGCTGCACAACTAGTGCCAGGGTGGTGTGTACTTCAAACTGTGAGCCAAACAAACCTTTCCTCCCTTGAGTTGCTGCTATCAGGCATTTCATTACAGCAACAAGGAAAATGACTAACACAGGAAGATGCTGAGATTCTGTAAAAAAACCTAATATTCTGACACACATTACAGGTTTACCAGATCTTATAGGCACACACGTTGCAGATGTACCAGATACTGTGGGTACCACAAACGGACTGTGAAGTGTTATAAATGCCACATAGTATTCAGTACCATTATTGCAGAAGCCGGCTGATTTCTCAACTGGATAACTTCCTGTCTTAAAACTGGACATCTATATAGCCTGCATTTTTCTCACAGTGGAACTTTCAATGTGGTTTTGACTTTGAAAATTCATGGATTATACACAACATGCCTAAAGCTTTGACTTTTAGCTACAAGCAGAAAGGAAACGCACAATTTTTAGTTTCTCTGCCAAACCCAAATGAGCTATGGGTCTCAGCACAACTGCATGAGACAATAACATATTATACAATATATGAGCAAGACAAACCATGGGGTCTTGGGTGCTGTGTGCCAAGAAAACCATCATATTAAATGATCATTAGGAAATCAATCACTTCAATCTGTAAATAACTGTCATGTGCGGTAATATGTATGATACTGCATTTACTACTTCTTGACAGAAAGATAAGGAGAATGGTAAAGTGAAAATAAGTCCATAAATATTTTTGAAGAGATTACTGAAAATTTAATTAACCGAGCAAGGGAGTCTGAGTTCTTTAAATTTAGAGCTGAAAGATGAAGTTTCTCCTCCAAAGAATTCTTCTTATTAGAGGGAGGCAGGCTAGACGACTAGGAAGAAAACCAAACCAAACAAAAGCCAACTCTAGCAAATTTTAGCTCGGTAGTATTTTATCATCAAGAGGAGATTAAAAGGAGGCAGCGTTGTGTCTTATAATCAGTAGAGAACATTAGGAAAATGACACCCCGCTGGGTCTATTTTGCCCCCAAGAAGTAGAACTGAGCCCCAGTACATAACTCCACTACTTTGTGCAAATATCACGACTCCTACTGACTGTGAAACAAGAGCACTGTGGAAAATAATGTGTCCTCAGCACATGGTCCTAAAAGCTCCAAGTCAAGAGGACAGTAGAGGTGTATACGTGACCAACATGGGCAGAATGGTTATCATGAAAGATGTGCAGGATCCATGAAAATAAACAAATGAAGACTGATCTCTACATTGTCTTTAAAAGCCACCCGGGCCCCTCTGGGCTACAGCAGCTCACAGAGTATTTATACCACAACAAAGAGGCAGTAGGATAACTTTTCTTCAGTTTCTCCATCTCTGTGTATAGACTCTGGACTCTGTAGGCTTAAACCCTTCCACCTGTGTTTTCCCTTCTTTGCTTTCCATCTTCTTTCTTCCTCCCTTGCTCCCGACATTTCTCACTGTTTCTGTTATAATGCCGACAAATCCATTTGCTGTTTACTGCCTACTTCAGCATACTCACCAAGGCCACTAAGCAGTGTTTACGCTGGGATGGAACAGGAGGTCCATGACTGATGGCCACTCACACCATCTTCTAATGTAGTTCTCATCATGGTTTGCACTGCATGTGAGGAAGGTGGGAGCTAGTAAGATTAGCATAAGGGAAGTAGGATTTGCTTCTAAGGAAGCTAGCGTCATTGAACTTGCCATGATAGGGCTGTAGGGGGTGCCAGGTAGTTTCACTAGTGAAGTTCACTCAAGCTGACCCAACTGGGGAGCTTTGAAGATCGAAAGTTTGAGTCAGGCTTTGAACATAGCACCAACGGTTTTACATTAGGAGAGGTGAAGACCTGACGAGACATGCAGAAACACCCATGTGTCTTCCTGGAGCCACTGGGCCAGTTTTAAATCTAAGGTATCCCTAAATAAGTGCTGTGCAGTCTGACGTCATCTCTGGGCCCTGGCCTTCTATGAGAGGATTCAGAGATGACAACAAGAGAGACATGTTCATTCACATATGGACTGGGTCAATATTGCCACAGTGGTCCCAATGATACCCCAAACTGGGTGTTTCAGCAACAGGTGTCACTTACCAGGGTCTATGACTCCTCGAGGTGTTTCCAAGTGGGATATGCTGGGCTTCTACTTTAAACACATTGGTGGTGTCTATACGTCTCAGTTTAGGAAATGGCATGTTTACTTATATTTAATATTCATGATCATAGCTAAGGAAACTAATACCATTAGCTTGTCCATAGCACCGGGCAACAGAGTATGTGGTAAGAAAGAGGGCATGCTAACTCCATCAGACTAAGGGTTTTAAGTTTCGTAGTCAGTGGAAACATTGTGACCAGACATCATCAGTAAAACAGTCTTCTTCTGCCAGCCAGGAAATAAAGGGCAGAGCAATAGTCCCTGGATGTCATTCAACCACGTTAATCCATCCTGTCTGCGGAGTAAAGGGTTGTTATTTTCACTTTATATCTTAAGTGTCTGTGCCTGGCGCATCATACATGCTCACTAAGTACTTTGTAGGTGAATGAAGTGATAGACGTGATAAGAATCCTACAGCCTGCTGTGGGTTCACAAAGCCTTCTTCCCATTCATGTGCACTTCTCTATTTTCTGCCTAAGCAAGTTTGTCTCAAACTACAGCCTTTATCGGAATCACCCAGAGGAGGGTGGCTGGGGTCTTTGAAGTAACGTTAAGGCTGGATGCTCACTCCAGAGGCTCCATTGATGTGCAGTCTGAAATGGGGCCTGAGATCCCTGGTGATACTGATGCTACAGGTCTGGAATATCTGTCCTAGGCCACCATCCCCATGTTTTCTCACCACCCACTTTTGCCTTTTCCTATCCTAGAAAGGACAGCTTGTCCTATCCATAATGACAATGGAGGGAAGGAATTGCTAGTCACTGTCCCCATAGCAACTGAAACCAACCCCAGCAGAGTGTACTTAAGTGATGGAGAGGAGCTGTTCTTTACAATAAGGACTCTGGGTTTAAATCTTAGTGCCTCCTGGCTTCAGCAGCATAGCCCTGGCCAAGTCAGCTGACCTTTCCGCTCTACACGATGTCAAATGGGCTCATGGATAAACGTCTCCTTTCCATGTTCCCTGGCCGTCAGGGGTAAAATAAGGAAACATTTTTTAGGTAGTAGGGGATACAGTGTGTGTTATTATGCAGTCAGCTCATGAAGTCATAATGCTAGTCTGGAGACTAGAATTAACTCCAATGGGTGAGTTCACAAAGAAGCGTGGGATCTCTTTATAATCTGTACATCTGAAAGAAAATGAAACAGCAAGATGTTCCCAAGTAGAACATGAAAATTAAAGCTATATACTACCAGACAAAATATACTTCATTATCATGAGCCAAATATAAAATAAATAGGGGAGAAATACAGTGGTGCGTTCCCATAAAGAACGGGTAGGAAATTTGGGGAACTAGTCCTGAGTAACTTTGAATGCCTCTTCTATCTTTTAGTGCAGAGCCAAGAAGGGCAAGAAATTATGACAAACTAATTATTATGATGGATGAGGAGCCCGTCCCTTCTGCTCTCTATACTGCTGGAGCAAGGAGCAGCTCTCTATTCTGCATCCTTCAGCAGACAAGACACTCCAGATAATAATAGGCCATACAGACTGCAACATTATGTTAAAACAGGAGAATTACTCTTTTTCATTTTGTCGTTCTTTCCCATGAACCTAGCCCTGCTTTACGCTGTTGTTCCTTGTCTCTGAGGCACTATCTGTGTATGTAATGGCGACTGCTTTTGTGCTAATTAAAAGTGATGGGCATTCTTGTTTTGCCCATGGCTTCCAATGGCGAGAGTCCGGGGACCAAGTGCTGAGAAAACTGCTGCAAGGGAACCTCCCTTGCCAGTAGATGGAGGTCATGGGAGAAGCAGAGATATAAAGCAAACAACTGCAGAAAAAAATCTGTAATTCTCATATTTCACATTGTTAGCTGTGTGATGCAAGGATGGTAAGTTTAAAATAAAAAGATAGCTTTTTTTTTTTACTTCAGTAAGAGGTAAATTCCAGATAGCAGTTACATAATTAAGTGGCCATTGTATTATGCAAAGAAGTAAATTCTTTCATGCATGTACCATTCAATCAGGTAGTAAGTCATCACAAAGCATATACATTAGGCATCCACGCAATGCCAGCCATTGCATTAGAAACTGGAAGTGCAGTGGGGCACGATACAGACAAGAACTCTACTATTCTAAGAGGAAGTAGACAGAAATATAAAGGCCAATATGCAAACTAATTGTAATTTGTAATAAAATGCCATAAAGGACAGCAATATGAGACTTAAATAGAGACTGAACAAGGGACTTCTTTATGTAGTGAAACCCAAAGTCGCCTCAGAAGAGACAGAGAATTAGGTGGGACTCAGAGGATGAGCGTGAACTCAAAATTTAAAAGAGAGGGAAAAAAAATCAAGGCAGGAGAGCAGCATTTTCAAGGCAGGATGGTGTGTAGCATGTTCAAGATGAAGAATACCAGTACAGCTGCTGCAGAGTGACGGAGGCCAAGAGGGACCAGCTGTGGTTGCAGAGTGCACAGGGGCCAGTTTAGGCAGGAAGGACAGACAGACTCTAGAACTCATTTCTAGGGGGAAGAACACGTGAGGGGAAAACTTACAATGGGAGAGAGAATGATGCGACTATTTTCTCTGGGCTTTGAAGAACGGATGTGGCTGTGTGGAGTTGCTTCGGTCAGAACATAAATAAATGCTTGATGGTGGTGAAATTTGAAGATAGGCTAGATGGGACTTGAAAAGGGAGTTGATAGGCAACAGAGTCACAAAGATCATGTGAAGAAAAGGGTCTTAGATGATGTAAAAGCTGCCAGCTCAGGTGGCTAGATGCACCACTCACTGAGCCTGTCTAAGTACAGATTAGGGGGAAGAAAATTAAATTCTGGCTTGGAACCGTCACCGTCTTTGGAATCCTATGGGCTATATTCACCTAGACCAGAGTCAATGTATACTCCTTGTTATAAAATTGTGTCATGCAAAGCTAGCTGGACATGCAGTCCTGCTCCAACTCAGCTCCCTCCACCAACAATTTACTCAGCTAAACATCAGGATCCTGTTTCCCCACTAACAGCAGCAGAACAACCTCAAGCCAATGTGCAAAACGCACATGCAAAACTTATGGCCATACACTCACCACAGAAACTATATTCCTGACTATTTCTAATATTCATATATTAACTATATATATATATATATATATATATATATATATATATATATATTGTTACCTGGGTATTTTATAAACATACAGGTTCCAGTTTAGGCTTAGGCCTGAAAATTTTCATTTCCAGCAGGCTACTGAAATTCCTGATCCACTGATGACAGTGAGAACAGCAGGATTATAATACACATTATCTTATTTATAATATCCACATACTCATGTGTTCCTATAACAACCTTCACAAAAGTTTAATCTCTATTTTACGAGAAAAACATAGACTTGGAGAGCTTTCAAATTATCTGTATTCCAATGTCAGTCCTTAGGTAGTGCAATACCAGTGTCTTAGTTAGACTTTCTATTGCTGTGATAAAGCCATGAACAAAAGCAACTTTGGGAAGAAAGGGTTTTGTTTTATCTTATAGTTTATACTCCATCACCCAGGGAAGTCAGGGCCAGAAATCAAGGCAGGAAGTTGGAGGCAGGAACTGTAGCATAAGATGAAGGAGTGCTGCTGACTGACCATGGCTTGCTCAGCCTGCTTTCTTTTGGCACCCAGAACCACCAGCCTGCGGGTGGTGCCTCCCATAGAGAATTGGGTGGGCCTTCTCACATTAATCATCAATCAAAAAAAAAAAAAAAAAAGAACCACAAGTCAATATAGTCGGGATGGGTTTCCTTCTCGTAAAATGACTCTAACTTGTTTTGACATAAAACCAGCAGCAGAATAATAGATGGATCTAAGACTTAAACCTTAGCTCACAATACCATCTGTAATAAATTTCAACTAGAAAAATTCTTAAGATTTTATAGGTTTTAAGATATACTTAAATTGCTATTTGCCAAATAAATAAAACAAAGACCAGGACTTCCAAGATGGCCGCAGAAGTCCAGCGACTGCAGTGAGTTAACCTAACAGCAAACCCCACAAAACTAACGTTAGTGTTTAACAGACATGAGGGGATATTCTGGGGGCTGTGGATACACAGTTCCAGGCGCCCTGCAGCAGTCTCCTGGGTCTAGGAGTTACACAAAGTCCTGGGGCATTCTGACTTTATAAAAGTGGGTCCCCAGTTACAGGGGCACTTGCTTCAGCAATCAGACCTCGGATCCTTCCTGATTCCCTGAGGGCAACACCTAGATACTCAGGGTCAGCATACCAATGCCCATCCACCCACAGTTCTGCTGGTCCCCCTGCCAAGACCAGCTGAACAATACAAGCATACAGGGCACATGTTCAAGATGGTGGAGCCCAGTCAAATCTAAGTGCCAGGAGAACAACGCCTGTTTAGACACCAAACAACTGCATGGCTGAATATGAATCTGCAAAGCCAGCATCTGTTCACTATATGGCTGGTTTCATAATGCCAAAGCCCACTCATGATCTCCCTCATCTGCGCATTCCATCTGGGATATAGTCAGTAGAGAGATGAGCAGTAGGTAGGACCCAACACCCATTGTGCACCATCCCCAAAAGGCCAATAGAGAGTAGGGAAATAAGGCTATATTCAGTTTAGAGTCTCCCTTTTGACTCTGGACCTGCCTGTCTGATCTGGGAAAAGGCCAGCAGAGGTCTGTGGAACTCGGGCTATGATCCACATTGTCTGTCTCCCAATCCAAGGCAGCCTGTGCAGACCTGAGCAACATTCAGCTTAGAGCCCTCTTGCCTACTCCTGAACTGCCTGTCCATCGGAGACCACCAGGCCTGCTATCACCACTGATAACTGGCTGACTAGAGATCACTGTAAACATACAAACAACAAAACCCAGGGCCATATGTCACCACTCAAAACCAGCTATCCTACCACAGCAAGCCCTGGAGATACTAACACACCTGAAGTGCAAGAAAATAACCATAAATCTGAGGATATGAAAATGATAAAGGTTTAAAGGAGGAAAATAAATCCCTCAAAGAAATACAGGAAAATACAATCAAACCGATGAAGAAATTCCCTTCAATAAATACAGGAAAATACAATCAAATGGGAGATTGAAATGAATAAAAACTGTTCAACATTGAAAACTGGAATTAGAAGCAATAAAGAAAACACAATCTGGCACAATCCTACAGAAAGAAAAGCTGGGGGGAAAGAACATGAACTACAGACATAAGCATATTCAGTGGAATATAAGAGATGAAAGAGAGAATCTCAGGTGCAGGAGACCAACTGAAGAAATCAATACATCAGTCAAAAAATAAAAATAAAAACAAAAAGGTCCCTGACACAAAACATCCAAGAAATCTGGGATACTATGAAAACACTAAATCTAAGAATAATAGGAAAAGAATAAGGAAAAAACACTCAGCTCCAAGGCCCAGAAAATATTTTCAACAAAATCATAGACAAAAACTTTCCTAACCTAAAGAAAGAGATGCCTATAAACATAAAAGAGATGCCTAAAAACACAAATACATTGGGCCAGAAAAAAAAAAAAGCAAAACAAAACAAAATAAAATCTCCCACCACAAAATAATCAAAACACTAAATAAACAGAACAAAGAAAGAATATTGGAAGCTGCAATGGAAAAAGGCCAAGTCACATATAAAGGCAAACATATCAGAATTATACCTGACTTCTTAACAGAGATTTTGAAATACAGAAGGGACTGGCCAGATATACAGACAGTAAGAGAGCACAGATGGTCATCCCAGACTACTCTATCCAGCAAAACTTTCAATCACCACAGATAGAGAAAACAAGATATTCCTTGACAAAACCAAGTTTAAATAGTACCTGTTAACAAATCCAGCCCTACAGAAGATACTAGAAGGAAATTTTTAACCAAGGACACTAACTGCACCTAGGAAAACACAAGAAATAAATAATCCCACATCTGAAAAACCAAAAGAAAAGAAACACACACACACACACACACACACACACACACACACACACACACTACCACCACCAACATCAAAATAACAGGAATTAACAAGCATTGGTCATGAATATGTCTCAACATCAATGGCTTCAACTCCACAATAAAAATACTCAGGCTAACAGAGTGGATGCAAAAACAGGACCCATCATTTGCTGCATATGAGAAACACACCTCAACAATAAAGATAGATATTATCTCAGAGTAAGGGACTAGAAAAAGGTATTCCAAGAAAATAGACACAGGAAGCAAGCTGGAGTAGCCAGTCTAGTATCTAATAAAATAGACTTTTGACCAAAACTAATCAAAAGAGATGGGGAAGGTCATTTCATAAGCATCAAAGATATTATATGCCAAGATGATGTCTCAATTCTGATCATATATGCCCTAAACACAAGGGCATCCATGTTCATAAAAGAAACATTACTCAAGCTTAAATTACACGTTGAACCCCAAAAATTGTTATTGGGAGATGTCAACACCCAACTTTCACCAATGGACAGATCATGAGACAGAAACTAAATAAAGAAATAATGAAACAAATAGACATCATGAATCAAATGGACCTAACAGATATCTACAGAATATTTTACCCAAAGACAAAAGAATAAGCCATCTTCTTAGTACCTCATGGAACCTTATCCAAAATTGAACATATACTTGGTCACAAAGCAAACTTTATCATAAACAAGAAGATTGAAATAACACCTTGCATCTTATAAGATCGCTATGGATTAAAATTGGAACTCACCAACAACAGGAAGCCTACAAACTGGTAGAAACTGAACAACTTCCCACTCAATGACCACTGGGTCAGGAACTAAATAAAGAAATAGTTAAAGACTTTCTAGAATTCAATAAAAATGAAGGTATAAATACCCAAACCTGTAGGACACAATTAAACCAGTGGGAAGAGGAAAGTTCATAACACTAAGTGCCTTCATAAAGAAACTGGAAAGATCACATAACAGCAACATAACAGCACCCCTGAAAGCTCTATAACAAAAAGAAGCAAACACACCAAAGAGGAGTAGATGACAGGAAGTCATCAAACTCAGGGCTGAAATCAATAAACTAGAAATAAAAAGAATAATACAAAGAATCAATGAAATCAGTAGCTAGTTCTTTGAGACAATAAAAAAGAAAGACAAACTCTTGGCCAAACTAGTTAAAAGGCAGAGGGAGAGTATCCAAATCAACAAAATCTGACATAATGACAAACACTGAGAAAACTGAAAGAATCATTAGGTCTTCCTCCATAAGCCTGTATTCCACAAAATTGTAAAATCTAAAAGAAATAGATAATTTTTCAATAGATTTCAGCTACCAAAGTTAATTCACAATCAGGTAAACAGTTTAAATAGTCCTATAATGCCTAATAAGATAGAAGCAGTCAATAAAAGTCTCCCAACCAAAAATGGCCCAGGGACATATGGTTTTAGTATGCCTTTAATATATAACTAGACCAGATATTCAAAGAATAGCTAATACCAATACTCCTCAAACTATTCCACAAAATAGAAACAGAAGGAACATTGCCAAACTCGTTCTATATGTCCACAGTCACACTGATAGCTAAGCCACACAAAGACTCAACAAAGAAGGAAAATTTCAGACCAATTTCACTCATGAGCATTAATGTAAAAATACTCACAAACCAAATCCAAGAACACATAAAATATATCATCCACCATGATCAAGTAGGTTTCATCCCAGGGATACAGAGATGGTTCAGCATACAGGAATCCATCAATGTAATCCACCATATCAACATTCTGAAAGAAAAATATCACATGATCATCTCATTAGAAGCAGAAAAAGCCTTTGACAAAATACAACACCCTGTCATGATAAAAAATCTTGGACATATCAGGGATACAAGGCCCATACTTAAACATGATAAAGGTAATATACAGCAAGCCAATAGCCCACATCAAAGTAAATGGAGAGAAACTCAAAGCATTCCTACTAAAATCAGGGACAACACAGGGAAGTCCAATCTCTCCATATCTCTTCGGTATAGTACCTGAAGTTTTTAGCTAGAGCAATAAGAAAAATAAAGGAGACCAAGGGGATACAAATCAGAAAGGAAGAAGCCAAAGTATTGCTATCCATGGATGATATGATATAGTACACATAAGTGTCCCTCAAAGTTCCACCAGAAAATTCCTATAGCTTATAAATACCGTCATAAAGTGTCTGGGTACAAGATTTTTTTTAAAGCAGCTCTCCTGTATACAAATGACAAATGGGCTGAGAAAGAAATTAGAGAAACAACACCCTTCACAATAGCTATAAATAATATAAAGTATCTTGGTGTAACTCTAACCAAGCAAATCAAAGACCTGTATGACAAGAACTTCAAGTCTCTGAAGAAAGAAATTGAAGAAGATATCAGAAGTTGGAAAGATGTCCTATGTTTGTGGATCAGTAGGATTAATATAGTAAAAATGGCCATCTTACCAAAAGCAATCTCCAGATTCAATGCTATCCTCATCAAAATACGAACACAGTTCTTTACAAACTTTGACAGAACAATCTAAACTCCATATAGAAAAAAAACACAATAGCTAAAATGAACCTATATTATAAAAGATGTGCTGGACATATCTCTATCCCTGAATCCAAGCTATATTATAGAACAATTGTAATAAATACTGCACAGAATTGGCATAGAAATAGACTGGTTAATCAACGAAATCAAGTCAAAGACTCATAAATAAGCCTACCCACATATGGTGACTTGATTTTTGACAAAGGAGCTAAAAAACCATACAATGGGAAAAAGACAGCAACTTCAACAGCTGGTGTTGGTCTACTGGGTGTCTACATGTAGAAAAATGCAAGTAGGTCCATATTTATCGCCCTGCACAAAACACAAGTCCAAGCTGATCAAAGACCAGAGCATAACACCAGATACACTTAATCTATAAGAATAGAAACCAGGGAAAAGATCTGAACTCATTGGCACAGGAGACAACTTCCTGAACAGAACACCAACACCCCAGCCTCTAAGATCAACAATTAATAAATGGGACCTCTTGAAATTAAAAAGCTTCTGTAAGGCAAAGAACACTGTCAACAGAAAAAAAATGGCACACTATAAATAAGGAAAAGATCTTCACCAATCCTATATCCAACAAAGACCTAATATCTAAAATATATAAAGAACTCCAACATTAAACAACAAACAAAATAACCCAATTTTAAAAATGGGACACTGAGTTAAATAGAATTCTCAACAAAAGAATCTCAAATGGCCAAGAGAAGCACTTAAGGATATGGTCAATGTCCTTAATCATCAGGGAAATGCAAATCAAAAGGACTCTGAGATTCTGTCTTACACCTGTCAGAATGGATAAGATCAAAAACAAGAAGAACATTATGATAGGCAGATTTGGGCCCAGGGGTCCCGCTCAAACTAAGGCACCAGCCAAGGACAATACAGGTGATAAGCTTTAAACCCCTACCCAGATCTAGCCAATGGGCAGAACATTCTCCACAGTAGAGTGAAGAGTGGGGTATGACTTTCACACGTACTCTGGTGCCTCACCTTTGACCATGTCCCCTGGAGGGGGAGACCTTGTGGCACTCAGAGGAAGGATAGCAGGTTACCAAGAAGAGACTTGATACCCTATGAGCATATACAGGGGGAGGAAATCCCTCTCAGGTACAGTCATAGGGAAGGGGAATAAGGGGAAAGTGGGAGAGAGGGAAGAATGGGAGGATGCAAGGGATGGGATAACCATTGAGATGTAACAAGAATAAATTAATAAAAATTAAAAAAAAACTCAAGTGACAGCACATACTGGTAAGGATGTGGAGAAAGGGGAGAGTGAAAACTTGTACAACAACCCTGGAACTCAATCAGGGGCTTTCTCAGAAAATTTGGAATAGCTCTACCTCAAGATCCAGCTATACCATTCCCAGGTGTATATCCAAAAGACACTCCACCATACAACAAAGACACTTGCTTAACTATGTTCATAGCAGCTTTATTTGTAAAAGCCAGAATCTAGAAACAACCTAGATGTCCCTCAACTGAAGAATAAATAAATAAACCATGTTACATTAAAAACAAGGAATAATGAAATTTCCAGACAAATGGATAGAACTAGAAAAGATCATCCTGAGTGAGGTAACACAGACCCAGAAAGACATACAGGGTATATACTCACATATATGTGGATTTTAGACTTATTTACAGGATAGACATACTACTACAATGCACAGACCCAAAGAAGGTAAGTAACAAGGAAGATCCAGGGGAGGATGCCTAAATCTCACTCAGAAGAGGAAATAGAATAGACTGAGGTAGTGGTTGAAGAGAGGAAACAAAGTAAAAGAGGAAGAAGAAAGACAAGAGGGTTAATATCAGACCTGGGGATATCAGGGGCAGGAGGTCCAAAGGCTTGCAGAGAAAACAGAAACTGTGGGCAGAGGCAACTCGGTGACAAGCTGAAGACCTAAGTCACCATAGGCTCCTGGGGGGATACGAGAGGGCCTCTAGCAGAGAGTCACAGTGCCAGGGCCCATAGACACTGAAGAGGACACCCTCTAACTAGACAAGATTCATAGTAGATGGAGAGGAACACCAACCCACCAATAAAAACTTTGACTCAAAATTCACCTTGCTACAAGATGCGCAGGGATAAAGATAGATCAGATAGAGCAGAGATTGAGGGAATGTCCAACCAATGCCTGGCCCAACCCAAGACCCACCTCATGGAAGAGAGCCAACCCCTGACACTATTAAGGATACTCGGGTATGCTTGTAGACAGGAGCCTAGCAGAATTGGCCTCTGAGAGGCTCCACCCAGAAGTGGTATAAAACAGATGCTGAGACTCACAGCCAAACATTGGCTGATTTTTAGGGGGCCTTGTAGAAAAGTGGGGGTGGGGGGGGGGAGAAATGGACCTGGAGGTGACAGGAGCTTCACAAAAAGACCAGTAGAGCCAACTAACCTGGGCCCAGAGGTGCCTGCTGGGATTGAAGCATCAACTAAGGACCTTGCATGGACAAGACCTAGGCTCCCTACAAAGATGTAGCTGATGGGCGCCTCTGGCTTCATGTGAGATCTTTAGTAAGGAGAGTGGAGCTGTCTGTGACATGGACTCTTTTGACAGCTTTTTGACTCCTTCCCCCTGACAGGACCGCCTTGCTAGGCCACAGGGCAAGAGGACATGCTCAGTCCTGATGTGACTTGATGAGCTGGGGTGGATGGGCAGGGAAGCTCCCCTTTTCTGAGGAATTAGGGGAGTGGAGATGGAGGAGAGGGAGGGAGCATGGGACTGGGAGGTGAAGTGGAATGGGGCTATGACCAGGATGCAAAGTTAATTAATTAATTACAAAAACAAAGACCCATTTAACTCAGTAGCAATCAATATTTACATGAAAATCAGTTCATTAACAAAAGAACAATGTCTGAGAATCACTATATTTAACATGTCTGGTGTATGCAATTTTATTCATTTTTAATTAAAGTATAATTTACATATACTAAAGTGCATTGATCTGAAGTGTTCAGCTTTGTTCATTTTTAATTGAGGTATAATTTACATACATTAAAATTCACAGCTCTGAGGTGTAAATAGCACACCAAACAAGATATAAACTATTTCCATCATTTCAGAAAAATATGCCACACTTCTTCCCAGCTACTTCCTTGACCTCCACCAGCAGTTACACATTGGATCTGTTCTTGGCCTTTTTTCAGATCAAGAGTGCCTACTGTAGTCTTCTACTCTACCAGCCAAAGAAAGGACTCACAAACTGTCTAATTGAAACCATTTCCAGGGATCTTATGGGCCAGCATCAGTCACTAAACAACATTTTGAAGCTCATAATTACCTTTTTTTTTTTTTTTAAATCAAGAAATGCCCTCATACTGTATGATGTCTGGCATTCTCGTTCACTGGGATTTTGCAATTTTCATGCAATGGAAGAGTTCTCAGTGGAAGCTAAAATGACAGAAATTACACAGCTAGTACCCTTGGACATTTGATTATAGTAATGTTTGTCCAAATTTTGTCATTAAGTCAAACGCTTCTGAAGCAGACATCGTGTCTTTTGGTTACTGGTCTTTTAAATTATTTAGTCTCCAATAACAGATTTTCTCACAGTGCCTCCAAATACCAAACATGCTACAGTGGACATTTTCTTAGGCAAACATGAATGCTAACCACAACAGCATCATTAAGGTGAAGTATTATTCAGCTTGCTTACATGGAAGCACACGGGCTTACAGGGTCTACTTGCCTACTTGTGCCCGAGTTCTAAGCAAAGTGTAGTAGATCTTATTGGGGCTGGAGAGGTAGCTCAGAGGGCCTGACCTGGGTTTCAATTCCTATGCCTACATGGAAACTCACACCTGTCTGTAACTCCATGCACACAAAACAAAAATAAATTATATATATATTTAAACACATAAACACACAGACTCAAAGATGTGAGTCTCCTACCAATGATTCAACTAACTACTATTCCTCTATCACCCACACGTGCCCAAAAGATAATGATAAAACTGTAAGCCTCCATAGTAAGAGTCGGGTTTTGATAGCACCTTAGTTTTTGTACATCTAGCTGGTGGTATTCTAGAAACTAGATCACAGGCCATGCCTTGAAGCCTGGCATTTGCTTAATGTGCCACTCAATTCAATCCCTGAAGTTTTTCTTTTGTTGTATCTGGGTGTGTTCCATTGCGTACGCTCACACGTGTGTGAGTGCGTGCACACACACTGAGTGCTTAGTGTCTACAGAGTCAGCTGAGCCACTTGCATTTGAACCTTTTCAGTTATCTGCCATAACGCATGACTTCTGTCTTAATGACCACAGAAAACCCCATTGTGTTGTTCCATTAGCTGCTTCTCTAGTTGATGTGAACAAGAAACAGTTTAATGGAAAGGGGTTAGTTCTGGTTGCAGTTCAAGGGAATCATCCTGCCGTGGTAGGGACGGCATGACAGCAGGAGGAAGAGGCATGGTGGCAGGGATGGAGGCCATCTGGTCACATTCCATCAGGAAGTAAAAAAGTGAACAGGAAATGGCCCAGTCTATACGAGCCCAAGGCTCACCACTGGCTGACCTCACAAGACTCTACCACGTAAGGGTTTTCAAAAGGTGCCAAGCAGATTTCCAGCTGGGAACCAAGTTTTCAAGCCTATGTTGGGGAACATACTACATTAAAATCACAAGAGTTGCTAATAGGATTTGGAAGCATTTCTCTATCTACCGTGTGGGCTAGGAAATAACATACCATAAGAGATGGCTCTATAATATTGAAGAATTTTGGTGAGTGGCAAATTCTAAATTTCCACTTGGAAAGCTTTAATGGATATCCCAGAACGCAGACATCCTGCCCTGTGTGTTTATATGCCTCACACCTTCCAGGGCTAGGTACAGAGCAACACACTGTAAATATTTGCTAAGTCAATAGCAGTTGGTTAAGTTAAAATAACGATGACACTAATGTTTAAAAGGAGTGATACTGTGGTTTGCCTGACAAACTACAGGGTAATTACAGAAGAAGTAGAAAGACAACAAAAATACACTTTGAAAAGATTCTATCAGGAAAATTTCTTTTTAATGATCTTAGTGCTTTAGAACACCAAAGGAAATTATGCTATAATTTTTAATCTATTTTTTAACCAGTTTCAGATGTAAGAGTTCTTAGCTCATGATGTTACTGTAATTACTAAGTGACAATCACACACAGATATGTTCAAAACCATTTCATCTCACAGGCATTTACTAGTGTATTAGAGTCATATTTTGGTATTAGATTTTTAATAAAGAAATGATCACCTCTCTTATGAATGCTGATTTTGAATCCATAAACTATCAAATGTGTAAAATTAAATAAATCAAAAGGATTGTCTAGGGGTGGCAAATCATATTTCTGGTTTTAAAATAGGTATTTTTATTAGACTTTTTTTAAATATATATCTTGCTGGTTTTGGAGCTGTTTTCTTATGGAGCCACTACAGTGAATGATGCAGGGGAGTGGCAGAGACTAGAGGGGAGAGAAGCAAGTGCTGCATCCCTTCTATTCTGTTTCTCCCTTGCAGCATACCAGTCCTCACCAGCTATGGCTTCCATTCACTCTGCATACCCCCTGAGATGCCCACCCCCAGACCCTAATGTGAACAGCTCCTTCCCTTCATCATTCTGGGTCTTGCTCTAATGTCCTCCTCAGACAGGCCTAGTTGAACCATCCCTGCTGGTCATTTACAACCCTGTGCTAGAAACACATCTGAGGTCTGTTGACCTGCTTTCTCTCTTTTAATGAAAGAAAACCTCCACCAGGTCAGGGCCCTATCTGCCAGCTCTCTGTCCAGTACCAAGCTCTCGATGCATATTTGAAGAAGGAATGACAGAATGTACATCCCACTTCTTTCATGCACACAGCACCTTCCCACACCCTGATGCCCAAGGCTCCATGAACGTAGCTGCTAATTACTCCCACCCATCCTGGGCTCACTGACTATTTCTTTGCACTCCTGTAGTTGAAATCATTAGTTATCGTGGTTGGCTCATATGATATGACACTAGATTGGGAACAAGAGGACCGTTTCTGTGACTTCTGGAACCACTCACATAACATACAATGCCATGATTCCTAGCAAGCGCTGAGTGTCTGCAGGGAGCTCCACAGACACCTCCAAAGTTGGAGAACGAAGAGGCATACTGAAGAAAAGTTAAAAAAAAAACAACGATGTGGCTATTCCACTGGTTCTTAGAGCCTAGGGTGTCTAAATGTATTCATAATAGTTTTTATTCTCCTTCTTTATTAAGATAATATTTGTGTTTCAGTTTTGTTTTTTTTGTTGTTTGTTTGTTTTGTTTTGTTTTGTTTTTTTTGAGGCAAGGTTTCTTCGTGTAGCCTTGGCTGTCCTAGAGTTGTGTGTAGACCAGGCTGGCCTCAAACTCACAGCCATCCATGTGTCTCTGCCTCCAAGATTGCTGGGATTAAAGGTGTGTGCCACCATGCCCGGCTTATGTTATATTTTTTTATCAGTAGGAAGATATGATGCTGTATGGCATTCCCTGAGATTATGAAAGAGCTGAAAATTCTGATCACCCCATATTTTTGCTCTGCATTCTTTGTTTTGGCAGGTTCAAACATATAATTTCTTACCACTGTGCTGCAAATGCTTGTTGTATTCAATATAACAACATGTTGTCCAGGTCTCTAGTTTAAAAGCAATGACCACAACATATAGCCCAGGCATGCAGTATAGTACAGTATAACACTTAGTTTTTGTATGCACACTCTGTATTTTTCAAATAATGACACTTCCTGGAACATGCCCCCATCATTAACCAACACATGACTGCAAGTCTCAGAATAATACTTGCTCATTATATTAAGGCTACAGAAAATGTCATAAGAGTGTTATTAAAACATGTCTAAGGAAAATAATATGGCTTTAGAAGGAGGCTTCCTGGGGTTTAATACCATCCTGGATCCCTTTACATTTCATCAGTAGAACATAAAAGCTGACAACTTCTTCTGTTCTCTATATTCCTGCCATATTATAAGAGTATCAGTCACTCTCACATTCAAGAAAAACAACAGACTCTGCTCTTTATACCACTTTGAATTCAGATTTGGCCAACAGAATATCAGCAGGGCCAACAGCAGTTTATAAGCACTTGAGTACAGCTGTTTTGCCTATCTCGTGGCTATGGACCCCTTCCCACCACATGAACAAACACGCCCATTGTCCTGTACAGGAAAGTGACCATGAACCATGAAGAGAACAGCCTAGATATCTTTTGGTCCCAATAAACTCCTAGAGCAATGAATTAAGCTACCCATGACTTGCCAATCCTGGAGATGTGAGTGAGGCCAAGACTTTGATTTCAATGTTGCAGGTTTGCTTTAAGTATTAAGTGAGATGATGAGGGAAATTGCTGAGCATCTAGCATCTTCTGTGGTATACTGCAAAGCTAACTTGATCTGCATTTACTCCTCCAGTCTAATATGTTTAATGAAGATTGTTGTATTTACTATTTTCTCTTCTGTTGGCACATTATTATTTATCATAATAGTTAGCCCCAACATAAAATCATTGCTGCCCTTTTTATTGTGGGCATGCTATTGGCTGAATGTTCACATTCGCCCAAAAGTACATGTGTGCAACCTTAGCCCCAGTACAGGAGTGTTTGGACATATGTCCTTTCAGAGGCACTAAGGCCATGAGAGTCTTGAGGGAGGCATAAATGCTCCTGAAAGACAAAGCCAGAAGCTAGCTTGTTTGTTTTCCCTGTGTGAGGACACAGGGTGCTGGTACTCTGAAACCTGAAAGAAGGTGCTTGGTGGAGTCCAATCTTGCTGGACCCACACTTTAGACTTCTGGGCTGTAGAACCAACACATTTCTGTTCCTCTCAAGCCACCATCCATGCATCGCCACAGCTCCTGAGAACTAAGACAAACTGGTTTCTGGTTTTTATTTGTTTGTTATAAAGCTTTTTAGCTCATAGCACTAGAGAGCTCACAGTAGCTCCAACCTTGCTACAGTGAAATGGATGGTGACTTTGTGGGCATCAACACCTGTCTGTGGAACCATGTCGATGTGAAAGAAAAAGAATATTTTTGTAGACCAAAGGGAAAGTTCTGCAGGGATCTACTATAACAGTTGCATTTTTTGATTGGTTGATTGGTTAGTTGGTTGCTTTTTGGTTTTTTTGTTGTTTTGGTTGTTTTCTTTTCCAAGTAGGCCAAAGAAGGCAGATAATACAGTTGAAAAACACTGAGTTCCGAGTGACACAGAGAAGCAGGTCTTTCTCTGCCCACAAGCTGTGTATTTGCTCTGGGATCAGTTGCTCCTGCTGAGGAGACCCCAGAGAAATTGGCCTGGAATGAGGTCTGTCTTATCCCCAAACTAACACCCTACTTGGATGGCAGCTCATGGGATGCTGATAAACATGTACCTGCTGGTCAGTAGTGCAGAGGCTGAGAGCAAAAGTGTTTCTTGAGCTTTGAAGATGCTGGAGACAAACAGCTGCTATCCAGCATTGGAGGACAGGAAGGGGAACAGATGAGAATCATGTCACCAAGAGCTGGCATGTGTCTCTCTGACTGCAGGATTCAAGCTAGTAGGGAACATGCCTCATATTAGTGAGCTAGCCAGCAGTTTCCATGCAAGTTTTTCCTAAATCTCTCCACCTTTCTCTTTGCAGCCTGTTGTGCATCCTAATGATGCTACTTCCTCTGACCCAGTTTTCTTACTTTGCAAGAAGGGAAAAAAATCTCGGCAGGAACTAGACTCAATCAACACCCAACTTCTAACCAGTTATTGAGTCGGCCAAAGTACAGTTTCTTGTCTCCAGTGTTTGCAGAGAAAAATACAGCCTTTATTCTTTGGATGTATATCTTGTTGCCATTCTATATAATTTGCAAAATTTTGTTGGTAGATCCAGTATTATGGAAACAAATGACAATAGATTGACTCAGCAACTATGTAGAGTGAAACTTCTCCCAAATACCGGCATGCTCACCTCAGAATTCAAACTCAATGATACAAATTGTCCTCTCAGTCATAGGGGTCCTTACCCAGCTGCTCATACAGATGGCTGACACAATAAAAGTGTGTCCTGTGTGTGTGTGTGTGTGTGTGTGTGTGTGTGTGTGTGTGTGATGTGTCCTGATATATTTACTTATTTGGAACTTGCCTCCTGCCAATTTTCAAACTATATCAGAGGGGGCTTAATGAGAGAGTTATAAGAGAAAGCTATGAGGGGCTGAGGAGATGTTTGGGTTGGGAAACTGTTTACTCAAGTCCCGGGTTCTAGCCCCAGCACCCAAGCAAAAGCCAGGTACAGCAGTGTGTGCCTGCAACCCTGACACTGGGGAGACAGAAATAGGAGGGCCCCGAGAGCTGAAAGTCTGTCAGTCTAGGCAAATTGGTGAGCTCCAGATTCAATGAGAGGTCATGTCAACTAAGGTGTGAATGTTTGGGAAAGACATATGGTGTCAACCTCTGGCACATACATATGTACCTGCACGCACATCCATGTACACATGTTCTCTCTCTCTCTCTCTCTCTCTCTCTCTCTCTCTCTCTCTCTCTCTCTCTCTTTCTTTCTCTCTCTCTCTTTCAGTCAAACTGCAATGAAAAGAATATACAGTATGTTATAACCCAGGCTAAGGGAGAACAAACGTTACCTCAATCCTGGCTAATTGGGGAGGTACTTGCAGTCTTTGTCTCTGGCAACACAGGGGACATTGTGGTGTGCTGAAAGAGATTTGGACTTTGGCAGGCAGGGCGGCTTGGAGCTAAGAAGCTTCACGTACCTAGGCAAACTGCCAGCTTTCTTCCTGCCGCAGGTTCTTCTGATCCATGGAGGAATGATAAGCCTTTCATCTAATTGATGCAATGAGTAAATAACAAAACACACCCAAGAAGGAAATGCACGGGTATGGTGTTTCCAACACTGCCCTCAATACTTTGTGTGAATTTCTACAATCATGACACAGGCCCTGTCAATTTGTAGTGACCCTGCAACAGTTTGTCTTAAGAGCTCTGGAAGGAAAGACTTTAGTTCAGCTTATAGTTATAGTTCATTAGGAGGAGAAGTCAAGGCAGAGACTAATGACAGGTGTGCAGGGGCGGGAGCTGATGCAGAGGCCATGGAGGAACGTTGCATGTTGGTTTTCTTTTCTTCCCATGGCTTTCTCACCTGCTTCCTTACACAACACAGGACCACCTGCCTGGGGCTGCCACTGCCCACCGTGTGCTGGGCCAGGCCATCTCGCATCAATAATGAATCAAGAAAATGCTATACAGACTGGTCCCCAAGCAATCTTATGGAGATTTACCAGATGAGCCTGGATTGTATCAAGTTGACAAAACAAATCTAACCAAGACATAGCCAAGCAAAACAGGAAATCTTTCTCGTGTGTGTGTGTGTGTGTGTGTGTGTGTGTGTGTGTGTGTGTGTGTGTGTTTAGGAGATACTCCATTCACTATGCTGAAATTAAATTATATACAGCAATCCAGACATGGAGGCGGAACCCTACAATCCCAGGATTCAGAGGATAGAGGCAGAAAGATCATGAGTTAACAATCATTCTCAACTACACAAGAGAGCTTAAGCCTACCCTGAGCTACATAAGACCCTGTCTCACATAAGTAAAAAAAAATAAACTACATTTTTTTTTAAAAAATTGTATTTTTCTAAAGAAATGAGAGAAAGAAAGTGGGGGCATGGAGAAGTGTAGGCAGGTGTGTCTCCTCAGGCTGAATGTACTTTGTAATTAGTAGAACCCCCTGCAATGGCTCCTGGGACCCTGTGCTTCTTCAGGCCACTGCCTGAAACTACCTCATCAGACCCTTATCTTAGGAACCATGAAATGGATAAGTGCCCCATGGAAGACGCATGCAGTATGTAGCTCATCCAATAGACCCTCAGTAAAAGCACAGGCCTTTCAAAGTCCTTCCTAAAGAAACCCATGGCGCCAAGGGCTCCATCAAGTAGATTTGTGATGGTCCCACCCATGTAGTTTGAGGGTGGTACCTGTGTGCGGGAAGAACTTCTTAGATTACAGCCTGGAGTCTTGCCCTTTGGGCTCTGACGCAATAGAGCAGTGGTTCTCAATCTGTGGGTCACAATCTGTTTGGGAGGTCAGTCACATAACAGACACATTATGATTCATATCCCCAAAATTTATACTTAGGAAGTAGCAATGAAAATAATTTTGTGGTTGGCGGCCACCACAACATGAAAAACCATATTAAAGGGTCGCAGCATTAGGAAGGTTGAGAACTACTGCAGTAGAGCTTCATTCATAATGGGAAATTAGGAGACTGATCCCGCCAGTGATTTTAGGAGCAAGCTCCATAGATGATTCACTCAGACACTAAAGAATGCTGACCCTGGGCTCTGTTGGGTCTGAGCTTCATGGGGCTGAGGAGTTGGAGAAAGCCGCTGGCTCTGAATCCACAGTTCCAGTCACAAAACTATCTTCCTCTGCTTCCTCACCCCTGGACTCCCAGGAGAGGCCTCGCCTCTTTAGTTGCTGGTGCAAAACTCTGTTTCCAAACTACATTCTGCCTGCCATTGTTTAGGTGACAGTGGGGAGGAAGAATAGGGAAATGAAAGGGGCGACACCACACAGTCCCTGCCACATGTTTAGGAAGAAAGTGCATCCATAGTAGCAGCGGGACATTTCAGCGCAGCAGCAGCGCCTGAAGTAATGAAGAGCCGAGGCCCCAGGAGGAGAAGAGGCTGAGAGAGGCACATAGCACCGAACTGGCAAAATGGAGCATCTTTCTTTCTGGAAAAAAAAAAAAGCCTGCACAGTGCCCTTGAGGGTTTTCTGAAGTACTAAAGGTAAAAGCAATTAATTTCCTCCCCAACCCCATAAAATCTTAGATTTCAGCATTTCTGAAGGTAAAGAATTGTAGCCAAAAGGAGACTAGTCAGCTGTTTGTCTCAGGAAATTATTTAAAAGGAAGGAGCCCAGCTGTACAGGATGCCTCTGTGGACAGTGCGGTCTCCAGAGCCTCTCCTAGCAGTATGCCTTATAGATATTGCCATTTTAAGAGAAACCACCGATTTCCCCCATTTCTCCTCATTCCTGTGCCAATGCACAAACTCACCTGTTCATCCGGGCACATCTATACACATGCACATTACTGTGGACAATTTCATTTTTTAAAATATTAGGAGAGCACCAGGGGGATAAACGTTACTGCAGGGGCTAGGGTGCTGGCTCAGTTGGTAAAGTGTTTGCCCTGAAAGCCTGAGCTCCTGAGTCCAGTCCTCTGCGTCCATGTGCAAAGCTGGTCATGGTGGTGCATATTTGTAACTTCAGTGGAGGCAGAAACAGAGAGGTCCCTAAGGCTCACTAGGCAACTTGCCTCATCTCAGGCCTAGGCTCAATGAGAAAGTCTGACCCCTCCCCCAAAGAAGGACGTGACTCCTGAGGAGTGACACCTCCCATCTCCACATGCACAATGCATATGCCATATGCACATGATCACACACAAAGTACACACACACGCAGAGAGACATTGACGGTCTTTGTTGAATGAATGAATTAGCGAATAAGTGAATCAACAGTTATGCCTTGTTAGGCAAAATCTAACATAAATTTAAGACAAAATTTATGAAGAATTTCTATAGAAGAGAGCCCTGCCACCTAACCATGTTTAGAATAGCTGTCCGGGTGTGTTGGTTTCCATTTTACAGTAGGCAGAAATTGCAAGAAACAACACAGATTTTCAAGCTTCACAATTACAGGTTATGAAAGAAAATGTCTTCGCCATAAAATGTCACCAGCAGACTTGAAATTCAAAGTACATTAAAAACGTGGTTAAAAAGAAAATAACTTAACCCTTAATCCTCAAGATCATATCCTTTAAATGTTAAGCTGGAGCAATGCCATGATTGTTGACAGTTAGATTGGCCGTGTGACTACGCGTGCCTTTTGATATCCCTCTGTCATTTATCTCCACTTGCCTCCATTGTGTGACATTTAAAGATAATGAAAACTGAATCAGGATAGAGAGCCGGGAGAAGTGATGGGGACACGGGAAGGAAAAGGAGCCCCTCACCCTGGAGCGTGATTAAAGCATCTTCTGGGCCAAGAATCAAGAATTTAACAATAACTAATAAGATTTGCCATGAAGCTTGCTGACAAAAAAAACCAAAAAACCAAAAAAAAAAAAAAAACCTACTGCATTTTTCTGTTAAAAGAGCAGTGACCCAGGCTTCGGGTGTGGATATGCATGACCTTGGGTAGAGAACCTCCTTCTCCTTCTCCTTCCAGATGTTTCATGGGAATCTCAAACAAGATGGCTAACTATGTTTACAGTGGTGATCTCCTACACCCTGCCTCCCTCCCACACACACACACTCCTATGGTCTAGAGTTTTATCTTATCAACTGTATTCTCATCAGGGGCCTCTTAGGATCTCATTCAGGTTCCTCATCCACCTTTTGAAGACAGTATCTTCAAACTTTCCTAAATCCTATACATCACTATTGTCACGACTGATAAAAAATGAGACATGACCATAAAAGAAAGTCCATAGCCCTATCTCAGAGTTGCCTTCTGTGCTTCTTCTTAATACTTAATCGTGTCTATCCATTCACAAATCTCGACAGCAGATAGCTCAACAAAGTGAGCGCCCACGTGGGCCATTGTCATAATTAGATTTCTGTCATTGTGAAAAAGACCATAACCAAAAGCAACTTGGGGAGGAAAAGGTTTATTTGCCTTATATTTCCTTGTAATAATCTACCATTAAGAGACGTTAGGGATGGAACCTACAGACAGGAACTGAAGCAGAGACCAGGAAGGAATGTTGCTTACTGACTTGTTCTCCATGACTTTTCATATGACCCAGGACCACATGCCCAGGAGTGACACTGCCCACAGTAGGTTAAACCATTCTTTATCAATAATTAATCAAGAAATGTCCCTGAAGACTTGCCTATAGACCAATCTGATAGAGGCATTTTCTCAGCTAGTTTCCCCTTCTTAAATGACTCCTGCTTGTGTCAAGTTGGCATAAAATCAGCCAGCGCAATTATGGAGGGTGTCAAGTAAATAGACAGGTAGTAACTGTTCATGTAATTAATTAATCACTGAGGCAGGAATTGAGTCTATGAAACCAAGTGTAAATTACTTTACAACAGGGGCATGAAATCCACAATCACGGACTTGGTCCTTGAAGGATTTTCACCTGGAAGTGACTTAAGATTTTCCCTAGTAAAGTTTACTCCAGCTGCCTCTACAGATGTAAGGAAAGTCCACATCTGTATATGACCAGTACAGCCCCTATTACAGTTTCAGTCTCAGCAAATAATTACATTGCTGGTGACATATCCCAGAAATCTACAGCAACCGCACTGGAAACAGCGAGACAGGCAATGATGACAATGCTTAACCAACCCTTGTCATTTGCTACTCTTTGGAGCAGCTTGTACATGAGGCGCTGGTAGCATCCCAATTGTATCAAGAAAAGCAGAGGCACAAATAGTTCATAAACCATTCTTGGTCATATACTGTACAGCACTTAAACCCAGTGGCATTGGGTCTCCAGTGCTCATTTGCAAACACCATAGAGCCTGCGGAATGGAGCATGAATACTCTTGTCTTCTGAATGTGCACCCTGCTACCTGCTTTTCCATGGTGCTGGAAATATATTGATTCCATGTTCAGACTCCCCAGTGCTGTTTGAGAGGTTTTTTTTTTCACAGCCTAGTTCAAAAAAGCAATTTCCATGGGAATTCTTTCTGCCTGTTTATTTACTGTACTCTTCCTAATTTTAAGAGTGATTGTGTCTTCAGATTGCGTGCATTGACTCGTTACTGAAGAATTAGCTTTGGAATTTCTTTATATGAAATTCCTTTCTATGCAAACCACAGGTCATAGAACAGGGCTCAGTGGTGAATTCTGATGCCTCCGTCTGAAAAGATCTGTTAATGCTGAGAATAAATATAACTCATCAACCTTGGGCATTGGGTGTTGCCCATAGAAAGTTGTTAATTTACAGGGTCACTTCATTATGAGAGCCTAAACAAAAATGCCAATTTAGAATTTCTGGCCCTGTTACCAAGTTACTGTTTTAGACTTATGTCCCATTACTTTGGATGAGATAGAACGGGAGCTGGTCTTAGCCTGGTCAGGTGAGGTGTTCATAGACCTAGATGATCTTCCAGGTGTCTGCAGTGTTCCCAGAGGGAGCAGGAGAAAAGAGTATTAACTGGCTAGGGAGGAAGGAATAAGACCAAAGGGGAAACTTCAGTGTCAAGCCGAGCAACCATAAGCAAGGTTCATTTGCTGTGCAGATGGCTGGAGGCAAGAGACACTTTTGCCCTGGGAAGAAAATCCTAAAGAAATACGTGATTCAGACAAGATTTCATAATAGCCTGAGACATGGGAAGGACAGACACACCGACAGTGGTACCTCAGGAAACACTGAAGCTTGGTGATTGTTAAACACAGAGGGCTATTGAAGCAATTCATGTTTTCTATATGCCAGAAACCAGACAAGGATTTTGCAATTCAAAAGTCAAGGCATCTATTCTGACCAGGAAGGAGTCACAGTCTTAGCTGGTAAGAATTCATTCTTTTGAGAACTAAAGTACACAATAGAGACTACATGAACAGAGGAACAGCTTTGATTCAGAGTCATCTTTCCTTGCAGCCCTATCGTCACCATAACCTTCAAACCACCCTGAAGCTAAGTGGTCCTTGTGTGGAGCAGATGTTCCTGGAGCACCATGATTCTCAGAGCTCCCTGTTTTCCTAAGCCATGCCATTTTGGCTGAGTCTCTTGTCCAGGCGCCATCTTGTGTCCTGTTTTCATTATTATTCATAGCCTCACCAGTTCCAGTCCAAACTCGCAGCGGTATGTATCAAACAAGACCCAGACTCCTAGACACATGTTCACGTGGGCAGGCCTCTGTTGACATTTCTGTGGCCTCTGCCACTGCTCTCTTCTTATTGTGCTTGAGGTGCACAGCTTAGCATTAGTTCTCCAAGACATTGGGCTCCAAACAATGGTCTTCCAGTAGTTTGTTATTGTAACCATTCACTTCACTTCTTCTCCTCAGAGAATTCTTCCTCGTAGTCCACCACATCATTACTTGTCCTCAAACTCTGTATTTCTATCGGAGCCTCTGTTGCTTAAAACATCCTATGAAAGGGCTCATCTTTTGCCTTCCTCCACTCCCACAGAAGCATTTAAGAGCAGAGTTGGGGTTTTAATACCTGACACTATGTTTAGCATATCATGGACTTAACTATTTCTTGAACATATATATATATGCATATATATTAAATGTATTTAATGTATACCTAAATGTATTTGAAGCTTCCCTGCTCTGAATGAATGTCTTATGATAAGGTTTACAGTTCTCACAATGGCCCTTATATAAACCAAAAACATAGATGCTGCCTACCCAGCCATTTTTTAATAAAACAAATATACACTTATTAAGTCTCATACTGTGCATATGTTGACTCCATGCTCTGCAGTAAGAAAATTGTCACTGCCAGAATTACAGAAATGTGGTTTTGACTCATGGTAATGCAGGAAAAGTTTTAATAAGTTGTTAAATCTTGTTTGTTTCTGGGACTTCACTGAATTTTTCCTTTCGTGAAATTATTATTTAAAGTTCTAGTTAGTGAATTAATGTCAATAATTTAAACGAATATCTTTATACATAATTATCTCGGATTGGAAGGCAATAAAACAGTTGGAATTACTTTAAACAAATTATGAATCCCTCCTCTTCATGAGCTCCACAGTTAACATTAGGGAAAGTTACTGCTGTAATTTCATATTTCAAGTGGAAGTATTTGGTTTAAAAAGAATTGCAGAAATTAGAAAGTATTCACACACACACATACACACACCTGATTTGCACTCCATGTAATAAACACTACAATGTCAGGTATCCCTAGTCAGTGGGACCCAACCATGCTCAGGCCACGGGGTCAGGCTTCCCTAGTCAGTGGGACCCAACCATGCTCAGGCCACGGGGTCAGGGTTCCCTAGTCAGTGGGACCCAACCATGCTCAGGCCACGGGGTCAGGCTTCCCTAGTCAGTGGGACCCAACCATGCTCAGGCCACGGGGTCAGGCTTCCCTAGTCAGTGGGACCCAACCATGCTCAGGCCACGGGGTCAGGCATCCCTAGTCAGTGGGACCCAACCATGCTCAGGCCACGGGGTCAGGCTTCCCTAGTCAGTGGGACCCAACCATGCTCAGGCCAGGGGGTCAGGCATCCCTAGTCAGTGGGACCCAACCATGCTCAGGCCACAGGGTCAGGCATCCCTAGTCAGTGGGACCCAGCCATGCTCAGGCCACAGGGTCAGGCATCCCTAGTCAGTGGGACCCAGCCATGCTCAGGCATGCCAGTCAGTGATGTTCAATCATGCTCAGTGTATTTGGATTTTGTTTTTAAGAAATTAGTTTGGGGAGAAAACATCCCAAGGAGAAAAGCTGAACTTTAAGGAGATAAATAAATTAGTGCATAATGCATTTTAAACTCATGAATAGCTAATGAGTTTCTTAACCTGTAGAAGTACTAGATATTTTTCCCTAGAAAATATGGGGTGTTCCTAATATCTTTGAAATATAAAGGCAGATGGAGAAAAGGATTAGTGATCAAGATTTTAAAAGTCAGCTTTTGAATCCCATTAGTTAGTCACATCTGAAATTTTAAGTAGTAAATAATTTAGTTAAATTGGACAACAGCACTAAAATGTTAGAGGCAAGAGTTTTTTGGTGCTTGATATATCATTAGATTGCAAACTGTGTTCTGGAAATAGAAGAAGTTAATGATGACAACCTCTGAGCAAATGTGGAGAAAAAGGCTTGGAAATAAATGATTTTTCTTTGATGAAAAAGAAGAGCATATTAGACATTCATTACTTACTTTGAGGATAATGACACTGATCCTTTGGTATTCAGAACCAGACTATATTAAAGCAAACCATGAATATGAAACAAAGAAACAAATTAGATTTAAATTGGGGCTGCTGTTTGGACACCCAGCATACAACAGCTATTGGTAGATATAGGTTTCTTCTCTTAATAATACTGCAAAGCCCTATGTCACCAGGAACATCGCCCCCTGGCCACCCTAAGAAGATGACCCAGGTGAAGAGCAGGGTCAAGTAACAGAATAAGGAGAGGTAAATGGATACCTGGGCATGAGCCAAGATAATTAATGACATTTAATGTATTCAACATAGAATCAAACAGGCCTATTCAAGAATCAACTCATTCATGTCATTTTGCATATACTTTATTGAGGAATTTTTGTAGAGTATCTCTTAACACAAAGTCTTGCAAGAATATAACTATCACTCAGCTAGACAGAAGTTGGATCGATCTTGAAGACCCACTGGGATTCCTAAGACCTTCAACTGCTTAAATCACATAGAGATGCAACTCCATGGGGTGGCTACTCATATTATCTCCATTTTTCAGCGAGGGCAACAAAGCGCATAGTTTGGGAATGTTCCCAGGCACAAGCAGCTGATAGCTAGGAATGCTACCGAGACCAAACACCACCACTGCCCATGTGATCCTGAGCCTCTTGCTGGGATTCATGGTTCCTGGCCATTGTTCAGACATAAGGAGTTGGCTTTCTTGTGAACACGGCATGGAACACGGATACCAGGGCTGACACACGAAGGTTGAGGCAGTCCTTGGAGATGGAACTTGTTTGCATCTGCTTCCTTCCTTCCAGACTACTCACCCAGCCTTATAGCCCTGCTCTTAAAACTTACTACTACCATTGTAGTCACAATCAAAATTTTCAAAGTCAAAAGAAGTGGATATGGAAAGAGGTGTAGATTTGGAAGGAGTTGGGGGAGGGGTGAATGTGACCAAAATGCATTCTCATGGAAAAAAAAGTCAAGATTAGATGTTTACTACAAATTGTTTATTTTGTACTTGCAACTCGTAGGCATAAATATCAGTTTGTTGAATGGTCTTGCATTCACACTTAGAACCGCAGGGGTTCATTTTGCACTGCGACCTAAGTTCCTGTATCAATAAACTTGAAGCTGCCTCTGCGGTGGAGCCAACTTGTTGACACCATAAATAGTATTATTCATATCCTACTCCATCCTAAGAACCTGAGCACCCTTTTGCGTGTGTTACAGACGTATCTAAGCTGGATTGTAAGGGTAATGTTTGAAATGCCCTTCGGTTTTATTGGAGCAACACAAGCCAGAAGCTTCCAAGTTAGGCGTACTTTCTAATATAGCAAAAGTGCAGTTAACCTAATAGGCACCATTCAGTAGAAATTTTAAAATATTAACTCAGTTGTTCTTCCCAAGGCAACAGAGCGGGAACAAAAGCAGCTCTTCTGGGATCACGCGGGAAGGAAAGCTCCCAGCCGCCTCCACTTTCACAGCTTCAGCAGCAAAGCTCCCAGCTCAGCCTGAGTTTAGGCATTTATGTAATTCTAGGAGAACACACAGCATGTTAGCTTTAGCCCTGACGTTGATAAATCACCTAGGCTCTGCGGAATGCAAAAGGATATTGTAAGGAGAAATGCAATATGCGAGCGACAACACTGTGAGGTCTCCAGAGAAAGGCATCTATTTAGATGTGGCAAAAGCCAAGGCTTGAAAAATCTCAGGATCCCCAGGCTCCGCTAAGTGGCCAGTGGTGGAGATGGTGGTTCGTGTGTGCTGAAGAGTGTCCTCCTGCAGACCAGGGTATGCTGTTGGTCAGCTGGTCTGTAGGTGATCATTGTGTCTACTCTAAAGCAAAGCCTCCTCACCCAGTTTCTAGTTTAACACTAAAATCCTCCTAAAAGCATCCTTACTAGGATGTATTTTTCCATCTGATCATAATGAAGATAAGATTTTTATTACCTGTTAGTATTTACATCAGCATGTAGCCAAACTCATCTTTTGTTGCTCAAGAGCCTTCTATATCTTAACGATATTACGGAGAAATGTTGTATTGTGGACCCAGATAGCAGTTGAAGGCCAAACTAATTCATGACCTTGAGTTCTCCTCCTAAAGCCCCATAATTTTACCTTGCTAGGTAGATAGAAGAATCCAGTAAGGATTTATAGAAAGTAAAAGTAAAGCAAGGCAGGCACCAAGGAAGCAGTGTTGTGAAGAAAGTGCTTGGCTCTCATGCATTAGGAACAGAATTCAGATGCACAGAACCTTTATAAGAGCCAGGCAGGAGTGACGGGCACCTGTGATCCTGGCACCTGGGAGGCAGAAGGGGGATCCCAGTGCAATTGACTAGCCAGAGATGGTCAGTGCTGAGCTCGTTGAGAAGTTTTGTCTCACTAGACAAAGTGGCGCTTAATCAGGGAAGCCAGTTGATGTCAACTTCAGCTACCACGTGAACAAGAATAAAGACACAAAATGACACATGTCAGGATTAGTAGTGCCACTGAAAAATACAAAGATGAGGTCAGGTGTGCTCATAGTGGTATGAGATAGGGCAAGCTTCCTGCTCAGGAGGAGTCAGCCGACATAAATTAGATGCCATGGATATTGCGTGTGTGCTTTGGTTTGGTTTGGCTTGGCTTGACTTGTGGGTTTGCTGCTGTTTTGTGGTGTTTTTGGTTTGTTTGTTTGTTGTTTTTAAAGAAAGGACATGAAATTGGATGGGTCAAACATGGAGAATTTGGGGGATTTGGGAAAGGGGAAAGAATATGATCAAAATATCGTATGTGAAAAATCCTCAAAAACCTAAATAAGAGATTTTTTTAAAGGTGGAAAACTACTGACTAAATATCAAAAATGCAAACCATGTAACTGTGTCTTCTGCCATGGTTTGGATTTAGTTTATATACCATTTGTCTCCCGAAGGTTCTTGTGCTTGAAGCCTGGTCCTTACTGTGGCTATGTTTAGAGATGATGTAACTTTGAAAGTTGAGTTGTACTGAAGGCCACTGAGAATGGTCCTTCCAAAGGTAATAAGGGAGATCTCCTGGAGCCTAAATTGGCTTTTACACGTGGCTTGCTATGGAGGCATGTGCTTGGCTCATCTCCACTCTGGCTTCCAGTCTTCTCCTTTGGTTTATTTGCATGTGCATTTATGTTTTGATGTCCACCATGAGTTCCTCATCAGAGCCATGATGCTGCTGAGATTCTGCCCTTGAGCTTCTAGGACTGTAAGTTAACTAAACTTCTTTCCTTTACAAAGTACTTAGCTTCAGATACTTCACTGTTATAGCAATAGAAAACTAACTAATGCACCCTGTATGGAATTTTCCATATTAATGTGCACATATTTATATGCTAGAAACACATTTACAATGTAAATTGTCCATAGAAGCTTATGGGGCCCTGTTCTGCTGCCTTTAGGTCTTATAGAGTAAAGACATGGGCAGTTGTGCCCAAGCCAATTTATTGTGGAAAAGAGCTCTCTTCAGAGTGCTTAACAGCCATTTTTCCTCCATAACATTGCTATTTAGCTGAGCTAGAAATAACTTTATCTGGATTTCTTTTCCTAAGATACTATTCCTTATATTTGAAAATAGTCATGGTCTACTTTAAAGCTGAGTGAATGGTGAATTTTCCTAACAGAGACCTCCCTTTAGTAATTTAGTAGCAGAATGTTTACTCCTAGAAAATGCTTGTTTCCCAGGGATTATTAATCATACTTTATTGGGAGGGCATCAGTTACATAGTTTACTTTTCCACCCGTTTTAGAAAATTTAAATGCTGAGATACTAATTTTTGCTATGAAAATCTACCCAGCAATTACCATATTTACTTTTCATTTATGGGGGAATAATCTGTTTTAATTAAGTCTAACTGAAGAACTTTTATCAGATGTAATTATCTCTTTCGATAAATATGTCTCCACTAATTACATTTAACCATGGGATTTATAGCTCTTAAGTCATTTAGTAGGAAACATAATAAATCTCTAGTAATACAGGCTAAATTGCTATAAATTAATTCAGATCATTAACATAATAAACAAATTAGGATAATTTTGCTTAATTAGTTTGGATGGTTAACTCAAAATCCCATGTAAACTTCATGGTAATCTTGATTTTCACCATTATATATAGTATGGCAATTTTTTTTTTGCAAATCTACTTTAATATTTAAGTATAAATCAGACCCTTCTCTTAAATGTTAGTTATTTGACAAATGATTTCCAAAGACTAAATAAAATTTAATATCCTTAGGTTTTTTGACTTCACAATATTTTCTTATCAAAATATTTTTAAATAAAAGTATTTTATATCACTTCAAATGAACTAATCTTCCTTTTTCTGAATCAATTAGTATATTCTAGTTGTTAAAGCTATAGAATGTAGGCCAGGGAGAGCCAGCCCTAAAAATTAGGCAGCATACTGTCTCATACAATAGTCATCTTTAAAGATTTATTTATCTATTATTTATACATAGTCTGCCTGCATGTGTGATTGCCTGCCAGAAGAGGGCACCAGATCTCATTGTAGATGGTTGTGAGACACCATGTGGTTGCTGGGAATTGAACTCAGGACCTTTGGAAGAACAGGCAGTGTTCTTAACCTCTGAGTCGTCTCTCCATGCCAACAATAGGCATCTTTATTCAAAGCATCAGATAATTTATACTCTGAGAGTTAGGCAAAGTCATATTAGCAAAGTTCACTTGAGTTCAGTCCGTCACAATACAGTCTCAAAGTCAAGGTCACATAAGCTAGGCTGTACACAGTTGTGAGGACAACATGGACACCTCACACTTGAAAACATTATTTGTTAAGGTGATGGGTAATCTGAAGTAAACCCACCACGATTTATCATGCCCAGGAGGGGCATGAAAGCACATCCCAGGAATCTGAAGTAAACCCACTCCAATTTATTATACCCAGGAGGGGCATGAAAGTACATCCCAGGAACAACCCATGTTATGAAAAAACAGATACTAGAAGACCTTTGCCTTGTTTACTCAGATGTATCTCACAAGTTCTCAAAAATTCTCACACAGCTTTATTTGTGGATTGTGTTCCAACACCAGTAAAACCTGTTTTGTACCAGTTTTATATGCATGTGAATTTCTGAGTGTGTGTGTGTGTGTGTGTGTGTGTGTGTGTGTGTGTGTGAATCTACTTTCAGATTGCATTAGGAATGTGAGTCCTGAGTGAAAAAAGGAAAGGTATGTAGCAACAGGAAGGGAATATTAAAGACAGGACATTTAGAAAAATCTAAAAAAAAAAGAAAGGTAACACATCTTTCACCGTGAATGGAAGCCTTATGGAAATTCTCTGTCTGAAGAGAGGATGCAGTCTGAGCCCGTAATTGCCTTCTAAAATGGACCAGCTAAATGTACAGGCCACATTTGGGCTGGGCTGTTAGAGAGGCAATATACCTTATCCTCTTCACTTCTGCCAAGCATCCTTCTGCCTCTCCCACTTGTTTTCATTCCCTACAGCACCCAGGAAATGCCAAGATATAGCCCAAGCAGGCATTGTTCTGAGCTGTGTTGGGCGTGGTCTAATAGGTGGCTTTTGATAGCATCCTCATTAGTTTATGCATTTCTGCACAGCTGATCATCCACTTCTAGACATGATAACCCACACCTCAATGTAAAGACTGCCATCTCTGGCTCTGGCTTGTGAGCCAGCGGCAATGCCTTGGCCTGCCTGTTCTCTTCCGGGTGTCCTGTTGTGGTTTGCAGTCCTGTTTATCCTCCCCAACTGATGGGGTTGGGTGGCTCCTACAACTTCAGGTAAGGAACACCCCTTCTGCCTACTTATACCCACCCTGGCTCAGTGAATCCTTGCCCAAGCCAGTCCTTGGTGGTGGAGGGGAGGAAGCCAGCATTTGAGTCTTTGTGGCAAACAATGGGTACTGAAAACATCCTGGATCAATAGTAAATCCAGGGCAGAAAGCTGAGTGATTCTCCCTACCTTAATGATGACTAGTTTTGGATGCTTAATGACCAGTTTTATTTCACATTTTCATTCATTCATTCACTCATTCTTTCATTCAGGAACATCTATCGATAGGTACTATATTTTGCATCTTTTTTCTTAAATGGCATTATAGATTCTCGACAATGATTTTTTTCTCTACTCACATTCAGTGTGATGCTATAGGGGAAAAGTACATCTGGAATGCCTAGCTTTAATGAGACCCTACCCATCAGCCAGTCCTTGCTCTTCCTCATAGCCTCAGCAAAGTTTTCCCTCACTCCTCTCAAGGGACATGCTGTTTCCAAAGCACATGCCACGAAGAGACAGGAGTTATTCTCTGCAGCAGGTAGGGGAAGGGGCCCACTGTGAAGACTACAAAAGAGTTGATAATGTAAACATGAGAAAAAAGAGACGTTTTATAATTAACAGCCAGCAAGACACCAGGCAAGGTCACAGACCAGCAATACCTGTGAGGTATTGTCCAGCAGACAAGCCAAGGTTAGCATCTCATGAAAGAGTGAGAGGAGGATGGGCAGCTCTTCAATGTATGACCACTCCCCCAGCGGGGGAAGCGGTACATAAACCAGGATCGTTGTCCCAGCTCAATGGAGGGAAGATGCTCAGAGCCTGCCATCTGCCCGAAGGATGAACCAATGTCAAAAGAAATTGCCACAGGATTTGCCTCATTTCTGCCATCATAAGGAAAGGCCCTGGACAAGTAGTTCCACCAGTTTCTATCTCTCAAGACAGTCTCCTTCTCTCAATTTTGGTTTATCACTTTTCCTGGATACATTCTGGTTTTGCCGTGATCACACTTCCTTTGTCCACATCTTCATTCCTCCTCATTGTTAAGATAAAGAACTCAGGAGCCACTCTCTCAGGTTGACTTTGGTATCTACTGATCATCTGGCACCCTAGTCCCTAGTAAAGTTAATGTAGTTTAGGAGAGGACCCTTTACTCTCAAAGATCTGAACCAACAGGAGCATCTTTCTCCCTCACTCTGTCAACACGAAAGCAGAGAACACATGTTCCTGGGTTCTGTGTGTCCTCTCTACCCAAAATGTCCTCTCACCATTGTAGGACTTTTCCTAGGGAGACAAGAACAAACACCTATTTAACTAATGGTCCACTGATAACAGGAAAAAAAAAGTAGGCTAGATTGACAAATCAATGGTTTAATTAGTTATTTTCAGGAGCTGTCAAAGACAGCTGCATCACTGGAAAGCCTACCCCAATTGAAGAGAAATCCTGTGGGTCTTGTAAATTTCAGATAATTCTTAACCTTGTAGGTTCTTTACTTCCTTGGATTTGTATGGTTTGGTTTCTTCATGAGACTTATGAATCTTCTGGTTTTTCTAGTCAGGAATGTTTCAACTCAGAGGAAACAGTCAAACAATACTCATATAGGAAGAACTCTTGCAACATTCAAATAAAAACAAGAGGAGGAAAAAGTAGAGTTAGGCCCTTTGGGGGGGGGGGCGTCTTATAGCTCTTACTAAGTATGCAGTATGCACCAGGTGCTTTCATGTGCAAATTCTCTCCATTTTCCCTTCCAGCCCATAACACGGAATCTAGTTTTATTTTACACATAGAGAACTTACATAACCATCACAACTCAATATTATAGCTTTACCAATGAAGAAATAAAAGATTAAGTAGAAAATGTTACATATATATGTACTGTACATAGATTATTTCCCTCTACCCTTTTCTTTCTCCTACCCCTCCTATACCTTCTCAATATTGTTATTTATTATTATTATTATTATTATTATTATTATTATTAATGAATCAATATATACATACATCTTGCTAAATACAATTAGTGTTGCTTATATACATACATCTATATTTTTAGGGCTGATCACTTGGTATTGGATAGCCAATTAGGGGACATCCCTGGGTAAGAATGATTATTCCTGTTTTAGCAATCATCAATTGCTTGTTGCTCATCATACTTTTGAACTATGCTGTTAGCTACGAAAGAGCAAACATTTTCTACCTCACTAGTCACACCAGGAAGACCAGAAACTAAGACTGACTGACTCCAACCAGTTTGTCAAATTTTGAAACATTATCGTATTGTATACAAGAATAAAGGCAGGACTGTCAGATCTCAGTCTCACCAAGAAAGTAATTTGCAATAGAGTGCATCCATAAATATGAAAGTTAAAACAATAGGATGATTAGAAGAAATAGATTATCTTTGTAAGTCCAACTTTACAAAAATTTCCTAGGGAAATATAGAAAGCATAATTCATAATAGAAAAACTTGATAACTTGGACTTCGTTTAAACTAGGGGCTTCCAAGTAGTAAAGACACAGTAAGGAAAATGAGCCCGACACTCTGTAGACCAGAGAAAACAAAATGTCTGCAATGCATATACTTGACTAAGGAATCACATCCATGACATATAAAGATGTCTTGCCTTTAAAAAAAAAAGGCAAAGACTCCACTGTAATCAAATTGATTATCAATTTGACAGGATGTAGAATTACCATGGAAACCAACCTCTAGGCAAGTCTAGGAAGGTTATCTAAATAAGGTTAAGTGGGGTATAAAGGCCGGTCACAAATGTGAGTGAGACCATTCCATGGGCTGGGGCCCTGGACTATATGAAAAGGGGAAAGCAAGCTGAGCTCTGGCTTTCTTTTTTTGCTTTCCTGACTGTGAATATTCTTTAACCAGCAAGTTCAAGCTCTAGCCATTGTGAGGTGCTCTCCCTCATTCAGTGATTCAATGGAAACTCTTCCTTTTTATTTTATTTTATTTTATTATAAATTTATTCAGATTATAAATCAGTTGTTATCCCTTCACTTGTATCCTCCTGTTCCTCCCTCCCTCCCTCTTTCACCCTATTCCCCTCCCCTAGGTCTATGACCAAAGGGGACCTCCTCCCCCACTATATGGTCATAGGCTATCAAGTCTCATCTTGGTAGCCTGCTTATTCTTTCTTTGAGTTCCACCAGGCCTCCCCACCAAGGGGAGGTGGTCAAATATGGGGCACCAGAGTTCATGTTAGAGTTAGTCCCACTCTCCACATAACTATGGAGAATGTCCTGTCCATTGGGTAGATCAGAGTAGGGGTTTGAGGTTTACTACTTGTATTGTCCTTGGTTAGTGCAATAGTTTGAGCAGACCCCCTGGGCCCTGATCCACCTGTCACGGTGTTTCTCTTGTAGGTTTCTAGGACCCTCTGGATCCTTCTATTTCCCCTTCTCCTCTATTTCTCTTACCTAGAGTCCCAAACAATCAGATGAAGAAAATCAATAAAACAGTTCAAGACCTGAAGATGAAAATGGAAACTCTTCCTTAAAGCACTTCTTGTCTTGTGGTCACAGCTATGAGAACAGTAATTTTCCCAATCTGATTTCAACAAAGTATTCAAAGAGATTTTTATGAAAGAAGGCATACAAATGTCAAAAATAGATGAAATAGGTCAAACAAACACAAGTTATAAGATATAACTCATGTAGAAAGGTAAAAAAGATGAGCATACATATGCTGCTGCTATGTCACAGTCTCACCCAACTAAGTGAGACAATAAACTATTCCTTCTGTTCCAATTCATTTCCCAAATGAAAACTGTCCAAAAATTGCTTAACATGTCTGCATACAATATTCTATGATCAGCAATTCCATATCTTGTTCTGAACCCAAGAGAGATTAGAAATACACCACGTATACAAATTTTTATAGCAGGATTATTTGTGAAAGCTTAAAGGTGAACACGTCAGGCTTTTGCCACCAGGACACCAGGTACACAAACGCTGGTGAGTTATGTGACCAAATGCTGATGAGGAGTAGTCTAGTGACACATGTAGCAGATGAGCCAATCTCAAAGGCATGCTAAGTGAAAGAAGACAAAATCAAAAACAAAGCTCTATTCTAGAATATTCTATGTATATGAAATCTACAAATAAGGGAGGAGTTTGATTTTCAGTTGCTTCTGGAGGGAGGACTAGTAGGAAAGGACTACAAGGGGACATGTGGACAGATGCATTTATCCTGTGCCTTTACACAGATTCATCAAACTGGATGGTTTCAGGTCTGAACATTTCACTGTATATAGGTTTATCTTGACTTAAAATGGAAAAAAAAAAGCCAGAGGTGATCTACAGATGTTTCAAAGCCATTAGTCCTCAAGGAAAAGGTGCCAGTGTTCTGAACATAATGACAATGTTTATTTTTATTATAATTCATGTGACTATATTAACACCATTTTGATATTTTTGATAAAATATTGCTAATGTCTGGGCCTCTAGCAAAGATCAACTACTCCTCTTGTATTAGTTTCCCCTTTAGTAAAGAGACACATACTTCCCTGCCTTTTCTCGGTGAAGGATGCTGTCAATGATCTTCATCAGGCACTGAAAGTCACAGAAAATGACATTATGGCATCAGCTATGGTCCCACACAAAGGACAAGTTCGAAATGTTGGGCTTGAAAGAACCAAGGTGTACCTTGAAGTTCATACCTCACTATGATGAGGGTTAGTATCCAAACACTTACTGGCTGACTCAAGGCAAGTGCACATCTCTCACCTATAACACACCACCCTGACACAGTCTCACCCAGGTAAGCGAAACAACCATCTGTCCTCTCCTTTGTTCTCGTTTTTAGAATTCTACTTTTATTAAACTAATTCATTCTGCCGAATTCTCTTAGAGGTTGGAGATTTCTGGGCAATGCTTTTCTTTGATAACAAAATAGAAGTGGACACTACTCCTCTGTCTTCTTTTTTTTTTTTTTTTCATTTTGTTTTGTTTTTTAATGTGGATGAGATGCTGGGAGCTACAGGAGCTATACTGCAACCCGAATTCAATATGCCAAACAAAACAAAAGCAAGCAGAGTATACATAAAGGCTGGCTTCTTGGTAGCTCCTATACCACATTTGCATAGCTTTCTTCTAGAATAGTGCCACAAGTGGATAAAATGCTAGTTGAGAAAGTCTAAGAGAATGGCAAACTTCCAAGGAGAACCTACATGCAAGACTATTCCAAATAGTATAGGAAAATATATCATTCTATATAAAATATACTAAAAGGAAGTAGATCATGCCAAAGATTAATTCTGTCTTGAGGTGGGCCCTATGTAAAACTCTAGCATCAAAGGAGTAAATGAAAACCAAGCCATAAAATGCTACCTGTAATTTTGAAAAACTGATTTGCATTTTTCAAGTTGGTAAATGACTGGTGTGTGTGTGTGTGTGTGTGTGTGTGTGTGTGTGTGTGTGTGTGTGTAACACTGAGAAATTCTAGGGTATTCAGTATTCTGTGCCTTTTTACAAACAAGATCTGATCTTTTCTATGCTGCATTTTGTCACATTTCAAGGGGCATCCGTTAATTATCATCCCATTCTTGGCTGTGACAATGGAAACTCTACATCATGTCAAAGATGTCCCTGATCATAATTAATGATAATTTGCATAATGGGGGTGACACATTACATTGTCCCCAGGTTCAGTATATCTAGGGCCACTATCCCCTCTAGCTCTGCCCTATGACAGAGGGAGCTCAAAGCAGGAGAGAAATGGAGAGAGGAGCATGGAATGTAGAAATGATGACTTCAGAACAAAAAAGCCCTCCTGACTCCAGGAATGCATGAGGCCTCCACATAGAAGAAAGTAGCACATTCCAGAGAAGGTGGCGTTTGTGATTATATTCGATTTCATGAGTTAATCTAGCATGCAGAAAGATGCCTGAGGGTATGTCTCAGAAGACAGGATGGCCCAGTCTGCGGCCGCTGCTAATCTGCCTTGAGGTAGATGGAGGAAGAGATGGCATAATTTAAGAATTGGAGAGGAACAAGAGTTTCCATTTAGTCAGTCTTGAACTATGCCTGTTGTCCATACTTGCTGCCATTCAATTCCATCTGGCTTTAGAATGTGGGCACCATTGGACTTCCCACCCTCACCTGCTCCAGTCCTTCTAAACTGACATCTAACTGGTATTATGTAGCCCTTCTCCCTGAGTTGGTACAGTACATCAGCTGAAAATCCTCTTTTCTATTCTCTTTTGCAGTGCGGGTTGTTCTCTAACTCCATTCTAATAAAAGAGACTGCATGGGGGTCTTTGATGCCAACAGCTAATTGAATCTTTGCTTTCTTTATGGAAATAGTCAATATGGGCTGAAGGTGTGGGTCGGCCAGGAGAATGTTTGTTTACCATTGCATGAAGTCCTAAGTTTGTTTCTTAGCATGACATAACCCTAGCATGATGGGGCCTGACCACAATCTCAGAGTTTCAGAGACAGAGAAAGAGGATCGGGTTTTCAAAGGCATCCTTATCCACTCAGCAAGTCTGAAGTAAGCTGGGATACATGAGACCCTTTCTCAGGAAGAATACATGTTCTGGGTACCACTCACAGTATCTATAACCTATAGTGGCAACTACTATATTGTAGTTATGGGCAACAGGCAACAAGCTAAGGATGCCATAATACAGAAGCACAAAGAGCCATAGTGTTCAAGGCTTCATTGACACCAGTTTTGTGCACACATATCTTTAGGGGATTTACCAGCCCCTATTTGTTTAAATCACTTCTACTTATTTATATTATTAGCTGGAACCAAATCTATTCCATATAAATATTGGGAGAAGTATCTGTCATCTAAGTATCAGTTCAGATCAGGTACAGTGGTGTCTGTCTATAACCCCAGCACTGGGGATGGCTGTTGGGCACAGAAAAAGGTAGATCCCTTGATCTTATTAGCTACATTGCCAAGCTAAATTGATGAGCTTCAGATTCAGTGACAAACTTTGTTTCAAAAGTAAAGTAGGGAGCCATCAAGGAAAACATTCAATGTCAACCCTGGGCAGCCACCTGTGTGTGTGCAGAGACATATACACGTACACAAGCACACACATGCATACACACATACACACATGTGCACACACATATATGCACACATACTCACACATATACACACATGCACACATGCATGCACATGCACACACATGTACACAAACATACATGCACACATGCACACACTCACACATACACAAACATACATATACATGCACACATGCAAGCATGCATGCACATGCACGCCCACACACACACACACACACACACACACACACACAGGCATGCACATACGGGACCTTTTGGTTTCCATGTGCTTTCCTCCTCCTGCCCCAACTCACATCAATCTTCCTCCTCCCTTCCCCCACTCCTGTTACAAGCACCACTCTCTGTGGCTCTTTCACCCACACCACCAACCAAGCCCCACCACCACCTCCAGCTCTCACACACGCCCAGGACCCGATCATGTCTTTCCCTCTTCATTCCCACTTCCTGGGAAGCCACTGCAGCCTCTTAAACCAGCTCTTTCCCAGAGAACAGTTGACAGTGTGTGTCAGATCAAGCCATTCTCTGTTGTCCATGAACTGGGACTAAGTTTCACCATGGCCAAGGAACTACTACATCAATGGCTTCCCTGATGTCTCTTGCCTCTACCTTGCCATTACCTCTTGCTAGTTTCCTGCTCTCCAATCTTTCTGCCTTCTGCTTGGCCTCTGAACACACCAGGGTCATGCTGCTCTGTGAACTTTCCTTCTAGCCTGGGAATTCTCCCCCCTCCCCCCAGTGACATGCTTGCTATAGTTCAGATCTGGAATGCCTTTTCAAGTCTTGGTCTTCAGCTTTGTAGCATGGGTCTTCAGTACTTTTCAAAGGTAGCCCCTAGGAGGAAGTGTGAAGTCACTGGTGGGTTGCCCTCAGCGGGGATGGATTATGGGGGGGTTGTTTCTTCCTCTTTCTCTTTTTGTTCCTGGGAACAAGATAAAATGTTCAAGTTGACAATGTGCTCCTGCTTCCATGGGCCCAAACAAATGGTGCCAAACTGTGAACGAGGATAACCTTCCTTTCTTCATAACTTGATTGTCTTGGATATTTGTAACAATGGCAACAAGGCTGACAGACACACAATTCGATTCCTACCTTTCAGGCTTGGGCTTCCTCGCTACCTCCTCTGATCTTCTTTCTCTGGCGTTTCTATCTCAGGTTGCTTCCCATTTCCTTCCTATGACACCATTCTGCTTTATGCTTCATTGTGTGTATCATCTTATGATATTTTATTATTTCTGTGTTTTTTAATCTATTTCATGGTCCCTCAATTAGAATGTATATTCTCTCAGGGATGAGATTTTGTCTCTCTCATTCATTGCTTAGTGTCCAACAATTACAACACATAAGAATAGGCCTTACTCAATGAATAATAGAATGGTTTTATATCCAGATGGCAGAACCATGAAAATAAATCATTCAGAGTCTGCCATGTCTCCATTTGCATGGGGTAGGATGTCATCATTATGAGAAACACACTCTTTGTATCTCAGATAAGAATGATAATTTCAGTCATCCCAGAAGATTTAAGTGTTCCTGACATGGCAGGAGATCAGTTTTCATTTTACGAACAAGAAAACAAATAAACATTATTGTATACACCTAGTCAGGAGACTGGGGCAAGAATATCAGAAGCGTGAGGACAAGCTGACCTACATAATAACAAGACAATCTCAAAAAACTAGAGAAAGATGAAAGGAAGGGAGAGGAGACAAAAGACATCACACCTTGAGTGGACCAATTGTATTTTTCGAAGTCCATCACCGCTGCACCCTGCTGAGTGCAGCCCCAAAGTTCTCTTTTTGAATGTTTGTAGAACAAAGTCTTGACCTGACTGAGCTCTCCCGGCCATGAGTTCTCAGGCCTCATACTGAAATCTCTCACTCCATTTACCAATAACTAAAGCAACAAAACTCTAACATAAAGGGGCCTGGGGACAAGTGAAGCCTTTTAGTTTAGAACATAAATTATGCTGATAATGTACATTATCACGTGCTGCAGAGCCACCAACCTGTTCTAGTTCAACTTTGTTACCAAATTACTCATCTTAATTACTCCCTTCTTCTTTTTCTTATCTCATTTTTCTCTAGTCATATTAATGGCCACATAATAATATTAGACAATGTTCACTAAGCTTAACTGAAAATAATGGCTGTTTTAAATCAGAGTTAATTAGTATGTCAAGGAGTTCAGGCAATTATGAGATCGCATGATTTTTTTTTTTAAGGGCACAGGGGAAGAAAATCCCTTTACCAAATGCTTCGTTCATGATTATATAAAGAATTTTTAATGTTTTTCTTCGTGTTGTCACTGAACACTGGATGGCATGATTCTTCTGAGACCATTTATCACTGTTAGCTTCAGGTGAGTGAGCACTGCCCCCCCATGCTCTCATCCTGCAATCACAGCAGAAAATACATTTAACAGTAATTTATGAATCTCGGTGTCATTTCGCTTCCAGGTTTAATAGTGAAGCGTGGTTTATTCTATTTATATTTCATCATGCACAAGGAAGCTTGTCAAGAGCAAAAGACCAGATCCATCTAATCCTCCTTCCTCTCCTTCTCAGCTATTTCTGGAGAGTTCAGTGGCTAAAACAGAGTTAGAAGTCACATCATCTTTTGGCCCTAAGTGAATGTTCTTGGGCTTCAAGGTGAGGAAGAGAGTGGATTTTGAGAGCTTCATCCATCCACAAAAGATGACCAGCTTGCACAGGAGACTTCAATTGTGGGGACCATCGCTGATCTCTTACACATCTGTGGGAACCTCTCCCTTAATCCTTCATTACATAATCAGAATTTCAGGGCAACTAAGAAAGAAGAAAATAGTTTGATTTATTTCACTTGCTCCTAAAATACTTGTCTGCCCCCCCCCAAAAAAATCATGTCTGGTACTTTGTTTGTTTTGTTTAATACAATAATCACAAATAAGGCAAAACTTAATACTGGGAGAATGCTGCGGCAAATATGAGCATCTCTCAGTAGTGACAGAGTCCCATGTCCATATGGTAGCTTGGGTCCTGAGTTTAAGCTACTATCATAGCAACAGACCCAATTATGCCATGAAATGTTGGAGACTTTGGGCAGAAGATATGGGCCTTAGCTGGCAAGGGCAGTGCTAGAGGTATTAACTGAGGGAAAAGAAAGTCCATCATTCTGTACAATGTCTTGGGAGGTTGATGGAGCTTGGCCTAAACTCAGGAAGCAGCAACCCACCATATTGCTTATTTTCAAATACATGGAGTTCTCAAATTCAAAGAGAAATTGTGGATAGTTTCAATTAGTGTTTAATGATCACCTACTAAGCACAAGGTTCAGTGCATAAAGATACCTTTGCTTTGAGGTCCTAAGAAGCATTTTCTGTCCCTTGCAATAACAAGCCATTTGGTATTATGGTATTATTTCACCATCTAAGTTCTCCATAAAATAGTGAACTTCTGGACTCAGATGATTCTGTGATGATTCTGACCTCCCCAGAACTTAGAAAGTTGCTCAAACATGTATTTGAATAATTGATAAGACACGAAATACTTGAGATGTTAACTACCAAGAGAAGAGGTGTTATGAAGTACCATATGATGAATTGTTACTGAAAGTAAGAAGAGAACCAATGACTCCGGGCTGAACTCTGGAATCCGTTGGTCATAGGAGGAACCCTGACACTGAGCCAGTGCTTGGAGCATAGATACAGAAGCTGCTACTCAATGAAAGAGGAAGAGTAGGGTGCAGGAGGGATGAAAGGAAGGGACCTAATTGCTAATGTCTTTCTATTTGCACATGCCTATGTATAAATTATATTTGTATGGAAGACAAATGCATAATTAAAATGGGACAGTGAGATGGTTTAGCAGGTAAAGGTACTTGCCCTCAAATCTGAACTACATTCTGTGCAGTTGAAGGAACAATCTCCCAAGGTCTCTCTCTCTCTCTCTCTCTCTCTCTCTCTCTCTCTCTCTCTCTCTCTCTCTCTCTCTCTCACACACACACACACACACACACACACACACACACACACACACACTGCCATAGCAAGTATACACAGATAAAACTGGGGTTTCAATATTGATCAAATTGATTTACTCTAATAAGCTTCTATGAACTGCAATCATTTTAAGACAGGTCTAGGAAGTCGTATTCATTTGTTATTATTTAGTAATAAAGTACCAAACACTTACCTATGCAGTCATATTTTGTCTATTTATTCTGATTATGTCAGTACAACTCGGTGTATGACCGAAAACTGAAAAGACATAGTTTATTAACTAGTGAGACTGCCATAAAAACAGATAATAATTATACAAGTGGGGGAGATAAATACTGTCATGAGAGCCCAGGCAAGATGCAGCAAGAATCCTGAGGGCTGAGAACTCTGAATGGTTGTGTCATCATTTGGTGGATGAAGATATTGAGCCACAAAGAAGTTAAATGAATTAAAAGTATCCAGTCCAGAGCAACTGACTTTCAGAACAGGCATCTTCCTTAAAACTAATAATAATGCAATTAGATGTTCATCACAGTAAACAAGCACATTCGCTAACTTGGTAAGCTGAGGCCAAAAGCATTAGTCAGTGAGTGTTTCCTTTAGACCATGGGTACATTGGGAAAGCTGAAAAACTATATGCCAGCTGAGAAGTTCTCAAAGTTGCCAATGACAACCATTCCAGATACAGAAGGCTTGAAGGTGGTAAAAGGTCCAAAAGTCTAGAAGCAACCAGCACAAAGGGGAAAGAAATGGTCCCTGGGGTGGGAATCTAGTCTTTTTTGTTTTTTCTTTGTAAAATTCAATCATTTATTCATTCTTTTCTTTAAGTAATTTACTCAGATTACATCTCAATTGTTATCCCCTCACTTGTATCTTCCCATTCCCCCTCCCTCCCTCTTTCATCCTATTCCCCTTCTACTAGGTCTGTGACAGAAGGAGACTTCATCCCCCACTATGAGATCACAGCCTATCAGGTCTCCTCACCAAGGAGAAGTGGTCAAATAGGGGGCACCAGAGTTCATGTACCTGCTCTCCACACAATTGTGGAGAATGTGTTGTCCATTGGCTAGATCTGGATAGGGGTTCTAGGTTTACAGCATGCAATGTCCTTGGTTGGTACAGTAGTTTGAGCTGACCTGCCTGGATCCAGATCCGCCAGCCTTAGTGGGCTTCTTGTAAGTTTCTAAGAACCTTTGGATCCTTCTGTTTCCCAGGAAGATACACATGGCATAGACTCACTTATAATTGGACACTAGCCCAACAGAGATGTCTCCTGAAAGTCTTCAGTTAGCCAGAGATTGGGATAGATACTGGGACTTCCTGTTGGGACTCTAGGTGAGAGAGTTAGGGAATCTAGTCTTAACAAGAGTCTTGTTAAAATGTTCTTCCCAATATATATTTACAGAGCTATTTTTAACTGTTTGTTGTACTCTGCTGTTAAAGAAGTTGGCATTACCAGAAAGCCTCTGAGCTCAGCGCTAAATAATGGGACTCCCTACCTCAGCTGGGTTCCCTCTCCAAAGTGTCACATAGCCCTTGGGGAGATTACAGCCCCAACCCTTTCTGGATAAGAAACCCTTTCATTGAGTACCTGGGGATTCTGGAAGTAGTTCCCACATGCTAATAGATGTCTTGGTACCTTAGCTTTCAGCTAATGGCCCTTTTCTGTATCTCTAACCATAGAGTTCTTCCCCCACCCTATCCCACCCCGTTGCCCTTAGGATAGTTTATTATGGCATTCCTCTTCATATCTGCTGCATATAAATGAAGTATCCCTGGCATTCCTAGCCCCAGCAAATCAAATGCATTCGCCCCTGAAACCCTTCGCACTGCCCAAGATTTATAATGACCCTGATTCATGAAATAAATTCTCTCTTACTTTATTCTTCCACCATGACCTTCTGGGATTCATTATTTATTCTGGGGGACAAAGGGCTCCCCTATCCCCTTAAAGATTTGCTGCTAGACCCTGGGCTTGGCTTCTGGACAGGCAGCCATAGCTGCCTCTGCCTCTTCTGAATCCCACCCAATCGCCTCAAGTTTGCTAAGCCACCGCTGGAGTATTGTAGCTGTTACAACCAACGCCCATGTTTCTGCTGTCATCTGGTACCAGCAATCTCATTAAAAAGAGCTAACTGTAATACAGTGGAAAATTCTTTTCCACACTCTTGTGAGATTGGGAGTCTTGTGCACCAAGCACACTCTGCTTGCTCTATCCAGTTCCTGAGGAAGTAGAACCTGGAACTCTTAAGTTCTTCTGTTTCCACTCAGCCACAATTGTGGCAGGAGACACAGAATGATGGCTGTCAACCCTCATCACTTTCTTTCCATCACACTTCAAACAGAGGTGGTACCAGTCACCTATTAGAAGAGAAGGCATGGATCTAGTATTAAAGTTAAGCCAGCATAAGGACAGGTCTCTCATTTCAAGGAGCAAATGAGAAAATACAAGAGATATGAGTTTACCCATTGAGGGTTTATGAAATACTGTGGGGGGGGGTGTATGGAATGGGTGATCACTTTTCCTTTCTAGTCCCATGGTCTGCTCCACCTTCTAATCTCCAGAAACTGTAAAAGGTCTCATCACAGGGAAAAAAAAAATTCGGCAAATACAATTCTCATTGGAGACTTGAAGATAGAGAGATATCTTGAATTATTTAGGTGGATCAAATTAATCTCTTGGGCCTTTTAAAGTACAGATGTCTCTTCGACTGGAGCCAAAGAGATTCTATAGAAGAGACATGAGACAAGTGGACGATTGGTGAGGGGCACAGCTGCTTTTAAAGAGTTAAGTGGAGCCCAGAAAGAAGCTTGATTATCAGTCTTTGGAAACTGAACTCTGCCTGTGTCTCAAAGGTTCTTCCCTAAGTAAATAGTTCCTAGGTGTCAACAAAGAGGGGTTTCCTTCTGTTATCAATGTTATCTACAGTCTGTGTCCTTGGGAGGACCAAACAAAACAAACCAACTGAGCTGTGCAGAGCTTCACACCTCTGAGTCACACCTGGGTGCTGTTTAAACGACTGCATTTTTGGTCTTTTGTTATGACATAGGTATTATAGGGAACTTAAAGAGAAAATTCTAGAGAGGCCTGAATAAGTCAAATGCAGTCTCTCTGAACTGTAGGCAGGATTGTTCCTAGAAGATTAGAAGGAAGCAGCCTAGGCCTCTAGTTGGTTTGTTTTTAAAGGCAAAACCCACAATTGTGACATATACAGAGAGGCAGCTCTGGACATCTGCCACACGCAAGCGTTGGTCACAGAAGCTGAGATATAGCAGTTAAATGGTCAGGTAGTTAACCTTTAGCTCGGGGTCACAAGGTATAGGAATTTCTTTATGGCTGGTCCAGGAACCAGTTTACCATAAGAATTTATTGCTGTTCCAAGTGAACAAAGACCAGTTTTTTTTTTTAATTTTTTAATTTTTTAATTTTTTTATTTTTTTATTTTATTTTTTTACTTTATTAATTTATTCTTGTTACATCTCAATGGTTATCCCATCCCTTGTATCCTCCCATTCTTCCCTCCCTCCCATTTTCCCCTTATTCCCCTCCTCTATGACTGTTCCTGAGGGGGATTACCTCCCCCTGTATATGTTCATAGGGTATCAAGTCTCTTCTTGGTAACCTGCTGTCCTTCTTCTGAGTGCCACCAGGTCTCCCCCTCCAGGGGACATGGTCAAAGTTGAGGCACCAGAGTATGTGAGAAAGTAATATCCCACTCTCCACTCTACTGTGGAGAGTGTTCTGCAAAGACCAGTTTTTATCCAAGATAGTTTTAGTAATTAAAGTATTCTTAGGAATGTCTTCACTAGGTAGAATAATTATAGTTCAGTAGCATAGTACAACACAACATCCAAAATGTTACCAAAAATTATCTTTAGTGTTCCTCAGCCACCCCTGTTTGACGTATCTTCTAACTTACACCATTTATAAACCTCTAGGTGAAAGAGGGATCTTCTCTTTCTGGGTTCCTGTCACTTCCTCTCTAGGCTTTCTTTTGTTCCTCAATTGTACTCTTACCTATATTCATGAGTGTCTTGGATTATATACTGTCTCTTAACTTAGTTTTGTGCCCCACCTACACTGATGTACCCTAGCATAGACTGGCACATAATCCAGCAGCATGTATCACCCCTAGGTATATGGTAGCAGTCAGCCCAAGACATTTCATAGTAAGAAGTGTTACATTATAAGAAAGCTCACCAGTGTTAGGTTAACACTATTTCATTAACCTATATTGACGGCCTTTTAAGTACAAATTGGATGCTTTAGTGAGAGTTAAATTGAAATACTACTTCGAAATTAGTCTTGATAATAGAATATCACAGTTTGATGCTGGCACCCTCACCTACACAGCTATGAGTTACTACAGCATCAAAAGTCAACTGGATTGTTGTTCCTCAGTTAAACAAGGCAATTTAGTATTTCAGAAAACTGCTAATTCATGAAAACATATAGCAAGTAATGCTGTAAATAAAAGCACCACAGAGTAAAATGTGATGCTTCTTATTTAGAATAAACTAACACCTTACTATATTAACTGTGCATTCTTAGAATTATCACCCAATTTACTTGGGAAGCTAATTAGTAGAAAGGTCACAGTCATCTGGGTTGAGAAAAGACAGTAAATAAAATTTTATCTTTTATAATTTACGCTGATTTATAATTCTAGTAAGCTTGTGAGGGGCAAGGAAACAGCCATCAAAGAGCATGTATTTTTATCTCAACCCACTTTTCACTAACATCCTTCATGCATTGTAATTATTAAACAAAATAGCCCATCTAACCTCCAGGAAAACTAAGAAAGCCCACAAACTACCATAGTCCTTGACTCCAAGGAGAAATCAAACTTCCCAGAGGAGACACCACCTTGAAATATGAGCCTGTGTGCACATTATGATTATTGATGTAATTGCTTCAAGTGATGTACTCAGTGCAGGTAAGGAAAATCTATAGGGAAGTTCTGATTTATCTCATCACTGCAAGGTGTCCTCCATACTTGAGTAGAGTGATATATTTATCTGTTTGTTAAAAAGAAAGTGCTAATTGGCCAATCTGCTTACACCCCCTGGAGGAAGAACTGGATGAATGGGAAGCTGTTAGGGAGTGTAAACAGACTAGCAAAGGTAAGCCAAACTGTAAATTAAACTCAAATAATTGAGAGGGAAGGAGGAGGCAGAGGAAGAGAACCTATTATGCATAAACGACTTGAACTCTGAGATTGCAAACACTGACAGTGACAAGGATACCTGGATCCCATAGCAAAAGAGGTTTAATCCTTGTGCCCAGGGCTAGGCAATGGGTCAGCATTAGGTTATGCCTAGTACCCAAGGGTTATCTCCTTTACTCAACCCCATTCTCTATTTGCTAGACCATGTAGCATGGAGATGGAAAAAAAAAAAAGAATAACAAGTAAATTGCCAAGAAAAGTGATAAGCCAACGTCACAAGGATAAAGGGAACAATACTTTCCAAACACGAACGTCAGACAGAACCTCACCAGGAAACCCAGATGGCCTAGCAGCTCTCTGATTGAAGCATGGGGCCCAGTCTTACGTGCCAGCTGACTTACCTCCTTCTACTCCACCCCAAAGGACTCTACGTTAAGTCCAAAGGAAACTCCAATCCTCCACACTCCAAAAGATAGTCCCTATTTCCACAAAGGAGCTCAAACTGAGCTATAGGATTTCTGGAGATGAGATAAAAGCCAGCATTCCACAGGATCTTATGGAGCCAGTTCCCATCTGACAGGAATCACTTCCCTTACCTCTGGCAAGAGCAACGTATGGTTCTCCACTGACATATACCTGTAGCAGTTTCTCGAAGCCTATGCCAGCCTCCAGGCTCCCTTGGTCCCTACTTACAAGTACTTGTTATATATTTCAAAGGTCACCATATCTCCTGGCCCTTCCATACCCCAGGTATTTACCCTCCTTATAACCAACTATCTTCACTATTCTCTCTGTGTCTGTCTGTCTGTCTGTCTGTCTGTCTGTCTGTCTGTCTATCTATCTATCTATCTATCATCTCTTTCCATCCACTTACTCTTTTTTATTCTCTTTCTCTTACCATTTTCTAGTCTTTATCTCTTGCTAGCTTGCTATCTCTGCTATTCTCCCCTGCTCTCCCACTTCCCTTTCCCCGGCCATGTCCAGTCTGCTGGTTATGCCCAGGCTACTTTCTGTCTCCGCTCTGGTCTCTTCCAGATGCCTCCAGTTGTTTTCTCTCTCATAATGACAATAAAAACCTTAGCCATATCATGGAGTAGTCATGTCAGCAGCTTCTTTACTGAGCCCCATTGCACTGTGGGATATGAGATCATGGCTAGAGTCCCCACAGTCTCTAGATAAAATCATCTAAAAACAGTCATTGAGATAATCAGTGCAGAAAGTGACATGTTCCACTCAGGGACAAAGAGCATTCTAGGGAAAAAAATGTCAAAATAGAATTTTATTTTAATTCAGTTGTTCTAATATCTTTTTCTTATGATTCAACAATGGCTGGGGCAAAGTTCTACCTTATATAAGGAACTCAGAAAGGCCTCTCTCTGGTTATAAACTGGGACTTAGCTTTCAGATTCTAAAATCTAAAGGATGAGAAAGGCCTTATGACCAGAGGAGACAATAGTGAAATCCCTAAGATAAGCTGTTAACAAGGCATTGGAGGCAAGAGGATAAAGTGTAGGAGATTTGCAACATTCTGACTGGTTTCTACATGGTAAGTTACATCTGGCTTAGCTGTACAGTAGGAAGCCAGTGAGGATTTTAACAAGACCTGCTGGGCTGAAGTCTAAGGATAGTCTAAGGATACGATCTGCATTTCTAAGGGTCATTTTGTAATGTGGACAATAGCCCATAGAGGGCATGAGCAAAATCAAACTTACCAGAACGCTGTAGTTTTCCAGTAAGTTTATAAAGCAAGAATGGACATGAGTAGAGATGCCCATTAAGTGGTTTAGTTGCAGAGCCTAGAGACTTGTGGGTCAGAGAGGCTGGGAAGGATAATGGGGGGAAGGAGAATCAAAGGTGACATCTAGGCACTCATCAAGGCAATATAAGGGTGAGCGGGACACCTCTTCAGAGGTCAGAAGCTATTGTCTATTTCCTCAAAGTTAGGCATCTTATTGTGGCCCTGAATTTGAGCACTCATGGTCACATGAGACCCTTGAGAGTCTGGGCTTATTAAGATTCCACAGAGCAGGGAGGGGAGGCTCACTTGGGGCCTGAACTTTCTCAAGCTCACCATGGGGGTCCCTTCTCTGAGGCCATGTAAGAAGTAAGCAATAGACTGGAGGTCAGAATTCTTGCTAGTGGGTGTAACTGCCCTTGAGTTATCCAGGTTGTGAGGCTGCCTGTGAGTCAAGCACATGTAAGTAATCTCACTAAGTCCACAGTCTTGTCAAGCTGGACTTGACATAAATCATTTCTTTGGTAAGAGAATAAATAGGCATTCTCCTATGTCTCCTCAGGAAAAGTCACATGATAGAGGGCCTGAAGAGAATCAAGTTTGCAAACTAGGAAGAAAGAAGAGGATGAAGACTTTAAAAAGGAAAGACTCTTAAGAGTTGGCTCCCCAACCCATCAAATATGCCAAGCAACCTATAGGGATTCCCACTGTTAGTCAGAGGGGATTGGTACTTAGGGTTTAGGAAAAGGTGTAATTCTAGGCTTTACAGGTGTGTCTTCTACATACCACCTCCCACTGCAGAAAGAGTATGTGCTGCTTTCAACCCCATGAACTTTTTCTTCTTTATAAAAATAGACAAGTGGTCTTTCTAAGGATAGCAGAGATAAAATAGAGAATTCTCCCTGCGCTGGGTATAAGAATAAAAATAAACCTGGCACAGCTCCTGCACATGTGTTTGACACTGTGACCCCTCAGGTTTCTGATTTTGCCCATGACTATACCCAAGCCATGTACATTACTGATATTTTGTTACCAGTCATAGTGATTTTTAATAACTACTTCTGGAGATAAAGGAGACACAAAGCCTGCACCCTTTGGCAGTAGTGGCACCATATTCTTGGGGTGGAGAACTTTAGGATGTCTGTGTTTCCAGGCTACAGTCCGTGACTCATTGTTAACACATATGTCACGGTGAACCTGGGGTTGAGATTTGTGCATCAGGTATGGCCTAGTGTCCACGGTGGTGGTGACTCGGGTCCTCTGTGAGAAAGCCTGCAGCTGAGAGGTCCTTCCCAACTGCCAAGGCCCTGTCTCGGTGAGCTAAGAAACAAGGGGAAGAGAGAAAGACTGGGAAGAAATTGACTAGTGTCTGCAAACTCGTACTGGCCTGAGGTCCCATAGATGGTATCTGTACTCAGATAACCAGCTTTAATCTTTACAATGATCTGAAGTGACAACAACTATGATCATTTTAAAATCCCAAAGCCTGGAGCTCAGAAAGTTTCTTTAGTGTGCCAGTGTTAAAAGCAGAGTCAAAGTTCTGAACTACATTAACAAACACAGTGTTGTACCACTGACCGCATCTCCCATAGTTCTCACACATAAAATCCAGAGAGAGAAGAGGCAGGTGGCACAGAAGTTTCCTTGGAGCGCACCGTCATAATCCTATTGAAAAGACAAAGTCATGAGGCCACAGTTACTGATAATTAATTTCATTTTCAGTTTGGGCATGTCAGAACAAAAAAATGTAGGTTCTGCTATTGTTACACAGTAGAATGTAGGTTATCACACTGTAATGAAAAATCTTGGCCATGTTTAGCGGGCCAGATTTTTATTTCCCAAGGCCATGATAAGGAAGATGACTGAGGTGCAGTTTGCATAATTATGAAGAAACTAAGTTAGTAAAAGAATGTGGGAAGCTTATTCTGTTGCTAAGAAAATCAATTCTCCCATCCAAGTGAGAATGCTGGGTGAGAAATGGGAATTTACACGGCTACTTTTCACCACGATGGTTTGATTTATGCAAGTAAGGTCTATGCCTTTCCTGCTCCTGAATCCAGAATGGCGCATTTAAGCTGATGCGTAACAGGGCTGACTCCCTTCCTCATTTTGAGTTGATAATTTAAATGCTTGTGTTAAAGTTTCAACATTAACTCTCAGGGTGTAAAAAATGAAGCAAGTTTCTGTTCACCATCAGATGCAGGAGCAGTGGGAATTGATGTGATATTGTCTTTAATGTAGCATGCTGGGGCTCTGTGACTCATGTTGGTTCCCAATTCTTCCCTTCTCTTTAAAATGCCATAAAATGAAAAATACAACAGCTGCTTCATATTAAAGAGAAATGCAAATGTGCATTAATGCAGCTCAAGAAATTTTTATATGTTCAAAGAATTTATTATTTATATGAACGGAATCAATCTACACTTTCCCCACCGGATAAAGTGGTGCTGATTTCAATGGCTTTGCCAGCTATTCCAACCAATGCACTAGAAGAAATGATGTAGGAACCAAGCAAAGGGTATGTTCTTTTTCCTAAAAATGTAGTGCCAACAGAGAGACTTTCTGATGCTCCTGGCTCTCCAAACACCACAGTTCCACATTCTCTCTATCCCTAGCTTAGTAGATGAACTGGCTTCGGCTTAGGTTGCTTGGTAAATAATCTCATCAGAGAAGTCAATTCTTCAGGCCGAGGTTTGTCAGGGCAAACTGTTCAAACCCAGGCACTTTTTTTGTTCTGGTAAATTATGTTTGGAAAAGACCTCCTGGTGAGCTGTAATGCTTCCTCGATTATCTACTCTGGATGCAGGTATAAATTATTTAAAACAGGAGAGGTTTCCCTTGCTAATTAATGGCAGGCTGACTAAACAGCTCCCATCGATGCCTAAGGCTCCGTTCCATGAACAATTCTCCAATCGGTGTAATAACACTCTGCTATGGATTTGCTAGGTAATTTTAATCAGTCACTGTGTGTACCCTGGAAATCCAGCAGCTGTGCACTTGGATGACCTGATTATCATTAGCAGCTAGTCAGCTGTTGAGCAGGGAGTTTTGTGCAGGAAAAAGACCACATGATTTCATAAATTTGGGAATGGCCAGACTCTATTGTTTCTTCTAATGATAATTTACAACTTAGAAAAATAGGCACATTCAGAGCAAAACTCACACCTTAATGAAGAGGGATCTATCAGATGCTCCCTTGTACCACATTTTCTATGTCCCTTTATTCTGTTCCAGGGAAGAAGAGAATTGCCCACCATTCAGTGTCAGGACATGAACAATTTTCAGGGGTTTTGCTTTCACTTCTAGAAGCATCAAGAGTTGCTTTCTGTGGCCAGGGAATCAATTCTCCCAAATAACAAGGGAAATTATTGCAAATAATGGTGCTGAAAAGGGAGATCTTAAGGTCATTATGATGAAGAGTTTTTGGTACTAAGATGACTACGGATGACTCCACAAACTTCCTAGAGATGACGCCAATAGATTATGTTTCAATGGCGTCTGTGTATACGGACCTCTACACCCCTGTTACTGCCCATGCAGTGCTTTCCTAATGGGCAACCCAGCACTCCACATTAGAACCAGAAACCTCGGTTTACACCTCTCTGACTTTAAACTTGCCTGTTTTACCTTTGATTTGGTATGTTACCATTCTGTGTGTTTCAAAAATATTCCCAATGCACTTTCTTCTACAAAGGTACCTTCTTTCAAGGAAGCTATAGTTTTGTTGTGATTAGCTCATTAACTCCAATAATTATTATTAGCAACATGTGGTGTGTGGATGAATTTCTTATACTTCTACTGTACCGTCGCTAAATGGGGTGTGACCCGACTGATATTAAACATGACCTCTGGCTATGCCAACAAGAACAGAGAGAGTAATACAGAATCTATAAGCTCCTTTTCTTCTTCTGTGGACTATCAGAGTTATCCATATATCACACATCAGGCTCAGTTCCCTGTTTTTATATATGAGAATAAGGTAATGATAGATTCAAGGTACCAGATATTATGTTGTAAAAGAGCTTATTAAATGAGCATGGGAAGAGAATGGAAGGGGCGAGGGGCACCCCAGAGAGAGACAGAGACAGGAAGAGTAAGAAGAGATAGGAAGAGTAAGGGAGAGTAGAGAGAGACCACAAAGAGGATCTATTTTTTTATATGGCCCTGGACAAGACCACACCCCTGTAGCAGGTAAGCAATGACATCACAGGTAGGCTGACTGAAGAACTCTAACACCTGTAGTGTTTATGCTTTGTCTCTTGAAGGGATCTTTGGAAAAAATTGGGAAGGGTATAAAATAAGATTTTAACCTACTCCTACCTTCCCTGTTTGACCCCACTATCTTCTTCTCCCATTTCACTCTCTATTACTAAACCCTAAAGAAACAGGGACAACTTAAAAAGAAATGTTTCTCGTTCTTGCTCACTATGCCAACCAGATGGCCTACAATTCACGGAGACCCACTTGTCTATGCCTCTGACTGCTAGGCTTAAAGACTCCACCTGGGGAGACATTTGAAGTGATGCCTGAGTGCATCATGTAGGGTTGCTTTTGAGTTAACCTACAGGGCACACAGATGAATTCTCAGAGTATCCATCACTGGCTTAACCCTGTGGCCTCACCCAGGTTTAGGCTGTTTCACAGGAAGCCCCCTACAGACAACAACTGGGAATAATGGGGAGCAAAGATGTGGCCCCTTGACCTCAGCTGGGAAAACTCTGAAAAACCATCTCAGGTCCTAACCTTAATGGGCTTCTTGAGGCTTCAGATTCAACCCACTTGTAACTCGGCTTCTCTCCCTACCCACCCTTGCCTTCCTCATGTTCTTATGGGTTTATGTCCCAGGAGCACTTCCCAGTAAACCTCTAGAATCTAACTGTTCATTTTGAAGTGTATCTCTAAGAAACTCACCCAAAGACACAGGGTTACCGAATTATTCCCTAAAGAGGTTAAGAGTTACATCGAGAAAGAGGTTAGTACAACCTAAAAATAAATTAGAACCTGAACTAAAAATGAAAAGTAAACGAAAATGAGGCTCAGGAGACAGGTAGAATCAAGTGTTTGGGAGCTATTTCCAAGAGCAAAGAGAGTACAATTTTTCATATCCATATTAACATATCTGCTTGCATAACCTTTGCCCCCATAGTGTCTTCTGGCTGCTCACAGTACCAGAATGAGCATTCCAATAAACCTTGGCACGAAGGATCCTCTAGCCCACCCACACATCATAAAATGGGGTCCTGAGAACATGGTGTCATCAGCCACCTGGCTCCAGAATTACATTTGAAAGAAATCCCAGAGGTTTTCCATCCAACTCTACCTTCCTCCTGAAATGCCTGAGACAGAATTTCACTGCCGCCCACAGGCTGTGTGTGGCCACCTGTCTGCATAGCTGGCATTCCTTCCGCTGAGCACGTTAGAAATTCAACCCTTGAGAAGAAGTTACCTAAGATTCTCAATGATGCTTATTCTACAGAAAGGTGGGGTCCTTTTCCCTCTGTGATTGCCTATGATACGGACATGTTTTCTTCCCAAGCAGTGTTTGTTCAGCTTCTCAGCAGCAAGGAGAGCCAACGTTCGTTCGTTCTCTTGACTTTTTCTCAGGCTACAAACAACCTCTTCTCACCCCTTGAGTTAAGATGGCTCAACTGAAGTCATTTGCTGGGAGAGATGCTGGCACTTCCCAGGCTACACAGCCTTTGTAACAACCCCGGGGACAGTTCTGTTATTGCTAGACATGCTTAACCGATAAAGAAATCGACCTGCAGAGAGCTGGCTTAACTTCCTCAGGGCCCCTGTAGCCTGTAAGGGAAGGAGCTGGGAGTTAAACTCAGGCCTCATTCTCAGTTAGGAGTCTCTCTTGCCTTTCAGAATTTCCTATCCACCCAGCTATGGCCTCCTCAGTCATGTAATGTCAATCTCTCAAGAAAAACCCAGCGCTTTGGCCTTTCTGCACCCTCATCTATCTTCCAGTGGTATTTTGAATAATTCAATCCTGGTGTTACTCTTTGTGAACCCTCAGCTCTGAAATGCTCCTCCTGGCATATGTTTCATTCATCCCTGTCTCTGCTTCTTTATTCCTCTGAATATCTTCCCGGCCTCCTCCTCCTTTGAGTATGGCCTCCCCGTCAATTACTCTGAGCATGTAAAACTCCTTCAACTTCACTTTACTTTCTTTCATAAGCTAGTCTTCTTTCTGTTTTCCTCCAAGGTAAAGAAACAAATTCAAATTCCTTAGCAGTACCCTCAAGGCAGAGCACTGTTTCCCTCAGCCTGCCCCAGCCCACACACCCAGCTATCTTCTCTCTCATCCACTGTCCCCGTCTCTCCAGCCCCTTGCAGGTAGGTCCTTGATACACACCTTCTGTCTCCATACCCCCTCATCAGAAGTCTTCCTCCCATCTCTCCTTCCACCTCTTCTGGAGTAAAAAGTCAGGACCTGATGACTAGGGGAGAAGTGTAGGGAACAGAAAAGTAGATAATGTTCACCCTGAGCTCTCAAAGGTAAGAGTAACACCTCTGGGGGTTACAGTGGGGGGTGAGAGGGGTGGATGTCCTCTGGAAAGCAGGAAGATGAAAGGCTGTGGGCATTCTCTGAGCAGAGAAGCTAATAAACACCTGTGTGGGCACATCATGACTGCTGCGACTATCACAGGCAAACACAGACTCTCACAGCAATCATGTTCCTTACACTATAACTGTTACATTTAAAGATTAAGAGAGTGATGCATAGAAGGTGATAAGGTATAAGAAAGTACCAGGCAGCACATCTTATGTTATACGGAGTTTATTAAATGAGCATGGGGGGAGAAGGAAAGGGGGGAAGGGGTACCCCAGAGAGAGAGAGAGAAAGGAAAGTGGGTGAGAGGAGAGAGAGAGAGAGAGAGAGAGAGAGAGAGAGAGGTAGAGGGTGGGGGCGTAGAAGTAGAGAGAGAGGTAGAAAGAGAGAGAGCCACATGGAGGTTTGTCCTTTTATATGGCCTTGGGTAGGGCCACATCCCCATGACAGGTAGGCAATGACATCACAGGAGGCGGACTGAACCAGAATACTAACAATTACTGTGTGCTGTAAAATAATCTTGACTTTACTTCCTCTGAGGTCCAGTAGCAAACATAGCCTGGCCACTTGTAGTGAGCAGGGCACTATTATAGTGAGGTACTTCACATGGATTCCAAAGCAGAAAATTTTAATTTAGAATATGTCCGTCAGTCAAATACTCAAGAAAATGAAGAAATCAACAGACCCACTTAGCTACAAGCTGCTTAAAAATATGAAAAGCACACATGTCCAAAATAAATGTGAAAATGGATGAATAAAATTTTCTTACAGTTCACTAATAAGTATGAAATATATGTCCAAACACTTGCCATATTACCAGGAAATTTATACACTTATTACTATAATGAACTTAGTCACTAGGACTAACATTATAGTACATTAAAATAGAATATATCTAGATCACTAATCTGAGACTTTTATGAAGTACATTTGTGTGCGCTGTTTTCCTTAATTTTCCATTGCTTAGCTTTTAAATGACTTCAGTATTTTAGCTTTAGATTTTTCATACTTTCAAATTTTGTTTCTATAGAGAATATATGGAAATAAAGGCACAGGATCTACTTCATCCCATCCTAGCATGAATAGGGGAAGAGCTATTGACTTCCATTGCTCCTGAGCACAGGGAGAGGCCATTGCACTGGGGTATCGGCATTGCTATGCTGACCATGCTCCAGTGGGGGGCCCTCTACACCTGTTTATACAAGGACATACTGATTGGCTCAGTGGGTTATTTAACAACAGTAATAAAGTTTAAAGTTTGAGATGAGGGCAATACAGGAGTATGGGGGATGTAGGAGGAGTTGGAGGAGAAAAGTGAGTTAAAGGAAATAAAAATTTATTGTGTATATGTATGAAATTTTAAAAGAATAGATTTAAAAACTTTTAAGCCCAGCGCTCAGGAGGCAGAGGCAGGCAGATCTCTGTGAGTTCGAGTCCAGCCTGGTCTACACAGTGAGTCTAGGACAGCCAGGGCTACACAGAGAAACCCTTTCTTGAAAAAAAAAAAAGACAAACTACAAGACAAGTTGACAAATCAAGACTATACTGCTTAAGCCACAGAACCAAGAGTTGTACTGTAGCTTTGGCTACTAGTTACTTAGGGGGAAAAAATCAGGCTTTACTCTATTCTAATTTTGTTTCCTGCCAAATATAACACATTTTAGAGTGCTTGGTGAATTGTATTAGGAACCTAGTTGTGCTTACAGAAACAGGGACCACTTAGAATATACATTACATCATTGGAATCAGGGTGTTTACAGAAACAAGGCTACTGTGTTGCTGGTGAAATCACATAAATTACAAGCAACAAAATTGCAGAAACTTGACAAAAGCAATGAGTGGTGCTACCACTACTCTGTCTAGCTATCACTGTTCACTCTGCCAGCTACACAAGGCGTTTTATATATATACATATATATATATAATTATAATATATAATCATACATTTTATAATCTATTATAATATATAAATAAATATTTATAAAACATTATATATCAGACATTTTCTAATATATATAATTGACCAATTGCTGGAACACACACACATATATACATGCATATATGTATACACATATATGTGTACATATGTATGTATATATGTGATATATTTACACGTATATAGATATAGATATCAGGCATATTTCAATACATGAAAGATAATAAATATGAACAAAACCCATTTTTTAATAGTTTATTTAATTTTATTTTTATGTGCATTGGTGTGAGAGTATCAGATCTCTTGGAACTGGAGTTACAGAAAGTTGTCAGCTGCCATGTGGGTGCTAGGAAATGAACCTGGGTCCTTGGGAGGAGCGGACAATGCTCTTAACCTCTGAGTCACCTCTCCAGCCCCAACAAAACCTATATTCTCACCTCTCCTCATTGACTCTTCATGAAAGCAGCACCAGTTTTGTAGGAGACTTTCTTTTTGCCCATGGTCACATAGAGAGCTAATGTGAAGCTCAGAACTTAGTTGACCTGATACCAGAATGACTTCAGTGCTGTGATTTTCATGATACCACAGGCTTCTCCTGGCCACACATGTCCCTTCTATGGCTGCTTGTGCTTAGTACTGTCTTCCTTATCAGCCTGTATGGTTCCTCAAAACAAGATGGTGTTGAAGTAATCTTTGTTTGGGCCATTTCCACTTCTTGCATAAAATGCGTTCAGTATTTCCTCCTGGGAGGCATTATGCAATTGTGTGCCCTTGGCATTGTCAGTGCCATCTTGCAATTGATGAACTGTCTGGAGGATTCCTCAAAATGTTTCTATCCACTCCCTGATAACCTCTAGTGGCCATCGCACTGCCTGTATCTGTACACACTCTAACACTCTGTCTAATTTTAGCACTTTGCTGTTGGACTTGATTCCTCTAGTGTATGGAGGTTCCTCTGCATTTCAGACTAAATGAGAAAAGCCAGGCTGATATTCAGGGCCTCCACACTTCATGTCTGATGGCGATATGAGACTAATATACTGATCATGGAGTGATTCTTTCATTTTGTAGCCTTTCCTCTCACAATTGAGAGGGCCCCTTTTTCCAAATGTGTCATTTATAACTTGAGAACACTTAGGTTTTGTGATGTATAAAGCATAAGCCCAGCATAGGTTTCTGATGTCATGGAAAAACAAGGGAACAGCAGAGAACTGATTGATTGCTGGAGCACTTCCTTACTCATTTGTAATCACTTATGTAGGACTGAGTGGTAATGCCTAATTATTTGGCATCAAGAAAATGCATTTGTAAAGATTCGCCATCAAAATGGCCACTAGCTTCCCAATGCTCTCTCCAGCTCACAATAATTCTGGACTCTGGACATTGATCTCAGCCAACTACAAAAGACCTGCAATGTTAAGACTTCTTTAGTTTTATGGACCAATAGAGGCTACTCAGTAGTTCTGCATTATTGGTAGCTCGTCCCTTAAATGTTAAGGACAACGGCCCAACAGACTACTGCAGTCTTTGGAAATTAAATGAGAATTAATGGCTTTGTTTTCTGATTGTATCATTGTCCCAACCCCTCCAGGGGAGTCTGTGTGACAAACTTTACCACAGAACCGAGGCGACGACCCCTACCCAAGGGAAAGCCTCCGGGAACGAGTCTGATGTTCTTGCCAACAGTAACTGAGTACAGCACTCATTGTTTTGGAAACATCCTGACTGTTTTTCGAAATATTTTCTCTTTCCGTCTTTGTTTTTATTTTCCTTATCAAAGAACTTTTCAGATGTAACTGTGTTGCTAGGCAACCCTTTACTTAAAACTACAGCAAAAGGCCATTCAGTCAAGTTTACCACTAAGTTCCATTCCACTTGCTAATGAAAACATGGCTAAGAATTAATTGTAGTTCATATTATGACTTACAAATAAAAATTTGAGTAAAACTCCAGATAGTGGCAGATGAGCTAAGAAAACAAACTGTCTTGACTCACAGATGTTTGACCTTTGATAAAGAGGGCACATGCACTGATACCAATCTAATGACTTATGAATGATTGTTCAACATTGATGACAACATAATTGCACTACATCCTGTATTTTTTATTTGTACAGAAAAATAATGTAACCACAAGTGTACACCTCCATTTTGAAAGGTGTATATAAACCTGGCTTGCTTCTCTCCAAAACACACTCAGACTCAAACTTCCCCTGAGTTGGTCTGTTTGTTACTCTCCTATCTTCTGTCCACCAATGCTTTGAAAACTTCTGACCCAAAGGACATATACCCGATAGAGACAGTCCATGGCATATCATGAATTAGAATAATAAAAGCAACTTTGGCATACATATGTGTGTGTGTGTGTGAGAGAGAGAGAGAGAGGGGGGGGGGGGAGAGAGAGAGAGAAAGAAAGAGAGAGAAAGAGAGAGAGACAGAGAGAGAGAGAGACAGAGAGAGAGAGAGCAAGTTTGTGTTTGTGTGGAGGTTTGTGTATGTACATGTATGAATATGTGTGTATACATATGGACATACATATGGATGTCAGATGTTGATACTAGGTGATTTTCTCAATTGCTTTCCACTTTTTTTTATACAGGGTCACTCCATGATCCTAGGGCTTACTATATGGCCAGGCTAGTTGATCAGAAAGTTCTGGGAAATCATCCTATCTCTTCACCCCTGTGAGAGGACCCTGCCATTTGAGGTTGCAGTCCTCCCAGTCTGGATAGGTGGTCTGAGCTCAGTGCTAGGTGCAGGACTCCCTCTCTTTAGCAGGGCTTCCAGCTCTCTGCCTGACTCCATCTGGAGAGTGCCTTTAGACATAGACGGCCCTAACCACATTTGATATATGGCCCTTGACACAGTTCCCTGATAGCTCCCTCCTCCCTATGCCTATGGGATAATTAGGTAGTGTGTTCCTGGTCATATGATAGAATCATGCTGCCAAATGTAAAACAATCATCCTAAAAGTACCTGGTCTCAAGCAATTATAAATGCCTATCCTGGAAGCCTCCCACCCATTTCCCAAGGGGTATGTAGCCTTTTTTTTCTCACTGATTAAAGTTGAACTAGCCCCTGATGTGGTTCTGGAGTGTTAGACCGCCATAGTGCTTTCAGCCTTCCTGGCCCTGAATCTCATCTTCTGCTCCTCTTGCTTCAGTGGGCTGGTGGCTATCAGCCCCCAAGAGAAGAGAAGAACCACAACCCAGCACTGAAATTACCTCCAACTTTTACAAGAGTACTGATGATCAAATGCAGGTCTTTATATTTGTTTGACAATAACTTTACCAAATGAGCCTTCTTCCCAGCTCTGAAAACCTTTTAATTCACCAAATAACTTAACATATAGAAGCAAGCCTTCTTTGCCTCAGATGCAAAAACAAAGCAGTAGCCAAATATAAAATAGTCATCATATACACTGAAATGTATTCTTAATGTGTTTGGAGTGTAGATTGATAGAAAAGGAAGACAGAAATTCTACTAAAATTCCAAGATACAATTCAGGAAGTTAGTAAATAGAATATGGTACCAAGCAGGTAGTCACCTACAAATCAGTTGAGGTTTCAGAGTTTATCAGTCATGTCTGAATACACATATGACTGTGAGACCGAGATTTAAACATGTCACTTGATCTTCCTATACATGTTCACAGGGCAAATGGAACAGCTTTATTATTGGGGACATACAATACATTTTCCATGAGAAGACTATCAAAGTTTGAAATGATTAGGCTACCAGAACATGGGGGAGTTAAAGAGTATGGGGTTGGGGAGCAATGGGTGATAATGAAGGAGAAACCTAGCTGACCTGGATTAAATGCAGAGACCAAGGCAAGAAGCCAAGAAGTGGCTCTCACTAGTGCTAAACCTAATTGACTTGTCAGAAATTGATCAGGTATTGTAAGTGATGAAAGGATCCCATACACACAACTACCAACCAACTGTATATGGTCTACAATATTGCCCTCAAGTGTAAAGAGACAATAAGATATTAATATTCACTTTTCATTCATACATAATCAGGTATATGCCCCACGTGTATCAGATGCATATTGCATTGGCAAATCAAGGTTGGCAAAGCTCCCATGAGAGATACCCTCAGTTAGTCACAGCACTCTTCCTGTTCTTCCTGGTCATGGGCACTGTGTCCGTCTTATCACTGACATAAATTCTCTCTATCAGATGATGCTCAATGCAGTAAAATCAGGAAACAAGGGATGAGGACTAGAATGATGTTAAAAGAGTGTGGCAGGGGAGTTCGTGGTTAAGAGAATACACTGCTCTTGCAGAGGACCAAAGTTTGACACACACACCCCCTATCAGTGATGTGTGGTTTACAACCACCTGTTAGTCTAGACCCATCAGCCTCTTCTACACTCCATGGGTGTATATTCTTACATGTGCACATACCTACACACACACACACACATACACACACACACACACATACACACACACACTCAAAAGTAATAAATCTTTTTAACAAATAGAATAAAGAAATGGACAAAGGCAAAACATAAGAGTTGTAAAAGAGACTAGAAACATGTAAATAACTAGATACTCTCCGCACAGTGAAATTTATTCATCAGTGTAAAAGAATGGCATTAAGATTCCTGTCTTAGGCAGTTGGTTGGCTTGGCTGGTGCACTGGTTAGTTTTCTTATTGCCATGACAGAATGACTGGAAAATGCAACTCAAGAAAGGAAAAAAGTGTTTACTTTGGCTCACAATTCGAGGGTATAGTTCATCATGGCAGAAACATCTTGATATCATGCCATCAGGAGCATGAGGCTATTGTCACCTTGTGCCTCCAGAGAAGAGATGGATGAACACTGGTATTCAACTCACTTTCTTTTTTTATTCCAAATCTAAGTTCCCCGCCCAAGAAATGGTGCTGCTTACATCTAGGGTGGCTCTTCCTATGCAAATAAGACAATATAGAAACTCACCTGCAGGTTTGCCCAAAGATTGGTTTCCATGGTGATTCTTAACCTCAAGTTGACAATTAAGATTAGTTATCAGTGCTGGCAATATCATTCTCTGAGTTTTAAGAGGAAAAATGGGTCTAGAGGGAGAGAAAATAGATAGTTTTAAATAATTTGAGCTAAATTCTTTTTGTGGAACATTCAAACACAAAAATCCTACTAAAAATGGGATATTAGAGTTTGTAAGTTAGATACATCATCAACTTTAAGAGATGATAATACTGGGTTGTTTTGTACTAAAAGCATTAAAGTTTCTTATCTGTGTTTTGATCTTGGCCTTATCAGGTACCACAATGATGCCAGTCAAGATTCTAATATGTATCAATTTCCTGCATCTTCTTGTGACACAGAGATTAAAGTAGTACCTGTCACAGCGTAATCTTCAAGATTACCCTATCACAGGATATCGTGAAGATTACACAAATGCCTAACACATATGGCATCTGCTGTGTGAGTATAACTCATATGGTATCTGCTCTGTAAGTATAGTACATACATTATCTGCTGGGTGAATATTTTATTGTCATTGTATTTGGCGAATGGATGAATTGGTGTTATTGCTCAGAAAACAAAAATAGAAACTAAGAAGACAAAATGAGTGAGCACAGACACCTGAGCTCATTATCCTTTAAAGTACTGAAGGAAATGCCAGATGTTATGAAATGTACATAAGCAAACATCATTGACCCATGTCAAAATGGCCAATTATACCCTGCACACAGAAAGGAAATTTGGTATTTTGAGAACAGATGTGGCTTGTGGATCAGGATGGAGCAGTGAATTCTGAACTAATTAGATCCTCCTAGAACAGTGGTTCTCAATGTGTGGGTTCCCTTTTCACACGGGTTGCCTGATACCATTGGAAAACACAGTTATTTACATTAGGATTCCTAACAGACACAAAAATACATTATGAAGTAGCAACAAAAATAATTTTAAGGTTGTAAGTCACTATAACATGTGGGACTGTGTTAAAGGGCTACATCATGAGGAAGGCTGAGAACCATTGTCCTGTAAGTATCAGATTGATCACAAAAGGAAGTGTAAGCTAGCCAGCCACCTACATTTAACTAACAGGTAAAATGCTATATGAAGCAAAACACAAGAGTTTGATGGTGAACCAGCTCAATAAACACTATGGTGGTCCGAAGCAGTCATTTCCATAATGCTAGAGGTAACTCAAGGTCACAAATTTTATTGCTTCTGCTGCAAAATGCCCCAGAAAATATGAGAATCAGAGCACAGCAAATCAGGTCATCATCACCTTAGAGTGAAACTACAGAAACAGTGCTTGCAAAAGCCAGTGTGAACGTGTGCCACTTCCTCTCAGTCTGAACCCCTAAGTCTCCCCAGCTTCTCTTTTTGTTCTCTCCATCTAACCCAACCTGCACCTGCTAATCAGTGATCACACTTCCAGGAGAGTTTGTATTGATCCTTCCTGAACCTCCACTTCCACCACCTAGGCACAAGGTAGCACTTTGTCTTTCCTGTGTTTGCAACAGTCAGTAGTCTTTCTTTCTCTCTGTGACTTTCCTGCTTAGAATAAATTCCAAGCTTTGACTGTGCATGGTACAATCACTAGTTACCTTTCACATTGTTCTCTTCCATCTTCTCTGCTTGTGACTCACAGATCTTCACACTCTCCCCAGATATACAAAGCTTCTCCTGGTTCTTCTATTCCACTCTTATGAGCCCTTGGATTTTTCCTAAAACATGGTAGCGCTCACTTCAAGTGTGATCCTCCCAGGTAGCTTGTTCTGGACATGTTTTTTGTGCATCCTGGTTCCGTTGTCACTTTCTAAGACCTCCTTCTCAAATCTGTTCATTATGCCTTTCTGATATGCTAACTTTTATTTACTTATGACCTATTTGTCATTTTTTTCATCTACTGGAATGTTAGCTCAAAGATACCAGGAAATAGGTCCAGCAGCCACATTATCTAGGATCCATGATACATTTAGGCCCTGATAAAATATTTGTGTTTCTGTGATATAGTGTTTCATAGTGTGATGAGCATCTTGAACAATTTAAGAATAGAAGAATTATGCCTCAATATATCAAAGGTCATATGTGACAAAGCCACAACCAACATCGTGCTGAGTAAGGCTAAGCTGAAAGCATTTCCTTTAAATTCAGTCACTGTCTCTTCTCTAATTCAATATAGTTTAAGAAGTTCTAGATATAGCAGTTGGGCAAGAGGAAGAAATAAAATACAGCAAAGTATGTGTTTGTACCATACATACCAAAAGCCCATTAGAACTGCTAAATTAAGTTGCAGGACCTAATATCAACACACATATACCAATAGCTTTTCTGAACACCCACTAGAAACAAGTAATCATAACATAACTAGAAACAAGTGTAATGAAGAAACTAAAAAACTATCGTAATGAAAATTATAAAATCATTTATAAAAGAAATTATAGAAATCACAAAATGGGAAAATCTTCCATGTTCAGGAATTAGAATGATTAATATTTTTAAAATATGGATATTCTCAAAGCAATGTGTAGATTCAATGCAATCTTTATATAAAAACCCAATTATATCTTCATGAAGCTTGAATAGCAATTCCCAAAATTAAGATAGAAATATAAAAGGCTCCAACTTAGCCAAAACAATCTTAAGCAAAAAGAATAAAGCTCAAAGCATCACAATCTCTGAATGGAAGGCACAATACAGAGCCACAGTAACAAAGAAAGCATGGAGGAGATGCTTAGGGCAATGGGACAAAATAGAGATTCTGGAAATAAACCCAAGCAATGGAGTCAATTGACTCTTGACAGACCAATCAAAACATATATTGGAGAAAGATCACTCTTCAGTCAGTGGTGCTAAGATACATGGGTATTTACTGCAGAAAATTTAAACTTGACTCCAGCATTTCAACCTATCCAAAATTCAGCTCAAAATCTAAGACCTACATGCAACACTCAAAACTGCTCACAGAAAAAATGGGGGAAACACTTCAGGAAATTGGTACAGACAATTTCTTGAGGGCCCCAGAGCAAAAGAGATAAAGGAGATCACAACAAAGTGAAAGGTCTATATGACAAGCAAAACATTATATAAATAATAAAATAAACCTTTTACAGGATGGAATAAACAATTTCCCAAAAGTTTGTCGGATTCAGGATTAATATCCAGAAACCATAAAGAAATAAAAAGTTAGCAATTGGAAACCATGATGAAATAACCTAATCTAAAGTTGAAGAAGTAATATAAAATTATCTTAAAGATCTTGATATTTCTATATAGCATTTTAACTTACCCACCGGATGATGTAGTTCAGTGATTCTCAATGTGCATTGTGCAAAACTAACATTTTAGGATGGTATGAGTCATGGAAACAGTCTTGTAATTAGGAGGATTAAAATAGATTTCACAAGATGATGTTAGCATCATATACGCTGTTAGTAGACTAGGCTCCCTAGAGACAGGCACTAGAGTAAGGATTTGCCTAAAAATTGATTGAAGAGGAAGTGTTCTCTGGAGGAAATGGAAGGGCTACAGGGATGTAGAACCAAGAAGTAACTTCACAAGGAGCTGGCAACCCAAGCAATATCCACATAAGGAAACTCTGACCTAATCCTACCCAGGAAGGGAAGCGATAGAGACACTACTCATCAGCTGTCTTGGTTTAAACTCTTGTACTTACTGGCCATTGGCGACCATCAAGAGGTTGAAAATCCCTAAGCACTATGGGACTTGCTGTCTGCTAGTGCCTCTGGGCAGCTTCCCAAAGATTATCTTGATGGTAGCTGCTGGAGTGAAAGAGCAGTACAAGCAGGGGGTGAGGAAATGGTAGAGACTGGTGAGAACACAGTTGAGCAAGCATTAACAGGACAGCACTTGCTCTGTGTTCCCCTATAAGTGTGTCTCATCAGTACAGCTCCAAAGGGACAAGTGAGTGTTTGTTCATTAAATTTGATATACTGTGGTTTTTTTGCAGTTTCCCTTGTTATTCATGAGTATGCATTTGTGATAGCTGTTAAGTTTCATTAAATCACTTGGCATAATGATTGCACATTGTGCTTGGGATCATATCTTACCATCCTTTTGAGTAAGGTTGTGTTGTTAATTGAGAGAACCACACTGATCTGGCACCTTCTAGCCTTACCACACTCAGGTTTTGACATCAAATATTGCTTAATGTAGAATGGTTTCCTCGAGTTCTCACCCAACTACTTAAGACTACTAAAGCCTCATCAACTGTTCAATTCTGAGCCAAATGGCCGGCCAAAGACTATTTTGAAGTTGAGACATATTCTGGTTCCATTAAAAAACCTGTACATGTGAAACCCTGTTCACAGTAGCTCCTTTATAGAAGGTAACAGAATAAAGCTATTGCAAACTAGGGAGCAGGAAATTAGCCATACTCCCAGAGGCTGAAGAGCAACACCTAGAGGCTGCAGGGATCGACCCATAGTTAAAGCAGCTAGAAGAGCATGAGAACTAGATTTTAGATCCCCAGATCCCCCGTAAATATCAGGTAGGCACACCTTTGAATTTAGCCTCAGCATGCAGAGACAGGGATCCTAGATGCCAGAATAGCTATTCGGGTGAGTTCTGTAGTTGGTTGAGAGGTTCTCCCTCCATGAAGAGGGGAGGAGAGCAATTGATGGCAATCCTAACATCAATCCCAGACCTTCACATGCTCATACATACACATGCATGTGAATCTACACACATGCAAAACATGAATATATTCACACCTATGCACACCACACATACATGCTTACCACACACATTAAAATGGAAAAAAATACTTCATGGCATAGTTTATGAAACCTTGTGTATTCATGTTTACCAAGAAAGTTGATGTGATTCTCTCAAAAACTCCTTCCTACAATTCAAGTCCATTGTCAATCCCTCAGGCCACACTCCAATTCGCAGCCAGGGCTGTATCTCACTCCATAATAGCCTTTACTTGGGGTATTACTGTGATATTCTCAAGGCCTGTGACAATTTTATCACTGCCTAAATATTCTGGGATATCATTTAGAGAGGAAAACTACTTGTTGAGTGTGAAGTCTACATAGTAGGTCGTTTATTCCCAATGACATTAAAAACAACAGTGTGAAAAGTTGGTACATTAGAGTATGTGCTTCTGATAGGTGATGAGCCTCAAGCTCAGAGAAGTAAAATAATACTTTCCATGGCTAATAAAGCTGGACCCAGGAATAAAATTCACATACCCTCATTCTTTGCACTCTAGGATTCACAGCAGGGTGGGAGGGAGCGTCCAGAGTGAGATTCACTCATTGGTATCAGGTATTCTGACACACATCTGGCTAGACTTCAGGACTATTGTGAGATAACAGCTGTTCTGTGCTCCCATCTTCCCCCTTTTGTTCCCATCCTCCTCCTTTACAGAGGAGACTAGTCATCTTGTAGGGTGCAGTCCTTCACACCATAGGTCAGGTGAGCATTCAAAGTGAAAGGTTGTGTCTGTATCTCCCAGGTCTTCAGCCACAGAAGACCCTCTTCTCAAATACAGTTTTCTATAAAGAAGGCTTACTCACCTCCTGCTGATGTCAGTGAAGATATCTTCACAGTCAGTTTTGTAATAGAGTGGAACTGGGGAAGGCATAAAAAGAATGGGTATTCATGGCATGTTTAGCAAGTATAATTTGATTTATGGTCAAAAGGTAGACTTTTTTAGGCTAAAGACTGTCATAATTTGCTGCCGCTAATATAATTCAGTAATAAGTACCCCCTTGTACCTGAGATGGGTTTCGGAACCTTGCTTAACTAATTAAATGAAAGAGAAGTAACAGAAGTAACATTGTGGGGCTAGAGAGGTGGCTCAGTGGTTAAGAGAACTTACTGCTCTTGCAGAAGATCTCAGTTTGATTCCTAACACCCATGTTAGATGTCTTACAATAGCAGTGACTCTAGGACCATGGGACCCAAAGCCTCTGGCCTCTGTGAGTTTCTAAATTCATATACATATACCTACATAGATACACATACACAAAATAAAAATTAAAATATTACTCTTTAAAAAGAAGTGACAGGGTGGATCTTCCAAGAAGAGGTCATAAACAGCATTACAGCTTCCAATATTAGTGGTTGCTTTGGATGAAGCCAGCCATCAAGTAAGAAATCTACCCGACCACCCCCAGACTGCCTTGTTGCTCAAGATTGACATAATGCAATTACATGAAAGAAGAGAGAGGGAAAGAAGGAGAAGGAGTGGGGAGAGGAGAGAGAGAGAGAGAGAGAGAGAGAGAGAGAGAGAGAGAGAGAGAGAGAGAGAGAGAGAAAAGAAGAAGAAGAAGAAGAAGAAGAAGAAGAGGAGGAGGAGGAGGAGGAGGAGGAGGAGGAGAGGAGAGGAGAAGAGAAGAGAAGAGAAGAGAAGAGAAGAGAAGAGAAGAGAAGAGAAGAGAAGAGAAGAGAAGAGAAGAGTCCCAGCTGACTCAGCCCCGGCATCAGAAAGGTGACTAAAAATTAGGCCATCTTGAACTGTCCAACTCCACCAGATACAATATAGAAAAGAAGAAAGAAACCTGCCAAGAGCTAGAATAGGGACCCTGAGCATACCCTCAGAGAGCTCTCAGCTGCCTGCCATTTCAGTATGTAGCTGAGACCTTAGCCATCAAAAAGCCTTCACTGTACAAGCCCACATTCAGGACCACAAAATCATGAGGCAAGATGTTATTGTCTCCAGTCACCAAGCTTTCAGTGTAGTTTTTCAGATGGTAGCTGATAACTGGAATCCACTATGCTAGGGACTCTCTAAGGGGAGTGATTGAATAGCCAATCAGTAAGTAGCTGTGTACAATTGTCATGTTATTAAAAAACAGTAATATGTCTAATACTATTAATTATTAATATCATCATTAAAGTAAAGCAGGTTATTTAGAAAACATAAGAAGATAATTAAAATCACCTATAATCCTACCATAAGATGTATCTTCAAAGTGAATGTGTCATGCATTAGTTTGATAGCACACATAAATGTTATCTCTTAATACATAAAAGCATAGCTACACTAAAAGTCTACAATAATAAAAGTTTTGCACTGCTCATGGGTCTGGGGATTATGAGGTGTTTTACAGTCAGTAAGGGGGCAGCTAGACCCAGAGGTCTTAGGAAGAACCCTCTGAATAGTGGTTGGTTTATAGACCTAAGTTGGTATGCCATTGTTGCACATGACTTGTCACCTTCAAAGAGGCTAGCCCAGGCTATCCTTTACATAGAAGACTCAGAACAGCAGAAGTGAGAAGATTAGCAAAACCTCTTTAAGCATAGACTCAAAACTCCCATATCACTAGCACTTCTGCCCTTTCCACTAGGCAAGGAAGCCACAAGGCTAGGCAGAGTCAAGTCAGCTAGAGACCATGACTCAAACAGTTGATGGAGAATAAACTCTCCAACGGTGTACATGTGGAGGAGGGAGAGACATCTACAGCTAATTTTGGCAATCTACATTATACTTGAATATTTGTCAATGAAGCTTTTAAAAACTATTGTGCTTACAGCATGTTTTAAAAAACCCAGTTTGGATAAGTAACCTGCTTAAAGGTATCTATGATTCTCTAAGCAAGTCTCCAAACATTTTTTTCAAAGAGCAAATAATTTCACCCAGCTTCTCCTTTCCATGCTCCAAACTGCTGGCAACTTATGGGACTAAGTTAACATGGCCTAGCACCACCTGGACTCATTTGAGAGTTTCGCAGGACCTCTGAACTGGATAATTGAATAATGTAATGGTACTGATGGGGTCACTGTGGCTTGGGATGAATTTGTTGCCATATTCTGATAGACAGTTTATCTCAAAGGCTTGAATATACATTAAACTTCACTAGAAAGGTCATCACCAAGAGAAGAGGAATGCTTTAGACAGAAACATCTTGCCTGATGAGCTTATATGTCCCAAATATTAAACCCTAGAAACACATAAAGGTTAAGTGAAAAAGTGAAACTCAGCCAGTGATCTAGTTAAATGGGTCAGTTTGAGAAACACCTAGAAAGGCACGGTGGCAACTGCATCACTGTCTTGAGACACAACATAGATTTCAGCTCTTCCCTGGCAGAGCCATTAATCACACAGTTATTTATAGAATATCCTAGAAACTAAAGTTTCCCTCTGGCTTGCCATTGTCCTCCCTTAGGTCAGTGACACATGGCAGGATTATCTTGGAGCCTGCTAAGGAGCATAAGCATCTATCTAATCAGTCCACGGTGCCATGGAATGCACAGATTCCAGCAAAGCACGGATTGATATCTGGCCACAGCTCCTCCAAACTACCATCTTAATTGGATGGCTTAACAGTGTACAATGTGTCCATTCTGACATGAAGAGGGCTGATACTATTAGAAATAAATGCTAGCCTGACTAGTGTGGCTCTTATTTTTTAAGTATGAATGAACAATATTGATGAGAATGTGGAGAAAATAGACCTCTTGGCAACTGAAGGATATAATGAAATTGGTTTTCCTGCTTTGGAAAATAGTATGGAGTCTTTATATAGAATTTCCATATTGCCTAGGAAGATTAGCAATCAGTATGCTGAAGAGATGTCTGTCATTTCATCATTATATACAATAGCCACGACATAAGAACAGTCTAGATGTGTGTGGTATAAGAGAGGTAGAGATAAAAGGATCCTTGGGGTTTGGTGGTCCATTGGTCTAGCCAATCAGCAAGTACCATGTCAGATGACTGCCTTTGTCTCCCATTCAAGTACTAACCAGGCCCAACCCTGCTTAGCTTCCAAGATGAGATCAGACACATTCAGGATGGTATGGCCATAGAAGACAGATTGTCTCAAAAAGTAAAGTGACGAGTAACTGAGAATGACCTCAATGTCAACCTTTGGTCTCCACTTGTGCATATACACATGCACACACATGCACATGCCCACAGACACACACACACACACACACACACACACACACACACACACACACACACACGTACACACACTCACAGACAGGGATCCATCAGTGCATTGATTGGGGTAATGCAAATGAGTTTCTGGTACATGATTAAGTAAATGCAAGCAATGGAGAAATAAACACGGTTGTGAGTGCAAGATGCCTTTGTCCCAGGAATGTCAATGAGGCCAAGGAGACAACTACAACAGAGATTTTTCTCCCTCACTAAATGCAAACACAGCTCATGAAAACCCACAGGGGAACCAGATTCAGGGATAATCTGGGTACATCATAATAACTTTAGATAAATTTAACTATAGAAATCTCATCATTCTCACCAGACACATATAATAAAACTTGAAGATAAAGAAATCGAACAAACCCCAGTGCTACTTATTAAAATTCAGAAAAACAAATGAAAACTTGGCATTATAGCTCTGAGGAATCTAGTTAACATCAGAAGGCATTATTCCTCATTTCTCAAAATGTTCATTTTTTTCCTCCCAGGCAAAAGAATGTTGTTTCAATGCAAATAGCCGAACAGAAGCTTTATGTAAAAATTTCTCCAGGTCAAGTTATCTGTCTCCTAAATCAGCCATGCAGAAAAACAAACTCTTCCTATCACAGGACAATGGTGAGCTCTTATTTACCTAGGTCCAAAATGCATTGAATTTAAAAACAAAACAAAACAAAATAGTCAGTATGGTTTTAGACAATTTCTTATAAGTATATTTTAGTGAATTATAACTCATTTTTTAATTCCTTAATAATATATTTAGTTCTTATCTGGGAGATTTATCTAGTTGATGTTACTATATTGTCCCGGTGGTATTTATTGGTTTGCTCTTTAATTGTAAAATGCCATTTTCTACATTTAGTAGCCACTGCAATTCCTCTTTACAACCTGGTTTCATGATTTTGACACTCTGAAAGATTTTAACTGATATGTATTTCACAGTCCAGCTTGTTTAAAGAATGCCAATAAAAATACAAAAGTTTTAGAATATGAGTAAAAGAGAGTTAAAGTCATGAGAAGACAAAGGAGAGATTGAACTCATGTGTATAACACAAGAAGATTAAAGATGTGTGTCTAACACATGCAAACTTACAGCTTGAAAGAAAAAAATTTCAATATCCGGTATTAACTCTGCAGCCCAGGATAGCCTCAATCTAAGGATCTCCCTCCTCCATAGTCTCCTGAATGGTGGGATTGCAGATGTGCACCACCAGGCCCTGTTCTTGAAAAACAGTTTTACATGAAATAAGATGCCAATGTCCGGTGCTAAGAAAGAAGTCCTGCTTCAAGGTCATTGGACTGAAAGCAACTATACAGTAAGCATGAGCTACTGTCTTCTTCAAGCACTTGTGATTTGAGAGTGTTCAGAAGCCACCCAAAGACACAATGGAGACACTTGTGCTGCTTCTTTCCAAACACTTAGCAGGTCTGCGTGCACATTGCCAAGTCTGTAAATAAATCTTCACGCAAGGTACTGGAAGCTCTCTGGACCATGTGCATTCTACACATGTCGAAGACAGCTGTCTGGCTCCTGCTCAAGAGAAGTGTGGGTCAGACTCTGTGGGTTACAACATAGTTAGAAGGTTTAGATGCCTAGAAAAAAATCTGAAGCCTTAATTATGACAAATCCTTGAGCTCATTTCTCATAATGCTGAAGGCGTAAATGCCATCAGCTAGTGTGGCAACCCCTAGATGGGGTTCAGAGGCAAAGCCAATGGTGCGTGTTTCTGGCAAACATCTCATCAGCACGGTCCAGCCTACTCAGCAACCCACAGCTTTGCTCATTGATCTGTGTCTATGTAGACCCAGCAAAACAAATATTTTCAGCAAGTTGATTGCAAGTGTTTCTGTCATATCGGACCACTGCAGATAGTCTTGAATCTGTGTTTATTCTTGGTAGGCAGGACTCTGCTCTAAGGGCCTGTGAGAATTTGTCTTACAGTCTACATCTCAGAGGGTATCTCTCCTACACGAAGAAACAGGAATTTCTTCCATGGCAACCTAGCAATCTGAGATCCTCCTGAGAAGCAAAGATGTACCTAAAATATTCATGGTGCTGACTCCCACAGGCTGATAAAGGAATGTCTCAACTAATGACATTTCCCCTGGCGCATGATCCAATCCATGTGGTTCCAGGGATATGGTAAGATCGTTCCACTCCTGAGATTTTCTTTCTCTTCAATGTTTCACTGCAACTCAGATATATCTTTTAATATACAAACATGTGAAACTATGAAAAAATCATTCCAGTTCATTTCTTTTTGACTAATCTGATCCTTCTACTCATAAATTATGGATGGTTCCATCTTGGGGCATTTTCCTTCCGTTCACTTTATAATGTAGTCTGACATTTGGGCAGCTCTGGCCCTTCTGCACTGAAGTGCTTTTGAATCACTTAATTATAATCATTATATCTTGGGAGAAAATGTGCACCTGTAATGACTTGCCACTCTTAAGTGGCCAATTGAAGACAGTGAAAGCAGGTTTTTGATATTAAAAATAGAAGAGTCACCATATGAAAAAAGAATAGGCCAGAGTGAGAGAACTTGAGGCGGCAGATTATAGAAATCTATTTAAATTGGTTTGAACCAAATAATGAGAATTAATTAGAAACATTCAGTCAGTGGGATCTCCTTGAATCTAGAAACCAAACTTAGAGAAATGCAATCCAAGTTGAAAAAGCCACAAGGAACAGATGGAGATAGCTTCATCACTTCAGTGCATGCATGCTTTCTCTTCCCATTCCTTTCCTCTGCCTTCGTTAAGTCACAGGATTTCTCCATCTCTCCTGCCATTAATTTGTACTATCCACCTTTGCCCTTGTCTTCTGGTGCCTGTAGTCTCTCCACTATGGCATGAAGAGAACTGTTCCATCCCAACCGCTCCAATATCTCCCAGTGCCAGAAAAACAACCAGCTGCAAATGTCAAGAGAAAGAACCTGATTGAGCCAGGTTGGCTCATGGCTTTACCCCTGCCTCATTCAGCTATCTGTGGCCATGTCATAAAAAGGACACATAAATCGTGAACCCAGTTCAACATTAGCCCATTGGTGATATGTTATATAAGAACATCTGTGTCATTCATAGGCATTATAGATAGGTAGGAATGTTGATTACTTCCCTCTATTGGAATATTGCATGGTGCTATCTGGCACCATAAAAGCTAGTCCTTAGGGAGCAAGGAGTCTTTTGAGTCAGGTCCATTCAGAACTCTGAATCTAAAGGGCATGGTGCCTGCAGCAATAGTGCCTTACCCTCAACATCCAGGAGACAACCAAGTGCATGTTCTGGGAGTCTCTTGGCCAACCGTGACCAACAACTCAAAAGACAGCTTCTCATGCCTGGTGTTCAGAGTTTTGTTAGATGATTCATGGCTCTTTGTCAGTACATATGAGGCGACTCATTTAAACTATATATGTTCATGCATATGTGGACTTATGTGTATTATAGGTATTTTAATATAGTATATATTTTGATTCTTTACCACATTTTCAAACATCATATTTTTATTTTACCCATTCCTCTCCATCTTTGTTTACCTCTTTCTCACCTCCCTTATTAGAGTCTGCTTCTGGTTTTTTTCCATTTCCCTGATCAGATAACTTATACCCTACTATTTTCCTCTCAATCCCTGCCTCAACCCTAGCAATTCACATAACCTTAGCGTATAGTCATGGCTTACATACCTTGGTTGGTAACCAACAATTTCTAACTGGATTTAAGTCATACTCATCAAGAGGGAAATCATACCTGGTATTGGAAACCTAGTTAACTACTCAGGGCTAAGGAAGTCATGCATTTTAGAGAAGAACTTACAATAACCACTTTACTAAAATAGTATCGTTCCTAATTATATTATAAATATTCATCCTACACCCACAGATAGGTGTAATCCTCACCCATTATCAAGGACACTTCTTTGTCAGAAGCTACATTCATGAAGTCTCACCAATGTGACTGCCTAAACATGAGCTAAACAGGGGCAACAGAAATACACACGCTAAAGTGGATGGTGGAAAGCACAGAAGGCTTCATCCCTATAGGCAGCTAAGGGATGCAGAAAGCTGGAGACACAGTCTTCCCCAGGGAAGAGCACTTCAGTTACTTATCCAGCACCAAATGGTCAGCCCTGAGAAAACGCACATCCAAGTAACATTGTACAGACCAAGCAAGTTGTATTTATGTGTGTATATATATACATATAATTATTTATTGATTATTCCATAGATATGAATGTAGCAACAATTGATGACAAACAGAGGCCCTGAATTTGAAAAAGAGCTGAGAAGAATACATGGGAGGGTGTGGAGGTGAGGGAGGAAATGAAAGGGGAGAATGTACTTATATTATAATCTCAAACACAAGAGAAATAATCCAAGGAAAAGAATGTCTACGTGAAGCATGAGGAATGGGGTGGTGGATCCTTGCAATGGATTTCAACTCTCCAGTGATTTTGTCCCAGCAGTGTAGAATCTCCTAACAGCTAAGTGATCTGTACGGAAATGCTAGCAGCATGAGTGCCTTCTAGCAGAAGCACATTCATCTTCAGATGGGTCTAGAACAGTTTGAACTGAACAGAAGTTCTCTTTTGTGTCTTTCCACCCAGAAGAGCTCAGTTCTGAAGTCCATGTGATATATTTACACGTCACCGTTCCCTCTTTCCTCTCCTCCTGTCTTTACATATTGATCCACCTTAAACATTCTTCAGATTTTTCCTCTTTGTCTACTTTTTGGCTTGACATTAGCTCTTGATATATTTTCTTGGGTAGAAGCATTTAAAATTTGTGGACAATTGAAAAAGATGTTGGCTGAGATCACCAGTTCTCAGCCAAGTGTAATATTTCTATTGATGTGGCAAAAAAAAGTTTGCTTGTTGAGCTTTGTACTGTGGTATGATGTTAAATAGCTCATGTGCTATCTATCTTCTCCACTGTTTGACTTTCCAGCTGTTTGACTTATATACACACACACACACACACACACAGAGAGAGAGAGAGAGAGAGAGAGAGAGAGAGAGAGAGAGAGACAGACAGACAGACAGACAGACAGACAGACACAGACACAGACAGAGAGACAGAGACAGAGACAGAGACAGAGACAAAGAGAGAGACAAAGACAGGCAGATGGAGACAGAAAGACAGAGACATACAGACAGAGATACAGAGACAAAGACAGAAACAGAGAAAGATTAAACATAAAACAACCATTTTGTGAAGCAGTTTTCTTACCTGTGGAAAAAAGCAATATATGGTGCTCATCATATACAGTGTCTCTGACAATTAACTGACAATGTATGTAAAGAGTATAAAATAGTACCTAGTATATAGTTAATGTGAATAAATGTTGATCATTGTTTTATGATGAGTTGAATACCATTATCTATTACATAGCTTTCTAAAGAGGTCATATTTCATTGTGAACGTCTTAATTTCTCAGTTCACCCTACAGATACTCTCCCTGTTTCCTGATTAATCATTCTCCAATATCTACTGTCTAAAACTGTGTTGATTGTGACCTATATTTCCAGATAATGAAAAGATTGAATAAGATAAAACCAGAGAGAGAGTGTGCAGCATGCTGATGGCCTGTTAAAAGAGTATCTTTAAATACAAAAGGCTTCCTCATTGCCTCCTTCAAATTAGGTATCATTAGCTCTCCTCCTCAAATGAGTGTAGGAAGACCCCAAACTGGGAAAGTACTTGTTTGAGAGAACAAAAGGAGCAAATGATTAAGATAAAGAGCAAAATCAAAACCTGCTTTTTACTTTAGTGTTCCTTGGGTAGAGTTTAAATAAAGGTCTAAAACTTGATGTCAAAGCTCTTTCATGTTTTCAAGAATCTCTTCCATATGGAATGAAGAAAGTTGAGTAAGAGTTCTGACCTGGAAATTGTGTAAGTCTGTCAGTGTCTCAATACCATCATGGAGTCATTGACATATATATATATATATATATATATATATATATATATATATATATATATATATATAAATTTCTCTAAACCTCTGTTTCTGAATTGTAAGATGAGTACAATATTAATACCTAGTACATCTGCTTGTTGTTGTGAAGATGGAATGCAAGTGTATGGCCTGCTCATCAAAGTACCCTCCATCTACTATAATACACAGTAGCTCTGGCAAATTTCATTTTGAAATTTTCCATTAGACACATTGAAAGGCTAATTACTCATTTAGCCATATTTGATCAACCTTTTTACTCTAAGCAAGACAAAGACAAGAACATCAGCCCTTTGGAAGGCAACACTGGCAATACTGTAATGGCAGATGACACAGCCCAGTTTTCTAGAACGTAGAGTGTCACATCTACTTTCAGAATTAAAGCTGGGTTGCAATTTTTAAATCTTAGTCTCTTCCCACACCAATGCTACCATCAAGTTTTCAAAACTAATAGCATGTAGTTGTTGCAACTATTATTATTGCTACCATAGACTGAAGGGGTGATGCCACAGCACAGGGGTCAGAACAGTGTGATGAGCATGCCAATGGTCTCTGGACACTAGTTCTAAGATGAATTAATTAGGAAATAAATGAATGTTGGTAGTTGCAATTTCTACAACTGGCACTGGTACCCGACAGCTCTACCCTACCAATTGTGGATCTCATGCTCCAAACGGAAGACCAACGATTGCAGGAGATGAAGTTTTTGCTGCTCTAGTATGGGACTCAAGTAATGAGGGGGAAAATCATTAACAGAAAGTTCTCAGAGTAGGCAGAACACAGAACCAAGAAGCACATGTTCATCTTTCTGGTACTAATAGATGGTAGGTGGAGAAAGGAGGAGACCCAGGTGACCTCTTAGCTAGATAACCAAGAGAAGACCAAATAATGATGACAATGTGTAGTGTGCTCTTATTTTTTCCTGTGTCTGAAAACTGAATATTACTTGACAGAAATAAAATTGTAATAGCAAGGGTATAAATTTAATGTGAGGTTAAAATGCATTTTTAATGTTTATTTTGTATAGATAAACTGTAGCAGCACATATCTGAATAGAAAATGTATTATAACTCAAGACAAGGACTCACAAACTAATCCCATTTTAAATATATTTATTCAGTGTGGCAGAAGAGGATGAGGCAGTGTCAATAGTTGGGCACTGAGGGCCTCCCTTGCAGGAGCGAACCGCCTTAGAGAGCATCATTACTCTACCCCTGTGCTCAAACTCTATCTGCAGGAATCCTGCAGGGGTGGGGGTGGGGGTGGGAAGCCAAGTGGAAAGGCTTCAGTTCTGAAGCAGGGGAGTGGGGATGGCAGAGTGGAAAACAATTTTAATTTGGAGTTAATTTTCCTGGGCTTGGTCTCTGTAGATAGGGCTGAGAAAACAGCCCTGAGTAACCAAAAGATAAGGGAGACTCTGGGCACGAAGACACCTAATGGCTAAAAGAGATATTTGGTGGGCATGGGAAATGGTACATTCCAAGGAGAGTGCCTTATACCAATGTCCTCACATCACACCAGGCCGCAAATGTATGCACTGGGAATGAAACGGTTGCATATGCACTGACACGAACTGGGCCTGGTGTCCTTGACAGCTTCCTGGGATGGGGTGGGCTCCATCTCCATCTTTTTAAGGTCTTTACAATATTTGGAATCACCATTGTCTATCTTAATCCTTAGTCTGATCCCTTCTGAGGAAATGGCTATTATACTGTATGAGTCTCTTTCTCCTTTTCCATCTTCCCCACCATGTTAGAAAATGTGCTTATTTAATGTCATGTCACTAGATACTCCCGGAGTATCTAGAACCCAGGAAGTATGTGATCATTGCATACTCATTCAGCGAGCCAGGAATCACATGTCTGTTTCATTTTGTGCCTCAGGCCTGACCAGTCAACAGCAGCTTCTGGAAGGTGGAATCTCAGCTCTGTAGAGAAATGTGCATTCCAGCAACCTGGCCAGTGTGGCTCTGCAGTCAGAAGAGCCTACGTGTCAACGCAGTCATGTTGACAACTACGCTCACATATTCTTGGGAAGTCATGAGCCCAACCCCAGCAGCAGATTCCATTTCAAGATGGAAAGGAGTCTGGATGACCAGAGAAGATACCAGTCAGCCAGAGCAGTGTGCCAAGAAGGCCCTGAGCAGCCCAGCAGCTTCTGGAAGGTAAGCCTCAGCTCACAGGTTCCCTTGGTTTAGTTAATCAATTACTTTTCTAATTCTGTAGGTGTCATTGGGACCATTCTAATTTAAGGACAAGCAGATGCATGCTCTGCTAGAGGTCCAGATTTAACTAGGACCAGTTTCTGACCAACCCAGAACCCACTACTCTGCCACTGAGGGTGGCCATAGAAACAGCCTTCACACTCAACAGCAATAGCTATTTTGTGACTGCAAGATGCTGGCTTTCTTGTTGCCAAGAGTCAGAAAAGAGCATTTATATGAAGTTTGATGTGTGGTACAAAACAGATGTAAACTTCGAGAAGAATTAATCTCATGTGTGCAGTAAACATTTTTTTCACAAACCCACAAAATGTCCAAGAAAAGTAAATAATGAGTATTTAATGTTCCTCTGTATAATTTGGCTAATTATACAACTCTTAGATTATAATAGTGCTTGTGTAAACATAATGATATCTTATTTGCCATGAATTCCCTTGGTTTAGCTAATCAATTACTTTTCTAATTCTGCAGGTGTAGTTAAGGCCATTCTAATTTAAGGACAAGCAGATGTATGCACTACTAGAGGTCCAAATTTAACCCTGGACACCTAATAAATGTATATACAGAAGAAAATTCCTATTCTGAATATACTGGGGGAAAAGAGTACATGCTAATGGTGAAATTAAAGGCTTTAAGATCTAATTTGATTACTTTCTGTGAACACTGGTTATAACTTAGCTTGCAGCTACATTTGTCAAGACAGTTTTGTCTTTCACAGGGGGCCAAAAGCAATTTTCAAGTGATCACAAGGCTCAGGAGTCGTGGCGGATGGTTTGTGCATGGTAACTTTATATACCTTGTGCTCTGAATCCCTTAGCTGCTAACAAGCATCTACCAAGCTCCAGGATGGCCATAAATAGCGCCATTAGTTGCTTATATATACAACGAAGGTGTCTAATGGACCAATATTGCACGCTTCCCCATAGCAGCAGGACTTATTGTACAATGGGTTATTATGCTAATAGATTGTAAAATAGTATAGGAGAATGCAGCTATAATGTATTTACCCCTGTAGACAAGGTAGGGGGAAATGCTTTGCAGGCAATTATCATGAATTATTGCCCTATCTGCAAAACAATTACTGTAGGCTCCTGTGTTTCAGTTTTCCAAGTTTATTACCATTAGCATGCGCAGGGTGAAAATAATTGAGCAAGCCACTCAAATCCACACTTGCAAACATCACATTCTGCACAAGCAAATGGCGGTAGATGCCACCAGCCTTCCTTCACTCCCCACCACTCCTCTGCTCTGGAAAAGACTTTTTTTCTTGAGGGCATCAAGCATTTTTAAGGGAAAAAAATTGAACAACGGCTGTGATTGAGAATGCAATTAGCTCAACTACTTTTCCTTTTACCTTCAGTTACCACAGCAATCTACATACTGCCTCCACCACGGTTTCTTCACAGTGTCTGCTCTTGCCCCACAGTGTGATGTCATTCAGCCAGAGAGGCTGTAAGAAGGTGAGGCCCCCCAAGAGACCCGACTCAACCACTGGTGTTTTCCTTCTCCTGCCCTACTCATAACAGCTGGGAGACATTTTGACTCTGTCTCACATATCTGGACCGGAAATTTCCAGAAACAGGGTTCATGATGGTCAGTCCAGCCAACCTTCTGTCCTCACAAATCTCAAAAGCATGCTCTGCGTGAGGAAAAACTGGACATGTGAATAGAGGCTAAAGGAACAGGGCGTTGACAATAGGCAAGGCCTACCATGCTCCCCTTCATGTACTTCCGTTAAAATTCCCCCATTAGCAGAGTTCTTCAAATCCTAACCCTTCAGGACCCTATCTACCTCTGTCTAGCCTTTTCGGACAAGGTCCTTGGCCTTGGTCACCACAAGGCCTTGGCATATGCAGTTGACACTGCTTATAAGTCTCTTTATACGCTGCCTCCACCTCACTACCATTCTAGCAAACTTTAGGTTTCAAGCGCTCCCCTCATCTGCCTTCTCCTGAGTCCTTAGCCCATTGTCTTTCTTCCTCCACTGCATTTTCTTAAGATGCCACATTTCTGGCCTTTAAACTCCTTTCTCACTGCATATACAAAGTGGGCCCCTATACAAAGTGGGCGCCTAGACAAAGTGGGCCCCTAGACAAAGTGGGCCCCTATTTGCACAGCTTCTTGTCTAACACCCTTCTTTGTCACCAATAGACTTCAAACACCACAGGGTGAAACTCAGGCTTCTTTTGTTTTTTGTTTTGTTTTGTTTCTTCTCACTGTATCAACATGTCCAGCACCACAGGGGATGATGCAAGAATATTTCTGAATGAACAAAATTACTTAGAGTCAAAAAAACCCAAACAGACATCAGTGTCATATGTGAGAAATGTGTGCAGGGGGCAGAGTGGCTGAAATGGGGGGGGTGGGGTGGGATGCAGACAGTACAGAACAAAGTATAGCTACCATCAATGTGGGCGAGAGAGCATGGAGGGTTCTGAAGATGTCCTAGAAAGGAGCTTTAAACTGCAGTGAGTGGTGAGTGGCAACTACGGTATGCATTATAGCACGGACCAAGGAAAGTGAGCAGGGAAATTGTCACCGGAAGTACCAACTGGCTGCAGTTTCTAGTAGAATGTGACAGCCAGGAGCCAGGCTGAGAGGGCCTGAGGGGAAATAAGAGGCAAGGAGATGGGCCATTTGGAGCTGAACGGGGAGACGAAAAGCAGCCAACACCAGGTGTGGCGGCTGGTGAGTTTCGTGGAGGATGGGATGCATCGGTCTCCATGGGGAGAGAAAGGAGGCCATGAAGAGACTGTGTACAGGCAAGCCAGGAGGAGGCCACAGGAACAGCAGGCAGCATCTCAGGCCTAGACGCTTCAGAATGAGGAGGAGAGAAGCTCTACAAAGACCCGGGCTGCCTGTCAGGAGAGATCAGCCAAAGCAGGGAGGCTTCAGGCAATGTCCAGAGCTACCAGGGCCAAGCCACAGTCTAGGCTTGCTCTTCTCCAGGGGATGAGAAGCCCAGACTTCTGCTGAGAGCAGTCTGCAAGAGGCAAAGAGCACAGTGACCCTGAGGCTGGAAGCTGGCAGCATCAAGTTCTGTACCAGGTCCCACGCCACAGTGTGAGGGGTGGGGGGAGGGGGGGAACATGCTGCACACTCAAGCTGTGCAGATGAAGGCCTCTTCTGGGCTGCACCAGAGGAAAGAGGGGTTGGAAGTTGCCAGAAAGAGCTGTTTTCTGCTGGAAGATCACTTGTGGGCGTCTGTTAGTGGCCCAGCTGACATTCCTAGCATGGAGAGTAATCCGTGTGTGGGATGTAATTCCTACATTGCCGCAGTGACATGGCTGGGTGGGAGAGCCACCTGAACTGAGCACTGAACGACACCGCCTGTCCTCAGCTGGCACTGCCAGGATCAAGAGTCCTTCCAAAGTGGAGACAGGCATTCTGCAACCACACAGTTAGTGGGCAAGTTTGGGTAAAGAAAAATTACCATCGACAGCCCAAGAGTTTTCTCCAAACATACTTTTAATGGATGATCACATTATATCCTTTCTAAAGGCACTTTTAAAACTCAATAAATGACTGCTTACCACAGAGCACAATACAATCCCTTATAAGTTAAGCCGTTCTCGTGAATCACTTGTAATTACTGGGCATTCTCAAGCCCAGGGGATGTATAACTATATTATTGTATCTCTGTGATTTTTATGAAGTCAAGACAAGGAAACAAATCACTGTAACTGAATTAATCTCCTCGCCAGAGCTCATAATAATCAGAGAAAAGCTTAACATAAACAAAAAATCCATTGTTACTAAATCATCAGATGTATTCCTAACCACTCCCTGGATTATTTGATCCCAAAAGGGAAAGGTACCTGGAAGGGGAGGGACAAAGGAGCAGGGAGGGAAAGAGGAGGGGGGGCAGGAAGGACAGAGGCAGGGGAGGGAGGGGGAGTATGCTGTTAGCTTCCCGAGGCTTCTGCAATAACCACAAATGAGTGCCCCCAAGCAACAGGGTGTCTTCTCTTATGGGTGTGACGATCTTTAGTGTGAATGCAAGACACTGTTGTGTGAGCTCCTGCAGGTTTCAAGGGAAAGTGTGTCTCCATGCCTTTTCATGTCCCAGTCTACTGACTCACAGGCCTTTCTCCATCATCATGAGGTCTCCTTACTCCACTCTCTGCTCTCTCATGGCCATGCCTACTCTTCACATCTTTGACCCCTCCTACCTTCCAAGAACCCTGTGATTACCCTAGACCTCACCACAAAATCCAGGAGCATCGCCCTAGTTTTTGAGATGCCAACTTGCTAGCATCCTCAAAGACCCTCTGGCCATGTTCCATAACAGCAGGTTCAATGGGTTCACTTGTAAAGACAGATTTTGTCTTCAGAAAAACAGAAAGGGAAGGGGCTTTCACACTGAGTGAAAATGTGTTTTAGCTGGAACCTCAGAACCACTTTGCTAACCAATAACATTCAAACCTCAGTGGAGGAGCTCATAAAACCACCCTCTTCAAAACAGACATGGAACTTGTCACTTGCTTTTCTCATCCAAAGGCCTGTGTCAGTGCCAACTCTTTTGAATTGCAGAGAAAAACAGTGAAGGTAGAAGGCTGGCCAACTTCAGTTCCTATCACCACCCATGTCATCACAGCTGACCAGGAGCCACCAGAATCTGCTTGGCTAGACTTCTCTTGACACCACACAACATACTTCCTTCACAGCTTCTGGTGGAAGACTTGGTCTCTTTTCAGTCACTCTACAGAGAACATATATCACACCATTATGCCCGTCAGTGAAAGCACACTTGTCATCTGGCATAGCCACCCTGCATGATTATTTCCAAGGACATGGAGTAAGTCCCCTCTTCTGCAAGGGAATCCACTCATAGTAACTTCTCTTCAAGATTGATTTCCAAAATAATGTTGAATCCTGGGGTCTGCAAAAAGCTCTTACCTTACACACAAGGAAGAGCTAGTGCAGAGCAGTGCAAATATTTACCCACTGGAGCATGATTTACATCATCCATGGGATACACCAGGGAGAGGGAATGTGGACCCAGGGTCCTCCCTTTCTATTCCTGCCTCAGAGTAGTTGTTGGCTGATGGCAGTTCCTTCACTTGGACCTCCCCTACGGCCATGCTCATCAAGAAGCTATGGCCTGATGTGTCCAGTTCTTGACATGGTGACACAATGTCATCCACAAAGTTCACACTTGAGAAGGGTGCATTGGATTTACAAAATCATTTTTAAAATCTGATAACGTTTAATTAAATTTACAGCTTTGCGTTGGACCACATTCATTGTTATCCTGGTTCTATGTGGCCACAGGCTGTAACAGTAGAAAAGTAAAGGTGTCTGCATCACAGGATCATTGAAAGAGATAAGGAAGTGGCCATGTTCATGGGGCTCAGAACCATGGCTAAGCCCTTACTCTAGGCAAAAATCCCCTTCTGTTCCTGACTAGCCTGCTGCCCTCTTCCTATCACCAGGACATTCAGCTGGGTATGCTCTCAGGGGAAATCCCTTTGCTTCAGATGCAAGTTCTGTACACACCCATGGGCACACAAGGAATGCCAAATCCATCTTCCATATTCAGTTTGGTGCTATTCCACTAAGATACCTTACTGCACTTGTTCCAAATTGATAAACGGGGGTGGCTTATGAACACATAATTATAGTACAAGATGAAATGTTCCAATGTTCTAGGATGCGTTTGTAGGAATAATGCCTACTGGGCTCCAAAGGCCAGTAAAAAAAGAGAACTGCCTGGAAATAAGAAAGCAAAGGTCATAATGGCCACGTGTATACACTTGACCCTTAGCAGTACTCAAAGTTGAAGATATGATGAAGAGAATGCTATGGAGACAAGACTGGAGGAAAGGTGCATCTGTTTTTGTATTTGCTGGAGTCCTATGCAGTCCTCCCTTTTGCGAGCCCAGAAACTACATGATCTAGACTTGAGAGCAGAGCAGACACCCAGGGTAAATTCACACCAGCCACATTCAGCAGTATGATGTAAAGCACCAGATGGCCAGTGGATTGTTTCCTATGAACAATAACTGGTATTACAGCAAGCTCATTGGTATGGCTGGTGGATCTTCTCCCTGAAGACAAGCCATAATCAAAAGGCTTGTGATTGAACATGAAAGCGAATGAAGGACAGCTACGCTGTGTGCGTTTTCTCTGGCGTGAGGCTAAGGTAGACTGGCATTTGCTCTGAGAGGACAGAGGCTTCAAAGAAATGCTGCTTTCACTTTTCTCTTCCTCATACATGACACACACTCCTTACTAATGCCATTTTATTGCTGTTCTAAAGTCTTTTGTATTTATGCTGGTGACTTGTTTTGTTTTGAGACAAAGCCTGCCTGTGTAGCTATGGTTTGCCAGGAACTCATTATGTATATCAGGCTGGCCTCAAACTTGCAGTAATCCCTCTGCCTCCACCAGGAGGCCTGAGATCATAGGTGCTTCTGGGACGGGGCCGCCATACCAAGCTGAAGGGTAAATGCGACCATGTTCATGTTGCTGATCTGGGAATAGGCCTAGATCTTTGAAATAGCTTTGTGTATCTCTGCTCAGGCTCATAACTTTCAGAGGGAAGGAAAGAGCATTCCCATGTAGTTGAGGCTTGAATGGATTTGGTATGGCCAAAGCCAAGAACTGGAATCAGACTCCACATAAAGGGGGGGTAAACAGACAACTATTGCAGTACTGTGATCACTTCATGGCTGCTACTCTGCTGTCCCAGCTGGTCTCCCATCTGCCTTTCTATACGACAAGCCACCAGCCAGGGCCTAGGCCACTCCCAGGTGAAAGCTAAGGAGAGAAATCATTTCCCAGCACTGAATAGCATGTCCCAAGTCATTGAATTGACCACAAGGTCTTGTTTCATGCCAGATCATATGTAGAAGAGACCTACCATTTGAAATGAGAGCTGACCATGTGGTCCTGTTTCATGTCAGCCTATATAGATGTGGGGTAGTTCCATTGCTGGCAAAGGGAGCTGATCATGTGAACATATTGCGTATCAGCCCATATGTCTTGTGGTTCCTATCTCGCGATCATGGATAGTGTAGTGATCACTAGAAACTCACAAACTGACTCTGTGCAGGGAAGCAAGTAGGCTAACTACAGATATGTACCTATCCCTCAGCTCCTTCAAACACAGTCCCTTAGTCTCACCCCTAGCTCTGTGGCAGACCACAGGCTTGTCCCCAAGTCCAGTGGAGCACACAGGTTTTTGCCCTTATAACTTCTTTCTCCCCCATTCATTGATTTACCACAGCTCCCAGCTCCAATAGGCACACCCTGGGAACACACCGGCCACTTAAGCTAGCTAAGCAGGTAGGCTAACTGCAGAGCTCCACCTCTACTCCATGCCTCCAAATCCAATCCCTTAGTCCCATTCCCAGCTCTGTGGCCTTCCCTCACTCCCTGCCCCCAATCCCAGAGGACTGAGCAGATCCTGGTGGGACACCCTGTTTGCTCCCTCCTGTGGACACCCTCAACCCCCAACCTAGCCTGTCCCCATTCCTAAGTCTCAGGTCACAATACCTAGAAACATATTTTATCTGAAACCCCCAGTGGCCACAACTAACAAAATCCCAGAAGAACTTCCCGTCAGGAAATACCCACCTACCACACTCTCCTAAGAACCAGAGGCCAACAGAGAGTAAGGAATACAGCAGTCACTCAACAAAGACAAGTACAAATCAGCTCCTAGAATGATAATCTCACCAATCTCAGATGCTTAGATACCAGTGTTAAAAACATAATAAATAACAGCCAGGCCACACTGTTTGCTCTAGAGCCCAAAATCCCTACCACAGCAGGCCCTAAGAATTGCAACACAGGTCAAGCACAAAGAAAGAAACCTTAAAGTTCTCTTTATGATTATGAGAAATGGCCTTAAAGAAGAAATGAAAGAAACCCTTAAAGAAATCCATGAAGAGGCACAGGCACTCACAGAAGGATTGGGGGTGAGAATGAATGAAATAATCTGAGACCTGAAAAATGGAAGTAGAATTTAAAAAAAAAAAACTGAGGGAAACCAGGAAACTAAAAATTTAGGAACCTGAGCAGAAACCATAAAGGAAGGCTTCACCAACAAAATATAAGATATGGGAAAAAGAATCTCGGACACTGAAGACAGGATTAAAAAAAAATAGATACCTCAGCCAAAGAAAAATGTTAAATCTAAAAATTTATGGCACAAAACATGCAGAACTATAAAACACCCTGAAAAGGCCCGATCTACAAATAATAGAAATAGAGAAAGAAGAGACAATCCAGATCAAAGGCACAGAAAACATTTTCAATAAAATCACAGAATAAAATTCCTCTAACTTAAAAAAAAAAAAAAGACACCTCTCAAAGTACAAGAAGCATACAGAATACCAAGTGGACTGAACCAGAAAAAAGTCCCCTCAGCATATAACAATTAAAACACTAAATGTACAGAACAAAGAAAGAATATTAAAAGCTGCAAAGGAAAAAGACCAAGTAACATATAAAGGCAGACCTAGTACAGTTACACCTGACTTCTCAAAGGAGACTCTAAAACCCAGAAGGGCCTGGATGGATACGATAGAGACTCTAAGAGACCACAGGTGCCAGTGCAGACTACTATACCCAGCAAAACATTAACTCACAATAGATAAAGACTATAAGATGACAAAACCAAATTTAAGCAATATCTAAATACAAATCCAACCCTACAGAAAGCTCTAGGAGGAAAACCCCAATTGAAAGAAGTTACCCAGACATGAGAAAACACAGGGTAAGAATGACCCCAGACCTGAAAAACAAAAGTGAGGAAACACACAAGCACAGGTGGATGTACACACACACACACACACACACCAACACCAACATCACTAATAATAATAATAATAATAATAATAATAATAACAACAACAACAACAACAACAACAACAACAGCAAAATAACATGAGTCATGAGACACTTCCCATTAATATCTCTCAACATTAATGGTCGCAATTCTTCAGTAAAAAGACAGACTAACAGAATGGAGGTGAAAACAGGATCGATCCCCCTGAAACATACCTCAGTATCAAGGATGGACATTTCCTGGGGTAAAATGATGGAATGCCTCAAGCAAATGGACCTAAGAAACAATCTGGTATAGCCAATTAATTATCTGACAAGATAGACTTTATATCAAAACTAAACATAAGAGATAGGGATGGATACTACAAACTCAAAGGGAAAAATGACTAAGAGGACAATGTAATTCTTATTGTCTGTGAATCAAACATCAAACACTAGTTCATCAAAGAAACAATGCTACCATTTAAATCACATATTGACCCTTATAGACTTTAATACCCCACTCTATCCAATAGACAGATCGTCCAGACAAAATTTAAACAGAAAAATGCGGGAGCTAACTGAAGTTAAAAATCAAATGGACCTAACAGATATCTACATGCCACCCAAACACAAAAGAATATACCTTCATCTCAGCACTTCATGGAACTTTCTCTAACTTTGATCATATACTTGAACACAAAGCAAGTCTCAACAGATACAAACAAACAAACAAAACTTCCTGCATCCTATCACACTACCATAGATTAAAGCTGGATATCATCAACAACAGAGACAACAGAAAGCTATAAACTCAGGGAAACTGAACAACTCTCTATTGAGTGAAAAATGGGTGAAGACAAAAATGTAGGAAGAAATAAAAGACTTTCTAGAATTGAATGAAAATTAAATTACACACATATCCAAACTTATGGGACATAATGAAGGTGGTTCTAAGAGGCAATAGATGCCAGCATTAAAAAAAATGGAGAAATCTCATGATAGTAACTTAGCAGCACACCGGAAAGCTTAGAGCAAAAAGAAGAAATCATAAGCAGAAGAAATAAATGATGAGAAATGACCAAACTCAGGACCAAAGTAAATAAAATAGAAAAACACACATAGATGAAAACAAACAAAAACAACCACAACAAAAACACAAGAAATCAAAGAAACAAATAACTGATTCTTTGACAAAAAATCAGTAAAATTGTCAAACCTATCCAAATTAATTAAAAGGAAAAGAGAGAATATACACATTAACATCATTAGAATTTAATAGGGACATAAAAACAGATGACGAGGACATTTAGAGACCATAAGGACATACTTTGAAAAACTGTATTCTATGGGCTAAAGAGATGGCTCGGCCATTAAAGGCCAGGCTCCCAAAAATAAAAAATACTCCATCAAAATGGGAAAGAAAAAAGAAATGAATCATTTTCTCAATTAGTAACACTTACCAAACTTAAATCAAGATCAGATAAGTAATTTAACAGGCCTAGAACCCCTAGTGAAATAAAAGCACTCATTAAGTCTCCAAAGCACAAACAAACACTCAAGGTCAGATAGCTTAAACACAGAACCTTATAAGACTTTCAAAAAACAGTTAGTGCCAATACTCCTCAAATTATTCTGCAAGACAAAAACAGAAGGTATATTGCACAATTCATTTTATAAGACCACAGTTCCTCTGTTAGCCAAACCACATAAAGACCTAACAAAAAAAGAATTATAGACCAAATTTCTTTATGAATATAGATTTAATAAGATATTCTGCAAACTGAATCCCAGAACACATCAAAAAGATCATCTACCAAAATAAAGTAGGCTTCATCCCAAAGATGCAGGGAAAGGTTCCATATACATAAATCAATAAATTTAATCCACCAGATATACAAACTGAAAGACGAAAATCATATGATCACGATTAGATACAGAAAAGGCCTTTGACAAAATCCAATACCCTTCATGGTAAAAGTCCTGGAGAGAGTAAGGACATACGGACATACCTGAACATAATCAAAGCACTTTACAGAAAGCCCATAGCCAACATGAAATTAAATGGCAAGAAACACAAAGCAATTCCATTATAATCAGGAGCAAAACAAGGTTGTTCACTCTCTCTATATATCTTTCCAATATAGTACTTGAAGATTTAGCTAGAGCAATAAAACACCTGAAGGAGATCAAGGGGATACAGATTGGAAAATGATGATTCCAAGTATCTTGACTTGCAGATGATATGATAGTACATAAATGACCCTAAAAATTCCACCACAGAACTCTTATAAATGATAAACATCTTCAGCAAAGTGGCTAGATACAAGATTAACTTTAAAAAATCAGGAGCCCTCTTACTTATACAAATGACAAACAGACTGAAGAAGAAATCAGGGAAACAGCCTTCACAATAGCCTCAAATGATATAAAATATCTAAGAGTAACTCTAACAAAGCAACTGAAACACTTGTATGATGAAAGCTTCAATTTTTGGTAGAAATACATGGAAAAGGCTATCAGAAGATGGAAAACTCCCCCATGCTCATGGATTCAGTAGGATTGACAGAGTAAAACTGACCATCTTACCAAAAGCAATCTACAGTTCAAAGCAATTCCATTCAAAATTCCAACACAATTCTTCACATATTTTGAAATGAAAAATTTCCACTTCATATGGAAAAACAAAAACCCCAGGATAGCTAAAACCGTCCTAAACAAAAGAAGTTATGGTGGTACCACCTTCCCCAGTTTCTACAGTGCTGCATTTTTAATGAAAACATCGTGGTATTAGCACAAAACAGACACATTGATCGGTAGAATCAATTTGAAGACCCAGACATGACAGCCACTTTAGTCTGTGTATGTGATGTTGGACTAATAATAAACTTAGCCCCAAAAGCTATGTGTGTATGGTTTATGCAGGTGTTCATACCTGTATATGCACATGGAAGACAGGAGTGGGGCTCCACTTTACCCCTTGAAACAAGAGTTGCTGATTGAACCTGGAGCCAGCCAGGCAGGTAGCTAGGCAAGCTTCTGGGATCCACTGCCTCTACCTCAGCACTGGGGTCGCAGGCTCATGTAAGGCCACAAGTAGCTCTTTCTGTGGATTCTAGGACCAGAGTTCAGGTCCCCATGCATGCTAAGCAAACACTATCCACTGAGCCATCCCTCCCAGTTCTGAGAGTGTAGCTCCATTGTTAAGCAGCTATCTACACTGGACACTATTTACATCCTGTAAACGCTTGCTCTCAAGCTGAGTCACTTCATTCATCCACTCAGCACCCAGCACCACGCAGGGCATGCAACGGACTCCCCTTGAGGCTCACTGTGGAAGAGTGAAAACTGACATCCTCAGTCCCAGTGTGTCACCCAGGCTAAGCTGGGATGCTTGCCCGATACTGTCTACTCAGATTATAGAACAGGACACAGTTTACATAATTTTTGACCATCCCTCAAGAGAAGCCCATAGGAAGCACATCATCTCCATACCCCAGGCAAAGGTAGAATGTCTCTGCATCATCAAATGACTGCCCCAAGTCACAGCTCAGGGGTGCTCCCAGAAATCCTGCTCTGTGACTAGAATGTAGCATGTACGGCCCCACGTGGATACCTACATACTTCCCTCCTTCACTCTCCACAGCAAATATGCCATAACCCTGGCTTTCCTAAGATAGACTTGTCCAACAAAAGAAAATATAGAAATCACTTCTGAAAACCCCTCTCTGGTGTTTGCTGTCCAAGAATGAGGACCAGATCCCAGTACAGGTATGGCATGATATGAAGACTTGGTGGCTGTGAGCCTAGCCAAGGAATATGAGTGACCCAGTGTAAATGGAATAAAGCAGAAAGTGACAAAGGGATACACTTAGCACCCTTCTCTGGCCTCCTTATGCACATACAGCCATGCACATTTAGGCACATACGCATTTACCTCCACTCACTGAGTACACACTCACTCTCTCTTCCTCACTCTCCTCCCTTCCATCCCCCTCCACCCTACTAATGGCATTATAGTGACCTAATCAAGGAAGCATCAGAAACAAGAAAATATAAAAATTCTGTTAGCTAGTAGAAATGAGCAAAAGGCTTATTATTCAGTGCAGAAGTAACCTTTAGGTTTCAGAAGGATGGAGGACTCTTTGGTTCTCACTCAGCTGTTTGTTTTCATAGCTGCATACTGGTTTCAACGTAGCCATAAGCTGTTCCTATATTGTGTACACAATTTACTGAACAGGAGGATTGCAGTTCCATCCATTTGCTTCCACACACTATAGCACAACATCATTTACTTGGCCTGTGTTCCATTTGCATGAGAAATATAAGCAACTATGGGCAGCATCGTGCCTGAACTGGCAGAATTCCCATCTGGAGATTATGTATGAGAATTAGTGGAGGTTCTGGAAAGAACACAATGTTCAAACCCACCTGGCTTCACTATCTTCATAAAGCCTTCTCAAAGCTTATGATCCAGTCTAACCCCAGCAGTCTGAGATATCAGGGATGTGGTCTAAGACATGCCCCTGTATACCATCCTGGACCATACCTGGATCTTAGCAGATCGTGTGAACAGCAGCCCGAGGGAGAGGACTATTCTCAGCCCCATGGTCTGCTCTCACCATGGCTAGGTGCCTGGAACTCAGTGTGTATACAACCCATGTTACAAGACAGATGGAAATTGAGTTACAGCAAATAAATCATATGGCACTTCATTGAGTAGTGTCTTTCTGTAGGGACTCTTCCTGTTGACTAAGTGTGGCTTTGCCCCTTTCTGATTAGCCACACAGATGTTTTATTGATATTTGACTCCTCTTGGAAAGTTCTTATTTAAAGACTCTCCAGGGTTTTTCAATATGCAGAGTTCTTCTACTTATCATGAGGAGTTTTTTGAACCAGTTAATTATAATCATGTGTTATTCTTTAGACATGACAAACACACAAATATACAACTATTCACTCAAATTACCAGCACCCTAAAATTTCCATTCCTTATCCTGTCAAATTGCTTCATTCAAAGTTCTGGGCTTCTGAAAGTAGAATACAGCTTGAACTGTACAGTTTGAGGTCTCTTTTACTATGTTCCAACTGGATGTTCTAGCCAAGGAGCTCAGCAATACTCACAGCAAGAGTCTTCAGAATCAGAGAGATCAGGATTGGAGTGCCACCTGTGTCTATAGCTCCAAGCAAGTTAAATCCTCCAAGTTTCAAGTCCAAATCAGTAGTTAGCAAAGGAATGCTGCCAACCTCAGGATGCACATGTGAAGAAAGGCTGTCATACAACATGGTTCCATAAGTGTGTTGTTAATGTGTGTTCCTGCAACTGTCTGGGGATGGAGCAAAGAAGGGAGGGGCAGGGGAGGGAGAAGGAGGAAAGGGGGCAAATAAAGAGGGAGGGAAAAGAGGGGAGAAACTCCCCTCTGGGAAAGATGGAGAGAGCAAATAAGCTAGCATATCACCAGTTGTTCATTTTATGCAATGTATTGCATTAATAAATACTGTTTACCTTGTCATGTGATTGGCAACTTAAAGCCATGTCTGCATTTTGAATGGTCTCTGAACAACATTTTCAGATAGAGGGATACTGTTCTGTGGGATGGCCAGGAGCATGGTTTATGGGAAGAAGCTAACAGTGGCAGAATTAGCTGAGCATTAATCAGTAAAGGACTCAAGCCTGAAGACATGAGTTCAAACCCGGAACCCACACTTTAAAAGATTAGGTTATAGTAGCTTCGACCTGTAACCCCAGCATTGGGGAGCAGATAACAGGGGATCTCAGAGGTGCATGGGCCAGCCAGTCTAGCTGAATGTTAGTTGTTTATCAAGGGAGCCAATCTCAAAAAATATGACAGAAATCATGAGTGTGAGAAGAAATGACAGGGGACATGGGAGAAGTTAGGTGAGGGCAGGGGGTGAAGGAAGGAAAAGGAAGTGGAGAAATTGTCTAATTATATTTTAGTTTAAACAAAAAATACAAAAACAAATCAGAAAAAAAGAATAAGGCAGAGAAGCAACTAAGGAAAGCTTCCCATCCCCAACCTCTGGCCTCCATACATAGCCATATGTGCAAATACACACACACACACATTAGTATGCATACACATAGACAGACACACACAGACACATACATTCATATGCAGACACACAGATAAACACACAAATAGAGACACACAGATATACATAATATACACATACATGCATGTATGCACATACACACATACAGACACACACACATTCATACACAGCATGCACATACATACACAGACTGACATACATACATTCATATACATATACATAGACAGGCAGACACAGACACACATCCATTCATATGCATACACACAGACAGACACCATCCCACACACAGAGACAGACAGATATATATATATGTATATATATATACATACATATATATATATGAAATACACATACACACAAACATACATACAGATATACATACACACTGACAGACACAGATCACACAGACACACACACACACACACACACACACACACACGCACGCACACACTGCTATATGTGCACATAATGAGACTCCCTACAGAAGTTGCTTCTGGAATTCCTGCCTGATTCAACAATGTTCACATGCATCTAGCAGAAAATACCAATCATTTCCCTGCCAGTATCTATAAGGCACTCAGCCAGAGGCTTGCAAATGGCCTAACCCATTCAAATACTAGGGAGGAGGAGACGGAGGAGAAAAACAGAAAGTCAAGTGGTACACGCCTGTAATCCCAGCACTTAGGAGGCAGAGGCAGGTGGATCGCTGTGAGTTCAAGGCCAGTCTGGTCTACAAAGTGAGTCTAGGACAGCCATGGCTGTTACACAGAGAAACAAAAAAAAAAATTCAGCAAAGAGTGAAGTGAAGATTCACTGACTGGGGTCAGCTCTTCGGGTGATGTCTAAAAGAGTATGATTAGCACTTTTATAGTCCAAAAAGAAAGTTTAGAATTGCTTGATCATTATGTATTAAAAGGGCATTTCTGACAGGCAAAAGTAGATCCTTGGAGTGGGGGCTGGTCCATAGAGTATCTGGGAGCCTCCACCACTCTATAATTCCAAATAAAAACAAGAACTACATCTTTATGCAATAAGTTTTCACTATCATGATTTCTTTTTCCTGATGATGTAGTTCTTACAGGAAAACTGAAATGCACATCGCTCTGGGTAGGTGAAAGGACAGTCTCTAAAGCTTAAGGGTCTACTTGTGTTCATGCTATAGAGGAGATTATCTTCCTACAGAGGAAGATCACAACAGACCACAGGAGTAGTTCTGTATACTAGGAACCAGAGGCCGATCAGTGCTTGGTTTAAACCAGGAACTAAAGACTTTCAGTTAGTTCTCTGCAAACTGAGGACTAACTAACCATTGACCCATTACTAATTACTAAGTAGAAAGGGGAAGCAGATGTTTAAGCCACATCACTTCTGTTTCTGAAGTGCTGAAGATGACATCATAAATAAGAGTCTGAATGAAATTATACATGTAAAATAAGCATTGGACATGGTGGTGCACACCTTTAATCCCAACACTCAGAGAGGCAGAGGCAGGCAGATCACTGTGTGTTCAAGGCCAGCCTGATCTGCAAAGCAAGTCCAGAACAGCCAAAGCTACAAAGAGAAACCCTGTCTCAAAAAGCAAAACAAGCAAGCCAACAAAAATCAAAATAAGCTATATTCCTGTGTGATCTACCAAAATCCCCTAAAAAGAAAAAGATCACAGAGAGATTGGGGCAGTGACAACATGGCCCACTAGGAAGAGGACTGAAATATAGTTCACAAGACACAGGATGTTCATCTGGAGGAATAGGAATCATAGGCTCATCCCGTTACTGAGTCAAATGTACCGTGTGGCATATGGACAGTAACAACCACCATTTGGGTGGCTATGTGAAATTTACAACGTGAAGAAAGCAGAAGCCCACAGAGGGTGCCATAAACGCACAGGGGCCAGCTGCAGAACCCCAGGCCTGCCAGCAACCTTGCCGCCTGCCAGTGTGTGTTCCAACCAAATCGACGATACGGGGAGAAGGAAGGGAATGTGTGTTTCTTAAGCTCATCTTATTTCATCAGAAAAGTCTGCACACCATCCAAACCTTAGCTAAAATGCCCACACATCTCTAAGACAGAATGCCAAGCAGCTGCTATGAATAATGCCGTGGAAGAACAATTTTGATATGGAGATGTGCCAACAAATTATTAGGTCTTTAAAATTTTGTTGTGCTTTCTATAACGCCTTTCATAAGAAGTAACTTAGTTACACAATATGAAGAATATTAAAGTTCTTTATTTATAACCTCAATATTTCTTGGGTGTGTCCCATAATGCTAGACACTGGGGGAAATAACAGTAGATAATATTCCCAGTCTCATGGTAGTTAAGAGTCTAGGGACAGCATGTAGCAAGCAAACAGATGCACGTATAGATGAGGCCTGATGTGAGGTGATGTATGCAGTGGGGGAAAACAGAGCAAGGCAGGAAGACAGCAGCTTCTGGGAGGAACCCCATGCTTAGAGGAAGCCCTCTCTTTCAGTAGAGCTTAGGAAGCAATGGCTGGGCAGCCTAGTAAGTGGAGTCAGTTGTGCTTGGCAAGTGACGTGAACAACCAACAGCAAAGGTTTTGATGAGCAGTAAAGTAGCTAGTGTATTCAACAGGCAACAAAAACAAAAAGGACAGAGTGACTGAACAGACAAAATGAGATAAAATGAGGCAGTGAGGAGCCACCACCCATTAACATGGTCATCACAAGTCACACCAAGCATTATATAATCTCTGGGTTTTTTCCAGGAGTAGGGTTGGCAGCCATTGGACAGATAGGACATAATAATGTATAATGTCTCCTGTGTGGAGTATGTGCTGGAAAGTAGTGGATTCTCTTAGACCTTCTAGGCTACTATAACAAAATACAAAAGGTTGGTGGCTTGTTGTCTGGGGCCTAAAAGTCTAAGATCAAGGTGTTTGAAGATGTAATATCAGACAGGCTTACCTCCCCATAGGTAAGTATGAGTTTCTCATTCTGACCTGCAGGACAGATTGCAGAAGGAACCAGAGCTTTCTCTTGGATCTCTCTCTGTCTCTCTCTGTCTCTCTCTGTCTCTCTCTGTCTCTCTGTCTCTCTCTGTCTCTGTCTCTGTCTCTCCCTCTCTCACACACACGCGCGCACACACGCACACACACACACACACACACACACACACACATAAGAACTCATGTGTCTAGTCCTATAGTCCAGGCTTGTCTAAACTCATTTGTAGCCAAGGATGACTTTAAACTCCTAAGCTTCCTGCCTCTACCTCCCAAGTCCTGGGATTATGGACATGTACTACCATGCCTGGCCTTCGAATCTCTTTCATAGAGGTATTTATTCCACTCATAAGGCTACGCTCTTATGACATAATTATCTCCAAAATATCTCCTCATCAAGTCACCTTGGAGGTTAGGCTTTCATCTGTGAATTTTACAGACACAAATATTCTGAATAAACAAGAACAAAAACGGAACAGTCAGTGGGCTGCACTCACCCTGCATAGTAATTCTGCCTGGACCAAGAAAATAGCTATGCACAGGCCAAAGAAGGTCAGATTCCAGGCATTGTGTGAAGGTGGAGCTACTGTGGTTTGCTGGAGGATGTAGGGTGCACAGAGAAGAAGTTATGACACGCTCTGAGATGACAGAGCCGAATAGGACTCATAATCAATCAGCGGATAAAGAAAGCCCTATCCTGTGGTGGAGACAAAGCCCCAATGGGACAGGTGTGGGGAGAGAATGAGATGAGAGGACCCTCACAACTCCATCAGTACAGACAACTCTTCTGAAGAGTGCCATTTTTTTTTAAAGGCAAGGAATAGGACAATGGATGTAAATTCGCATGTCAACCATAGTTGCCTGAAGTTGGCAGAATGCTAATTTATCCTCTTGTGGTAGTTGAAATAAGAAATGACCTCCACCGTCTTGGGCATTTGAACCCTTGGTTCCAGATGATGATGCTGTTTCAGGGAGGTTTAGGTGGTGCAGCTTTGCTGGAGGATGTCAGGGTGCAAACTTTAGGGTTAAAAGCCTCATGCCATCTCTGATTCACTGTCACTGATTCAGGTTCACAGTCAAGATGTGAGCTCTCAGCTTCCTAGTCGTGCTGCCATGCTTCCCGTGCCCGCCTCCTCCCCCCCCCCCAAGATGGGCTTCCACTACTCTTCCATAAGATCAAATAAACTGGTTTCCTCTAAGTTGCTTTGGTCATGGTGTCTTATCACAACAACAGAAAAGCAACTCTCCCCATGTTGGGGAAAATACGAAATCTTGATTTCTTGACTTAAAGGAGACTGTTTTATGAATGTACCCAAAAACTCTTTACACATACGGAAAAAGAGAGACAGAGACACAAAGAGGAAAAGAAGAGAGAAATACTATATTAAAATAATAAAAAGAATAAGCTAGAAAGACCCAAATCAGATCCATGGTGTTGCCACCTTTGGTCTAGAAGAATGGGATGATGCATTTATGCATGGAAGAAAAAAATATATAAATTTATTTATACATGTTTGTTTAAAGATCAAAGGAGCCACTATGAAGACATTCTGTAACAGTCAGGCCCAGTTACACAAACACTGTCTTCGTATCATCATTTACCATGTGCTCGAAAGGTATTGAATACATACTGAAGGCCCAATCTACCCGTCTCCGATAGGCCCACACCTTACAAGTCACCAGTACCTTTCAAGTGTGGCTAAAATCTTGGCTTAGACCAAAGAAAAGAATTTCAGGAAGAAAAAAAAAGTGAGAGAATCTGAGAAGTCAAAAATGAACCAAAATTTGGGTATATTAAGAAAGGGGAAACATAAACTCAAAGACTCAGAGTGCCAGCATTAAGAAAAGCATGCATTCTAGTGTCTTTGAAACAGCTACGTGAGGGCCTGGAAAATGGTTAAGAATGCTTGCTACTGCTCTAAAAGCACCTGAGTTTGGTTCCCAGCACTCATGTTGCCTATTCTGACTTACACAGGCACTGACATACATGTGATATATACTGGTACACATGTGGCATACACTGACATAGGTACACACTCACACACACGTCCACACACAAATACATCTAGATAATTGTTAAAAAAAAAATAAATCTTTTCTCAAAAAAAAAACTCAGAAAAACTTTGATGATCAGTCTTTTTAAAAAAGCAGTATAATTCTTGCAGCTTTTAAATCAGCGTGGTCCATGGATATATTTTACCACAAGACTTAGAGATTAAGCAATGTTTAAAAACTAAGTAAAGTTTTAACCTGGGTTTATTTTTCTTACCGTGAAGAACTTCCTTTCAGAAGTGAACTCATAAGATGGTTAATGAGGTTCATTGTTCAGGTTGAGAGATCAGAGAGGATGCCTACAAGGTTCGATTCCAAGGTTGCAGGGTGAGTATTAGACAGACTTCCTGACCTTACGCATGGTTCACTAGCTGTTTTAATACTCTTGTCTGAGCTATTTCGGGAAAGGAAGCACTATTGCCATTCAGACAGTCTTCACAGCAGGTTTTTCAAATTCTTGACTCTGAGCCAGTGAGAAACACAAACCAGACCCCAAATGGTTCCCATGTTCCCTCAAATTTCCCTGACTTTCTTTCTTGCTCTACTGCCATCTAAACAGTGTACTAAGCAAAAAATTCAAAATCAGTTTTATGACATTTTTCATTTGTCCATCCATTCGTTCTCCAAATATCAATTATGTACTGATGATATATAAACAGGGTCTTACAGGATGATCAGTAGAACAAAACAGAAGATCCAATTTTGAGTAAGCCTAACTAGTGCCATCTGACATTTGACAATGACGCCAAAAGCATACATTAGAGAAAGGGCAGCTTCTTCAACAAATGGTGCTGGGAAGACTGGATGTCCAGATACAGAAGAACAAAAATTAGACCCATTTCTAACAGTCTTCACAAAAACTAACTCCAAGTGGATCAAAGGTCTCACTGTGAAACCTAAAATGCTGAAACTTCTAGAAGAAAAATAGGCAGAACCATACAGTATATAGCTGTAGGAAAGGACATTCTGAATAAGATTTATCTTTAAAATCAGTACCTCAAATCAGTTTGCTAAGAAAGTATAATTTGCAAAACTAAACACATATACCCATGCACACACACCCACATCTTGGATCACCTGGCTGATCATTTTCTAATAAAGTGTTGTCATAAATTTACATCTGTATGGGGACTCAGTACATAGATTAACTGTCTTGAGCAAATTAGAAAAGAAGCATGTGTGCAAATAATAATTATTATAAAAGAGCTCATGAACTTGAGAGGGAGGGGGAAGACACAGGAGGAGTGGAAACAGGATAAGGCAAGGTAGAAATGATGTAACTATAACACTCATATTAAATCTTACTTTTAAATTAGCGTAAGAAACGCCAGGATCTTTTAAAGAGTAGTGAGATGGTCCATCCTTGAGAGAAGCTCCTTAAGACAGATGTTTTAAAGATAGGCAGAATACTTCATCATCTTGCAGGAGAGATTGTTAAATTCACAAAGTAAAGAAAGGCTTCAGGAAGTCTCTGAAAATGACTACACACAATAGGTCCCTTGTTCCCTAATGTATATATACAAAGTAATAACTGTTTAGAGATGCTCCCAGACAGGCCAAGCTGCTAGAAGACTCTCAGAAAGGCCATGATGTATAGAAGAATCAGAGACCAACTGAGCTGCCTAGAAGAGACACTCCAACTTGTTGAGTTGCATGCCTCTTGTGCATCAAGCTCCAAGTTTCAGCTTTAGGGGGCCATCATCCATGCTGAGGTAAGCATTAGAGCCATCCTTGAGTCATTTCTGTTCTGTAAGTAACCCCTCATCCATATTACTATTATTAATTCAAACAAAAATCAATAGTTGATCAAGTTGGACTTTGTGAAATTTTTGTTTTGGTCTGTTTTCAGATATTTGTTTTTGTCTGAGGTGCATTTGTTTCTATCTTCCCAGAAAGGGTCACATAACAAGCATAGGCGTGCTGGGCTCAGAAAACACCAAGATTCCAGGACTACACCTGTAAATTCTCCAGAAACTACATCATCCTTATATTAAAAGGCTTCATTTTATGATTTGTTGGTTTCTATTTGTAATTAGCGTTGTTGCTGTGAGAAGCTGTAAGCATGAGGCACTAGCACTTAATACATACTTATGTAAAAACTTAAAATACATAAGATGTGGAGTTGATAAAGTTTCACTCCTTTGAAAAGGAAATTTGCATACTGCTTGTGTTTGAAGCACTAGATTAAGAGTTCTCTCCCCAGAAAACTACTTGCAGGCTAAGAAGAGTGTGCATGCCCCCCTCTCTCCCCCCCCCCCTTAGTCTCACACATACCTCATATACACATACAAAGATATCATAATTCTTAGAGCCTGTGAATCTATTACATTCTACAGCAAGTTCACAGCATCATTCTGGAGTACTCAGGTCGATCAGATGTAAGACCTATCTTACATCATTGAGGGTCTCCTGTGAAGCAACAGAAAATGAGAGTTCTGAGGTACAACTGTGGGGCCAAAGGCAATTGACTGGAGTAAGATGAAAAGGGGCGACAGGAAAAGACTGTAGGGCACCCTTGTAAGGGCTTAAGATCCTCCCTTGAAGCCTCCAGAAGGAACACCTTTTGGATTTCTGATATCCAGATATCTAAGTTAAGTCTATATTATTTTTTAACCACAAAATGTGTGGCAAGTCACCAATATACAAGTCACTCCATTTGTATGGAAGAGGCTAGTCTGTGACCCACTGTGTTATCCAGGAAGCCATTTGTCATCTCCCAGCAGGCTCTGGTGTAATGAGCAAAGCACATACCAATGTCAGTAGAAGAGAAAGGAGAGAAATGTCAGGGCCCAGATGTGTCTACCAGTGGAAAGCCTTTTCTTAGCAACAGGACGGGTTGCAAGTCCTTGGCCCTGCATCAGCAAGTCAAGGTTGACAGGCACAGCGTAGTGTTCTACCCTGAAGGAAGGTATTGCTGGGTGGGAGAAAACGGGATGGAAAATGTTGGTCTTGTATTCAGTTTTACAATCTCACTTACTTGACACTTCCTCGGACTCTACATTTGCTTTCAAACTTGATCACCAAATATGCTCCCTAAGTAAGAAAGGTATCTTCAGGGTCTGCTCACGACAAAAGTGATTCTGGCAGCACAAAGAGTCAAGGAAACTACCCTTCAATATATCATCCCCCACTGAGGGAGACTCAAGGCTGAGATGAGCAGAACTTGCTTATCCTGACCCCCATGGTGCAGCTGAATAAACACATGAGTCTAGGGCCAAGCTGACTCTGAGATAACTATCCTTAAAGTGGAAGAACCCGGCAGTCAAACACCACAGTTTTCTTATTCTATTTCTTAAGAAACTAGGGGAAAAGGATTATACCCTAAGATCTCTGCATGATGCAAGCAAAATATAAATAAGATAACATGAAGACCAAAAGGACAGACAGCGACTGACAAAAGGGGATTTGTTAGATAAAAACTCAGTGGCATCTAGCAAGATGCAGTAGTACATAGCTGCTGTTCCTGAATTTTTCTGTCTAAATTCCAGTCATTTTCCATGCTTCCTGGGCCTCCTTTGCCCCACCCCTTCTAAGAGGCGGGATTAAAACTACCCTTGGATTTCCTAGGTTTAATCTCTTCCAAGCAGGGAATCACTAGAGGGCACACAACTGTAGTTCACTGCGCAAAGAGTCTATCATAGGTATCGAGCTGAATAAAAACAGAGCCTCTCAAGTTCCAGGTTGTCACTCGGTATTCTCTCCCTGTACATCCACGGCTATCAGTCAAGGCCAGCTATGGTGCCTGTGGTACCATTGTATTTGTGTTACCACTTAAAAGTCAGAGAGTCAACATCTTACCTGGCATGGAGATTTCAATTCTGCTCCAGAGCTTAGAGCTGCCCATTAGCAGTTAAAAGAATAAGAAATGTAGTGAAGACATAATGGCCTTATATCATAGAAGGGTTAGAAGACAGTTGAGACAGTTCAGGACCCTTTCTGCGGATGCTTTACATACTTGCAAAGCCAATATCTTACTCAAACAAGTGTTTGAAGTGGGGCCAATTACCACCTTCAGCACCCATTTTCTCATTATAAATGCAAATTCACTGAATGTTAGCTACTCCAGGACCCATTCAGTTTAATGTTTACTGGAGTCAGGTTTACATCACAATCTCTATGAGAAAGGCGTGATAAAGAATAATCCAAGAGTAGGATCCATAGAGTATTCAGTCAGATGATTTTCCTGCTTATATTTATTGGGATACTAATTACGAAATGTGTTTTGCCCTCTTGAAAAATGTCAAGCAAGTCTTAGAAAATAACTGGGCATGCAAGTTGGAAGGACCTAGAATCACTCCCCACATGTCCAGCTATGGGCTCCTCGACAGGAACTGAGGCCAATGGTTGCCCAATCTTCCCCTAGACACTGCCATAGAAATGAAATCCATTCTAGTCATGGACACACTGGGGTTTCTGCTCTCTACCTTTCTGCTCTTGGCAATCAAGGAAAATGAGCAGCCTGCCTCTTCTCAAGTCAGGTCTCATTGGTTCTCTTAGCTGCTGAGCATGACCCTTGCCTGTGTCAAGAGTCTCTGAGTCTGCCTTTGTTGCTGGCCCCTCCCAGAGACAGCCTTACAAGCTGGCCTTCCACTCCAACAGTGCTTTGGTACCTACTTGAAGCACCTGGTTTAACACTGGAATTCCTATGAAGATTGATACAATTCCATCAGTCACTGCCCCCAAATCAGCCTTTTACTACTTTCCCCTGAAGTCAACTCTTTAGTTATTTTCTCCCTCCCTCCCTCCCTTCGTCTCTCCCGTCTTCCCTTCCTAAGATGTATTTGTACATATGAATATTTTATCTGCATGTATGTCTATACACCAGAAGAAGGCATTGGATCCCACAGGACTGCGGTTATAGACTGTTGTTAGCCACCATGTGGGTGCTAGGGTATGCCAGTGCTCTTAACTGCTGAGCCATCCCTCTATCCCTCTGTTCCTTTCTTAAGAGTCCAAAATTACTCTTTGCAAGGCATCACAAAACAAAACTGAGGCTGCCTTAGAATGCCTTTTAAGAATATAGAGACAAAGGGAGTATCCACAAGTGTCATTCTTTGGTTTTCATACAAAGTGGGTTTTCCTGTAACATATTCACACATACTCAGGTTTTTCGGGGGAGATAACTAGCTTCAGAAGGAGGTGTCAGCATGTAAGCGGAAGAGGGAGCTGCAGCTGCCAGTCTTTACACTCACTGATACATCCTTCATAAACATTCATATTCAACTCCCAAGGAAAGTTTTGCCACTTCTGCAGAGCATGGTCAAACAGGTATTCGCTTTACTGGTTCCCATGACCAGAGGCCTTGCAGTCCTAACATGGCTGAGCCCATGAATGTCAATAACACATTCGCTCTAGGCTTCAGTCATTCAAGGCTTCCTCTGCTCTCCACAATTCTTACCTCTCAGAACACAGCAAAGGAAGCGATGGATTACACAGGTGAAATGGGAGATGAGAAAGAGAAAAGGATGCAGACTTGAGGTGGATGCATCCCTGAGAGTGATGAATGCACTTTGCAGAACCCCTAGGCATTGGGAAGGTAATTGCCACTGTCCACTGTGAGCAGCTCACCCCACATCAACAAGACATTGTAATAATACAAACACAATTTACCCATGCAAAGTTGGGTGTGTTGAGTTCCCACCTTCCTATTTAGGCTTTTTTTTTTTTTAAACTTCTAGGCCATCAACAAGCACTGATTGAAAAGGGAAAATGCACAGAGATTTCAATTACTGTTAATGTTGCCTGAGTGTTTCCACTGTCACAGTCTAGGGTTTCAACTTTTTAATAAGTTCCCGTAATTATTACAAGGTTTTGGTCTAATTCCAGCTGAGGATTTAATGGGACTCATTCTGACAAGATATAGGATATTGCCCCAATAGATGCTCATTTGGAAATGGGCCTCTTGCAATTTCGAGTGTGCAGAGCTGTGCAAGATTAAAAGTACTGGCAGTCTAATTTCTACCTTGTGTCCCAGGCTCTGTGGATTTGTAGCTCATCCAGGCTGTCCATCTGGGGAGCAAACAGCATGTACTCCTTGATGAGAAACTCTGGCCAACCGGCCAGCTGTGAAAAAAATAGATTACTCTTGTCATTTTTTTTCTGCTAGGTAATTTGCCGGGAGTGAAAATATAATTTTTTTAGAAGGTGTGCAGTTAAAAGCAAATCCTAGGGATGTGTGTCTGATTTATATTTAAAACTTCACTGCACTTTATTTGTTAATTTTTCAACAATGCTCTGGCTGGGATAATATTTTCTAATTCTGAGGAAATAGAAAGGTTGGTTTCTGGTATTTGTATACCAAGCAAGCACAGGTTAGGAGAACAGAGGAGAAAGAACAAAGAAGGACTCAGCTGGCAGACTGAACCGAGCATGGAGAGACGCACCATTGCTCTCCCCACAGGTAAAGGATATATTACGATGGAATGAAGTAACTGCTGGGAAAATGGATCTTCTTGTTGTCCCCAGGATGCTAAAATTGTTGAAGCATCTATTCAAACCCTTAGCATATATTAAACTTCATCCTTGTGAGATTTTTCAAAAGGTCATGCTACATAAATATTCAGCCTAATTTTAGATCTATTGAGCTGCAGAGTAGAGAGGGAGATCATTGGTAGCAGTCTAAATTGTGATGTGCTGTGTAACATCTATAATATAATATGCTCACTAGACTGTGTTTCCAGAAAGCCAACAGGAATGAGGAAAATGTGCCAAGTAGTGAAATCAAGCCATTCAGTATGTATCCAGCGGAGAGTTAATGTTATCATTTGGAATTAAAGAATTTGCAATAATACTTCCACACAGTGGCTTACAAAATGTTCAGTCATCAATTAGTGCTACACAATAATGTTCTGCCTACAGTCTCAGTGTGTTTACAGTACTGTACCTCAGGCAGCCCATAGCCTTGACCCATTATTAATATTTTTATATATTTTTATTAATTTATTCTTGTTACATCTCAATGGTTATCCCATCCCTTGTATCCTCCCATTCTTCCCTCCCTCCCATTTTCCCCTTACTCCTCTCCCCTATGACTGTGCCTGACGGGGACTTCCTCCCCCTTTATATGCTCATAGGGTATCGAGTCTCTTCTTGGTAACCTGCTATCCTTCCTCTGAGTGCCACCACGTCTCTCCCTCCAGAGGACATGGTCAAACTATGGCACCAGCCAAGGACAATACAGGCCATAAACTTTAAACCCCTACCCAGATCTAGCCAATGGACAGGACATTATTAATATTTTTAAAGTAAATTTCCACCATGATTTTTTTATTTTTTAAGCATATTATTTTGTCAATGGTTCTCTTAACTATAATTACTATATACATCTGTGGAAGTACATGCATGTATACATATATGAGTAGAGTACTCACACATGTATGCTACAAAGGCTTATGTGCATAATATATGAGGATTCCTTCAGTTCAACAAAGGAGTTTTATAATTCAAAAATAGAGAGTTAAATAAAGAAACAAAAATGGATTTTCTGTTGGTATGGTAAAATATCATGACCAAAAACAACTTAGGAAATAAGATATTTATTTTGGCTTATCGTTTCAGAGGAATAGGGTCCATCATGGTAAGGGGGACATAAGGACAATAAGGGACAACATGGTGGCAGGAGCAGGAAGCTGGCTGATCACATTGCATGTGCACACAGGAAGCAGAGTGCAAGAAAGCAGGGAGTAGATCCAGGGTTTAAAACTCAAAGCCCTCTCTAACACCCCCAAATAGCACCACCAGCTGGGAGTCAAGTGTTCAAGTACATAAAACCTATGAGGAATATTTCTAATTCAAAACACAAAAAGAGACAAAGCCCTGAAGAGAATATCTATAGAAAGAAGCTACTGTAATACAATATGTACATTTAAAGGCTTTCAATGCCCTGAGTAATTAGGGCAATGGAAATTTCAAATATAATACAATACTATGAAAGTATAAAGTTATGACACATCACTTAAATGACACATAAAATACCAAGACTGCACCATATTTATAAAGTACAGAATAACCAAGATTTGAAAATGCCAAGTTATGATGAAGATACCAAGTCTCATAACTCTTCAAACTTGCAGGTAAAATGGCCACACCACTTTGGAAGATAGTTTTGTGCTTTTTATAATATCAAACATATCCTGACTGTATGACTCAGCTATTGTACTCCTAGAGAGTGATCCAAAACAAATGAAAACAGATAAATAAAGGTTTGCATATGAGAGTGTATGACAGGTACCTTCAGGTGAATGACTACATTGAGCTATTTTTGTACATGGAACTACTATTCAGCAATAAAAATGGAACAAATTAGTGATAGATATGACATCATGAGTAAGATCCTATTGAGCAAAAGAAGGCAGACACTAAAGGACATTTTGTCATTTCATATATTTGAAAAACTAGGAAATACACATCTAATCTTTATTGACAAATAGATCATTAATTTCCTATAGCAAGGTATAGCAGGATAATTATTGACTAAAAATGAAAAAAAAAACCCTCCCAACTTTCTGGTTAATCAAGATATCTGTCTCTAGATAATACAGACAGATAGACAGCTATATAAATGTCATAACTCAATAAGGTATATTTCTTTATATATAAATTTATACCTCATTAAATCTGAGTAAACATAACATTTACACACATTGTTGGTATGGGATGTAACAGACTGATAGAGTACTTGCCTAGTACATGCAAAATTCTGGGTTCAATCTCCCATACCACAAAATAGAAAAATAAAACAAATTCATTGTAGCCAGACACAGTGATGCATGCCTCAGGAAGCTAAGGCAGAAAGATTTTGAGTTCTACACCAACCTAAGCAAAACAGTATGATACCATTTCAAGACCAAAACAAAAGCACAGCACTGGTGACACTCCAATTCAATTAGGATACAAGTCTTTTAAAAGACTGTCAATTTTCCCCCTTAACACCACCGCCTTTCCCCTTAACACCACCGCCTTTCTTTTCCCTATTTCACTTCCAAACTGACCATTCTAGCCTTCTTGAGAGCTTTAAATGTGCCAGACACACTAAAGATGGCAGTGGCCATGCATTATGCCAGAGGACTATTAGCTCAGTTACCTACGTGACTCACTTCATTTCCTTCCCTTCCTTTCCAGGAGTCAGTATCTCAGCAGAATCTACTTTGCTCAACTCACCTTGCATCACATTGTAACCTCCATCTTAGTCCTTTCTGTGATGCTGGTACAAAATACCACACACTGGGTAGTTTATAAAGAACAACAACAACACAAAGTCATTCCTTGCAATTCTAGGGGATCGAAAGTCTCATACATGCTGGCATCTGGCAAAGGCCTCCTGCTGCATCACATGACAGAAGGGGAAAGAGGAGACCAGAAAGGGACAAAGGGAACCTGACTTTAACCATCACAAGGGCCGGTTCTTATGACCTAACCATCTCTGTAAGCTCTCACCACCTTACATCTCTTAGGGGTATCAAATTAATCATATGGACTTTGACAATATATTCAAACCATAGCACCTCCCTAAAACACCTACGACATTATCCCTGTTACATATTTCTGCATACATTTTATAATTTAGTACACTCAACATGCTATGATTATCACATTCTCATTATCTCCAAAATGTACTATTAATAACTCAAGTTCAAGAATGTATTTGTTTTGTTCATTGCTGAACCTCTAGTTCGCTGACACACAGTAAGTACCTAAAATATTTTTGTTGAATAAATTAGTAAATAAATGCATGCAAGACTTGAAATCAGCTATATGGGTCATAGTATTATATAGTAGAGAAATGTGCTACCACAAAAGAGAACCTGTTGTATTCTACAATAAAATATAACAAAACTGTTTCCACATAGCTGAAATAAAACAACCACAGTTGAAAGTTGCCGCATTCATTTTTAGCCAATGGAAACAAAGGAAAATGGATATAGCAACAGAAATGTTAACATTAATAAAGAGGCCAATCTGAAATTCAGGGTAGATATCAAGTGACTAGAGAAAATATAATTCACTGGGAAGCTATAAGCCTACTGTTTATCTGGAAAAAAAAAAACCCCAGAGCATCTAAACTATAAAACAACAACACTACACAGGAAGCAGAGCTTGACAAACTGGAATATTAATAGAAAAACTTGGGAGCCTAACAGATACAGTAGACAAAAGAGTCAGATCATATAGGAACTCCGTGAAATAATTAAGAAATTTGATTATAAGCTTATTTCTCATCATAAAATTACAATATTACTAGTAAGCAAACTACATGAAGCAAGGTACATATTCATGTTGCTCACTGCTATCTGGCCAGCACTTCCAAAAATATCCTGGCATGGGGCTGCAGGGGTTAGTTCAAGAGCACTTGCAGTGCTCACAGAAAACCTAGGTTCCATTCCCAGCACCTACTCTGTGGCTCATAATTGCCTGTAACTTCAATGGCAGCAGATCCAGTATCCATTGTGACCTACATGGGCACTGGTTATATGTATCTTACATACATACACACACATACACACACACACACACACACACACACATGCCCCCACACACATATCACATACACAAACACACACACATAAACACACATGCCCACATACACATACACACATGCCCACATACCCATACACACAAACAAACCTTTAGAAAATACCTGTCATGGAGTTGAGTTCAATAACGATTTGTTGAATGAATATTTTGCATCCATGACATGACTCCTCATTTTATTCAAAATTTTTAACAGGGGGGCAGTACTAAAGAGAGGAATAGCAAGAAAAAAGATGATATAAATAGAGAAATGGGGAAATGGGGTCTCCAATTAGGGAAGGGAAAGGGAGGTCAACACAGTCGTATAGAAAGAGGAAAGAGGGATAAATAAAAATCCTTGAAAACACCACTATTTTATTTTACCTAAAATGACACATAACACATGTAAGTGTGTGGACACGTATATAGTGTTTTACATGAATTAATCTGCTTGTGATGACGATTCTCCCTGAAAGGGCCACGGGCTGTCTAACAAGAGCTCCACAACCAGGCATGAGTAACCAACGATTTTCAAATTGTTGGTCAGGAAACTCCAAGTGACTCTCAACACAATGTAGGCTATGGCTGCTGCTCTTGGTTACCTCCCAGAACTTGAAGCTATGCCCCTGTTGCTGAAGGCACCAAGCAGAGCTTGATCTGACCCAGAAGACTTTCCCCTCCCGAGGACTAGCTTTCATAACACTTGAAGGTGCTATACAAGCCGCCCAGGGAGGAAAGCATCCAATAGTCCCACCCAGCTCTGATGCTTAAAGAACAGCAATGACAGACCAGCGAGGCGTCTCTAAAGGGGAAGCAGAAGCAGTCTGTCTTGGAGGTAATGAACAGCTGTCAAATTGAATTGGGTTTCAGGTTCACTAAAGAAGAGGGAGTTGTGTCTCCTTCTGGAAACTTAGCCAACCACTGGTGCTTAGTGAGGTCGTGGATCTTAGAAGAGTACCTTCTGATGTCACTTTCCTAAACAGTATAATTCCTACCAACATGCTGAGTAGTCAGCCTTATACCATACCCGCAGTGCGCCTCTCACTACCTCATCAAGAGGCTTCATTCACAGCAGGCGGACATGACTTCAGAAAGCCACAACTACTGTAAAGAAGGACTGACCATGGGGGCCCAGCCCCAACTGATTTATCTACAACACAGCCCTTGTTCCTGAGTCTCAGGGAGTGTTGCAGAAGATGGAGACGAAGGACTGTAAGAGCCAGGGCACCTGGAATCTTGCTGCAAGGCCAAGTCTTCTAGAGATGACAGGGACGCTAAAGCTTTAGCTGTGGAATCTCAACTATATGTCTACATCAATAAGACCTTAACAATAACAGCAAAAACTAACAACAGGGATGGGGAAATTGTACAGGGCCACACCCCTAGAAGGAGAGCTATAGATGATTAAAAACTGCTGAGAAAAGGCAAATTAGTCTTCCCTAGAAAGGAGTACCCTAGACGGTTACTGTGATGGCTGCTCTTATGTCAGCTCGGTACACTGCTAGATTAGCTGAAAGGAAGGGAGCTCAATTGAGAAACACCTCCATAAGATCTGGCTGTAGGGCATTTTAATTGGCGATTGAGAGGGGAAGGTCCAGCCCAGTGTAGGAAGTGCCTGGTGATCCTGGGTGCTATAGGAAAGGCTGAGCAAGCCATGGGGAGCAAGCCAGGAAGCAGCACTGCACCATGCCTTCTGCATCCAGGTTATTAGCCTGTTTGATTCCTGTACTGGATTCCTTCAGTGATGGACTACAATATAGAAGTGGAAGCCAAGTAAATCCTTCCCTCTCCATCTTGCTTTTGCTCATGGTGTTTTATCACAGCAGTAAAAACTCTAAGTCAGTTACACAAACACAAGTGGTTAGGCCAAAAACAATACATATTAGCATGACTAAATGACTTCACCAGGATGCATTTACACACACACACACACACACACACACACACACACACACGCACGCACACACACATATTTCACATAATTTACATGTATATAATTTATTCATATAATATTACATATAACTAAATAATAAGAAGCCATGAATTTCAAAGAAAGTGGCTGGTGGGCAGACACTGGAGAGGTGAGAGAGGATGGAGTAATGTTATTTTCATTTAAAAGAAGAGGAAAAAGAACAAAATAAAAAGAAATCCTTTTTCTTAAGTAACAAAAAGTCTTCTAACACAATCTCCTATTTTTGTATCTGTGTGTGGTATCATGTATATGTTTTCATGTGTTTGAGTCCATGTCTGTAAGGGTGCCTGTGTACACATATGCACATGGAAGTAAAAAGTAAAATGTGTCTTTTCTGACTGTTTTTCACCCTACATTTTGAAACAGGGTCACCAATCCTGCTAGCCTGTCTAGTTGGCCTGCTCGATTATTTTGTCTTTGTTTCCTGAAGGATCTCAGGAAAGGGCCAAGACCTACCCAACATTTAAATGCTTGCTAGGGGTCCAAGTTCTGGTCCCCATGTTTTCACAGCAAGTGCTTTACCCTCCAAGGAAGCTCCTCCACTAACACACCATTAACACCACCTTCCCAACAATTGTTTTTGAGGTACAGCTAATGTGAGCAACTCTCTAGGACCAAAGCATAGTAGCCCTGATAACATATTATTGATGAGAAGTCAACGTAACATTAATTCTCTGGGAAACAAGGAATATGTGCTAACCTTTGGGCTAAAGGGGAAAAAATGGAGGCTCCGCTAAAACTCAGACAGGAATGAAAACAATACCTCAAAACCAAACCCAAAGAACACTCATTTTTAAGTGCTTTCATCTGAAGTTCTAAAATTAATCGTGAAAATTTGAATTATTGTCTTACTCAATATTCTATTGCTGTGAAGAGACACCAGGACCACGGCAACTCTTAGAAAGAAAAATATTTAATTGGGGCTGGCTTACAGTTCAGAGGCTTAGTCCATTATCATCATGGTGGGAAGCATGGCGGTGTGCAGGAAGACATGGTGCTAGAGAAGGAGCTGAGAGTTCTACGTTTAGATCATCAGGCAGCAAGCAGGGGGAATGGAGGGGAGAGGAGAAGAGGGGAGAGAGGGAAGTAAGGAAGAAGAGAGGGAGAAGGAGAGAGAGAGAGACAGAGACAGAGACACAGAGAGAGAGACAGAGAGAGACAGAGAGACAGAGAGAGAGAGAGAGAGAGAGAGAGAGAGAGAGAGAGAGAGAGAGAGAGACAGAGACAGAGACAGAGACAGAGACAGAGACAGAGGAAGGGAGGGAGAGACTGAGCCTATCTTGAGCTTTTGAAACCCCAAAGCCCATCCCCAGGGGCACACTTCCTCCAACAAGGCCACACCTACTCTAAAAGACCATACCTCCTAATGCCACTCTCCCTGACCATTCAAATATCTGAGCCCATGGGGGCCATTCCTATTCAAATCACCACAATTAAAAAACCTGGGCTACGATGGTAGCCCAGTATGTAGAGTGCTTAACCAGTAGACACAGAAGCATGGGTTTGGTCCCAAGCACCACAGAAAATAAGCATGGGCACACATCCACGCACCCAGGAAAGGGGAGGCAGGAGGATTGGAATTACAAGGATGTTTTCAGCTATAAAGTGAGTTTGAGGCCAGCCTGTGATATATAATTCATTCTCTCTCTCTCTCTCTCTCTCTCTCTCTCTCTCTCTCTCTCTCTCTCTCTCTCTCTCCTTTCTCCTTCCCTCCATATATATTATTTATTGTATAATATAGTATACACATTATATATCATAAATAAGCTAACTTGGTGTGGGGTAGAAAATTTGAATTAACTAGTATATATCAACTAAAAAATTAACTAGCAAATATCCTGGTAGAAAAATAAGTGAATATGAAAAGGTAATGCTGAGGAAGTAGAAATAACTGCTAACTAACTGTATTGTCAACCTCATTAACAATCACTGGTAAGCGATAATGAAATAAACAGTATTGACTATTTATTGGGAAGGTGAAATTCAAGTATCAAGAATATTTATGGCTTGTGAGGATGACATAAAATGGGAGCATTTCTACTTCTTGATGAAAATATGAATTGATATAGTCTTTCTAGAAATAAGTAAGAAGAATTTTCTAAAAGTAAAGGCATGGTATGCTTTGCCTCTACAACTCTGTATTTCATGGCCCTCCCAAAGCGCAAAACATAAAATGCACTTATAAGAATGTCTGTGATACAATGGCCTAATGAACAAAATATCAGAACATAAGTGGTGACCAACAATAATAGATTAGACAAGCTCTATCCAAGCCACACTAAGGAGTCAGAGCTAAGTCTATAGACTTGCAGGAATATCTATCATGATTATGATTATGATTATTAAATAAATCCTCAAAAGGCACAAGGGGTATCATAAAATAGCACAATGGCACTATCCGTGACCTCAAAGCCCTGTTTCTCTACAGCTCTGTGTAACTCTTGAGAATGAAGAAGGTCCACAGCTGACTGTTGATGGATGTTACCCAGGCGGGAAGGGTGATTCAGTGAGAGCAAGTAAACACAAGATGAAAAGGAAGACAGAGCCGAGCGAAATCAAAAGATGGTATCTTTGAAAGTACAGTATAAACACTACGCTCATGAAGATGCATGTGTGTGCCCATGCATGTGCACGAACACCCGTGTGCATGTGTACAATAGCATAAGCAAAAAGATAAGAGAAATATTTCACTCATTTACAGTGATAAATTACTTTTAATAATTATTAGGTTCTTTCTTCTCAAATGAGTTTCTAAAACACATCAGAGGTTGAAAATAGACAGGAAGCACTCATTAACTTTTTCACAACTTTTCAGAACCTTAAGTTTACACTCCGGGCAGAAGGAAGCTGTCACTTCCAAAACCTTCCTAAGAGTCCAGGGGCTTAACCATGGAGACTGAAAATCACAGAGCAACCCAGAGAGCGCATAAATTACTTCATACAGACTGATGGAAATCACAGCTCAATCACGTAAGTTACCTAATGTCCAACCCCTTTGTTTCTTCAGGCTGTCCTTACTAGATTCTTACACCAGAAAACTGTGAAAATAATACCATACTAGAAAGAGATCACTGAAAACAATCCTGAGATTTTAAATAGTCAAGAAATAAGCAGAGGCCCTGGGATTTTTCCACATTTAAAGAATCATGAACTAGAGAAAAGTTCAATTGACCTGTAAAACTCACAACAGACTTCCATAAGGATTGAAAAACTTGTCCCTTCTCATATGCAGTGTTAGTTTCTTGTTTTGATTTTCTGATTTCAAACACAACACCTCTCTCTCTCTCTCTCTCTCTCTCTCTCTCTCTCTCTCTCTCTATCTCTCTCTCTCTCTCTCTCTCTCTCTCTCTCTCTCTCTCTCTCTCATCTAGAGGACAGATTTCTCTCACAATGCCAGCAGGTGCACAGCATCTCTCAGACTCCCTGGAGCCCTTATAGATAGTCCAGGATGGGGGCTGCGAGCATTTCTTGGTTTGTGGTAACATCATTTCTCTCTCTCTACTCTCTCACTCACTATTTTCCCAAGAGAAAAGAAAATCAGCCAAATCTAAAATAAACCAGATCTTTGGCCTAAGAGAAAAAATTAAGTATACTCACAATGAATGAAAAGATAGATCTTTTCATCCACCCGCCACTTCTAAAGTTCCATATGCCTTTCTTACAAGGACATTTGTGTTATATTTGGGGCTGGCCTGGATAATCTAGAACAATCCATCCTTCCCAAGATGTTCAATTTAATATCCACAAAGACCTTCTGTCAAAATATGACACGTCTTATAAGTTCTAAGGCTTAAGATGAATTCCTCCAACAGTTTAGTATCTGGTGTGGCGCATGCCAAGCTGTAGGGATCGCTTGAAAAACTATGCTTCTGGTTTGAGATGAAAAAAAAAAAATACAGCTGGGGAGAATTACTCAGGGAAGGGAAGTTAGATAAGAAATACTTGAGGAAAAAAAGTCCTCCAATGCTGTCAATGACATTTCATTCATCTGTGAACAAACTACCTCATGTAGCAACAAGACCTGAATTGAGGTCTAAGCCAAGCGTCTGACACAAAACACATGGTTTTAAGATCAAGTCCAGCAAAGTATATGCTAAAGCAAAACCACAACAATTTTACCTTTGAGGTTGTTTTGATCAGATCTAAATTATAAAAGCTGACTTGCATTTAACAGGACATTGCTTGGATTTGAAGTGAGCTCCTTCAAATGAAGCCACAGAAGTCCTTTGCCCCTATAGGAACACATCGGGCCATTTTATAATAAATATGACCTCAAGATGGAATCATCAGTTAAGTGTGGACACATGAAGGAAATCATGCAGTTTTCAGTACAAAACACGCATTTGACAGAAGTATTTCTCAAACACATTAGTAATACTAGAAAACATTTAAGTAAGGAAAATTATAAAAGAAGAATATCTTTAGTACTTTGACTACTTTAAGCCTACAGTGAAATATCTGATCTTTCAAAGTCAAAATTAGCACAGATAGTAAGTTTTTGCTCTGTCATTCTCTAATGATAGTCACCTATTAATCTGTTGCAAAGGGAATGATTCAACTAGACAATTACAGTTCTGAGACTTGATAATGATCATTGGAATAATAACTCCAAATGATTATTATTTGTAATTTTGTTTACTTAGATGTAACACTTGAACACTGAGGTGAGGCTTGTTATTTTGAGAGCTGTAACAAAGAATGGCACATATTGTCACGCTTAAAAACTTCTCAGAGATAGAGAAAATTAACCTTTGTAGCTGGTCTGTACAAAAACTTAACCAGATTCAAAAAAGCAAGTATTGGGGTTTCTTTCATTTGAAGACACAACATTTATCAAATGATGATGATGATGATGATGATGATGATGACGACGACGACGACAACGATGACGACAGTTGGGGGCTGAGGAAATGGCTCCATGGGTAAGAGTATTTGTTCCACAGGCAAGAGGACCTGAGTTCGGATCCCCAGTACTCATGTGAAACACTAGGTGTGGCATGCATAGCTGTAATTGCCACCCTGTGTGCAGACAAGAGGACTCTAGGGCTCCATGGCCACAAGGCAAGACCCTTCCAGGTTCAGTGAGAGAACTGTCTTGGGTTAGTGAGGCAAATCAGAAGACAGGAAGACACCTGACATCCTCCTCTGCCTCCACTTTTGTACATGTACATGTACATACATATGCCTGCACATACAAGTGCACACACAGTAGATTAAAATATAGAGAGTGACAATGCTTAATCTCCATAACTTAATAGTCTTATATCTTATATAACTGAACAATGTCTGACTTATATAAAGAACAAATACAATGAGATCTGTTCATCCCTAAAATGAACCAGATATTTGAACTAGAGACAAAATAAAACAAAGTACACTCACAATGAATAAAAAGATAGGAAATCTCAACAGGGGAATAGAAAAATAGAAAGAACATATTCACTTAAGAAATGGTAGTGTCAAAGGAAACAAAATGAGAACTTGAAAAGCAATGAATAGAAATTGTCCAAGGGGAAAAATAGGGAGTAAAGAGTCAGAGGAGCAGAAACCCAGTTAAACTGTTAAAGAGTTCCACACATCTGTGAGCAAAATACTAGGAAAGAAGGAAAGAAGGAACGAAGGAAGGAAGGAAGGAAGGAAGGAAGGGAGGGAGGGAGGGAGGGAGGGAGGAAGAGAAATGAAGGCACCAAAAGCATTTGAAGGAACTATGACTTAAGCAAACCTACCATCCAGAAGGCTGAAACATAACATTAGAAGCTCAAGGCCAGCCTACGCTATTTATAAAATTCCAGGCCATAATTAATAGCAGGTGCCTCATCAGAATCATGAAAAAAGGAAATAGAACAAATAGTCTTGAGGTAAAAGAAAGAAAAAAGCTGTTAAATCACAATTTTGAGTCTGCCAAAAAGTATTTTAAAGTAAAGACTTTTTATTTTCTGTATTGTGAGATTCTGTTCTCTTTCATTTGCTATTTTACTTATTTGAGTCCACTTTCTTCCTTTTTAGTAAATCTATCTGAACACTTATCAATTTTGTTTACCTTTGTAAAAACAAAAACTCATTTCATTGGTTTTTTAAATTGATTTTTTTATTCTCATTTTCACTTATTTTGGCTCTAATGTTCATTGTCATAGTTCTTCTGCTCCTTGAGGGGCTTTGGCCTCTACTCCCTCGTTTTGTCAAGTCAGGTTGCTCATTTGAGATCCTTTGTGATACTGGCATTTTTATATGAAAGTATTTCTTTGGATATAAGGGACTATTTTTATTATACAATATACCTTGAAAGTTTTCTAGTTTCCCTTTGATTTGTTCTTTTACTTAAAGCTATTTCCATAATATGTTACCTTACTGCCACATATTTTTAATTATGCACATTAATAAGTATACATATACATGTGTATGTAAATATTCATAAGTATATGTTTTATGGTAAAGAAAAACTCTATGAATTAAAAATTCTCAGAGTTGTTTATAAGTCAGGGCCTCAGGTGAATCCAATGTCTCCTTCATCTTACAGCATCCCCAGCCCCAAGCCTGACAAAAGCAAATTTATAGTAACTTCATGATAGTAAAATCCCCTCTACCATCTGACTAATGAGAACCATCCAAATAAACAGTATTGCTACTAGTGTGTGGTTGTAGAGGTTCAACTTCCTGCTATATCATCATCATCATCATCATCATCATCATTATCATCATCATCACTTTTTATTTTTATAAAACCTGAAACAAAAGCAATAATGTGAAATAAACTATGGTTGTTAATTGACTCAAGTATTTTCAGCTAAAAGAAGATCCAGGAAGGGGATAGCAGGATACAGTCAGAAGGGAGAAATGGGAAAATGGGGGCATTAAGGGGACAGGTTATGAAGGGTAATACAAAGGGAGAGAGAAGAATAAGTAACACTAAGTATGTTTGAAAAATCCATGGAGAAATATTTTTATAAGCGTACTTAAAATACATATATAATATATACATGTACACGCATATACATAATGGAGTGATGGCATACAGGATGATAATGTCCCCTCCAAGAGTAATAGACTCTCTAACAAAGACTCCATTGACAAGCATTCCTTCCAGTTGTGGTTAGGAGTGTCTAAGACACTACTCCCAAACAAAAGAGGCTACTGCCATTGCCCTTAGCTACTGCCCAGAACTTGAAGGTGAGACCCTACTGCTGAGACTACACCTTTTGAATACAGAATGTGCAGAAATGGAGCAGAATTCACTGAAAGTCCCTCCCTGATGGTTAGTTCTATAGCATCAATGCTAGCTCTCATATGTACTGTGCCAACTGCCAATGGAGGAATGCTGCTGCACAGCTTACGGGTGGCAATAGTGACTGGCTCATCAAGATATCTCAATAGAGACCCTTTCAGGTGGAAGGAATCAACAGCTGTCTTCTTAGACTTAAGGCCCACAACAATAGGGAATTCACATCTAGTACTATAAAATGGAGCCAATATGCAGGGCTAAAGGATCACAGACCCTAGAGGAGAACCTACTACTGACATTTTTGTAAACCAATATAATTCCTAAGTATATTCTCAATACTTATCCTTAAATTTATCCTGGTCAGAATGCAGAGAAAGCTCAGGGGAAACTGCATAAGAAGAGTTAGGTTCTGAGATCCGGAGTTCTAAGACATCTGCTGCTATGACGTGTCTTCTAGGCATGACAGGGGAGCCATGCCTATGAAATCTCAACAATATGGCTGCGTGAACAAGTCCTACAGTAAACCATGATACCAGCTGGCATGCTAGTGTATACAGGGCAATTTTACAAAGACTTGCCCTAGATGAAGAGCTGTAGGCAAACAATGGCTGATGAAAAAGGAGAAACCCGTTTTATCCAGGGATAAATAACCTGATCAGTTATCTAATTCCAAATGGCCAACCCTAAATACATGTACATATGAACACCACTAAATGGATTTGTGTGTGCGTGTGTGTGTGTGTGTGTGTGTGTGTGTGTGTGTGTGTGTAAGAGACAGGGAGGAGGAAACTAACAATAATTAAGGAAGAGGAGGTCAAAAATTTGATGGACTTAGAGTAATAGGACGAGTTGGGGGAGCAATGGGTGGGTGGGGATTATGTAAATATAGTAGTCATGTATGAAATTTCTCAACCCCAAATTTTAAAGTGAAAAATACATTTTCAGTTGCTTGAGTTGTTCTTCTATAATATGGAGAACATCCGCTGAAGATCAAGCTAACCCAAGAGACGGCCAATCCCACAAGTAGGAGAACACAAAAGAGGGATAGCAGCTGATTTGGTCACAGGCAGAGGGGAATGGAGGCAAAACCTGCAAATGGTAGGCTACCAAGACAATGTCCACATGCACACAGCCAAGCATCCTTTAGGGACTGGGCACTGTTCACCTGAAGCTGGTTTTTAACTGTTAAATCCATGAATGCATATGAGCAGTTACGTTGTCCCCTTCAAATGTTAAAATGTGGTATTTGTAACAAGAAGGCTCTGGTGCATTTTCTTCTACACGAATCAGACTGCACGACAAGCTATTCGGTCTTCCTTTGCTCTAATTGGGAACCTGATATGGTCCTTATAGATCATTTGAACACAACAGAATTGTCAAAAGATAGGAGGAAAGTACGCTCCTTAATCATATGGCCAAAGGTGAAGACTCTTTCTTTATATTAAATACAGGAAAAGCTATGGTGGCCCATGCACATGTTATCCCCACACTCAATACTTTTATTTATTTTTTTTATTTAACCTATTAAGAAGTTCTCCTTTTGCATCTATTTGTAGTTAAAACCATGTATACTCAAAAAATTATTGGGAGAATTCTAAAATATTGTTACCAAATGGCTAGAAATGAAGGTCCAGAACTTCACTTTGCTAACTCCTTGCTTGATGCAGCTAACACTACATGCATATGCCAACGTTTATGCATTTATCACCCCCAAAATGGCTCTACAAACAAGTTTCTGAAAGTTTTCATGGATGCCCTACTGTTTTCCCGTGTGGACTACTGAGATGATTTCTTGGCAATAAGTTTTCAGATGATAGCACTTCTTTTAGTACTTTTCCCTCCTAAAAATAGAAATATATCCATGCTTTCCAATAAAAATCTAATATCTCACAGTGACAATCTGGGGAGCTGGAGCTAGGTGAAGAGGGAGTCTCTTTACTCCCCATTATAGCCAGAGTGTAACTAGACATCAAACAGTAATGACAATCAAAAAAAAGGGAGGGGGGAAGGATGGAAGCTGAGAAAGAGCCAACTAAAGCCCAGACTTTAAGGTTAAGGACATTTCGGAGCAGTGGGCCTCAGCCTTCCTAATGTTGCAGTGCTTTAATACAGTTGGTTCCTCATGTTGTGGTGACGCCTCCAACCTTAAAATTATTTCATTGCTGCTTCACAACTGTAATTTTGTTATTGTCATGAATCATAATATAAATATTGATATGCAGAATTTTGGATCTGCAACTTCCAAAGGGGTCACTACCCACAGGTTGGAGAACCACTGCTCCAGAGCATCTGAAGGCATCTCCTGACAACCTGATACAGCTCCCTCAGAGAGGAAAAAAAAAATCAAACAATACTGCTTCCTCCGAGTCTCCCAAGCTGGTAACGTTCTCCTCCGTGAACCTTCAGTTTACTCACTGGTACTAGAAAAGAAGTGGCTGGAACAAAGGAGTCTAATATTGAATCTAGTACGCTAGTAAAGTCCAAAAGAAATGTCCAATTACCAGGTTGTATAAATTAAGTCAGTGGGAAAGAACATTAATGTTTCCTTCTCTTTCCTTCCATCTGAGCAGTTACTAAGATTCAATACTGCACCCTGCTGGTTGGAACACAGAGCTGTTCCTGTTTCCTAGGGATAACTTTGAACCTTAAAACAAAACAACAACAACAATAACAACAACAACAACAAAGATTTCCTTTTTGGTCTTTTGTTTGTTTGGGATTTTTGGTTGTTATTTTTAACAATAACTTCACTTGTAGTTTTTCATAAGTATATTTCCATGTGAAAGTACTTTAACTGAATGAAACAAAAATAGTTTATAGTAAGGAAACTTGTGATGCTGTGTTTACTACCATGGGTACCTGGTGCTTCACTCCTTTGATATTTTGGAAATTCCTGTGAGTATTTGGGTGTAATAAATAACTCGCTATATATCTGTGAATTAATGAGACAAAATCTCAAAATTTGAAACTCTGGCCCCTCAGCAAACTCTGAATATTATGTTTAGTTACAATAATAATAGCTCTAGAAATTTTGGTAGAGGGAGATTCGTCATATTATGGGATAACAAGCAAGTATGAAAACTCCCATGCCTTTTGGCTACAAATTTGTTTTAAAAAGGGGGGATGGGGAAAAGGGGCATTAACGATGGACCTCTGCTCCACGGATGCTGGGTTTTCATCCTTCAAATGAAGACCAGAATAAGCCTACTTCTAAAACAGTCTTTGCACACTTGATTTGACGGCGCCAGAACAACACCAGAAACAGCATTGTGTCAGAGGAGCTTTGGCCACCTTTGTGTTTCTGCAGTCTGCAAATGACGGAGGAGATGCGAGCACGAGGGAAAGCCATTGAGCAACTCCCAAGACCAAGGACAAGACTTCAGAAAGCACAATTCTCACTATACAAATGCCCGTTCATATGCTGCAAACCACTTGCAAAGAGATGAAAGGTGATCAGCACAGTGGGTCCAGGCAGAGTAATTAATAATGCAAGTTCCTCCATCCACAGCTAGGTAAGGCTGGCTCCCCTTTGGGCCTGCTCATAATGAGCCATGCTGTGCTCACACTGTGTCTTCAATTCTACACCTTTGGGGTTGTAGCATCAAAACTATCACAAGAGTCACAAGAGCATCATAAAAATCAAAAACATGTATTAAATATGGGTTATGACACTATAATCATTTTACAGGTAATGCGAAAGTACCTGTGGTACCCACAAGCACCATGCATCTCTTTGTCTCTTTGAAAACTGTTTTCTGCCTTGACCATAGTCTCTAGGATAGGATAGGCTAAGAACCCTGATTATAGTTAATTACACAGTCTAGTCAGTTCAAGGATCCATGTGACACATACAACCCTAACAGCAAAACAGGAGAATTAGGTGTTTGCAACATATGACAAGGTTTGGGGGACATTCTTGTAAAGGGATCTGCTGTGCAGCACTCCCCATAATATCAGTTGAGAGCCAGTGTATGATTATGTATCAACAGAGAGATGGATTAGACATCCAGGATCTAAAATCAGCTTCCAAAAATTATGACTGCTGACTTCCAAAAATAAGTGTTAGCCTGAAACCCTCTGCAAGTCACAGGGAATCAATGGAAGTGGGAAAGATCTCTTAACACCCCTAAACCCACAGCCAAAAGGAAAAAAATATATACAGTTTCGTAAGACGCACTGTGGGATCCACTTTTCAGAAATGTCATCTCATCTGTAAAGATTTCTTCTAGCACTTCTGAACAAGTACGTATCCAATTCTATAACTCAAGCACAAAGGTTTATCAGAACGCCAGTGGTAGGAAGCAGAGCACACCTGGCAAAAGACTCAAACTTGAAATGCGTTTTCAGCAGAAAGTCATCAGAGAAGAGTGAAAATCAGAGACTTCCTGTGGAAAGGAAAGCCCTGGCTCCCAGGCTCATGGGGCATTAGACGAAACACAGTTCAGTGGGAAAAGGTAGCCTGAGGAAGCAACCAAGGATTAATGTTTATTGAAACAGAGAAGAAGCCCAGGCCTGTGAAAAGCAAGGAAGGTTTCCAGAGCAGACATCCTGCGCCCCCAAATGTGGAGAATGCAATGCAGGCAGAAGCTCTCATTTATTATAAAACACTGTCTATCACAGAAACGTCTCCATCCAAGAGCAATCCACCCAGGACAGTGCCTGTTAAAGCAAAGCTGGAAAAGCATTGAGCAAAGGCAGGCAGCTGTGTGGAGTCGGAATGCTGTGATCAGAAAATCACATAAAGTGGGCCACAGGAGGAGTCTGCGGGAAGTAGCCCCAGACAGCAGAGAGGTATCCAAAGAAGGCAGAGAAATGTTTTATAGATTTGACATACAAGTCTGTCAGAAGTGAACTAGCTCATGCTATAGGTTAAGACGTTTCAGATAGCTATAGGAAATTTCTCAACATTTTTAATTAATAGGACTTGCAAGACTTAAAAGTAGACTTTTAAGGTAACTTATACTGGTGGGGTACAGAAACATAGAATGTTAAAATATTTAATAAGGTACAAAGCTTCATGACAAAATGAAGCCAGGTCTGTAACCCTACTATGAGTCTGAGCGCTGACTGTACTCAATATAGTTGGTAGAAAAGAATCATATGACATTGCCCCCATGACCTGGGAGCATAGAAAGTAAAGATCTGTAGAGATTTCTCTAACCCTTACAAATCTTCATAAAGTGGACATTATCTGCATTCCACAGATAAAGAAACTGAGGCACAGAAGTTAAATTTCTTTTCAAAGATACACGGGTACAAAATCACTAAGTCGGGAATCAAAGAACATTATTATATTTTGTAGTGTATGGCCCTTAAAGTAGCAATCGATACTAACACAAGGCACATTAGATGCTCAGGCTGTGTGGTAAGGTTTCAGTAAGGTGTAGCACAGACACAATAGAGGCTAATAGTGCTCTTATACCATTGCCGGAGGAAATCAGAGAGCATAGAGAGGAAAGAGGCGGAAACAGGAAGATAGCCCTGAGGGAGGGAGCCTCTTGAAAGGCGAGCAACGCAAGCAGGTGGGAAAACTGCAAGATGGGAGCCAAAGGCAAGGAGAGTGGCCCAGGGTCCAGTGAGGAAAAGTTGCTTCCAGGAAGAACAGCATGGGCAAGTGACACGGAAGTGGAAGAGAGGAGCAAGAAAGCTGAGCCTGCCCACAAGGGAGCAGGACCTACAGGGAACAAAAGAGTGAAATGCCTGCTGCTGTGTTTTGTATCTGTTGTCTACGGGTTAGTCACCATAGGCACCATGGGTTAGAGCAAACCAAACTCACCTCTGCTTCACAGGTCTGAGGGCTCTCCAGGTCTAAGACCAATGCTCCATCGGAGTTGCACTCCCTCCCGGATGTTCAGGGAAACAATGTGCTGCTTTGCCTCTCTCGGTTTATGGAGGCGATGTGCACATTTTGGTTCTTGTCATTTGTCTTCCTCTTCCTAGCACTGTGCCCCATGGCCAGTCTTCTGTGGTCACATTTCCTTAGAATGGCAATGGGCAGAAAAGTTTCTGCTTTGGAGCACTGTTATGATTACATGGGGACTGCATGGATAATGTGAGATAGGTAACTGTCCTGACTAAGATCTTTAGTATTAACTGCATCAGCAAGGCTTTCTTTGCCATATGAAGGAACGTGTTCCCATGAGAAGGACAGCGATGCACGCCAGTCATTATTTTGTCTGTTCATGCATCCCCAGCCTCTATGACATGATACATCCCCCTGCCCCTGTCCTATCCCTAGATCGTTCTCTGCTCAAAAGCATCAGTGGCATTCCCTTCACTGATGCTCATTTGCCACCTATAACTGTTCAGTTGCTGTGAAGCCATACCATGACCATGGCAATTCTTCTAAAAGAAATCATTTAGTTGGGAGTTGCTTACAGCTTCAGAAGCTTAGTCAAATGTTATTATGGTGGGGCACAGTGAGTTAAGAGTTACATCCTGATTTGCAGGGAGAGAGAGAGAGAGAGAGAGAGAGAGAGAGAGAGAGAGAGAGAGAAAGAGACAGACTCTCTTGGCTTGGCATGGGCTCTGAAACCCCAAAGCCCACCCCCCAGTGACACTCTTCCACCAACAAGGCCACATCTCCTTTTAATCCTTTCCTGTAGTGCCACTCCCAGGTGACTATGGGGGTCATTCTATTTCAAACCAGCACATCAAATGAAGGGACACAAGGAACATCAAAGGAGCACCTGGGGGGAGGCGGGGTAAGGCAGAGCTAAGGGACCAGTGAGTGGCTACCGAGTGGCAATCTGCAGTTGAGTTCAGAGACACAGAACCTAACTCTGATGGGGAAATAGTATGTGACCTTCGAGCTCTAGGTCTCTGGTCTACTAAATAAATAAAGTACTTGCATCCCGAGTTGTTCTGAAAGTAAATGACATGACGTGACTACACACGGAACAAATCTCTAACACAGACGTTAGCTCTCCCTTCCTGGTCCAAGCAAAAACTAAAGAAACAGAATCATATGAGTGACTCACGAGGCACATCAGAGAACTCCTGAGACTATGAGGGAAACAAGAGGCTTTAAACTTTGGGCTTAATCTTGATTAGTTTGGTCTTTCTGCTTGAATAGAAAATGCCATATTACTTCTTTTTACGGTGTGTGCCCATGTTTCTATGAAACAGGTGGGGAAAATGTCATTAGCAATGAATATTTAACTGAAAGATTACAATCTAGAGATACAGAGACAATGTGGAGGTGATATACACAAAATGAAAGTTCATTAAGTATGTGTATGTCTTCTTTAAAAATGAAATATTCATACTCAGACTCCCTGAGCATCAGAAAACTGATGAATCAGTTACTATTCATTCAAAAGTATGTACTACTATTCATTCAAAAGTATGTTCTACACTGAGGTGCAGCCTGCCTTTCTGATACTTACAATCTAGACAGTGAAGATCTAGGAAGCCGCTCCCTTCTCCCAGGAGAACACTTTGTGAGTTCTTAACATCTGAAGTTCCAACCTGTATTTTTTTTAAGCTTCCTAACCTATATTTGAACTTTTATTTCATTTTAAATGTTTTTTGATTATTTGAGAATTTTACATAATACACCCTGATCACCCTTACTTCCTAGTCCTCCCAGATTTCACACACACACACACACACACACACACACACACACACACACACACATTGTGGCCTTCCTCCCCCACCCCCCCAAAAAAGATTTTTTTAAAAATCTAATTTGTGTTGTTTATATAGTCACTGAACTGTGGTCAAACTCTGGGTGGCCATCGCCTAAAAGAAAACTGAGTCCATCCCATCCTCCATCCCTGCCGCTGGACATCTGATGTGTCACAATTTTTAAGAGTTCTCCTTGATGGCTTCCCATCTGGGTTGTTCTTTGGGGGTGCAGGAGATGGTCACAGATGCCTTCTACGGCTCTCTTTCTCGGCTGTGAGTCTGCAGTCATCCATGCCACTACAGAGTTGCCTTCTCCTTTACACTCATCAGGAGCTGGGATCCTGGCCTGCCACATGCTGCTATCTGGCAACAACATGGACCATGGACATCTGCCTGGTCTCCAGCATCAGCATGTGATGTGGACCTCAGCATGGTCTCTGGTGGCATTGCAGGTCATAGACACCAGCATAGTCCCTGTAGACATTAACATGGCTTCGGATGGCAACACAGACCATGGACAGCCACATGGCTTTTGGTGGCAACATGAGCCACATACATCAACTCATCCCCCACCTGCATCGGGACCATGGCCCTGAACATGGGAGCACAGACCACAGATACCAACATGGTCCCTGGAGGTACTCCAGCCCATGTACAGCAACATGGTTTCAGGCAGCAGCACGGACTACAGTCATCTGTAAGGACTTTGATGGCCATGGCTCCCAGCAGCAACATGGACCAGAGACATCAACATGGCCTCAAGTGGCAGCAGAGGTCATTTGCATCTGCATGGCCCCTGGCATCATGGGCCACAGACATTAACATGACCCCCAGTGGTAATAGGACCATGGGATATTTGAACTTAAAAAAAAAACATATTGGAGCAAAAAGAAGCTTTGAGAAATAGTATACTAAGATAGAAATCTATAAATACAACATAAGCCTTAATAATCAATACCATTAAAAGTTTATTACTCGAGCTCTTTTTCATGGCAGTCCCTAGGCAGGCAACTGTGTCCATGTGAAGCTGAACATCTCCTTCCAGACACCTGCTGTCAGAAATTCACTGGAGTGAATGACACACACAAGCTTAGTGCCTTTTATGAGAAGCCAACACCACAGAAGTAACTTTGATGCTCTGGGTGAAGGGTGGAAAAGTTACATGCTTGGGATCTATGGCAAAAAGTTCACCCTAAAGCAAGGTGCCTTGACCCAAGGCAGTGTTTCTGCTGTTGAGTAAGGGGCATTCTTGTTATAAATGAGGGGAACTGGAGAGCAGAAGTGCATGGCATCTTGGGTGCCCATCTGAGTGCTCTTGATTTGTAGCTAGTGATATTCCTGGGCTAAGAGATTCCACTGGGCCTTGAGGGTAGGCCCCAAAAGAGCTAGCAGAATCTGAAAGCTTTTCAGTCTCTCCAAAGAAGATGACATCCACCAATGTGTTGTCAGAAAGCCCTTAAACAAGGAAGGTAAGCAAAGACCAAAGCACTCAAGATTCAGCATCTTGTTACTCTACATGTCTTCCAAATCAAATTCTGATAAGTTGCTCTGAACAAACAACATTCTAAGGGAAACACAGAGGAGGCTGCAGAATGTGCTAAACTTTTGGCCAAGATCATGAAGGAAGCTTTAAAAAAAAAGTCAGGAACAGATTGCCAAGAGAAAAAGATGTGGGCTGTCCTCTCTAAGAGATTCTACTTGTAAGTCTGAGTCTAGTCAAAAATAAGTCCTTAAGATTAGCAGATAAGTGATCAGACCTTGAAAGAAAAGCATGTGCTTCAGAAAAGTGTGTCACTTATTTTTACATTCCCATGTTCTTGTAAAATTGCTTGGAGCTAACCAATAAAATCCATGTATAAAAATAAACTCAAAAAACATAAAACAGAACAAAGAGAAACACAGAAGACAGAAATAAGAAGAGAGAGGACGTATGGGAAATGGGAGGGAGGAAAACAAATGAAAACTAGAAAAAAACAAAACCAAAATGAATCACGAATAGTTGTTTGATTTATTGCTTTGTTTTGTTGCTGTTTTTTGTTTTGTTTTGTTTTGAAATCTGGCTCTTTTGTTTTTTAAGGACGGGATCTAGAAATTTGGCTTTTAGAATTCAACAATCTAAGCAAATAAAAAAGGACGGCTGCTAACAAAAATTACAGTTCTTAAGCAAAGTAGGTCTGTGCCTGAAAGGACACTTCAACATCTCTGAGAGCTAAGGCCAAGCTTCCCTGTCACTTACTGCCACTCACAGCACATCTTGCTAACACAAGTCTTGAGCTAGTAGATGTGTCAGGGCAGGCTTGAGGGAGACGTGGCTGATCAGAGGAAGTGTGGAATAAACACTCAAACTACAGCCAATTTCAAGCTTCCAACATGTCATGTGTATCTGAACTTGGAAAGAGATAAACTCTCAGCCCCCTTTTAAGGATTTCCTTCATCCTGTTGCAATAAGGGAGGGGGAGTACCAAGAGATTAGGTAAAAATAAATACAAACAATACATCTTAAGCACCTTTTTAAAACTATTTAATATGTTAATGTTATTAACTACAATGTAGAACTGAATTGTCAAGTGTTGTTATGCCCGGCAACCTGCTTACAAACCACTGAAAAGTCCTAGATGACACAGCAAATTCCATGTTAGTTTTTTTAACGTGTCTCAATGTAGGCTCTCAGTCCAATACCAAAGAGTAATTGGGTTCATGAGCTGATGAGTGATGAAAATAATGAAGTCCTATAGGACCACCATCACACAGATGGTCAAAGTTCGGGTGTGGCTATTTTAATGCTAGTGCCTTCAACACACTAGATGGCTGCAGGAGACGGGCAGAGAAAGGGATGGGATTCCAGCTAGGACTCCGGTACCGATGGATCCCAGCTGTATTGTGGGCCACACCTGGTGAGAGCAACATTAGCCAAACAAGTTCACTAAACACAAATATCTTCCTCTAACATACCTGAGGAGAAAGACTAGAAGCCACCAAACTTGATGTGTAAAAATTCATCGGGCATTTGTAAATATGAATGCAGCTAAGTATCTGAGCTTGGAAAGGCCAGGAATAAAGGAAATATAAGAGTGTGTGTACTCAACTGGGAGACTGGAAGATGGATCTACCAACCAACTAAATGTAGGCTCGAGAACAGGGCTGATTTTCTCTCTAAAAGTTAAAGAACCTTCCACAACTGCCGCTTGACTAGAGACCATTTGAAGTGCACATAGAGGCCAGTCATGTAACGGATCTGACCTGAAAGTTGTTGTTTGGAACATTAGCAATAGCTCAAATGCTTCTCTTGAACAAAACATTAAAATGTTCAAATGAATCACATATTTGAGGAAAACAGGCTCAGGATAATTTAATTCTGCAACCACAGTTTTATTGATTTTTTTATATGTTCTTTTACTTTAAACAGACATTCAAAATAATTAACCCTAGTGGGTTCTGACATCTAAGTGTCCCACAGAGTACTATCAACAATAATTAGATTCCAGGAATGAAGTAACAATGTCTTATCAACAGGAAGACATTTTGAGGATGTAAAAGCCAATATGTCAAATACAACTAAGAAGACAGTAAAAGGCCAAAATTATAAAAGATAAATTATTAGGATAAAATTTTCATTTCTTGAATTATTCTGATGTCACAAAGGTATTCACTGCCAGAATCCTTTAAATATAATGTTCCTCTTGTACATTTAAAATATAAATTAATATGCAAACCACACCATTACCATCATATATAAATGGTATTAATCTAGGGACACAGCAATTCACAAAACTTATCCTTTCCATGCATAAATTCTGTAATCTCAGGCAAATGACTCCAATCCTCTTCTCTTCCTGTGAAGAATGACGCTCAGCATTTTGGTAAGGGTTAAATAAATGCTGTTTTTCAAAATAATTTTGAGTGGGTTAAGGTGCTTTTCAAACAAATGCTTACTGTTACCCAGCAAAGGACAACGATCTCGGCACTGATGCCTGGTGCTGTAGCACACATCATCTTATGTTCTCTCACCACATTGCTATTCGGCACTCACTGTTACTGAATGAAAATATGATGCCTCAGATCTGGGCACGGTGGCGCATACCTGCAATCCAAGTGCTCAGGGAGGCAGAGCCAGACAGATCTCTGTGAGTTCGAGGCCAGCTTCATCTACAAAGCGAGGCCAGGACAACCAAGGCTACACAGAGATAAGGAAAAAAGGATGACTCAAGGAGGTCAATGCTGTAAGCCACATAGCTTGTCAGTGACATGTCCGAATACTAAGCCTGGCATGTATGCCTCTGACTACCACACTAGTCACTCCATTTTATCACACAAGGCCAAGTATTTCTATCATTTGCCAATGATGTGTGTGACTTAAGCTAATGACACCCTCAAAGAGAGTTTGTTTGTTTGTTTGTTTGTGTTTTATAGGGCAAACTGTAAGGGCTAAATTGATGTACGTACAACCCTTCCTGTTCTGCCTGATCATTAAGTATCCTGCATGTGGTTTAGTAACAACTTATCAAAACCCCTGAAATAAACAATGTAAGGGGGAAGAATTAATTTGCACTCACGATTTGAGAGCAAGAAGGACATCATGGTAGCAGAAATAGGTGCCTGTGACTACTCAGTATGCTAGGAAGCAAAGACCTTGAGACAGAACCTACCATCTGGTCCCATGTCCTAAGGGTTCAACCTTGCCCTGCCCCCTAATAGTACCACTAGCTAGAGAAGAAGTGTTTATGGACATGAGCCTATAGGGGGAGCACATCAAATTCAACCATAACAGTCATCTTCATGGTCATCTTACAAAGAAAAATGTATTTATTCTTATTTATTCTAAACTTCAGAAAGCCTCATAGTCTTGTAGCTCTAACACTATTCAGAAGTTCAAAGTTTCTTTTAAGACTGAAGACAATTTCTTAACTGTATATTCCTATACACTAATAAAGCAAGTCACGTTCCTGGTGCAGGATATTTGATCACACTGTGAACCCCAAGAGTGTGTACTGGAAAAACTTGTTTCTAGTTGTGGTGTGGCTCAGTCCTTGCACACACTTTTAATCCAATAGTATTCTGTAAACAAGATCAAATAAAGTCAATCATAGGTCAAGAGCCAGAGTAAGCTGCCAGCTCAATATATAGTAAAATTCATCCCTCTTTGCACTATGGCTGTAGTAGCTTCCAAGGCTTGATCGGTGATGCCTGAGAAAATATTTCCCTGGGTAGCCATTTTGGAATAGGGTACCCTGAAGGTTCTCTCTTCCTAGATGTTGTCTTTTTAAAGGAGCCTTTGATGGGTGTGGTCACACTCTCAAGGAATCTTTCCTATGACCATAAGTGCAAACTGGTGTTTTCTGTTTAACTGAGCTAATTTCCATAATAATTACTTTGAAGCTTTAAATTCAATCATGCCCCTTGTTTATGCAAACTGCACATTTTCATATCTTTTTTTCCTTACTGTAAATCTGACTAAAGGCAGTGTGCAATAACCATACCACATAAAGGGAAAATAACTGACATTATATAATTTTAAAGTTCCAAACAATAAAATCAAGAACTCAACAAATAGCTTAACAATCAAGATAACCCCCTTTTTCAAAAAGAAGGAGAAAAAATCAATAGAATGGAAAGAAAACTATGAAAAGGAGTTAAGAGACATGTGGCATAGGGAAACGTCCAATATATAAAATTAGAACCCTGAGAGAGACAGAGAGATGAGGATAGAGGGAAAAGGGAGAGAAGGGAATAGGGAGGGAGGGAAGGACAGAGGGAGGGAGGGAGGGAGGAAGGGAGGGAGGGAGGGAGGAGGAGGAGAGAGAGAAAGGGAGAGGAAGAGGGAGAAGGACAGAGAGAACAAGAAAGTGCACACATCTTCATGAGCATCACAGGGAATGTTGTATCTCAAATGTCTTACTCACTCTGCGCTCTTGTTTTGATTTGTTTCGCTCATTAGTTGCTCTGCGGTTTCTTTGGTTTATGAGGACTTTAGTATGGAATGGAACAGGACCCTGAGACTGGGTTTACTGAGTTCTGTCAACTTTAATGCTAACTTCAACTTTGTGCTGGACTCTGTAGAGCTTCCTAATTAAACAGATTGAACAATCAAGGCAGCGTTGCCACAGGCAGCAGGAATATTCCCCAGGCATAACCTTCGGTGAAAAGATTCGCTCATTTCAACTTCTCTGTGGTCCTACCTCCTTATATTCCTACTTGATGAGCTTTCTATCTGTCACAAAGAACAAAACAGAAGGTAGAAAGAATAGAAGTTTCTTTTAATAATTACAATGTCTTTATTGCACCAGGAGAGATCAAGAGGGACACTGAAAGTCACAACTGATGTTTCTGTCCTTCTTAGGAATGGCTTCCACAGGTCCATGCTAACTTCTGCCCAGGGCTGTGTGACTCGGGACTCTGTGCAGAGTACATCAGTGGTGTGTTCCTAGGACATACAAATATTGGACTTAATGCTGGGGAAAATGTTTGAATAGAGGCCTGATTCTGAGTTCAAGGGGTCCAGAGCCATGACTCTGTTTCTCTGGGAGTGGGAGGCAGTGTCTTCAGAGGACAGGCCCTACCAGTGGGCTGGATAACAAGAATCGCAGCAGAGACTATGACACTGCAGCTTACAGCCACACACACTCAGCTTCTGCACATACAAATGGCAGCATTTATCTTTGGAGAAACTCTCAGCTCAATTGCTTCCTGAAATTTGTCATTTCCCATTATGTAGAGCTTTTAAGTGGTATATTATTCTGTCAGAAATATGGCTTTATCAACTAATAATGCTTCACTATCCTTCATGTGAGTCCTCCCTATGTCGCATGCAAGTGAAGAAGCCCATTTACAACCACATACTTTGAAAATGAATCTTTTTGGCAAACAAATATGTTCAATCTCAATATTTAATGATCTAGAATTAAAACCGAACTTTTCAAGATTGGGTGAATTATATTCAAACAGCAGTATTATATTTCAAAACATTTGTATGGCTTTTAATTAGAAAGGCAAGAAGGAATCCAGACAATGATCCAGAGACAGCCTTTGTCAATTAAGACATATTCTGTCTCAGTGCCTTTGTGACTGCCATTGTTTCCTGTATATACCAAATATATTTTGTCAACAAGAAGTAAGTGTAAAATTACTAGAGAGGTACGTTATTCCACTTCTAAGAAATCTTTGAAAGCTGGTGTTTTACACTTACTGAACATTTCCAGTCAAACCACTCTATTATAACTACACTCAGTAGTTAGAAAGGAGCTACCTTACTGGGCAGTCCACCATGATGAAAAGCTTCCATATTCAAAAATCAATACACTTAACAAAAAACGTATGTTATACCTGATCAGCAATTTTCTGTACCAGATGTCTGTATACTAACGTAGGTCACAGAGTACTGTGAACGATGACCATATAGTAAAAGTGATTGTATAGAGCACTGTATAGGATGTCTGCATACTAAGCGATGTCATAAAGAACACTGTAAGGGGCAGCTGCACACTGACAGAGGCCATACCCATGTATGAGATGGCCACATATGGACACAGAGATCATACACAGCATGTATAGGAAGATTGCATACGAAATGTGGTCTTAAAGAACACTGTCCTAGGTTCAACTTTTAAAAAAACTTTCTTCTTCTCTTTTCAGTCTTCCTTCTTGTTTTTGTTTTTTGTTGTTGGGGGTGGTTTTTTGGGTTTTTGTTTTTGTTTTTGTTTTTATTTTGTTTGGGTGTTTTGTTTTGAGATAGCATCTAACCACTAGTCAAAGCTGAACTTGAGAAATTTCCGACTCAGCCTCCACAGTGCTAGGCCATAAGCTTAATTTATACTTACAAATTAGTAAGGAGTATGTCTGGTGGATTTTGATTTTTGGGATAGGGTTTCTCTGTGTAGCTGTCTTGGATTTGCTTTGTAGACCAGACTGGCCTCAAACTCACAATGATCCACCTGCCTGTGCCTCCCTGAGTGCTGGGATTAAAGGCATGTGCCACCATGCCCAGGATCTGGTGGCTTTTTAAAAGATACTAAATTTTGCATAATTGTTAATTGCTATATTCACAGCACTAGAAACATGCTAGATAAATATTAGATATTCCAATTTTTTATAAAATAAATGCTATTCTTATTCAGAAGGAATCAATATTTTGAATAAAATCTTAACCTTGCAGTATTTAAACCTATATTCTATTTAGAACACAGACTACCTGCTATTTGCTAAAAGGGGTCATGGTTTAAAAACTGAGCAAAACCTCAAAGAAGGAGATTAAGAAAGGGTCAGCAAATGTTTTCCATAATAAGTTGAACAGCGAGTATTTTAGACTTTGTGAACTGTATATCTGTGTCGTGGCAAATTTGCTCTATGTCACAATAAGTAAGCAAGCAGGCATAGCTGTATTCCTGTAAACCACTGTTTACCACAGCAGGCCATGAGCATGACAGCAGTATTTTACCAAACCGTGGTTTATCCTGTTTTGCAAGTACTCAGTTACAGAAAATTTAATCATAGCAAGAACCTGTGAGTGAACCTAGAGAAGAGATGGGGAAAGCCTATGCAGAGAAATGCTCAAAATTAAATTTTCACAAGCTGTATGCAGTTCTATATAGCACCAACAGATAAAAGTAGAGAAGACTTGGACACATCAGAAAGTCATTGCCAGTAACCCAATAGAAAATGGGCCAAGAATATAAATAGACACATCAAGGAAATGCAAATGACTCTTAAGCACAAAAATGGATGTTCACAATTAAGAGATCATTTTAAACTACGGTGACTTGATTATTCATAAGAGTAGGCAGTGAGAGTGCAACTGAACGCCCCTTTAAAGAGAAATTCAGTAATGTTTATCAAAGTCACAACTTCATATACCTTTACTTAGCAATTCCATGTCTAGGAATCTATCTCTCTCCCTCCCTCTCCCTCTCTCTCTCTCTCTCTCTCTCTCTCTCTCTCTCTCTCTCTCTCTCTCTCCCCTTCCCTCCTCTCTCTGTGTATATGTGTGTTATATGTGTGGCATATGTGCACATGTTTGTGCAAGGGCATGCATCTGTGTACATGGAGGCCAGAGAAGGATGTCGGGTGACCTGCTTTATCATCGTCTGTCTTATTCCTTTGAGATAGGGTATCTCACTGAACCTTAGGTGATCTGACAGCCAATAAGACCCAAGGTTCCTTTCTTCTCTGCCCCCAACAACACTAGGATTACAGACACAGGAAATTGCCCAACTTTTACATGGGAGCTAGGATGCAAACCCAGGTGTTTATGCTCATGTAGCAAACACTCTGATCACTGAGCCAGCGCCCCAGTCTCACCTTCAGGAAAAAAAATTCCCCTAAAGTTATCTATGTTTCATTTCCCAGACACTGTGATAAAATGCTCTGACTACAGCAATTTAGGGGAGAAAGGGTTTATTTGGTGATTACAAATTACAGCCAGTGTGGCAGGGAGCCATAGCAACATGAGCTTGAAAGAACAGGACACATTTCACCCGCAGTCAAGAGCAGAACCAGGAATTGGTGTGCACACACTAGTGCTCAGCTCTCCACTTTCTCTACTCTTAGCCAGTCCAGGAGCCGCTCCCTGTCTCAGGAATAATATCACCCACACTGCACAGGCCTTCTCGCCTCAATTAATCCAGTTAGGAAATTTCTTCACTGGCATGCCCACAGGCCAACCTACACTAGAGATTTTGAGACTGTTCTGAAGTGACTGGACAACATGTCAAGTTGATAATCAAGACTTGCCCTTACAGGAAATAAGGGTTGTTCTTTCAAGAAATGACATAACATACAAGTTTATTCACAACAGCACAGTTACAGCACAACAAAGGCCAGAGTCATTAAAGGCGTGAGGAGTGAAAGAGTATGTATCCTTCACAGAAGAATGAAGGCATTCATGGAGTACCAACACAAAGGAGTCTCTGAAAGCATTTGAAAGAAAACAAAACTACAAAACTGTATACGTAGAATACTACCGTTTATGCCAAACACAGAGGAGGCCAGGGCATAACTATATAGACACAGACATAGCACATATAATGTATGAGCATTGTATACACTAAAAAGCTCTTGGAAGATAAAAATAAATTGGTTTCTTATAAGCTGGGAAAATGGGCGGTTGAGTTTCAAAACTATTCAGAACTGTTCAGAACGCTTTCAAGTTTAAGAAATGGGACCACAATTTTACCAGGAAGTGGTTACAGAATATATTCTCAGAGTCAGGAGTCCAAATATAATAGAGCAGATATAAGGTTGAATTCTTCGTCTCCCATACATGGGGACTTAAATTCTGATTGGGTTCTTTAAACTACTCGCTAGTACTAGCTGGAACTCAGGAGCAGGGAAAGAAGAGAGCAGAAGAGAAATGTGGTAGTGTATGGACCAGCCCTCACGTACACACAAGAACACTAGCCAATCGGCACATCTGTTTTCTTTTTCTTAGTCCTTGGGGCCCCCTTCCATATCTCCTCCTCCCTGCCAGGTCTCATGCTCACATTCCTTTCAGGGTCAAAAAGCATCATCATACCATGGGTGGCCAATGTTCCTGACCATGACTTCAATAAGTCTTGACAAGGACCCAAAAGTGACTTCCCCACTTTGAGAAGCTTATCTACAAATGGATTGTTATTCACTCCACTTTAGTTTTTATTTAGAGTTATTATTTACAAACAATTATTTTAACTATGCAACACTGAGTTTATTATCAACCAGCTGTTTTATCCTTTCCTTTAAAAAACTGGGGCATTCCCTCCTCCCCCGGGGTCCTGCAAACCCTCTCACATGCCTTTTTCTCAAAGATTACCAACTGAGTTTCTTTGATCAGAGTCATGATCTAGCAGCTGCCTTGGATTTTTGATCTGAGCCGCTGTAAAGGCCCAAGTGCTCTTCATAAAATCCCTCTCGAACTTGAATTCATTTTTACAGATTTTCAGTTTATCTTGCTTGAAGATCATTCTTCTCCACAGGGGAGGAAAAATCAAAGCAAAATCAAAGTTGGGCAGCACTGCCTTGCTGCTCTTGTTTGTGAAACGCTGCAGCATCTGTCCCAGGCTGGCCTGGCTCGCTCTGAATGGCAAATGCAGCTTGCAACGTCCTTTCAACTCTTCTGAACATGTTCCAATAGGACCAGAATGCTGTCGAAGAAAATAGCTCTCATCTGCTCTCTCCTGTGGGTTTTTTATTTGTAATCTTTTGAGGTGAGTTCATAATATTGATTCCCATAATTTTCATAAGAAAAAGTCCACTGTCGTATTACTGATCATGTGCACAGACACACATTCTAGAAATCCATTTTGAGACAATAGAAATCATCATAGGGAAGCCAACATATCATCTGTAGCCTTAATCACTCTAATGGTCTCTGTGACTTGTCCCTAACTATAGCAAAATGCCTAGTAGGAACACCATGCCTCCAGAATGTTTCCGTGTATATATATATGTGTGTGTGTGTGTGTGTGTGTGTGTGTGTGTGTGTGTGTGTATTGTTGTTGTTGCTGTTGTTGTTGCTGCTGCTGCTGCTGCTGTTGTTTCTGCTGCTGCTGCTGCTGTTGTAACCAAAGTACTGTGGTCTTTCTGCTTCTCTCTGGAACCCTCTTTCCTTCTGTTTTTATACTTCATTAACATAAAAGGTCAACAGGCTTTTTGTTCCTTTATTTTTATTTCCCTATGGGAGTTCATATGTCTAGCCAAAAGGATAATATATTTGGCCTTAGAAAATGGCTAGGTCTTTAACATTTTTACTCATTCTTTTTGGCTCTCTAAGGGTTTTTGCATATGACTATCAAAGTGTAAGAAAGGAATTTTTTTAAAAGTCTCATGAAAAATAGGTCTTTAAAATCAAGCTAAAATTAGATGAAGGGACAGTTGGAACAGATTATCAGAAAAAAATGACCCTTCCTTCTCCTATGATCTCTCAGCTGGAAAAACGTCACCAAAAAGAACCATAGCCACTCATTTTTAGCTCAGAGAACCTGTCCTGGCCTTCTGTGCAGTATCTCTCTGGTATACTGGCTGCCATTCTGCCCATCAACTGGGTTGAGGCTCTCTATCTTTTCTCTTTCCTCTAGTACAAGTGACTTTCCGAATTCTAAGATTTCCAAAAAAAAAAAAAAAAAGAAATATCAGTCTCTAAGCACTTTACTTCAACATTCCAAACTCAAGAAGTTGGAACTGCATGCAATGTACTTACTCAAAAACAAACAAACAACAACTGGGTATAAACGTCAAAGCAGGAGTGTCAATACTATGTACAAATAAATTAGACTTTTAGCTTGATTTTATTAGAAAGTAATTTTTCTTTTAATTTCTTCTCTTCTCACAGTGGATACTTCATACTTAAATCCTTACTTTTTCTGCTTTCCATTCATTCTCTTTATCCATCTCAAGGACAACCTAGGCTAACCTAGTCAGGCATGACACAAAAACAAGAGTGGCCAAGTTAAATCAAACTGGGGCTTTGATATCCTCTATTTCCTAGGAAGTCACATTAACCACTTCTTAATCCAAATTTTAATTCCCCTAAGCACCTCTGTATTTTATAAAAAGGAATATAAATACAAGAGTTAATAAACATCCCCAAATAAAAAGCAATCAAGTTTGGAGAAAAATTGATGACTAGTATTGTTACAAAGGACAAATCTACCATCTTTTGCTTGCAGTGGACTTAGAAATAATTAAATTGGCATGTCACACATCTGGGCACCTTGTTTTTTTGGCCCGGATGAGCTTTTCTGTAGACAGCAACTCTGCCCTCTGTTTTATAATAAGCAGTTGCACAGGTCACTTTGGATGGGGGGAACCTGTTTTTGCTCAACACAATGATGCTTCCAGATCCAAGGTGTGTTCCATCTCCTAGGACCCCATGCCCACTTACAATCCCAGAGACCAGAAGCCACCAAGGAACAACAAAGCTTGTCAGCAAGGGTGTGGGCTGCCCCCAAGCCATGTGGACCAGATTTCCCTCATCCCCAGTGTGCTCCGCTCCCCATCTCCTGGGCACACTCAATTTCCCCAGCCACATCACCATCTGCAGTCTCAGAGACAGGCAACAATCATGGAACAACAATCCTGGAGACCAGCAGCCATCAGGGAATAGCACCAACCAAAAGGGAGCAGCAGAGACAGACAATCATCAGAATCCAATAGCTCCCCACCATCCCCATTTCCTGGAGACCATCTCCAACTGTAATCCCAGACACCAACAGCCATCAGAGACTACCAGTTCTCCCTGTATCTCCTGAGGCCTGCTATCACCTAGGAAAACTAGAGGTCTACTACCACCCAGGACTACCAACTCTTCCTATAATATTAGAGGCCTACAACCATCAGGCACCGACAGACTTACTTACCAACACCAGGGTCAACCATATGGCAAGAGGTCAGGGTAAGAACACAAGCAACAAAATCCAGGGTCATATGGCACCTCCAGAACCAAGCCATCTTGCTGCGGCAAGCCCTGAATACCCTAACACACCTGAAGCACAAGGAAATGATCTTAAATCTGATGTTATAAAAATGATAGAGGTATTGAAAGAGGAAAAGAAACTCTCAAAGAAATACAGGAAAATACATTCAAAGAGAAGAAATAATTCAATAAATCCCTTAAGGAAATACAGGAAAATAAAATCAAACAGGAGAAGGAAATAAATAAAACTATTCAAGATCTGAAACTGGAAATAGAAGCAATAAAAAATGCATAATCTGAGGCAATCCTAGAAATGGAAAACCTAGGGAAGAGAACAGGCACTATAGACACAGCATCACCAACAGAGAATCTCACAGTTATAGAAGATATGATTGAAGAAATCAGTACATCAATAAAAGAAAATGCTAAATCTAATAAGTTCCTGACACAAAACAAACAAGAAATCTGGGACACTATGAAAAGACCAAATCTAAGAATAATAATAGGAATAGAAGAAGGAAAAGACTCCTGCTTCACAGCCCAGAAAATATTCTCAACAAAATCATAGAAGAAAACTTCCTCAACTTAAAAAAGAGATGCCTTTAAATATACAAGAATCTTACAGAACACCAAATAGATTGCACCAGAAAAGAAAATCATATCGCAACATAATAATCAAAACACTAAATTTACATAACAAAAAAAGAATATTAAAAGCTGCAAAGGGAAAACACCATGTCACATATAAAGGCAAACCAATCAGAATTATACCTGCATATAGCAACAGAGACTATGAAAACCAGAAGGAAGTGTCTGGGCAGATGTCACGCAGACACTAAGAGACCACAGATATCAGACCAGACTACAATACCCAGCAACATTTTCAATCATACCGATAGAAAAAAAAATCCCATGACAAAATCAAATTTCAACTGTAGCTATCCACAAATACAGCATACAAAAGATAATAGGAAAATACCAACCCAAGGAGGATAACTACACCCATGAAAACACTGGAGATAATTAACCACACATCCTCAAAAACCAAAAGAAAGGAAGCCCACATACTTTCTACCACCAGCACCAAAAAAATAACATGAATTAACAACCTCTGGTCATTAAAAATCTCTCAACATCAATGGCCTCAACTCCCTGATAAAAAGACACAAGATAACAGAATGAATGACAAAATAGAACCCATCATTCTGCTGCATACAAGAAACACACCTCAGCAATAAAGATAGACATTACCCCAGAGTAAGGACTGAGAAAAGGTATTCCAAGCATATGGACTCAAGAAACAAGCTGGAATAGCCATTCTAGTATCTAATAAATAGACTTTCAACCAAAATTAATCAAAAGAGATGAGGAAGGACACTTCATAGTCATTAAAGGAAAAATACACCAAGATGATGCCACAATCTGAACATCTATGGCCCAAACACAAGGGTACTCACATTCCTAAAAGAAACATTAATAAGCTTAAATCACACAGTGAACCCCACACATTACTAGTAGGAGATTTCAATACCCCACATCAACCAATGGGAAGATCACTGAGGCAGAAACTAAACAGAGAAATAATGAAACTAATAGGCATCATGAATCAAAGGAACCTAACAGATATTTATAGAACATTTCACCCAAACACAAAAGAAAAAACTTTTTTCTCTGCACCTTACAGAACCTTCCCCAAAACTGACCATATACTCAATCACAAAGCAAACCTCAAGAGATACAAAAAGATGGAAATAATCCCTTGCATCTTATCAGACCACCACAAATTAAAGCTGGAACTCAACAAAGTCAGAAACAATAGAAAGACTACAAACTCATAGAAACTGAACAACTCCCTACTCAATGACTACAGAGTCAGGAACGAAAGGAAGGAAGAAATTAAAGACTTTCTATAATTCAATTAAAATGAAGGCACAACATACCCAAACTTATCAGACACAATGAAAGCAGTGCTAAGAGGAAAGTTCATAGCATTAAGTGCCTTCATAAGGAAATTGGAGATATCCCATACTAGCAACTTAAAAGCATAACTGAAAGCTCTAGAACAAAAAGAAACAAACATACCAAATAGGAATAGATGAAAAAAATAATCAAGACAGGGATGTAATCAATAACTTAGAAACAATACAAAGAATCAATAAAACCAAGAGCTGATTCTTTGAAAAAAACCAAGAAGATAAACAAATCCTTAGCCAAATTGATTAAAAGCCACACACACACACACACACACACAGAGAGAGAGAGAGAGAGAGAGAGAGAGAGAGAGAGAGAGAGAGAGAGAAGAGAGAGAGAATCCAAATTAACAAAATCAGAAATGAAAAGGGGGACATAACATCAGCCACTGAGGATATATAAAGAATCGTTAGGTTATACTTCAAAAGCCCATATACCACAAAATTGGAAAATCTAAAATAAATGAATAATTTTTGTGTTAGATTTCATTTATCAAATTTAAATAAAGATCAGGTAAACAGTTAAGACAGTCCTAGAACCCCTACAGAAATAGAAGCAATCATCAAAAGTCTCCAAACCAAAAAAAAAAAAAAAAAAAAAAAAAAAAAAAAAAAAAAAGCCAAGGGCCAGATGTTTTTAGCACAAAATACCAGAAATTCAAAAAAATATAATACCAATACTCCTCAAACTATTCCATAAAATAAAAACACAATGACCATTACCAAACTCATTTTATGAAGTCACAGTCACCCTGATACCTAAAGTGCACAAAGACACAACAAAGAAAGAGAATTTCAGACCAAGTTCACTGAAAATACTCAATAAAATACTGGCAAATTGAAGTCAAGAACACATCAAATAAATCATTTACCGTGATCAAGTAGGCTTTATCTCAGGGATGCAGAGATGGCTCAACATACAAAAATCCATCAATGTAATCCACAATATAAACAAGCTGAAAGAAAAATATCACGTGATAATCACATTAGAAGCAGAAAAGCCTTTGACAACATACAACACCCCTTCATGATAGAAGCTTGAAGAGATCATAGATACAAGGCCCATACTTAAACATAATAAAGGCTACATACCCAAGCCAGTAGCCAACATCAAATTAAATGTAGAGAAACTCAAAGCATTCCGCTAAAATAATAGATAAGACAAAGCTGTCCACTCTCTCCATATTTCTTCAATATAGTACATTAGTGTTACATAGTAGTTCTACAATATAGTTGTACAATATAGTAATTCTAAGTAGAGAAATAAGACAATGAAAGGAGATCAAGGGGATCTAAATAAGAAAGGTATTGCTATTCGCAGATGACATAATAGTATATACATAAGCGACCAAAAAAAAAAAAAAAGAAAGAAATCCGTCAGAGAACTTCAACAGCTGATAAATACCTTTAGCAAACTGGCCAAATACAAAATTAAATTTTAAAAAATCAATAGCCCTTCTGTACACAAATAATGAATGGACTGAGAAAGAAATTAGGAAAACTACACCCTTCACAATAGCCACAAATAAGATAAAGTATCTAGGTGTAACTCCAACCAAGCAAGTCAAAGACAGTCCCCATGGCCCAGCTCAAGTCCAAGTGTATCAAAGACCTCAACATAAAAGCAGGTACACTAAATATATTAGAAGAGAAAGCAGGGAAGAGCCTTGAACTCATTGCCATAGGAGACAACTTCCTGAACAGAACACCAATAGCTCAGGCTCTCAGATCAACAATCAATAGATGGGACTTCTTGAAACTGAAAACCTTCTGTAAGGTCAAGGACACTATCAATACAATGAAACTACAGTCTAAAGATTGGGAAAAGATCTTCACCAGTCCTACATCTGACAAAGGGCTAATATCCAAAATATATAAAGAACTCAAAACATTAAACACCAACACACAAAATAACCCAATTAAAAATAGGGCACAGAGCTAAATAAGAACTCTCAAAAGAGAAATCTTGAATGACAGAGAAGCACTTAGGAAATGCTCAAAGTCATTAATCATTAATGAAATACAAAGCAAAAGGACTCTGAGATTCCATCTTACACCCATCAGAATGGCTAGGATCAAAAACTCAAGTGACAGCACCTGCTGGTGAGGATGTGGAGAAAGGGGTATGCTCCTCCATTGCTGATGGGAGTGCAAACTTGTACAACGACTTTGGAAATCAATCTGGCGCTTTCTCAGAAAATTGTGAATAGCTTTACTTCAAGTCCCAGCTATACCACTCCTGAGTATATATTCAAAATACTCTCTATCATAAAACAGGGACACTTGTTCAACTATGTTTGTAGCAGCTTTATTTGCAATAGCCAGAATCTGGAAACAACCTAGATAGCCCTCAAGTGAAGAATGGATAAAAAATAAATTAAAAACTGTGCTACATTTATACAATGGAATGCTATTCAGATATTAAAAAGAAATAAATCATGAAAATTTCAGGTAAATGGATGGAATTAGAAAAGATCATCCTGAGTGAGATAACCCAGAACCAGAAAGACTCATTTGGTATGCACTAATTCATAAGTGGCTTTTAGCCAAATAGTACAGGATAAACATACAACAATGCACAGACCCAAAGAAGATAAGTAACAAAAAGGATCTAAGAGAGGATGCTTAACCATCACACAGAAGGGGTAATGGAATAGACAGAGGTAGTGGATAAAGAGAGGGAACAAGGTAAGAGAGGAAACACAGAAAGATATGAGGGTGGAGGTCAGACACGGGGAGAGAGGGGCGGAAGGACAAAAGGCCGATAGAGAAAAGAAACTGTGGGCAGGTGCATCTCTGTGACAAGCTGGAGATCTAAGTCAGGATAGGTTCCAGGGGTTGGGGGGAGGGGATATGAGAAGGACTCTAGCAGAGACTCTTAGCATCGGGAACCATGGATGCTGAAGAGGATGGGGCAGGCACCAACCCACCCAGAAAAACTTCAACTCAAAACTCACTCTGCCTACAAGATGTGCAGGGATAAAGATAGAGCAGATAGATCAGAGACTGAGGGAATGTCCAACCAATGCCTAGACCAACCCAAGACCCACCCCATGGGAGAGAGCCAACCACTGACACTATTTTTTATTGCATACTGTTATCTTGTTTTTTAAGTAATTTATTCAGATTACATCTAATTTGTTATCCCCTCAAGTGTATCTTCCCATTCTGCCTCCTTCTTTCATCCTATTCCCCTCTCCCAGGTCTGTGACAGAAAGAGATCTTGTCCCCCACTATAAGATCACAGCCTATCAGGTCTCTTCTTGGTAGCCTGTTTGCTCTTCCTCTGAATGTCACTAGGTCTCCCCACCAAGGGGAAGTGGTCTAATGGAGACACCAGAATTCATGTCTGAGTCAGTCCCTGCGCTCCATACAATTGTGGAGAATGTGCTGTCCATTAGTTACATCTGGATAGGGGTTCTAGGTTTACTGCATGCATTGTCCTTGGTTGGTACAGCAGTTTGAACTGACCCATCTGGGTCCAGATTTGCCAGCCTTAATGGTCTTCTTGTAGGTTTCTAGGACCCTCTGGATCCTTCTATTTCCCCATTCTTACTTACCTCTCTCCTGATACTATTAAGGATACTCTGCTATGCTTGCAGACAGGGTCCTAGCAGAGTTGTTTTCTGAGAGACTCAACCCAGCAGTGGTACAAACAGATGCTGAGATCCAAAACCAAACATTAGGCAAAGCAGAGAGACTCTAGTGAGACAGTCAGGGGAATGAGAAAAAGACCTGGAGAAGACAGAAGCTTCACAAAAAGACCAGTAGAGCCAACTGACCAGAGTCCCAGAGGGGCCTGCTGAGACTAAGGTACCAACCAAGGACCTTGCATGGAGTGGACATAGGCCCCATACAAGGATTTGGCCGATGGGTAGCTCAAGCTTCATGTGTGCTCGCTATTGAAGGACTGTCTCTGGCATGGACTCTCTTGCCAGCTTTTTTATCACTTCCTCCTGGCAGGACTGCCTTGCCAGGCAACAGGGGAAGAGGCATGCTCAGTCCTGATGCGACTGATGAGCTGGGGTGGATGGGTAGGGGGTTCCCCCTTTCTTAGGAATAAAGGGGGGGGTGGTGAAGAGGGAAGGAGGGTGGGACTTGGAGTTGAGGAGGTTTGTGGCTACCACCAGGATGTAAAGTGAATGAATAAACAAATAAACAAACATGGAGGAATGAAAAGAGGCCACACCAGGTAGTGAGGGCCTCATTCTTGCAGGCTTGGGGCTTGTATTTTTTTTTTCTCTCCATGTCTTCCCCACCCTTTGCCACCCTGGAGTGAGCAGTTCCAGGAAAGGGGTGTGCTTTGCTTAGAAGCCCATTTTACACATAAGTCAACCTAAGTAGACATAAGATGCAAGAACATGTACAGGGGTTAAGCATCTGTGAATCTGAAACTTATACTATGGAAAGAGCAATATCGAGCGTTCCTCAATGCTCCTCTGGTGAGAAAGTCCCTGAAGCTGGTTTAAATTAATCCAGCTACAGATCATCATCACCTATTTATTGTTCTCTGCACCTGTTTTGGGTGCCCTCAACCTGGACCACGTGAAGGGACTGTCTTTACATCCCTTGTCACTCACCTGCACCACTGTCTTTACATCCCTTGTCACACACCTGCACCACTGTCTCTACATCCCTTGTCACTCACCTGCACCACTGTCTTTATGGCTTGGACAGAGTGACCACTGTTACATATTGGTTTTGCACGTCTTATTTTGGAGAGACCTATTGATCAGATCCTCCTGGAGCTGGCCTCCTGCCTAACAACTCAACTCCTGGAGATAAGAGGCTGATGGGTGACAGGGGCCCTTATGCTTCTATTCTTCGGGCATCGAATGCATTTCTTTCTGTGTCCTTTGTCTCTTGTGTCTTGGTTTGACTAAGTAGGAGGAGAACTGACCCACTTTCTGGGATACAGGATGAGAAAACTGCAAAGGATTCTAGTTCAAATGATACTAAGAAAAACAGGGTCTCCCTGCTTGTCTTACTGCAAATAAAACAATGTGCTCTGTTAAAAGGCTGTGCTTTTTTAGCTCTTGTGTCATATTATAGTGCATTTAAGCATTATTTGAAGCAAACAAACACAATTTTATTTCAAGTTTAGTGAAAAGCCATGAAAATTATATTTTCTTTCAAAATCATCACAGCTTCAAGACAATTTAGGATGCATATTATACGTGAGTTGGTTAGCTTTCTCATAGGATAGGACCCCATTTGTCCACATTATTACCAAGAACCTGGCCAAGTAGCTGGGAATATAGTAGAAAAATAGCAAATTCTTCACTATGTCCACATTGTGGCCACTATCTTGTATAATGGTGAAGTCCACTCCACAGTGTAATATAGATGCTGAGTTATCTTCTAATCTCTTAAGGCCAAGGACAGAAACTGCTTTGGTAGGAGGCAGCAGGAGTCACATCACATACATAGGGCACCAGGCCCTCATCTTCCTGGAAACAGACCTTTTCAGATAGCAAAGCTTTAAGGTTTAGTATCCAATGCCCTCTGAACCTAAATACATGGCTCAGCACATCCATGTTTCTCCTGACACTCTGGGTTTTCTCATTGTGTCTCAGGCCTCCATGGCTAACTTAGAAAGGTACAACTTTTTTCACCTCCCTCTGACATCTGCCAAGATTCTCACTTTGCTTGTGCTCCCTTTTTTTCTCTCAAACTCTTGAGCTTTCTTATGCATAGAGCTTAAAAATTATTTTATTAATGAGACTAAGGGCCCCTTAAAGGAACCTCAGTTTCCGCAGTAACACCTGGACCTTATAGGAAAACACATAACTGTTCAAAAGTATCAGTGGAGGAGGCTGACAAATAAAAATAGAGTCCCAAGCTCTCTCCTACTGACCATGCCCCTCCACATCTGCCACATCTGTCTTCACATTTTGCTGCATATCTCTCGTCCCAGACTCCATTGCTTTTCTTGACTGTGCCCACCTCACTACAACCCAACTACCTACAAGGAAACTCTGGATTTGTCACTATAGGAATTGAGTAAAGATGTGGCAAATCTGATCTAAGATGAATCCTGAGCATAAAACACACCATACTTTCAAGAATAAGGTTTTTAATGATGACTTAATAAAAGAATCCTTAATTAATGTACACAGACACATATGCTCAGACACTACATTGTGTTAAATAAATATGCTGAACAGTAATATGCTAGGTTTTTAAAATATACTGAATTAAATAAAATTATTGTTAAAATTTACCTCACATGTTATATGCTTTTTGATGTGACTACTAGAAAATTCAAAGTCATATGTTGTTAGCACATTGTTTCTACTTGACAGTGCAGATCTAGCACCTGGGGCCCTCAGCTTCCAAAAGCAACACGTGATAGTTAAGGTGATGTATTAAATGCAATGATTTTTTTTTAAACCCCAGAGATGAAGTATAAAATCCCATGAAGAAGGGTGTATGAATTGAGTATCAACTATATTGTTGTTTCTATAGAGCCTTCCCACTGCTGTTCAAGGAACTGTGAAGTTATCCTAAACTAAGTTCAGTCAAGGTGAAAGTCTGTGCAGGGTGCTGTATTCTCATGAGCTCAAACCTTCAGATGGGTTGCAGAAGAAGTAGTCACCTTCGGAACAGAATTACACACAGCTTTCTATTTAATCCAACACAACTGAGCACCTTGTCGTTCTTCAGACACGTTCCTAAGTGATGCTGTGCCAAGATACAGTGAGTCCTGATGTTAAATTCTGTTTCTCATTTTCAGACATTTTTGAAAATAAACACTTATTGGGATCAACAAAACTGCCTTGACTCAGTGTAGATCTTTGGTGTAGGTGGGCACAGGGTTAGAAGTCAAATACGTTTCTTAATATCATCTACCTGAGGCAAGGCCAATTTAATGCAGTATATGCAGCCAGCTCAGATCCCAGAAGCTCTACAATATTTTAATTTTTTAATTAAAAAATACCCTAAGATTAATGAACTTGACCTGGATTATTCTCGTCTTTAAAGTGTTATGTTCATGAAATATAACGTCAATATTCTAGGGAAAGGGGGGGTCCACACAGGTACGAATCCTGAGGGCTTAGGAGAGTCGGGATGCAATTGTGTAGCAGAGTGGGTTTCCAAGAGTGTTTTCAGTCTCTCTATGGGTCAGTTCATTATCAGTTAGCGAGGATGAAAGTGGTACTTACATCACTGACGAGGCGTAGGTACAGTCTCTGAGCGCTGCAATGTGCCTTTTTCCCTCCTAGGCATTCTGAAGGAGCCTGCTTTCTTAAGGTTAGTACTGGTCATGTGATCAACTCTGCTGCGTCATTTCCAGGTGGGTACACTTAATGGCAGGTGTTGATACTCAACCTGTCTGTAGTCAGCCTTAGTGATGACGGCAGGAAGCAGTGACAGGAAAACGTGACACAATGAAAGGGAGGTTGGCATGCCAGGCTGAAACCTAGAGTGGTTTTTTCCTGGAGGGCTACCTTGTGGCTCCAAAAGACTTTCTAGAAGTAAGAAACAGCATTAGATGTGCTAAACCCCTAGAACTGAGGGCATTTGCTACTTCTAGTAGCACTTAGGTGGAGTGAGTTGATTAAATAAGGTCACACACGTTAACAATACATAATGATCAGAGGAGGTTGAGGACATGTCATAATGTAGCGTAAACAATAGCTTCTGCTCTATGCTTCACTTACAGTCTCGGCTCTAATCAACAATGGTTAGTTGTGGTCTTGCTGCTATTGTTTGTGCTTAAATCTTACCTACCTGATGTGTAACCGTGTCATCCATATTGAAGCACTTAATGCCTGAAGGGAGCACAGAGATTTTAGGACTCATAAAGTAAACCAAGCATCTCAGAAAGTTCCACCTTGCGAGGTTCTAAGCAGAGTAAGCAATGCTGGGGCAAGGGCCCTCTTCAAGCACTGAGCTGCCTGCAGCTGTCTAGGGCCCTGCAGGGATGCGGCTTTTGTGAGTTGTCACGCATGCAGGAGCCTATGGTTGCATCACCCAGGCTTCTGTAAGTCCCCACAGTATACTCACTAGGTTAGACTTGGCTGGACGTCTTTCTTTTGTCTGTCATGTGTGTCCAACCTGGGGTGAATATGTGTTTGTTCAGGACTCCCCAAGAAAAGTCACACAACCTTATTTAATGACTAGAGCCCTATGAGATCAACTAGATTTATGTAGGTTCTTCTAGTGTGATAAATAACTGCCAAAGTCCAGAGTTCGGACACAGGAGCTGCGTATCCATCCTTGTGTAAAGCCGGTTGCAGCAGCGCTGCCCCAGGTTTTAGTTCATCAATGCCAGCCTGCTTCAGCTGTTTTCCTGACAATTCCTCCTGCCATGACTCACTAAGGCTGCGGACAAAAGAGGTGGAGTAGTGCCCCCCCCCCCCCGCCCTTAAGTGTCCCATTTAGAAGTGACACAGCAAAGTTGCTTGTGAAAGTAACTTCTGATTTACCAGATGTAATTGTCTTCCCGAGCCTTACTGCCTCCGTCTGCTAAACCAGGCCTAGTCCTGGAAGCTTCTAGCGTCTCTACAATGTAATTTAGGCCTAGGATGTTTTCAGCCTCTGAGACTTACTGCTGAATAAGCTCACCCTTTCAAGCTCTTTCTGAACTCTGGCTGACTGGTTTAACTCAGCTGTTCTGGCACAAACTACTCCCCAAACTGGCTTCTCTCAGATTCTGACTGAATTGCTCTGCTTGGCCTCAACTAACTCTAACAATCTGTTCTAATCTTCTGGCTCTTCTCCTTCTCTGCCTCATCTGCCTTCACCTGTGTCTAGCTTGTTCTTGCTCTACAACCTTTCTCTGTACAATTGTTCCAGTAAAACTTCCCCTCTTCTCTCTCTCTCTCTCTCTCTCTCTCTCTCTCTCTCTCTCTCTCTCTCTCTCTCTCCCTCCCTCCCTCCCTCCCTCTCTCTCTCTCTCTCTCCCCTTGCTGCTTTCTCAGGTGGTTTTCCTTTCCTCTCTGTTGATTGAGTAGATCCTATTCTGTCAAATCTTTCTTTGATTTGTCACTTTGCCTGTCTCTCAATTAGACATTATGTTCAAGCATGGGTGATACCTTCTACACACTGACTTTATCTTTATTGTTTAGGGTTAAAGGTGTACACTAAGGGTGTGTTTTACTCCAGCCAGAGTAGCCATGTTGCTGATTAAATAAAATTCCTCTACAGTTGCTCTTGAAACCCTGACTGTCCCTGTATGGAATGTGTTGCCATGACAGGAGTGCCTTGATTTCTTAGTGCAGATTACATCTCAGTGGGCATATGAAGGCAAGCGCCTGACTTTATTCTCATGTAACCTGCAAGTGCCAGTTGGAACTGTCCCTTCTGTTCATCATCAAGGCCAAGTCCCCTCCCCCACTGTCCTGACTATGTGTCCTCTGCTCTCTCTGCCCCAGGATTTTGTAACTTTCTTCCTTGCCTTGAGATGACAGGATGCTTCTCTTCCTCTTGGCAAAGAGCTTAGGTAGGGCCCAATTCATAAAGCACAAAGCAGGACCCTGGAATTTCTGTCATATGCCCCAAGGTTGCAATTGAAGCAGTTTTTACTTACTGACACAAAAGGGTTGTCTCTTCACCACAGGCAGAAGAAGAGGTAGCAATAATGTCCAAGGCGAAGAGAAGGAGTGAAAAGGAGGGAAGGGAAGTTATATTGTGAACATTTGTGTACCCATTCTTTAAATGTGAGAACAGGAGACAGAAACAGGCCAAGCAGATGTCAACAAGAACCTAGAAATTGACCCATTCTGAGTCTTGTCTTTGGCGAGGAATGCCAGCATGTTATGACCAGACACATTGAGTCATGTCCTGATGAAGGCCAGACATGCCAGAAAATGATCTGGCCAGAGGCACTGGTGCTATACACCAGAACCCTCAATCCAGCTACTGTGGCATAAAGATGAGTGGACACCTCATGAGTGGGCCAACTGTACTTCCTGCCCTGATCCTCAAAATGCCTCACCTAGTGTTTACCATCAGCCCTATAAAAAGCCCAGAGTAGCAGTGACCCATTGCTTTTTAGCTTCCAGGACCTGCTCCTACTCATAGCAGCCTGCTTTTTGTATTCTCTTAAGCTCCTGTGTATGTACTCATAATAAACTTTTCTGTAAACTCACCATCCTTGTGGTCCATAAAATTCTTTCAGCAAATTTACAAGGCCAGAAGGACCTAGAGCCACAGATTTGGTGGTATCTTTGTGACCAGGATCTTCCAATACCCTAATTCCTGTTAATCCCATCTGATATTTGAAAGCCTGTCACAGTCAAGGATTCTGCCTTGCACTCATTGCATCAATAAATACATTGTCTGATGTTCATTCAGAATGTATGAGAGGTACTGCATAAAAGATATTACAGATACAATGCATACATATATGTTGTACATATGCTGTATTGTTATTATATATGTGGTATATTTCTGATCAGATGAATTTGAGCAGCTCCTCTAGACAGTTCCCAGAAACTGATGACTAGGTCCCTAAGTACTATATAATTAAAGCAAAGGCATGTGTGAAAATCTACGTGTTTGTGACAGTCAACTGTTACATGGAAAGATGCAGGGACATTAGAACCCTTGCACTCTGCCAGTAAGAACGTTACATTGCATGGCAACAGTAGAGAACACCATATTTATTAGCACCTTAAAATTAAGCCTTGCATCATTAAACAACACGGGAAGACTACTATTGGGTATCTAGGGCAAAGAAATGAAATGTGGAAACCTGATAGGTTTATACATATGTTTATCAAAGCACTGATCACACTAGCCAAGAGACAAAAGCAGCCTGAATGTCCACTGACAGGAATTTTTTTTAAAGTAGCATATACAACATGATATATTATTAAGCATTGAAAATAGAGAAATCCTTGAACCTGCTGCATGACGTAGATAAACTCTGAAGGCAATCTTAAGTGAAATGAAGCCATCAAAAAAGACAATCATATGATTCTAACTATATGCAGAACTTGCAGCAGTCAAAATCACAGAGACAGGAAATAAACTGGTGACTTCTGGGAACTGTTATGAAATGACCAAAGTTATGGAAATGATTGGCAGTATGGTCTTATAGTATTCTGACTGTACTTTACACCACTGACCCATGCACATGGAAATAGTTAACTCATAAATCTTATGTTATGCATAGATTTGTACCAGTGTTTAAAAATTAGAAAGAAAAGCTATTGGCGCCACAAAAGAGATGGAAGCCACCAAGAAAAATCCCCTATGTGAGCTTAATACACCCTCCTGATGGCAAGGCAGGTCAGCAGCCATGAGGAAATGGGGGTGGGGGAGGGGGAACGACGCTAGCCCCAGCATGGTAGCCAAACAATTCATTGAAAGTGCTCTGACATCTAATTTACCTCCAAGTTCCCAAGCACCCAGTGCTTTCCTACTTCAGGAAGAGCGCTTCATTGCAGTGGCTGTTCTGCCTATGCAGTGTGGGAGCTCTCTCCAGCTTCGCTCCAAAGAGGAGGTACAGATGGCAGCATTTCTTTCTCCTTGTGGCCATCCCCTGCCAATCCGTGTGGCTTCCTCTCCAAGACAGCCATGTTGTGTGAATCATGCCTCTTCCCACCCTCACACTTCATCACTTTTCCTGTCTGAGACATATGGAGGCTGTGTATCAGTGTGGGTTCAGCTTCCTATGCCACTGCCAAAGTCAAGGCGAGCTCCTCAACCCAGGGAACTCATCTTCCACCTGTGGCGTTGACTAGGAGGCTGGCTAGGAAGTCTGAAATGCTAAAATAAAAGTGGCATGTGGGCAGACTTTAGCCTGCTCGGACCAGGAACTAATTCAGGTCCTGTTGGCAAAGATACCACGTGTTGAAGTGTACTGCTCAGCATTAAGAACACAAGGCTGTTCAATGTAATGTCAGCTGAGACAGCTAGGAAATATGTCTATCAGTGAAAGATCCATTGAATGCACTATGGAGTATTAAAAGGGGGTTGCTGGTAAGTGCCTTTGTGTATGGTAAAAAGTTCACATCAGAATTGGCAGTGAACCAACTGCGAAAAGGAGATGTATTCTTGCCCATTTTCTAAATATAGCATTTATGCTCCCAGGTCTTACAACTAGTAAGAGTACAAAGTGATACAACCACATGAAACAGGAGGTTTTCCTTCCTTTTATTTTTTTTTCTTTTTTTGTTTTATTTATTTATTTATTTTTTGCTGGTGGTGGTGGTTTGGGGCCGGGGCGGGGGGGGGGGGGGCTTGAGACAAGATTTCACTGTGTAGTCCTGACTTTTCCTGGACTCACTTTGTAGACTAGGCTGGCCTCAAATTCACAAAGACCTGGCTGCCTTTGCCTCCTGAGTGCTGAGAAAGGCTTGAGTCACCATCGCCAAGTTGGGTTATTTTCCAAGGGAGCTTAAAGTATATGTCCATACAAGGAAATGAACAAAACCTTCACAGCCACTGTAGTTACAATACCACACACTAGAGACAACCCATTGATATTAACTGGATAAACATTTTATAATATGTTTATAAAATTGAATATTGTTCTGACATATATACAGAAAAATGTGGCTGAATTTAAAATTATTTTAGTTAAAGCAGGCAACTAAAAGATAAATGATATGGTCTAATTTCATTTGTAGATTATCCTAGAAAATACATGCTGGCCTAAAGTGACAGAATTCAGAATAATAATGATCCAACATTGGTGGCTAAGAAGGTAAGAATGCAGGAAGCAAGACAAAGGGCCCAGGAATCATCAGAGTGATGGGTATTTTTTTCTAGATAGCAGTGTTTTCATGTTACTACATATGTAAATTTCACCAACTCACATGTTTCAGAAATATGTAGCTTTTCATATACCAGATGTCTGTATCATGTACCCATCTTCTCTCAGTTAGACAGGAGCATCACCATCTTGAAGCAGAGAAGCCATCATCAGCTGCAGGAGACTTTCAGGAGGTCCAGCCTCAGGACATTCCATTGTGGATGAAGTGGGACGTTTATAAGCTCAAGAGGCCCACGGGGCCTTCTAAAGATCACCATAGGCTCCTCCCCTCACCAGGATTCTGTAATAGGCAGGCTGAATGATGGACTGAGGTTCCTCAGCAGTATAACTTGCTTGTGCATTGCCAGAGGATGTCCCAGATGCTCTCCATGTGTCACTTATGTTCTGCAAGTACTCCTGCAAGTGACCTCATGGGCTGCTCAGGTTGGACATGGATGGATTCCTCCTCACACCCATCAGTGCTGGAGGTGCTTCTTTATATCTCGCCAGGAACCCTCCTGAACTAAGCATGAGCTACTTTTTAGTGGCTGGATTATTCCCTGTTCTATTGCTGTGAAGAGACACCAGGATCCAGGCAAGGCTCATAAAGAAAAGCATCTAATTAGGGCTCACTTCCAGTCCCAGAGTCTTAGCCCATTATCAGCATGGTGATGAGCATGGTGGCAGCGACCAGGGTGGCAGGGAAGTAAGGTATTGGAGAGGTAGCTGAGCGCTACATCCTGATCTGAAATCAGAGAGACTCTGGGCCTGGTATGGGCTTTTGAAACCTCAAAGGCCACCCAGTGACACACTTCCTCCAACAAGACTACACCTTCTAAACCTTCTCAAATAGTGCCACTTCCTGATGACTAAGCATTCAAGTGTAAGAGCCTCTGGTGGCCACCACAGGGGTGTTACAGTTGGCTTTCTCTTCAGTAATGAACAGCTGCATTTTCATTGTGGTCATCTGCTGTATTATCAGCAAGCTGGTTCCCACATACTTGCACTGGTGGTTGCAACCCCATACAGAGTTGTATAATTGCATGAGTTATCCCAGGGGAAAAAAATAACAATGTGAAAAGGTTATGAATACACAAAGACCAACAATTAATTGAAAGTCGGACAGTAATGAATCTAAAGCTATTCTGGTGGCACTTGCCTGCATGTCATCATGAGACTTCACTACAGCCTTGTCTGTGAACCCAGGATATGCGCGCTCTGTGTTGTGCATGATCTCACACGAAACAAAGCCAGTAAGCACAACCTAAGCTCATCAACTCGGACCTGAGAGTATTGCATGCAACAAACTGTAGCATGTTTACTATGCATGTGAACTTTTCTCCTTTCATAGAAACATGAGGGTTTTAAGAAAGCAGAGACATTTTTGAGGTTATAATACATCATATCCAATTCTCTTTCTTCCCTCTGAACCCTCCCATGGACACTCCTGACCCTTGCTTTCTTTTGTTAGGATCCTGAAAGCACTGAAAAAAGACCCCAGACTCAAATAGAGTGAAAGCGACAAAGAGCGTTTATTCTGCAGAAATCCAGCAGGCTGGATCACCACTTAGACAGGATGGCAACCCCGAGGTGAGCTCAAAAGACATTCGAGGGAATTCCAAGGGAGGATAAGGCAATCTTTAACGTGATTGGAGCTTTCAAACTGAAAAAGAGCGGGCAAACTTACTTAGGGTCACAAGTCAATCATAAGACAAGAGATTTCCAGACTGGCAGTAAATCATCCTTAAGCAATTAGACCAGCAGTAAACCAAACTTAAGCAACCTTATCTTCCCCTGGCCAGGTGGCTAGGCCATCTCTGATTGGCTGCCCATTTCCAGTGACTGCTGAGCCCACTTCTGAGGAATGGAGGCCTGTTCTGAACTAACAAGAAACTGAAGCTTGACATGGCATCAGCTTGGCTTCTTTAATCAGGCCTCCTCATTTTCAAATTCATGACCTCTTTTTCTTTAAGTGTGAGTGTGTGTGTGTGTGTGTGTGTGTGTGTGTGTGTGTGTGTGTGTGTGTGTATGGGTGTGTATACATATGTGTATGGGTGTGTGTGTTCCTAAATATATAAATACAACCTAATTAGTCTGTATAACGTGTATGTATGGTTTCTTTTCTTCTTTCTTTTCTTCTTTCTTTTCTTTTCTTTTCTTTTTTTTTTTTTTTTTTACAGGGTTTCTCTGTGTACCCTTGGTTGTCCTGGACTCACTCTGTAGACCAGGCTGGCCTTGAACTCACATCAATCTGCCTGCCTCTGTCTCCAGAGTGCTGGGATTAAAGGCCAACCCGCACCCATGCCTGGCTGTATGTTTTCAAAGCTGACCATTTGGTATAGGATAGCTAATCAGTGTTCTTCCCTGGGCAGGCCTTTCTCCAACTCTAGCATTTCTTATTTGCCAGTAATTCTTTGTCTAGGGTTAAGGCCTCGGGAGCCTTTTCCCCACCACATTAGCTTGCAATTGGTGTAGTCTTTGTTTAGGCAAAGACTTTGTTTAAACATTCCTGCTGATGGACAGTTTTACGTTGAGCTTCTGACATGTCTCAGGGACACATTCTCACAGCAAACTCCCTGTTCCTCTGCTTCTAACCATCTTCCAGCCCCTCTTAAAACAATACTTTTTAGAAAACTCATGCAGACTCTATGGAAATCAGCATGGAGGTTTCTCAGTGATCAAAGTTAGAGCTCCACAAGACCAATTGTACCTGAAGAACTCCAAGTAACCATATCACAGAGCTATGTAGGCCTTACTCACACAACTTTTAATAGTTTCCTACCATTACTCATCAACATGTAAGCATCAAATTAATACGCCTTGAGGTTAGATTGTCTTCAAATACTTGATTTTTAAAACTCCTCTTTGATTCTCTGAGAGTCCATCTCACTCAATCAGAATGACTGTCAACAAGAAAACAAAGGACAGTGGACCAAAGAGGAGGGGAAAGAAGCATCCTTATCAGTGCTGGTGGGAGTGTAAACTTGTGTGGCCACCATGAACATCAGCATGGATGATCTGCAGTAAACTGAAAATAGGACTATCAGGTGACCATCAACACAGCCACAGGTATGTGCATGTCAACATTTACTGCAACACTCCGTGCAACCTAACAAGCCTAGATGGCCATCAACAATGAGTGTATAAGGTAAATGAGGTACATATATACAATGAAATATTAGGTGGCTATAAATAATATGAAATTATATGTCATTTAGGGGAAATGAGTACAACCAAAAATTATTTTTAACAATATAATTAGCAAAATAAACTAGACTCATAAAAGAAATACTACATGTACACTTTTACATGAATAAACTAGATTTAAGCTTATTTGTGTGTGTATGTGTGTGTGTGTGTGTGTGTGTGTGTGTGTGTGTGTGTATCGTGTATGTGTTTGTATATGTGGAGGAGGTCATGAAACTAAAAGAGGAGTCATGAGAGGGGAGAAAAAAATCTTAGGGGAGGTGGGAATAAAGCAACAAAAAAGCAGAAGAAGGGGACTGGGGAGATGGCCCAGTGGAGAAAGCACTTACCATGTAAGTATGAGAGTATGTGCTCAGATTCCCAGGACCCATGTAAAGCCTGATGTGGCCACGCCTATCTGTAATCCCAGCACTCCCAAAACAAGATGGAAGACAGAGACATGAGCTCAAGGTCATATTTCAAAGGATGTGGATACAGGAAAGAGTAGTGGAGCAGGGTCGTTTTTTACTCTTAATCTTCTCTACCCATTCAGGAGCAAGCATGGCTGCACACTCCACATACTGTTCCTCTTGATCAAGTCAAGTAGGTGGACTCCCAATTATGAAGAAAGACAAAGTGGCCTAGGAGAAAGTAGTCAGCACGCAGAAAGCCTACAGGCCAGCAGTTGCAGGGCTGGGATTCAGGCTTCAATCTGCCTGACTTCAGAGCATCTGCTCTCAGTAGCTGTGCATCCTTCTTTCCGATACCAAAATGCTCTGGGGGGGGGGGGGGGGTCCAAGCCTAAACAGGCCTCTGTGTCAACGCCACTTCAGAAAAGGTGCCAGAAATCATTTCACAGATGGAAAGACCAGATGAGTGCGGGAGGGGACGGGCTTTGTCTGTCCGATGAATCGAGCTTTACCCTTGTGGTTAGGTTTCAGTCCAGAAATGAAATCTCTCAAACAGTCTGACTATCAATGTCAACAAGACGGTCTTGGCTGACTGGCTGAAGATTGTGTGCTAAACTCAGGCAGGCATTCCGCAGAGCATGAACAGGACCATCCTGCTGGAGACGCCCGGTAAGACTATTTGACCTATTAAGGATTGATCATTATTATCGTTATCTGCCTGTTTGTGTCTGCTTGTGGAGGTGATTTCCAGTCATTAATGGAATGTGTTTTTAAAGCTCGCATGGAAGCCAATGATTTAAAAATCAGACTGCATGTTCCCTATAGAAATAATACACAAATGCTCCAGGGTGGCCTATTAAAGCCCATTTAATACATAATGGCTGGAGTACAGTACAAAGACGAAAAGAGCACTTCCCTGCAGTTTTAAAAATAAAACATGTAATAAAATGCCAGGCAGGTTTTAATTCAGAAGTCCATGAGTGGAGTTCATTCTCTGACTGCACTTCAAAAGTAGAACAGAGCAATATAAAAACCCATTTTCCAACAGATATGAATGTGTGCACCTGCCTTACAAGGCAGAGCAAACGGTAGTTAGACTTAGTTTTAGGTAATTGATTTCATCTCATATGTAAAGGAGAGGTATATAAACCTGTTCTGTTCATCTTTTAACCACCCAAATAGTTCTAATAACAAAATAGTTTCAGTTTATACTTAATATAAAATGGGCTATTGTATCAAATACCATGGCCTAGATGGCTTAATTTTTTAATCCATTTCCTCATATTTCTGGAAGCTAGAAGGACTAAGATTAGGTGTTCCAAAGATTGGTTCCTCTGAGTGCCACCAGGTCTCCCCATCCAGGGGACGTGGTCAAATATGGGGCACCAGAGTTCGTGTGAAAGTCAGATCCCACTCTGCACTCAGCTGTGGAGAGTGTCCTGTCCATTGGCTAGATCTGGGTAGGGGTTCGAAGTTTACTGCACGTATTGTCCTAGAGGAAGGGTAGCAGGCTAGCAAGGAGAGACTTGATACCCTATGAGCATATACAGGGGGAGGAAATCCTCCTCAGTCACAGTCATAGGGGAGGGGAGTAAGGGGAAAATGAGAGGGAAGGAGGAATGGGATGATACAAGGATGGGAGAACCATTGAGATGTAATATGAATAAATTAATATTACAAAAAAGATTGGTTCCTGATGAGAACTCTCTTCCTGGCTTGCAGAAAAAGAAGAAACGGTAGGAGGGAGAAAGATAGGAGACTGAGAAAGAGGGATCTGTGTGTGTGTGTGTGTGTGTGAGTGTGTGTGTGTGTGTGTGTGTGTGTGTGTGTGTGTGTGTGTGCGCACGCGCCTGGTCTACAAAGGGAGTCCAGGACAGCCAGGGCTACACAAAGAGACCCTGTCTCGAAAAAAAGACCAGAAATCAGCCTTGGAGGTTGTTCCTCAGCAACTTGTTTTTGTGACAGGGCCTCTCACTGGCCTAGAAGTCACCGGATATGTTAGGCTTGGCTCGCTATCAAGCCTCAATGTCTGCCTGTTTCCATCTCCCCAATGGAGATTGTAAACACACTCCACCAGATGCAGCTTTTCACGAGTCCCTGGGATTGCTCAGGTCTACAGTGAACACTTTACCAGCAGAGCTATTTCCACAGACCTAAGGAATTTCTTCTCTTAAGGTCAAATTTCTACTGAATTAGGACTCATTTTTGGTAATCCCATTTAACATTAATTACCCCCTAAAAGTGCTGTCCCCCAACGCACTCACATCTCGAGGCAAGGCATCAACATTTGACAGGAGAAGGCATATGATTTATTGCACAAGTGCAAAACTTGAAAACAAGAATCTGCTCTAAATCTTGAATAAGTTGATCAAAAATGTTTTAATACAATCTTGTCTCACTCCATGATAAAAGTAGAAGTAGTCATCAGATGGGCTGAAAAGTGATCAGCCTGGTCTCCTCGTCTTTGAGTGTGTGGTACCTGTGAGGTTCCATGGAGGCTTTTCATAGTTGTCAACCTGATGCCTAGCAGTCAACCTCTCTAGCACACCTGTGAGGGATGGCCTAGTAAGGTCAGCCTCTGAGAAGGCCCCGAAGGCATTAGCTTGGGTACACTTGCCTGCCATGGGAGGACCTGTCCTACTTGTGGCTTGGACCACTCCCTTGACAGGGCATCCTGGCTTGCCTAATATGGAAAGGCATCCTGAGTGCTAATGCATCAATCCATTGCCCATTAGCTCTTGACCTCTCAAGATCCCACAACTGGGATTTCTCTGCCACAATGTTTTATAATCTGGAATTGTGAGTAGAACAAACTCTTTTGCCCTGAAGCTTTTTTATTTATTTATTTATTTATTTATTTATTTATTTATTTATTTATTTATTTTGTCCAATTATTTCATCCCAGAAGTAGGAAGAAAATATGGTGCCTTTGCTCTCATTTGAGCCTTATCCAGCTGGGTATGACCCCCTTCCTGTGGCCTAAACACAGTCAGTGTAACAGCCCCACTTTCAATAGCATCTCATTTAGGACAGCAACTCATGTTCCTCCGCCTACCTTCCTTGTTTTCTACCATTCTTCCTTGTTTAATCATCAGCATTTAACTTTACACAATTCACCACAGGGCATAACTCACTTGTTAGTTCTCTTTCATCTTATAACCTCCACTGACATATTAAGTCCATAATAGTATGGATTTTATCTTTGTTTTTTCTTTTCTTTTCATGAGATGTCACACATCAGGGTCCCAAAGCCTGCAAACCCTCAAGTTGTTTCACGGTTTTTCTATTTACACATGCGTTCTTTAGTCAATGTGTTCTTCTTTGACTGTCTTTTTTGAGTCTTCTTCATAAGTAGACTAGATCCCCTTCCGAGTGACAGAAGATTTGTCTGAAGATAGCTAACCGGTCCTCAGAACTGCACATCGAAAATTCATTGTTCTGGCAGTTGGCAAGCAGCCTTCCCAGTAGTCCTTGGTTTTCCAGTCATTCCTGTAAAATTCATGTTTCCTGTGTTTCCATAGAGTGGCATAAATCTAGCTAAGGCTGTTCTCTAATCAACACTCATTTGAATTGTGCAACTGGGTAATGTTTTATCACCCAGTAAAATTATATCTGCTGTCGATGATGTATTCATTCATGGATAACCAGGATTGTATTATTTAAAACCTTAAACTCTATCTGTTATGAAAAAGATCTAGTTCAGTGATTATGATCATTAGATTTTATTGAATTAAGTTTACTACTTCCTTAAATCTGCTTTTTATCAATTTGGGTTTAAAAAAAATACTATCATTGTCAAAAGTAAATCTATTTCATTGCTCGCAAGCAGTTCTTAGAACAGTGCTTCTGGGTTGTGTTGATGCAGTTTCCATCATGCAGCTCCGCTCATGGGCTGCTGCCTCAAAACCCATTCACTCTCGCTTTCAACCAGCTGGACCTGCTTGAACAGGTTCTGTGGCTTCCAAGAAGGCTGCTAATGGTGCTAAATTGATAAATGAGTTTGCAAGATTTGTAACATCAGAGGCAGGGTGTAAAGTCAAATTGCTTTTTAACTTAGCTGAGAGCTGAGGAAAAAAATCTATTGTGCCCTCCCTGTGTTTTCACAGCAATCCTTGCATTTTATGGCTTTGTTATTTAGCATTAGTCCTTCCTGTCCCTTTCAAATGTGCATTACTCAGAGTGCAGCCGTGAGTCGAACATTCTCAAGCACGCTCCTTTGCCGGGTCTCCTGTGCTCTGAAATGTCCAGCTCCACTTCTGAATATCACAGGGATGCTTTCACATTGGACAAAGTTCTGACATTTGTAGGGAAACGGCTATGACTGGAGAGTACTATAGTAGGCAAATTAAACCAGTTTCTGAAAGACAAATACCGTATGTTTTCTCTCCTTTGTAGTGCTCAGATTTAATATAAGTAGATGGAATCATGAACATTTATATGGCATTAAAGTAGAAGTGAAACTGTCTGGGATGACAAAGGAAACTAATAGTGGAGGGTATGGTGGAATGTGGGAGGTTTGGCCCCTATAGACTCATGTGTTTGAATGCATGGCATATAGGAAGTGGCACGATTAGGAGGTGTGGCCTTGTTGTAGGAGGTGTGGCCTTGTTGTAGGAGGTGTGGCCTTGTCGTAGGAGGTGTGGCCTTGTTGTAGGAGGTGTGGCCTTGTTGTAGGAGGTGTGGCCTTGTTGAAGGAAGTGTGGCCTTGCTGTAGGAGGTGTGGCCTTGTTGTAGGAGGTGTGGCCTTGTTGAAGGAAGTGTGGCCTTGCTGTAGGAGGTGTGGCCTTGTTGTAGGAGGTGTGGCCTTGTTGTAGGAGGTGTGGCCTTGTTGTAGGAGGTGTGGCTTTGTTGTAGTAGGTGTGGCCTTGTAGTAGATGCAGCCTCATTGGGGTGGGTGTGGCCTTGTTGGAGTAGGTCTGGTCTTGTTGGAGGAATAGTGTCACTGTGGGGGAGGACTTTGAGGTCTCCTATGCTCAAGCTATGCCCAGTGTGGCACATAGTCTCCTTTTGCTGGCAGCGGATCAAGATGTAGAACTCTCAGCTCATTCTCCAGCGCCGTGTCTGCCTGCACACTGCCTTGTTTTCCACCGTGAAAATTACAGACTAGACCTCTGAAACTGTAGGCCAGCCCTAAATTAAATATTTTCTTTATAAGTATTACTGTGGTTATAGTCAGGACACTTTTCATTCTCAGTGCATCTCTACCCTTCACATGCTAGTTTATCTATGACATCAATTAATGTTCAGTCTCAATGTCCTTCAGGATACTCATTTTAGGTGGGGATGTGCAAACTGGGTTTCCAAAGCTACCCGTCATGACTGAAAACTTCATTTTTTCCATAGTCGGCACACACACAAAAAACCACCTGTCATACAAATTTAAATAAACAGCAGAGTCAGTGAAAATATTCAGTGGCTGAGAAACATTTAATAAAAACTGATCAGCTGTAACAAGTTTAGAGTGTTGAGCTCCACGGCCAGGGGAGCATGTGGAATTTGTATATAAAATATATGCTTCTTGTCCTTTTAAGAATCATCTATAGAAGCATTAAAAGCAATCTCCATAGGATTTTTAGATGTAATTTTAAGCAATACCCATAGGGTATCTTCAGAAAAACCTTAAAAGGTAATATTCTGTATAATTATCTATAGATACAGAGTAACATTATTTTAAAAAACTTGTCAGTTATTACCAATGCAGAACAGATATTGTGTTTTAATGCATTTAACAGGAAATACTCTACATAGGCTCCTTACCAGTAAGTTGTTGAAGGTGTGCCCTAAATGTAGTTGTTCCTGTAATAGAAGTGGGGCCGGTTTTATTTATTTTTTCTATTAGGGACCATTGATACTGAGTTATTCCTACTATGAAGAGAAAAACTTTTTAAAAAACAAAAACCTAGCTAGCTAGCTCTGAGACAACCAAGCTAGCTCATGCTGAGGCATCAGAGCCCTGTCCTTCACTCCTTGGAACTTAGGTGTGGCCTTTCTATAAAGACAGACCCTGGGTAGAAAGGTCTGGCAAGTGGTACACAGCTAGAGAGATCTGCGTTCTAGATGATCGGAGAGGGAGAGTTCTCAACATACACGGCTGGCCTGGAAGATGAGCTGCTGTGGGGTCCCTTCTGATTTCTCTCCGTCTGCCTCTGTCTGTCTGTGTCTGTGTCTGTGTCTGTGTCTGTGTCTGTGTCTGTGTCTGTGTCTGTGGGCCCCCCCCTCTCTCTATCTCTCATAATTGACCATTCCCAGCCCATCGCCCCATCCCTAGAGGCCCTTGACAATCACACAGGGAAGACAGATGAGCAGATGCGATCTCTCCTTGCCATTTCCCAGCTTGCACCAGGCTGCTGCTCAGACACAGCAGGAGTGAGCTCCATGCACTTTCCGTCCACTGGACTCACAACTGCCTGCATTCCAGGAGGCTGGTGACCCGCGGGACCACCAGGTGAGACCGCATGGACCAAAATTTCCACCCTGCCCTGTCCTCCCAGCAAACCTAGCAGTGGAGAGCTCCACCCCATCCCCTGTGCTCCCCATTCCCTGTCCAGCACCCCATCCCTGGAGGCCCTTGGTGGCCACCTGGGAAAGACAGGGGAGATCTCTACATGCCAGGCCCCTGCTTGCACCAGGCAGCTGGGACTACACAGCAGCAGCGAGCTATCCTTGACTCCCTACACCCTCCATCTACTGGACCTTACCCCTACATGCATATCTAGAGGCCTACAGTCCCCAGGGGCCACCAGGGCACAGGGCAAACATGGCAGTGGTGACCTAGGTCTGGTCCCCTCTATCCTCCATCTACTGGACCTCAAACCTGCCAAGAGCCATTTTGTTAAAGGTGCTCATTAGGCATGTGGGCTTTCTAGGAGGTGATCTGGTACTTTTCAAGGTCTGTACCACGATGCACACCCAGAATTGCTTCCAGCCTCTGACACAATGTCAAGAGCCATTGATTTGGAGAAGTCCAATAGGCATGAGAGATCTATGGAAGGGATCCAGGATTTTGCAAGGTCTGTACTGTGATGCATCCCAGAATTGCTTCCAACCTCAGGCAACCCCATCAATTGTGTGATGCATTTCTCTAAAATCTGGCATTAGAGCCAGGCATAGTGGCACACACCTTTAATCCCAGCACTCAGGCCACAGTCTCCAGGGAAGGAACCCTGGGTTTCCTTCCTTCTTTCTTCCTTCAGTCCTGATCAGTTGACTGAGCCATCAGCTAGGTGACCCATGAGATGAAGTGAACTGGAGGGGAGCCCACATACAACCCCAGAGATCCTACCCTGGACCTTCTCAGAGCCACAGACAGGCGTTAACACAAACCTATGTGTGTTCCTGGAAACTGGAAGCACCCAGGGATGACCAGCCAATGTAAGAAACAACAAGATGACTAAAGGCCAGCACAAGAACACAAGGCCAATACGGCAACACCAGAACCCAAGTATCATACTACAGCAAGCCCAGGGTATTTTAACACAGCTGAGGAACAAGAAAACGACCTTAAATTCAGTCTCATGAAGATGATAGAGGCCTTTAAAGAGGAAATGCATATATTCCTGAAAGAAATACAGTAAAACACAAACAAAGAAATTAATAAAACTGTCCCAAGTCATGAAAATGGAAGTAGAAGCAATAAAAGAAGCACAATCTGAAGGAGTCCTGGAGATAGAAAACCTAGGGAAGAGAACATGAATAACAGACACAAGCATCTCCAACAGAATTAAAGAGATGGAAGAGAGGATCTCAGGCAAAGAAGATACAAAGGAAGAAATTGATACATCAGTCAAAGAAAATGTTAAAGCTAAAAAATTTCTGACACAAAGCATCCAGGAAATCTGGGACACAATGAAAAGGAAATTCAAAGAGTCGTTAGGTCTTATTTCAAAAGCTTGTGTGACAAAAAATTGGAAAATCTAAATGAAATGGATGATTTTTTATAATCAGTGGTTTTATTATAATTTATTCAAATTACATCCCAGTTGTTGTCCACTCACATGTATCTTCCCGTTCCCCCCTCCCTCCTTCTTTCACCCTATTTCCTCTAGACCTCTGAGAGAAGGGGACCTCCTCCCCCAGTATGACCGCAGCTTATCAAGTCTTATCTGGATAGCCTGCTTCCCCTTGTTCTGTATGACATTGGGACTCTCCACCTATGGGAAATATCAAATAGGGGGGCACCAGAGTTCCTGCGTGGTAGTTCCTGTGATCCCCATGAGCTGTCCATTGGCTAGATCTGAATAGGAGGTCTAGATTTACTGCATGCATTGACCTTGGTTGACATAACAGTTTGCACAGAGCCCCTTGGGTCCAGATCCAACAGCCTTGATGGTCTTCTTGTGGGGCTCCTGGATACTCTGGGTCTTTTTATTCCCAAATTCATGACTTTTTTTTTTTTTATAAATACCACTTAACAATGTTAAATCAAAATCAAGTGAACAATTAAAAAAACAGACCTATTACCCCTAAGGAAATAGAAGTACTCATTAAAAAAAAAGAAAAGAAAAGAAGTACTCATTAAAATTCTCCCAACCAAAACAATTCTAGTACCAGACGGTTTCAGCTCAGAATTCTACCAAATTGTCAAAGAAGAGCTACTACCAATACTCCTCAAACAACTTCACAAAATAGAAACAGAAGGAACATTGCCAAACTCATTCTATGAGGCAACAGCCATCCTGAAACCTAAACCACACAAAGGCCAAAAAAAGAAAGAAGTTCAGACCAATTTCCTTTATGAACAGTTAAGCAAGAGTACTCAGTAAATTACTTGCAAACTGAATCAAGGAACACATCAAAAATATCCACCGTGATCAAGTAGGTTTCATCTCAGAGATGCAGGATGGTTCAACACATGAAAATCCATCAATGTAATTCACCATATAAACAAACTGAAATAAAAAACCACATGATCATCTCATTAGATGCTGAAAAAGCTTTTGACAAAATCCATTTTTGTCATTTATGTTTAAAGTCTTGGAGAGATCAGAGATAGGATGCAAATACCTAAACACAATTAAAGCAATATATGGCAAGCCAATAGCCAACATCAAGCTAAATAGAAAGAAACTTAAAGCAATCCCACTGAAATTAGGGCCAGGAAGAGGCTGCCTCACTCCCTCCCTATCTCTTCAATATAGTGTTTGAATGCTTAGCTAAGAGCAATAAGACAAGTAAAGGAGAGCAAGGGGATACAAACTGGAAAAGAAGTAGTCAAAGTATTGGTATTCACAGATGATATGATAGATGAAAAAAATTAACCTCCAAAATTTTACCAAGGTATTGTTACAGTTGATAAAAAAAAAACCTTCAGCAAAGTGGACAGATACAAAATTAACTAAAATTAATAAAAAATTTTAAAAATTAAAAAAGGAAAAAACCCCACAAAATTAACTAAAAAAATCAGTAGCTCTCCTGTATACAAATGACAAATAGGCTGAGAAAGACATCAGTGAGACACTTTTCACAATAGCCACAAATAATATGAAGTATCTTGGTGTAAATCTAACCAAGCAAGTGAAAGACCTGTGTGACATAAAAACAGACACATTGGTCAATGGAAATGAGTGGAAAACCAAACCTAAACCCACAAACCTATGAGCACCTGATTTTTGATAACAAAGCCAGAAATACACACTGGAAAAAAGAATTTTCAACAAATATTGCTCATCTAACTGAATATTGGCATATAGAAAGATGTAAATAGATCCATATCTATCTATCACCCTGGACAAAACTCAAGTACAAGTGGATCAAAGACCTCAGCACCAGGCACAATGAACCTAATAGAAGAAAAAGTGGGAAATAACCTTAAACTCATTGGCGCAGGAGACAACTTCCTGAGCAGAACACTGGCAGCACAGGCACTTGGATCAACAATTAATAAAACCTCAGGAAACTGAAACAATTCTACAAGACAAAGTACATCATCAATTAGACAAAGTGGCAGCCAAAGGAATGGTAAAATATTTTTCCCAACTCCACATCTAATATAGGACTGAAACTTGTGTGTGTGTGTGTGTGTGTGTGTGTGTGTGTGTGTGTGTGTGTGTGTGTTTATATGTTTATATATTCAAGAAACGCGACAAACTAAATAATCCAATTTAAAACTGGGGTACAGATATAAACAGAGAATTCACAACAGAGGTATCTCAAATAGTTGAGAAACACTTGAAGAAATGTTCACCATCTTTAGCCATCAGGGAAATGTAAATCAAAACTATCTTGAGATTTTATCTTACATCTGTCAGAATAGCTAATATCAATAACACAAGTGACAGCTCATGCTGGTGAGGATATGGAACAAGGAGAACACTCCTCCATTTCTGTTTGTAATGAAAGCTTGTACAGCCACTTTGAAAATCACTGTGGAAGTTCACCAGAAGGATGGGAATCGGTCTTCCTGAAGATGCAGCAGCTAATTAATTTTTGGGGATAAACCCAAAGGACACTCCATCCTACCACTAGGACACTTGCTCAACTATGTTCATAGCAGCCTTATTCATAATAGCCAGAAGCTGAAAGCAACCTATATGTCCCTCAACAGAAAAATATATAACAATAATGTATTACATTTACACAATGGAATATTACTCAACTATTTTTTAAAATGACGTCATGAAAATTTCAGGCAAATGAATGGAACTAGAAAAATAATCATCCTTAGTGAGGTAACCCACACCCAGAAAGACAAATATGGTATGTATTCACCTACAGATGATCAAACTACTATCCACTACAGACCCAGAGAGGTTAGATAGAGAGGTAGGCTCTAAGAGGACACATGGTCCTCCCTGGGAAAGGGAAATAAAATATTTTGCTGTTGGACTAGGGGTGGATGGGGTAAAAAGTAGGGACTGATGAGGAGAGTTCAGGAAGAGACAGGTGGAATTGGAGGGAGGGGGCATTTGTGGAATGGTGTGAAAACAGTACACTGGAAACTTCAGGGAATCATTGAAGGTGACTCTAATGAGGACTCCTAAAAATAAAAAACTACGGTATCTTAGCTGGCCATTTTTTGTAGCCAGGCAAGGCTTTCAGTAATGGGACTGGATTGCATTCATTTCGGTTGTTGGCCAAGGGGGTTCCATGGAGATCCCCAAATATCCCAGTTTGATGCTAGGACGGAGAGTCTCTCTCCCAAAGCTGACACTGGAGCCCGATTTGCCGAGGACAACATCCACAGAGCTCATTGAATGTAGAAATCCTAAGCTGGTGCCTTCATGAAGCCTTCACCCCTACGTTCCTTTGGTGCAGGAAGGTACTCTGCAGCCTACTCAAGGAGAAACCTGAACCACAAACCCAGCCACAAAACGTTCGACCTACAATCTGCCTTACCTGCAAGAAGTGATGGAGCAGTGGACAACCAACGTCTGGTTTAACCTGAAGCCCATTCCATGAGAGAGAGTCCATGCTTGACAGTGTCTGGATGGTCAGGAACCGGAAACTGGGTGGCCCAGAGACCTAGGGTAGTATCAAACATGACTGGCCGAAAAAAAAATATCAAGGAGATTATTCCTAATGATATCCTACTATAGTCATAGATCTGTGCCTTGTCCGGTCGTCTTCAGAGATGACGGTTCCTTTGGCAGCATGTGGTAGAGGGTGCAGAGACCCATAGCTAGTCATATTGCAGAGTGAGAGTCTACACTGGAGGTCTCTATTGGGTCCCTCCCCTGGGAGTACAGGGAGCCCTTTGGAAGAGGGGAAGGAGAACATGATCCACCAAACCAACTAAGCAGGGCTCCCAGAGACTGAAGCAGCAAGCACAGGGTCTGCATCGGGTCCTCTACATGTGGATTATGCTGTTAGCTTGGTGTTTTTGTGAGACTCCTGACAGTGGGAGCCTGTGTGTCTCTGACTCTTTTTGCCTGCTCTGAGGATGCTTTTCCTTCGTTTGGTTGCCTTGTCCAGCCTCAACTTGAAGTATTTTGCCTGTATTATTGTATCTTGTTCTGTCCTGTTTGATTGTTGTCTCTCTTGGAGGCCTGTTCCTTTCTGAAGGGAAATGAAGAGAGGATGGATCTGGAGGATAGGAAAGATGGGGGGGGGGGGAGCCAGGAAGAGTGGAGGGAGGGAAAACTGACTGTGGTCAGGACGTACACAAGAAAAATCTATCTTCGATAAAAATAAAATAAAACAATTGATTCCTTTAATTAGCATATAAAAATAATAGTTTTCATTATGATGTTTTCAAACCTTTTATCTTTATAGCCAAATAAAAATCCACCGTGTTTCTTTGTTACATTTTCATTATGTTCATCTGTCTACTAGCATCTTGTGTGATATATGGGCTGTTGTGATTGGTGCTACAATAAAACTGATGCTCAAGTTATTTATATGTATATGTGTGTGCGTGTGTGTGTGTGTGTGTGTGTGTGTGTGTGTGTGTGTGTGTGTGTGTTCAGATAATCAGCACAAAGTATCAAAGCTTTCTCTCCAGTTTTCTTATGACTGTTTTTATTGCTATTCTTTAGTAATTTTAAGAACCACAGAAGATAAATCAATTTCATATACAAATGCATATATACATACACACATCCATTCCCCTCATTTCTTTCCCTAAGAAAAGTTAATATTGTCTTTTACTGTCTAAACTAAAGTTTTACTCATCAAATAAAAGTCACATAATAAAGAGACTGTGAATATGTCTGATAAATATTTCAACATGGCTTACAGTCATCATAATTTAAAAACAGATTACTTGAATCTCTGCATTAAAGTATGAGAGATGAAGCAAAGCATTAGAATTTTATCTCAGATAATAGGTTAAAAATAGAGGTAAATGGCAGAAAAATAACACCAATAAAATCATCTCTAGGGAATAGGATGGTATTTTTAACTGAATGATTTACTTAAAATATATAAAATTCAAATTTCTTCATACCAATTTAAAATAAAATTAGAAATATTTGGATAATCACTGTTAAAAATGTTGACACATAATAATAAATTTTGGAGTAATGTATATGTTAAATATTTGAAATAATAATATATTTGAACTCAATTTTGTAGCTTTCTGGGGTCACAGGGTGTCTCCCGAAAGTGATTACTACTTGTCAGTCCTTCTGTACACCAGCACGTACTGTTTGGCTGGCTTTACATTTAACCATGTTCTGACAATCTGTACCCATCGGGATTTTATAAACAATCACCATGTTTTCAGTCCACATATTTTCCCTATATGTATGGATACACACACACACACACACACACACACACACACACATCAAACTTGTCTCATTTATTTATCTCCTCCAAGAGTCTATCATGGCTGATCTATACTCCAGTGTCAAATTAAAGGCAAGATTTCATCGAGATCAAAAGTTAGAGATTGATTGTAACAGTCCTCACGCTGAAAAGTTATCATTGGGCAAAGTGGTTTAATGTCAGTCAGTTGGTGCAGCCCCTGAAGTATAACCATTTCACCCACGCCGTCAGCAGGCTTGCAGGAGGACAACTAGAAATGGCGTACCCCACCTCATGAGTTAAGTCACCCAGTACAGCTATTTATTGGAAACACTGCAGAAGTGGAGCTCAGATCTTATAAACAAGTCACACATCCCTGGCTTTTGCTCTTCCCTGGGTCTCTCTGGCTTTCGAGACTCTGGCCTTTGAATACTCCTACTTTACCCCCTACCCAAACCCAAGCTTTGTTTTTGCTCCTCACAAATTAATATACTCACACTTATGCCACCATAGTGTATCAAGCAGCTTGTTTGTGATGCCAAGTTTGTGAACCATTTTCATGTGTAAATATTCTTGAAGGTGGCATCTTTGAGGAGACATACCATTGACAGAATTTATGGAGGCCCATGTGGAGAGGGAAATAAGAGAACAAGAGACTAAAGGCAGATAAAAAGATGTAGCAATGTGCTATAGATCTAATAGCAAATGGCCCGTGCTCCTTTTCTTTCCTGATAAAGTACCAAATCAGTATTTGGAAACAGATCATTTCTATCCCATCACCACTTATGGACAGAGGAAGACATTTTGTGCCATAATATCTTGACAGGGTCACCCAGATAGTCCTGTGCTGATGGACATAAAACAGAATATAGATATTCAATGTTTAACTTTTCAGGTTTTTTTCTCATTTTAAAATTTTATCTTTCTGGATGTTTTTCCTGCATCTATATTTGTGCACCCTAAGCAGACAGGCCAAGGAGAGTACCAGCTTGTGAGTTTGTCATGTTGGTGTTAAGAATCAAGCCTCAGTGCTCTGGAAGAGCATCCGGTGCTCTTAGCCACAGAACCATCATCTCTCTAGTACCTACAAATAATTTTTGCAGTGGTATTCCTATTACCTTATGACAGAGTCTCAGTTTGTCACTCACTCTAATTTGTCTGAAACCCACATTTCCTCATTCATTCACCCCTGAGTGACCCGCACCTTAACCACAGACAGAGGAAGCCATGAAGTGAGGCTCTGGGGTTTAATGGAGAGCAGGGAATGAGTGAAGGTCAGAGACACAGTGAGAGGCAGAGTATGTGTTAGAAAGGGATGGTTTAATAAAACCGGATAAATCAGAAAACTGGAGGGAGGACATCTAACGTATATACTAAAACTTATTGGAATACTATGTACGTTCAAAGGTACCTTTAACCACGAGGATGTAAACCCATCCCAGCAACAAACAGAGTTGCTTTGTCCTGATGCCTCTGTGAACACTGACATCACTTCTGGAATGTGCATCATCAGGAGAACAGCTGAGAGGTGGCACCCCATCCTGGTAACATCCCATCAGTGGTATCAACTAAAGGAGATGCAGCAGCTCACCCATTTCCCTCTTTGAACATGGATTGCATTTACCACTTAAATGACTCAACTAATGAATCTCAGCCTTTTGGGAATAGAATATCCCATTATTGCTTGTTTGATTTCATAAAACACCCTTAGCTTTTCCTAAAGAAGTCTGTGTTATATACCTTGTTAAAATGAATGAACATTGACTTCAGAGTCTTGAGAGTTTTGCACCTTGCTTAAAAATACACGAAAAAAGTGAATTGGTACACTTGGGAAATCAATCAGGGTCTGTGGGGCATTTTCTTTCTTAATGATTGATGTGAGATGGCTTGGCCCAGTGGGCTTGATATCACTCCTGAGCAGGTGGCCCTAAGTTGAGTAAGGAAACAGGATGAGTATGTTATGGGGACCAAGCCAGTAAACAAGCTCCCTCCATGGTTTTACTTTGGTTCCTGCCTCCTAGTCCATGCCTCCTGCTTCCTGCTTTTAGTCCCTACCTCAACTTCCCTCAGAGATGGACTGTGAGTTATAAGATGAAATCAACCATTTCCTCCCCAAATTACTTTTGTTCATGGTGTTTCCCATGGCAATAAAAATTTAATTACATCAAAAAGGATTTCTTCTTTGTTATAATCTCCATATAACAAATGCAGGCAATCAAAAAGAAGAAGAAGAAGAAGAAGAAGAAGAAGAAGAAGAAGAAGAAGAAGAAGAAGAAGAAGAAGAAGAAGAAGAAGAAGAGACCAGGAAATGCAAGAGAATGGGAAAAGGAAGAAAATGTGTCCAGTTGTTACATCAAAACAGGAGCAACCAGCAGGAAACCAACTTCCACCGAAGTCCTGCCTACTCCATGCAGACAGTGTCTTCTGAGGAGATCTAAGTGTGTAGGGCAGTCTAGATGAGGGACTAGTTACGGCATCCCAGTTTCTGATGGTATCCACAGGTTTCCAAACTCTAAAACATCCAGGATAAACAGAAACTCAACTCACCTGAAATAATTCTTACCGTTATTTTATATCTTAAAACTTAATAATAAAAATTGTGCATTTTGGTTCCATACCATAAAGTTAACCTATAATACAACACATTATATACCAATTTGTGAGGTTCATTATCTGAATTCAATTATCAAGTCTTTGAAATATCTTCACTCAAGAAGTTAATTGTTAAATGTGTAAGACCAGATCAAGTTAAAAGTCTGTAGGTGGAAATCGTGAACGCAGCCACATCACTGTAAGTGATACTAAACAACTAACTATACGAGAAATTCTTTCTGAATATGAAGGTAAATTATTTTTAAATTCAATGACATGGCAGTTTAATGTAATATGAAAAGATTATCTACATTCATTTCAGAGTCTGTTTATTATATTATTCATATTTATATTACAATGTGTATATTATAGCATATATAGTATTATACATATAGTATATTATTTCATATGTGTATTATATTAAAAAATCACATTATTTCATGTTATATTGTTCTTCTGAAAGATTATAGTTTATGATAAACTGTGTACATTCAAACCTTCTGTAATCATGCAGTTTCTCTCTTCTTATCCCCAGGGCTGGAGAACTGATTCGGTGGTTAATAAAGTTTGCTAGCTATTCTTGAAGAGGGCCTGTGTTTGGGCCCCAGCACCCATATCAGGCAGCTCACAACAACCTGTAACTCCAGATCCAGGGATCTGATGCCTTTGCCTGGCCTCTGCAGGCACCTGCACTTACTTGTACATACCAACACACAAACACATGTGCATACTCAGAACAAAAAATAGTAAATCATTCCGAAAACAGAAATTATCAAATGTTAAGGCAATAGTTCTTTAAACATTTAAACCTTTGAGTAGATATATAAATGTTAAAATATCCATGATTCCTTTAATAACAATTTTTCATAAACATGCATAATTCTTATAACTGTGTTTAGACATTGCATTCAGTTTAAAATAAAGGACATATACTGAATTTTGAAAAAAAAATTATACAATTGGCTGAGGAGATAGTTTAGAGAAGATGCCACTTAAGCATGCCAACTCTGAAGACCAGAGTTCAGATGCCCAGAATCCATAAAGCCAGGCGCCTGTGGAGTTCTCCTATAACCACATTTGGGAGGCAGATGCAGGAAGATCTAGGTGAGTTTGAGGTCAGTTCTACACAGAGTTCCAGGACGGCCATACTATGTAATGAGACTATTCTCAGTATTTTCATAAGAGAAATTGGTCTGAAATCGTCTTTCTTTGTTGAGTCTTCCCATGGTTTAGGTATCAAGGTGACTGTGGCCTCGTAGAATAAGTTTGGTAACGTTCCCTTCTGATTCTATTTTGTGGAATAGTTTGAAGAGAGCTGGTGTTGGCTCTTCTCTGAAGGTCTGGTAGAATTCGGTGCTGAACCCATTTGGTCCTGGGCTTTTGCTGTTGTTGTTGTTGTTGTTGGGAGACTTTTCTTGTGTCCATTTTCAACAGAGAAAACTGTCTTTTGCATCTTGGGTCATGTCCCTATTGTGTTTCAGAACTAGGGCAATGCTGACTTCTAGAATGACTTTGGCTGAGTCATTTCCCATTCTGCTTTGTGGAACAGTTTGAGAAGCATCCTAAGTTTCAGGTCATCTTTAAGACCTTAGGAGAATTTGCCGGTGAGCCTGTCTGGTCCTGTGCTTCTCATGGCTGGAAAGTGATGCATTGTTGCTTCAATTTATTTCTTACAAATTTGTTTAAACTGTATGCGCTCGTGGTTTAATTTTGATGAGTCACATGTATCTAGGATTTCAGTAACTTATTCTAGTGTTTAAAAATGTAAGAAGATGAGATTTCAAGATATTCCCCCAATGATTCTTTAGATTTCATTGCAATCATAAACCCCTGTTTTATGCCTAGTTTTATTTATTGTGAGTTCTCTGTCTCTCTTGTTAAATTGATGACAATTTGCCAATCCTGCTTATCTTTTCATAGAACTAGCCCTTTTGTTGATTGAATCCATGTGTTTTTATTTTAGTCTCCATTAAGAGACCCTGGAATTATCTATTTTTTGTCATGTACTGCTTTTGGATTTTGCTTGCGCATGTCCTAAGATCTGGAAGCATATTATTAGATTATTGATTTGAGCTCTTTTGGTTTTCAATATAAGCACAAACAGCTATGAACCTTTTTCAGAATTATCTGGTCTACATTTCAGAGTTTCTGGTTAGGTTGTGCTTGTATTTTCATTTGTATCTAGGACGTGTTTAAAGGTTGACTCACTTGTAAACAGGACTGTGCCCCACCCACAGTCTGCAGCTACCTGTATAGTCAGTAATTTTGCTAATGACTTGATAAGATACAAGGAAATACTTTGATTTTTTAGGAGTGAGAGTCGTTGTTTTTGATATTTTGCTTTGCTTGTTTTGTTTTTGTTTTGCATTTTCTAAGACTTGCTTTGTGAACTATAAATTAAACCTATTTTTAGAGAAGACTGCATGCCCTGTTGCAGATAATGTGTATTCTATATTTGTTAAGAGGGAATCATCTACAGATATTCAAATCCATCTACAGTTTGACCTACAGGGTAGTTTAATTCTGCAGATCACTTGTTAATTTTTTTATTCTGATAATTGTTGTTTAAATGAGAAATGCTCCCACAGTCTTGGTCATTTAAACACTTGTTAAGGGGGTTAGAGGAAGTTTGAGTTTAAAAGCTTCAGCCTCTTCCAGTCTCAATCAGTCTCTCCCCTTCCTCCTCCTCCTCCTCCTTTCTCTCCCTCTCTCTCTCTCTCTCTTCTCTCTCTCTCTCTCTCTCTCTCTCTCTCTCTCTCTCTCTCTCTCTCTCTCTCTCAAAATGTGAGTCTTCAGCTTCCTGTTCCTGCCACCATATCTATTACTTGTTGTGGTAGATGTAAAGATATTTTTTTATCCCAAGTGTGGGATGTGAAACAGACTTGTGTGAGAATAGGTGATATTTGTCCACTGAAAGAGGAATTGCCTCTTGTGGTGGCATGGTCTTTGTGTGTGTGTGTGTGTGTGTGTGTGTGTGTGTGTGTGTGTGTGTGTGTGTGTGTGTAAGCCCAAAATAAGAGGCGGGGCTTTTTGTCTTGGCTGTTCATCGTTCCACTTCAAGGTGCTCCTAGAGAGAACCGCTCCAGTGAAGGCTTTGTAGCTCCAATTCCAGCTGCTGCTCCAGGCTCCAGCTGCTGCTCCAGGTTCCAGCTGTTGTGGTGGTAGTCACCTCAGCTGAATTTCTGGTTTGCTGTTTAACTGGTCTATTGGAATTGTGCTGACTACACCAGTGGAATCACTTCAAGGAACTGAGTTTAAAAAATGTCTATTTCTTCTGTTCCTATTAACCTCTTTTCTTTCTTATCTAGCGTAGTCTTGGAAGTCTATTTGTTAGATATTTGAATAGCTCCACTAGCTTGCTTCTGGGGTCCATTTACTTCAAAAATCTTTTTCCATCCTTTTCTCTGAGATAAGATCTATCTTTGATCTTAAGATGTGTTTTTTACATGCAGCAGAAGGCTTGATCCTATTTTTTAACCTATTCTGAGCATTTGAGTCCATTGATATTAAGAGATATTAATGACCAATGATTGTTAATGCCTGTTATTCTGTGTACTGTCTGGCTTTGTGCTGTCTTGACACAAGCTAGAGACATCAGAGAGAAAGGTGCTTTAGTTAAGGAACTTCCTCCACAAGATCCATCTGTAAGACATTTTCTCTAATAGTGATTAGTGGTGGAGTACCAGGCCCATTATGAGTGGTTTCATCTCTGAGCGGCTGGTCCTAGATTCTATAAGAAAGCAGGACCATGAGCAAACCATGGGAAGCAAGGCAGTAAGCAGCACCCTTCTAAGACCTCTCCATCAGTTCCTACCTATAGGTTCCTACTGAGTTCCTGTCCTAACTTCCTTCAGTGATAAACAGCAATGTGGAAATGTAAGCTGAATAAACCCCTCTCTCTCCAAAGAAGCTTTTTGGTTGTAGCAATAGAAACCCTAAATTTTGTTGTTAATGATAATGTGTGTGTGTGTGTGTGTGTGTGTGTGTGTGTGTGTGTGTGTGTTTCTCTTTTTTTTAGTTTTGCTGATGTGAGATTATTTATTTCCTGTTTTCATAGGTGTAATTAACCTCCTTGGGTTGGAGTTTTCTTTCTAATATCTTCTATAGGGCTATATTTGTTCATAAATATTATTTAAATTTGACTCTGTCATGAAATATCTTGTTTTTCCATCTACAGTGATTGAAAGTATTGGTAGGTATAGTAGTTTAAGATGGCATCTGTGTTTTCTTAAAGTCTGCAAAAAGTATGTCCAGGCCTGTCTGGTTTTAGAGTCTCCATTGAGAAGTCAGATATAATTCTAATAGGTCTGCCTTTATATGTTTCTTGGCCTTTTTCCTTTGCATCTTTTAATATTCTATCTTTGTTCTCTATGCTTTGTGTTTTGATTATTATAGGTGGGGGCCTTTATCTTCTGGTTCAATCCATTCAGCATTCTGTAACCTTCTTGGACTTTTAGTATGCATTCCCTTCTTAAGATTATGAAATTTTTCTTCAATGATTTTGTTGAATATATTTTATGGGCCCTTAAGCTGGGATTCTTCTCCTTCTTTTATTCTTATCAGTTTTAGGTTTGGTCTTTTTATCATGTCCCAGATTTCCTGAGTGTTTTGCACCAGGAATTTTTTAGACTCAATGTTTTCTATATTAGTTCCTTCTATCGTATCATCTATGCCTGAGATTTTGTTTTCCATCTTTTGTATTCTGTTGATGATGATTGCATCTGAAGTTCCTATTTTATTACCTAGATTTTCTATCTCCAGGATTCCCTCAATTTGTGTTTTCTTTCTTGCTTCTATTTCCATTTTCAGGTCTTAAAAGGTTTTATTAGTTTCCTTTGCCTGTTTAATTTTGCTTTGCTTTCTTGACTTTCTTTAAGGAATTTATTCATTTTTACTTTAAGGACCTCTATCAACTTCAGAAAGTTGGTTTTGAGGTGGTTTTCTTTGTTTCAACTATGTTGTGATATTCAGTTCTGTTGAGGTAGGATAGCTGGGCTCTGATGGTGCCATATTGCCCTGACTGTTGTTGACTGTGTTCTTATACACTGGTCTTGAAGTACTTGGGATGCTGACTTCTGAGTTTCTCTTTGTTGGATGTGTGTTTTGTTCCTTACTTCTGGTCTTGTGGTCTGCATTACTGGCAGCCAGTGTGATCTTTGGCCCAGCAGGGAGTCTTTTGTCAGAGTTGAGAGTGGACTTCTGACAGTTAGTGTGGCCTTTGGTCCAGCAGCAGATCTCTGTTCTTCTGACTGGAGTGGGCTTCATCTAAGCAGCAGATATCTGCTCATGTAGGGCTGGGGTCACAGCATAGGAAAACAAACAGTGGATGGGAAGGGGTGTCAGTGGGTTGGATATTTGGGGTTGGAACCAATGTTTTAGGCAGGTTCCAAGAGCAGGTGGGGCTCTTACCTGTTCTTACTGGCATGGGATGAACTGAGCAGTGGATGTCTACCCAAGGTAGGAGTAAAAGCATGGCAGCTGTGGTGAACAGTGTTGGGCAGAGTGGCAGAAAGGGGTGTCAGTAGGGTGGGTCTTTAGGATCTGAACTGAGGGCATGGCCCATGATGTCTTCTTAACCTTGAAAACTATAAGCCAAATAAACTTTCTTTTTTAAGTTACATTTGGTCATGGTGTTTTATCACAGCCACAGAAAAGTGACTAATACAATGACTTGTCTGAAAGTGAGAGTGGCGTGTTGACTTCCAGTCTCTGACTCTATGGGTGCCTTTGTCAAGATGTGTTTCTAAGACGCAACAGATAGGTCAATCTGATTCTGTAATCCAGTCAGCTAATCCATATGCCCTGCTTCTCCTCCTCTTTCTTTTTCTGGTGAGGTGAAACCATGTACATTTAAGGTTATTGTTGAGAGAGATTTTGTAATTCTTGTAAAAGTCTTGGGTGTTTCTCTGGTTAGCTGAGCTACTGCTTTCTTGTTGTTTCTTTTCTTTCTCCACCATTAGTATTAAGGGTTTCTGTTTTTGTTATTTGCACATACATTCCTTTGTAGCCCTCTTTTGTCCAACTAGTTCTTTCATGAAATGTATTCTTTCCTGTAGTCACTCACATGAATAAAACTGCCTTCCTCCTTTGTGTCTAATGTACCTTTAATTCTATTCTGCAGCATTTGCTTAGTGATTATGGTCTGCCTTAGCTTGTGCTTCTCTTAGAATTTTCTTATTTCTCCATGTATTAAAAGATAGTTTGATTGATCAGAGAAGCCATAACTGGCAGCTATTAATTTTTTCTAGTTATTGTTTTAAGGCTTGGAATATTATTCCATGCTTGATTTAAAAATTTGACATTATTTTTATGTGTTTGCCTTTGTAGGTTAACATTTTATGCTTGTAACTTTTAATATTTTTTATAAAATTATAATTAAATATTTAATTCTTTGCTTTGTGATTTTAACATTTTGAGTATAATACATCATGGAGAGGTTCTACTCAGGCCATAGATATCTGAGTTACTAAATATGTGATGTTTTTTCATGTCTGGTTCTTTATATTCGGGAGTTTTTTTTTCTGTAGCAATTTCATTCAGCTGGTTTTCTACACCTTTAACATTTATCATTATGGGTTTTTTTTCTGCACTGTGAATACTTAAATTTGGGTCCTAAATCATGTCTCAAGCACTCTCTGACTTTACTGTCAAGCTCATGGTTTGTTGTGGAGGAATTTTTGCTTGTTTGGTTTTTGGTTTTTGTTTGTTTTTCATTTTTATTGGTGTTTAAATGTATTATTTTCTCTCCCTTGACCTTCATGCCTGATAGTTTTTAATTCTTCCTGTTTGATTCTATTGGTGGCGAGTCCCACTGTGGTTGTTTGTGTGTTTGAGCTTGGTGTTGTTTGGTTGGTTGGTTTTTGGTTTTTTGGTTTGGATTTGGGTTTTGTGGGTTTTTAAAAATTCATTGTGTTAGTTATTCTTTATTTTAAAATCTCAATTTTCTTGCTGAATTTCTTTCCCACTTAGCTGATTCTTTTCACATATTTGCTCATTTCTTACCTTGTTTGTTGATTTTTTTTCTCCCTACACATTGAGCACCAGCCTTTCTAGATGCTTTATTTCTTCTCTTACTTCATCCATCTACTCGTTTGTATTATCTAATGAGGTCATTGATAATTTGTGGTAAAAATTTTAAGAAATATTTCTCTAGTATTACACCACGCCCGGCTAGCTTGGCTTCCTTTAATTCTCTTCCATGCATTTCTCTGTTTCTCTGAACTGTTCGGCTCTCCTGTCACTGCTTTTGCAGATTTCCGAAGCTCCTCCTCTCCCCTCGGCCCACCGTAGAACCTGGTTTTGTCTGTTTGTGTGTTTGTTTGTCTTTCTTTTCATTATCCTAATACTTCTTCCTCATCAGGCCACATACAGTATAACTTTAAATCTGCCACCTGTACGTCACAGCTAAATATTGAAGTAATCAGGGTAAAGTTGTGTTGCTGTTGTTTCTCTCCTTTTAATTGAACAATGGTGTTCGCCTCCAGAAATAATAGACTGGCAAAGGCAGTACATGTAAAAAGAAACAAGACCACAATGCAGTGTGCTAAGGAAAGCTCCACTCTGGTTAGCCTCATACAACACTTGAAATTCTCTCTAAACTTAATCACCAATTCCACAGCCGCACAATTAACTGAGGCATCTCTCACCAATAGACATGAGCCACCTCCTGCCTTTCCCACGCCAGACTCACAATTGAAGTCCAGACATGCCCTGAGGAGGAAGGCACAAGAAACTATAGTAAAACAAACTTGGGGGAGTCAGACATCATAGAAAGCACATTAGAATAATGCTTCAATAATTATGTGCTGAAAACGAATTCTGAACATTTGTCTCAGAAATGAGGCACTGACTGATTTATCCCTGAGATTTTGGGAAAATGCAACTGTGGTGTAATCCTTCCTTGTCTTCCCTCCTCTCTACTTCTTCCATCAATATGTCCACACTCTGGAAGTCACTGAAAAACAGCCAGCCTCAACTAGAATGCTTCCTCTGAACTTTGTGTTTATGTTCATGTATGTATAGGGTGCCCATATATATACATACATACACACACATACATACATACATATCAGAACCTGAAGTCTGCAGAGAATAAAAGAGGACATTGGATCTCCCTGGAGCTGGAGTTATAAATGGTTGTAAGTGGTTGTGTGGGCCCTGGGACTCAAAGCTGGGTCTTCTAGAGGAGCAGCCAATCCTTTTACCCACTGAGCCATCTCTCTAGCCCCTTCTTTGGATTCTCATTATTGCTACTTTGTGAATATAGTGCATTTCACTAGTCTAATAAATGATTTGTTTCCTGCATTAGTTCTTTTATGGGTGTGTTCGTTTTACAAAATAATAAATCAATGAATTTGAAATATTAATGGTGTAAAATTCAATGTGTATTCATGGTGATTATCTACAAGGGAATGTCAGATCCCAGGCCCAATTATGTGTACTTACTGAAAATACATTCACAAATGAATAGAACTCAAGATTATGAGTTATATTAATTTTAATGTTCCCAAGATGAGTCAGAATTCTTAAAGAAAATGGCTCATTTGCTTATATCTCTAGCTTTGAAAGTTGTTTTAAATTAGTGAAAATTGGATGTCCTGAAATGTTTAAGTTGATGTAGAGTTTTCCTTTCACTTGTGAGGATCCTTTCAGTGATTAAAGAGGTTCTTAATTTTATTTAGTATTAAATAAAAATGTTCCCCCAACATTTAATATTTTAATTGAATATGCATGCTTTGCCTTGCATTATTCAGTTCAAAATTGTGTTTCAACCATTAAAGGCTGAACCTCATTAGTGTTTTAATAGCTCTGTGAATTACTGCATTATTTCCCCACTGCCCAGAACTAAAATAGTATGTGACAATAAATACTGACGAGGATAGATTCCACAGCAATTCTGGCTGAGAGTATTCGCCATAATGAAGGAAAATATCTTAATAAGTATGTATTAAGATCCATTTCACCAAAATATTGAATATTCTCAGTTGCCTCTAAATAGTAGTAAAACATTTTGAATTGATATACACAATCTTGTACAAATTTATTATCCAGAAAAATAGCCTAAGTCAAATATGGATTGGTTTAAACACTTAATAATGTTTCTTTTTTGAAGATTTATTTATTTATATTTTATGTGCATTGGCACTTTGTCTGCATGTATATCTGTGTGAGGTTTTGGATCACCTGGAACTGGAGTTACAGACAGCCATGTGGGCGCGGGGAATTGAACCCGGGGTCTCTTGAAGAACAGCCAGTGCTCTTAACTCTTAACCACTGAACCAGCTTTCCAGCCCCTCAATGATGTTTCTTAGTTTCTAACACTTATTATCTTATTCATAAATAAATTCAACTACAGGTGACTCAATACCTATACATCTATTAAGAAAACTGTGGTATGATTTAATGTGGTATTTATTTGGTTTTACTCTCATATAAGAAGCTAAGAAAATGAATGCACAAATACACATACCAACACACACACACACACACACACACACACACACACACACACACACACACACTTTTGATAGGAAGTGTTTCCCCAAAAGATTGATGTATCACTAGTAGTCTATTGGACAAGGCAACCCTATTAGTGGATTAGTACATTGGTGAATTCAAAGTTAATGATTTACTAATAGCTGGGGTCTAGCTGGAGAAAATAGAACAATAGCAGTTTCTTTTGACAGATATATCTTGTTGTTGGTCCTTTCCTGTCTCTGTTTCTCTCTGTCTCAGTGTCTCTTTGCCTTTCTCTGTCTATCTCTCTCTGTGTCTCTGTTTTTCTGTCTCTGTCTCTGTCTCTCTGTCTCTATCTGTCTCTCTCTCTGTCTCTCTCTCTGTCTCTGTCTCTGTCTCTCTCTCTCTCTCTCTCTCTCTCTCTCTCTCTCTCTCTCTCTCTCTCTCTCATGTGTGTGTGTGTGTGTGTGTGTGTGTGTTCATTGAATGAACATGTCTTGTTTATCATCTTTAGCCATTAGAGAAATGCTAATCAAACTGTACTGAGATTCTATGTGATGATATCACAATGACTAGCCTTAAGAGAACAAAAGATAGCAAATCCTGTTGTAGATGTGGAAGGAAGAACCCGTATACACACTCGAGGGAGTGTGAACTTGTACAGCCACTGTGTAAATGAGTGTGGAGATTTCTCAAAGGACTAAAATCAAGACTTCCATTTAACCAAGCTACACTATGGGCTGTGGAGATTTCTCAGTCAGTAGTTAGTAAAGTGCTAAGAAGGACATAAGTCTGATTCCCAGTATTTACATTTTAAAAAATCTAGCTGTGTCAATGCATTCTTGTAATCCTAGAACTAAGGAAGCAGAGAAGACAGGAAGATCATTGGAGCCAGCCTCACCAAACTGGAAAACTCCTTGTCCCAAAAAGTAAGATAGAAAGTTTCTGAGAGACAATCCCAATATTAAACTCTGACCACCCTATGCACACATGCGTACTCACACTTCCAAACACACATGCACAAAAACAAACACAAACACACAGAAAAGAAAAACAAACTCCTGGCCTTTGCAAGAAAATAGATGGAAGCAGAACTCAAGATATTAAGTAAAGTAGGCTAAGTTCAGAAAGGCAAATACCGCATTTTCTCTCATATGCAAAAGCCAATTTAAAACCGTATCCCTCCTCGTGTGTGTGTGTGTGTGTGTGTGTGTGTGTGTGTGTGTGTGTGTGTTACAAAGGAAATAAAGAGGAAAATTCTTAGGGACAAAGAGGGTAATGGATACACATGACATGAGAATAAAAGGAGGGATAACATGGAGAGAGGAAGGGAACCAGCCAGAGGGGCATCAGGAGGACTAGCAAGGACAGAGAGTAAGGGGCTTGCCCTACAGAGATGCGTGAAGATCCCTGAGGAAACGTATCACTCTGTATGGTAAACTGAGATTCATTAAAAAGGGAAGTCACAGAGAAATAAAAAATAATTCAAGATAAGCCAAAACTAAAGCAATCTTTGACCACCAAGCTGGCATTGCACAAACTAATTAAAGGAATCTTGCAAACATTGTGACAAAAGCCTCAATTGTGAGGGCACAGGAAGGAACAAATTTTATCCATAAAATAGATGAACAGAGGAGTGCTGGAAAGACCCAGTGACATCTACCTCAGTAGACCCACAAACCTTACCATGGGCAGGGGACAGTTAGAAGAGCAGCAGTGGCCATAGCAACACAGAAACACCCTACCCAGTAACAGGAGGGGCCGCACCTCCCAAGGACAGCCCAATGTCCAGTAACAGGAGGGGCCACACCTCCCAAGGACAGCCCAACGTCCAGTAACAGGAGGGGCCGCACCTCCCAAGGGCAGCCCAAAGTCCAGTAACAGGAGGGGGCCACACCTCCCGACAACAGCCCAACGTCTAGTAACAGGAGGGGGCAGCACCTCCCAAGGACAGCCCAACGTCCAGTAACAGGAGGGGGCAGCACCTCCCAAGGACAGCCCAACGTCCAGTAACAGGAGGGGGCCGCACCTCCCGACAACAGCCCAACGTCTAGTAACAGGAGGGGGCAGCACCTCCCAAGGACAGCCCAACGTCCAGTAACAGGAGGGGCCGCACCTCCCAAGGGCAGCCCAAAGTCCAGTAACAGGAGGGGGCCACACCTCCCGACAACAGCCCAACGTCTAGTAACAGGAGGGGGCAGCACCTCCCAAGGACAGCCCAACGTCCAGTAACAGGAGGGGCCGCACCTCCCAAGGACAGCTCAACGTCCAGTAAAGGAGGGAGCAGCACCTCCCAAGGACAGCCCAACGTCCAGTAACAGGAGGGGGCAGCACCTCCCAAGGACAGCCCAACGTCCAGTAACAGGAGGGGCCGCACCTCCCAAGGACAGCCCAAAGTCCAGTAAAGGAGAGGGCAGCACCTCCCAAGGACAGCCCAAAGTCCAGTAACAGGAGGGGCCGCACCTCCCAAGGACACCCAACGTCCAGTAACAGGAGGGGGCCGCACCTCCCAAAGACAGCCCAATGTCCAGTAACAGGAGGGGGCCGCACCTCCCAACGACAGCCCAACATCTAGTAACAGGAGGGGGCAGCACCTTCCAAGGACAGCCCAACGTCCAGTAACAGGAAGGGCTGCACCTCCCAAGGACAGCCCAACGTCCAGTAACAGGAGGGGCCACACCTCCCAAGGACAGCCCAACGTCCAGTAACAGGAGGGGGCCGCACCTCCCAAGGACAGCCCAACGTCCAGTAACAGGAGGGGCCGCACCTCCCAAGGACAGCCCAACGTCCAGTAACAGGAGGGGCCGCACCTCCCAAGGACAGCCCAACGTCCAGGTACAGGAGGGGCCGCACCTCCCAAGGACAGCCCAACGTTCCCATACTCACAATGGTCATAATTCTCTAACTAAACCACACAAACCTGGTGAATAGGTTGAAAACTGTTGCCTGAAAGAATTACATTTCTTTGCCAAAGACCACACAGCCTCAGTGCAGAAGGGTAGATGTCAGTATACTAAGGAAATGGGACCCCACACAAAGCAGAGGTGGCCACACTTAGATGAAGAAGATTTGAAGTCCAAACTAGAAATGACAAAGAATGTCACTACATATTATTAAAGTGAGCAGCTCACTTAGAGGTGTGATAATCATAAGTCCATATGCACTACCATTGTCAGACTCAGTTTCACGGAGCAAACACTACTAGGCATTAAGGGTCAAATAGGTCCAGATACATCCAAATAAAATAATAACCAACAGCATCAATGCCCTCTGTCATCAACAGAGAGTTCATTCAGAACAAAAAATGAAAAGGACCATTAAAGAAAATTTAGCGTTAAATTTTAACATCATCCAAGCGACTTAGTAGAATATTATATCTAGCAATTGCTAAAACAAATCATAAATTAGGCTATTAAGCAACTCTTAAATTGCAAATAAATAAACGTTATCTCATTAGAGAATAAGCTTAGAAATCAACAACAAGAGAAACTATACAAGTATACAGAGATTGAACAATACATACTTGAATGGCCAGTGGGTAACAGAAGAAATCAAGGAGTAAATGAAATAATTTATACAATCAAATAAAAATGAAAATGCAACTTATTAGAAATGTTGCAATACAGCAAAAATAGTTCTAATATGAGCTTATGGCTGTGGGTACTTATATTAAAAATCAGATTATAAATGTATAAATCAATGATCCATCTCATGGTCTTATAAAAACAAGATCAAGTAGGAGACTGGAGAGACAATACAGGGCAGAAGTTAATAAAATACAGATTGAAAGAACATGAGAAAAAAGTCAATGAAGTAAATAGTTGTTTTTTATAAAGATAAAAATAAGATTGACAAACCCTTAGCCAAACTAAGTTCAGGAAGGAAATAATCAGTGAATCTTTAAAATAACAAAAACATTTAAAATGCCATATTCTGTATGTCTCTGAGGTTTTTGAAAACCATATCTAGTTATTTTACCTTATCTTTTAATAGAATCATATCTACCTGTTGTACCTAAGATGTATATTCTTGTGATAAAAATTATTAGTAATTGATATGATTATGATTTGATCAACTAACAGTTAACTTGTATATTTTATTTATCCTAAGCAGCCTACAATAGAACTTTCAAAGTATTAGAAGTAAACCTTCTAGTATAATTAAGTTACATGGGTATAGTATCTCATATTAGAGTAGAAATATATATAATGTGTGTAAAGAATAATCTTACATTTGAATTCTATACCACTGTATCTAAAATTAAACTTATTTTGCATCTATATACAAAATTCTATACCAGTGAATTAAAAATAACTTTGTGAGTAACAATTGGGGCATTAAGTTAAGTTAATCTACTTTTTGTTCTATCTCCCTATGTATTTCTATATTCCTCCTTCTTTCTTTTCAACCCCTATCTCCTAACTTAAGAATGTAAGATAATGGAAAAGAGAGACATGCCTGAGTCCAACCTTGTTTTCTCTCTAAATAAGACCAATAATAACTTGTAACCAACTCCCGTTGAAAATACCCCTCCATAGTCTCAGAAAGCAACCAAAAACCTACGTGACTCTCTTAAAGAAAATGAGTCACTGTTCTCTTAAGGCTTCTTCCAGCTGGTTTGGGATGAACACTGCCTTTGTAGATAGTTTAGTTCTACAATTAAGCTTAGTTGTTTGGAGGATAAGATGTTTTTATGTCTAGATAGATGTTTTATGTTGAAAATGATGAGATATGATAAATATTGATTTACAATTAGAACTTTAGATGCACCAAGATAGGAAATATGTCTTTTTCAAGGCTTCCAAATACAAATAGCCAAAACACTAAGAATGTAACATTTATATAATTCCTGATTGTGTCACAATTCTTCTTGCTATAAGTAATTTTTTGTATATATGTGTAATAATATAAATGTATATATACTTTTAATATTTCAAAAAATAAAAAATAAAAATAAAGAAAGAAAGAACAGAGGATCTACATTAAAAAATAAATAATCAAAATTTATAAATGTGGATACAAAATGAGGACATTACAACAGATACTAATGAAAAAGAAAGGACTATTGTATTTTAAAAGTGAAATATCTAGAGGCAACAGATAAATTTCTAGACAGATGAGACCCACCACACTAAATCAAGAGTATATAAAAATCTTAAGAAGATCTATAAGAAACAACAAGACTACCCAATGATAGCCTTACAACAAAGGAAAGCCCTGGACTATTTACTGCTAAATTTATCAGACCCTCAAAGAATTACCACCAATGTTCCTTAAACTAGTTCATAAATCAGATTTTTTTTAATGCCCTAAATAAAATACAATTATATGAAGCCAGTATTAGCCTAGTTCAAAAACCAGGTAAGGTCTCAACAATTACCCAGACAGGAAGAAAATTGTAGACCAAGTCCTGGATAAAAATTAACGCAAGTTTTTTTCTTTTTAGTTTTTTTGACATACGGTTTCTTTGTGTAATAGCCAGGGCTGTCCTGAAACTAGTTTTCTAGATCAAGCTGGCCTCGAACTGAGCGACATCTGCCTGCCTCTGCCTCCCAAGTGCTGAGACTAAAGGTGTGTGCCACCACCACCCAGCTAAATGCAAAATTCTTAATAAAGAACTTGCCAAGCAAACTCAATAACACACTAACTAGCTTATGTGCATGATCAAGTTGATTTCATTTCAGAGTACAAGGATGCTTTCATATGCACAATACGTAATGTAGCACACAAACTGATTCAGGCTCGGGAATCACATCTTTTCAAGAAGTTTTTAAAAAAAACCTTTGACAAAGTTCAACATCAATTCACAATAGTAACCCTTAAGAATTTCGAGAGACCATGCCTCAACATAATAAAGACTACATGTAACAAATCTACACCCAGAAGTATACTGAATGAGGAAAACCTAAAGCATTTCTTCTGAAAACAGACACGAGACAATGATGCCTACCATCTCCATCCTTACTCAACACAGTCCTTGAAGTCTAAGTGAGAAGAAAAGAAAAAATAGAGACAAATAGGTCAGGGAAATGTCAAATTATTTCTATCTTCAGATGACATGTTCTTCTACCTAAAAGACCATAACTGCTCTTCTAGAAAACTGCTAGATCTGATCAATACTTGCAGTAAAGCTTTAGGTTATAAAATCAACTTATAGAAGTTTATAGTTTTTCTATATACCAATAGTGAACTTCCCTAGAAACAGCAAGAAAGAAAACTAATTAATGATAGGTTCAAAAAACAATATCCTGAAATATGCTTAGCCAAGGAAGCAAAAAGAAATCTCTACAGTGAAAATTTGGAAACAATGGAGAAAGAAATTGAAGACTCTAGAGGTTGAAAAGTGTTCCTATGCTTTGTGGAATCAAGGCTGTAGAATAGCTAAATTACTAGAAGCAGTCTACAGATGCAATGGTTTGGTGGTGTTTAATTTCTTGAGCTCTTTATATATTTTTGATATTAGCCCTTTGTCAGATGTAGGATTGATGAAGATCTTTTCCCAGTCTGTAGGCTGTAGCTTTGTTCCATTGACAGTGTCTTCTGCCTTACAGAAGCTTCTCAGCCTCGTGAGGTCCCATTTATTAGTTGTTGACCTTAGAGCCTGGGTTATTGGAACTTCGTTCAGGAAGTTGTCTCCTGTACCAATGTGTTCCAGGCTCTTCCCCACTTTTTCTTCTAATGGATTTAGTATCTCTGGTTTTATGTTGAGGTCTTTAGTCCACTTGGACTTGAGTTTTGTGCATGGTGAAAACATGGATCTACCTGTATTTTCTACATGTAGACATCCAGTTAGACTAGCACCATTTGTTGAAGATTCTATCCTTTTTCCACTGAATAGATTTGGCTTCTTTGTCAAAAATCAAGTGTCTATATGTGTGTAAATTTATTTCTGGGTCTTTGATTCGATTCCATTGGTCAACCAACTTATTGCTGTGCCTGTACCATGCTGTTTTAATTACGGTTGTGCTACAGTACAGCTTGAGATCAGGTATGGAGATTCCTCTGGAAGATCTTCTATTCTATAAGATTGTTTTAGCTATTCTGGGTTTTTTGTTTTTCCATATGAAGTTGATAATTGATCTTTCAATGTCTTTAAAATTGTGTAAGTATTTTGATAGGGATTGCATTGAGTTGTAAATTGCTTTTTGATAAGATGGCCATTTTTACTATGTTAATTTTCCTGATCCTCGAACAAGGGAGATCTTTCCATCTTCTGATATCATCTTCAATCTCCTTCTTAGTCATCAGAGAAATATAAGTGAAAACAATTCTGAGATTCCATCTTACACCCATGCAGAATGGCTAAGATCAAAAACTCAAGTGACAGGTGAGAATGTAGAGAAAAGGGAAAACTCCTTCATTGCTGGTGGGAGTGAAAACTTGTACAACCACTTTGAAAATCAATCTGGTGCTTTCTCAGAATACTGGCAATAGGGTTACCTGAAGACCCAGCTATTCCACTCCTTGGAATATACCCAAAAGATGCTCCACCATACAACAAGGACATATGCTCAACCATGTTCATAGCAGCCTTATTTGTAATAGCCAGAACCTGGAAACAACCTAGATGTCCCTTAGTCAAAGAATGGATAAAGAAACTGTGGTACATTTACACTATGGAATACTACTCAGCTATTAAAAACAAGGAAATCCAGAAATTTGCAGGCAAATGGATGGAACTAGAAAAGATCATCCTGAGTGAGTCAACTCAGACCCAGAAACATACACGTGGTATACATTCACTTCTAATTGGACACTGGCCCAACAGAGATGTCCCCTGAAAGTCTTCACTTAGCAGGAGATTGGGATAGATACTGGGACTTCCTATTGGGACTCCAGATGAGAGAGGTAAGGGAGAGTGGGGAAATAGGATCCAGCAAGTCCTAGAAACCCACAAGAAGACCATTAAGGCTGGCAGATCTGGCCTCAGGGGGGTGTGCTCAAATTATACCAACAAAAGACAACGCACACAGTAAACCTAGAACCTCTATCCAGATCTAGCCAATGGACAGCACATTCTCCACAATTGTGTGGAGAGCAGGACTGACTCGGACATGAACTCTGGTGCCCCCTATTTGACCACTTCTCCTTCGTGGAGACCTGGTGGCACTCAGAGGAAGAATAAGCAGGCTGCCAGGATGAGACCTAATAGGCTGTGATCATATGGTGGGGGACGTGATCCTCTCCTGTCACAGACCTAGAGGAGGGAGATAGGATGAAAGAGGGAGGGATGGCAGAATGGGAAGATACAAGTGAGGGGATAACAATTGAGATGTAACCTGAATAAATTACTTAAATAAAAAAAAGAAAGAAAGAAAGAAAGAAAGAAAGAAAGAAAGAAAGAAAGAAAGAAAGTGAACCTGATACCAAGGGAAATAACTCTCTAAGACATTAAAATTGTGATCACATGAATACAAGAAACTCTGAAGAGAAAACGACACAGCAGAATGAAAAGTCTACATCATGGCAGTCTTTGCCAAGTGTACTTCTAAAAAGGGGACTAATATCTAAAATATTAAGAACCCAAGAGTAAGTACCAAGTATAAAAAAGCAAATAAATTAAATGAACTGTTCTCAAAAGAAAAATACAAATGGCCATAAGCCAAAAGTGGAAAAAGAGAAGGATTCAGGATGAATGGAGCAAACATGAGGAGAGGAGGAGAACATCCAAAGTAAAGGGTAGGAAGAGAGGACTCCAAGTGGCACTTAAAGGCTGACAACTGTGACCTCTGGGGCCCCATCAGACTTCCCAGAAGGGAATGTCTTACTCCCACATTCAAAGTATTTGATGTCTATAGTGACTGTAAAACTTAAAGCTGAACCAAAGCGCAGCTGTAGCTCCATCACAGATTACAGCAATTTTGTGCCTTATACTAACAATCTAACCCAAAAAGCAACACCATTTTTATGCTGATGAATATTGTTTTTTACCCATAATGTATGACATAAAATCATCAAATCAATAATACATATGATGAAGCATGACAATGAAAGAGATAAAAATTGAAAGAAACAAATCTTATCAGATGAGATTTTCAAATAATTATGATAAACAAAGGAAATAGTATAAAATTTGGAAAATAAAGGCCAGCTTGCATCTTTATTCCTTTTATAAATCCATATGGGAATGATACTCTAGGTAAGAGAAATATAGGAGATGGGGAAATAGAAGAACCCAGAGGACCCTAGAAACCCACAAGAATAACATCATGATGAGTGGATTGGGGCCCAGAGGGTTCTGCTCAAACTGTTGCACTAACCAAGGACAATACAAGTAGTAAACATCAAACCCCTACTCTGATCTACCCAATGGACAGGACATTCTCCACAGTTATGTGGAGAGCAGGGATTGACTCTGACATGAACTCTGGTGCTCCATATGTGACCACCTCGTCTTGGTGGGGAGGCCTGGTGGCACTCAAAGAAAGAATAAGCAGGCTACCAAGATGAGACTTGATAGCCTATGACCATATAGTGAGGGAGGAGGTCCCCCCCTTGGTCTTAGACCTAGGGGAGGGGAATAGGGTGAAAGTGGGAGGGAGGGAGGGAGGAATGGGAGGATACAAGTGATGGGATAACAATTGAGTTGTAATCTGAATAAATTAATAAAATTTTTAAAATGCATTATGGGGTCCAACTCTCATGACATTGCCCAATCCCAATTCTCACCTTATAGTCTCTCTTCTTTTTAAAAAAAATTTTTTATTAATTTGTTCTTGTTACATCTCAATGGTTATCCCATCCCTTTCTTCCCATTCTTCCCTCCCTCCTATTTTCCTGTTATTCCCCTCCCCTATGACTGTGCCTGACGGGGACTTCCTCCCCCTGTATATGCTCATAGGGTATCAAGTCTCTTCTTGGTAACCTGCTGTCCCTCCTCTGAGTGCCAACAGGTCTCCCCCTCCAGGGGACATGGTCAAATGTGAGGCACCAGAGCACGTGAGAAAGTCATATCCCACTCTCCACTCAACTGTGGAGACTGAAGACTAACACAGAGAGACTCTGTCTCAAAAGAAACAAACAAATAAACAAAAACAAAAAACAAAGAATTGGTAGCAGCAGCAACAGGCAAGGCCTGTTCTCTTCTAAGCACCAATGACACATTAACAGAGGATTAAATTGTCAATACACAAACTTTGGAGACAAGACAATCAAACTGCAACAAGAGTCAATCAGAGAACTGACAAAGTGAGAAACAGACTTCCCGACAAAATATTTCTAGGTTGTACATGTCCTCCCAAAGCTTGACCTTCAAATTGCATTATATCTAGATAAAGCAACAAAAAAATTCTACAAAAGACATGAAGTCAGGAGTGACAATCAGAAGTACTACATAAAGTGGTACACCCCCACCCCAAAGAACCAGGAAAGGGGAACAGGTGGAACACATTGAGTAAAGAGCAAGAAAGTGGGCTAAAACCAAGATGGTGGACTGAAATCCACCCAAATGAATGATTATATTACCTGGAAACAGACAAAGCACTCCATGAGAAAGCCCAAATCTTAACAGAATAGACTCTTTAAATCACAAGAGAAAACATACTTAAATATAAAGATACACAGTGATGGTTGGGCTTGGTTATCAACCATCAGCTTTGATTACTGTGTTAAGACATGTGAGGAGAGTGAAATGCCCATGTATGTCTCCAGGTGGTACAGTGGACAGGAGAGGAAAGACCTGCCCTGAAGATGGGTGGCACCCTCAAACAAGTGGAAAGTAGGGTCTCACAAGGCAGCACTGGACTGTGAGTCAGTGCTCTGGGCAGCTTTTCTGCCTTGGCCTCTTGAGTGCCAGCAAACTCAGGTTGCTAGTGACTGTACCTACCACTGCTGTCGGCCTCTGACATTATCCTCTTGCTTCTTTAACCATTTGATGTGGACGCAATAGCCGTGACTCTCCAGGGAACTTGTAACCTTCAGCACCAGATTGAAACCACTTAAGTGTAACATTTTTCTCACTATAAAAAATATGAACCATCCTTCTGGGCATGGTGGTGCACTCCTTTCATTTCAGTACTCAGGAGGCAGAAGCAGGCAGAACTGAGAGCTCAAGGCCAGCATGGTCCAGTGAGTTCCAGGACGGCTATGGCTATACAGAGAAATGCTGTCCAAGAAAAAGAGTGAAATATACAAATAGAAAACATGGCAAATGCCTAAGGTTTTCATTAAATTCTAAGGTCCCCAAGCGATACCCATTTTGAGTCAAAGAATTCAAGACAAATGCCATCTATTCTCTGAATAAGAAAGAAAGGAAAAAATTTTAAATTCTACTATGTCCTTTGCCAATGAATTCTCATATGGAAGATTCATTCCCACCTATAAACTCACAGTAATATTCTAGATTCGAGTGATTAGACTATATATATATTTACATTACATGCAACCAACCCTCTACATCTGTGCTCCTTATCCATGGATTCAGCCAATTACAAATGCTCACTTGTACTGAATATGTCAAAATCCTCCTTTTCTTGTCACTGTTGTCTAGGCAACTAAAACTTGAGGTAAACCTTTCAAAAGATGCATTGAGACTTGAGCAAGCAATGAAAGCTCTCCAACCTTATACTTGTTGATAAGGCTGTATGACTTAATGGTCATACTTTGAAGAAGTGTTAAATAACAGTACCCCACTATAATGCTCCAAAGACAAGAAATGAATATCATAAATGCAGATCAGACATGCCAAAACAGAAAAATATTTAGGTGCATTAAATATCCATAGCTGTGATTGGCAGACTTCTTGTTATGCCATAGTAAGAAAGAAGTAGCCAGCTTCATAACAATAGCAGAACTCCCTCACATACTCATTTATATATGTATATCCATCAAGATTGTAAGTTTACATATGCCCAACAAACATCTGCTTGGGTTGCAGAGACTCTGGGTCTTTCTCTCTGTTGGACATACACTCTACCTCTGTGACTGAACCTACAAAAGGGAAAACAGACCAATCAAACGAGCACCAACACCTGTCCAAAAAAGTCCAAAGCTTTATGGAGTGACCAACTAATAAAGTATAAAAGACACAGATGATGCATCAGTAACATCCTCATCTCCTGGGTGTCTATCTCTACACACGTTTCTCCTCTTTCAAAGTCAAAATGATGCCCTCAACTCTGAGTTACATCAACTAGCACCATCCCTTCCCATCTTCTTGCAACCACCTGGCAATTGTAAGAGTCACCTGAAAACAGGGAAGAACCATGCCAAGCGCTAAACAACCTTGGGTTTAAAAGCTCACAGGGATGAATGCAGGTGACAGAGACACATAATAGAAAACTGAAAAGGGGTTGGTGGTTCCACGTGAATGGCAGAATTTTAAAAGAATATTTCTGATAAGAAAGTCATTAGTATAGTGATGAGAATTGCATTGAATCTATAGGTTGTTTTGGAAGATACAGTCATTTCAAAAATATTCTAAAAATAGTTCTGAGTATCCATCAACATGGGATGTCTTTTCATTTCTTTTTGTGGTATCTATCATTTTAATCATTGTTTTATAATTTAATTGTAGAGATATTTTGTATCTTTGGATATGTTGATTCCTGAATAGTTTAAAATCTCTTCTTCGCAAGTTCCTTGCTTGGTGTGCTTATTTAGTGTGCTTATTTAAAGGGCTGTCTGTTTTTCCAGAGGACCTCAGTTCAATACCCAGCACCTACATGGCTACCCACAACTATCTGTAGCTCTGGTCCCAGGAGATCTTACGCCCATATCTGGCCTCTGCAGGGACTGCATACACATGGTGCACAGATGCATTCAGTCAAACATTTATACACATAAAGTAAAAATAAATAAAATCTCAAAAATGCTACCTGTGAACTCATAACTCCCCTAAAAAGCTATGATACAAAATTACCTTTTTTTTCCTTTATTAATTTATTCTTGTTACATCTCAATGGTTATCCCATCCCTTGTATCCTCCCATTCTTCCCTCCCTCCCAATTTCCCCTTATTCCCCTCCCCTATGACTGTTCCTGAGGGGGATTACCTCCCCCTCTATATGATCATAGGGTATCAAGTCTCTTCTTGGTAACCTGCTGTCCTTCCTCTGATTGCCACCAGGTCTCCCCGTCCAGGGGACATGGTCAAAGGTGAGGCACCAGAGTATGTGAGAAAGTAATATCCCACTCTCCACTCTACTGTGGAGAGTGTTCTGTCCATTGGCTAGATCTGGGTAGGGGCTTAAGGTTTACCGCCTGTATTGTCCTTGGCTGGTGCCTTAGTTTGAGCGGGACCCCTGTGCCCAAATCTGCCTATCATAATGTTCTACTTGTAGGCTTCTAGGACCCTCTGGGTCCTTCTACTTTGCCTTTCTCCCCTGATTCTCTCATCTAGAGTCCCACTAGAATGTCCTCTCCTCTGTCGCAGTTTCCTGGTAAGTGAAGGCTTTCGTGGGACATGCCCATTGGGCTAATATGCAGATATAAGTGAGTATATACCATTTGAGTCTTTCTGCTTCTGGGTTAACTCACTCATTATGATCATTTCTCGCTCAATCCATTTATCCACAAATTTCAGGAATTCCTTGTTTTTAATAGCTGAATAGTATTCCATAGTGTATATGTACCACAGTTTCTTTATCCATTCTTCTATTGAGGGACACTTCGGCTGTTTCCATGTTCTGGCTATTATGAATAAGGCTGCTATGAACATGGTTGAGCAAATTTTCTTGCTGTGTGTTGGAGCATCTGTATATTCCAAGGAGTGGAATAGCTGGGTCTTGAGGAAGCCCTGTTCCCAGTTTTCTGAGATAGCACCAGATAGATTTCCAAAGTGGTTGTATTAGTTTGCAATCCCACCAGCAATGAAGGAGTGTTCCTCTCTCCCCACATCCTCGCCAGCATGTGGTGTCGCTTGAATTTTTGATCTTAGCCATCCTGATGGGTGTAAGATGGAATCTCAGCGTTGTTTTGATTTGCATTTCCCTGATGATTAAGGAGGTTGAGCATTTCTTTAAGTGTTTCTCAGCCATTTGATATTCCTCTGTTGAGAATTCTCTGTTTAGTTCCATGTCCCATTTCTCGATTGGGTTATTTGGTTTGGTAGTGTTTAATTTCTTGAGTTCTTTATATAATTTGGATATTAGACCTTTTTCAGATGTAGGGTTAATGAAGATCTTTTCTCAGTCTGTAGCCTGTGACTTTGTTCTGTTGACAGTGTCTCCTGCCTTACAGAAGCTTCTCAGCCTCATGAGGTCCCACTTATTGATTGTTGATGTTAAGGCCTAGGCTGTTGGTGTTCTGTTCAGGAAGTTGTCTCCTGTGCCAATATGTTCCAGGCTCTTTCCCATTTTTTCTTCTAAGTGATTTAGTGTCTCTGGTTTTATGTTGAGGTCTTTAATCCACTTGGATTTGAGTTTTGTACAAGGTGACAAATATGGGTCCAGTTGCATTTTTTTACACATAGACATCCAGTTAGACCAGCACCATTTGTTGAAGATGCTATCCCTTTTCCATGGAATGGATTTGGCTTCTTTGTCAAAAATCAAATGACCATATGTGTGTGGATTCATATCTGGGTCTTCGATTCGATTCCACTGATCAACCAGCCTGTTGCTGTGCCAGTACCATGCTGTTTTAATTACTATTGCTTTATAGTACAGTTTGAGATCAGGTATGGAGACTCCTCCAGAGCACCTTTTATTGTACAATATTGTTTTAGCTATTCTGGGTTTTTTGTTTTTCCATATGAAGTTCAGAATTGAACTTTCAATGTCTTTTAAAAAATTGTGTAGGTATTTTGATAGGGATTGCATTGAATCTGTAGATTGCTTTTGGTAGGATAGCCATTTTTATTATGTTAATTCTCCCTATCCATGAGCAAGGTAGATCCTTCCATCTTCTCATGTCATCTTCAATCTCTTTCTTTAGGGTTTTGAAATTTTTTTCAAACAGGTCCTTCACTTGCTTAGTAAGAGTAACTCCTAAGTACTTTATATTGCTTGTGGCTAATGTGAAGGGTGTAGTTTTCCTAATTTCTTCCTCTGCAAGCTTATCATTTGTGTATAGGAAGGCTACAGACTTTTTTGAGTTAATTTTGTATCCAGCCAATTTGCTGAAGGTGTTTATCAGCTGTAGGAGTTCTCTGGTGGAATTTTGAGGGTCACTTCTGTAGACTATCATATCATCTGCAAATAGGGATAATTTGACTTCCTCCTTTCCCATTTGAATACCCTTGATCTCCTTATGTTGTCTTATTGCTCTGGCTAGAACTTCGAGTACTATATTGAAGAGATATGGAAAGAGTGGGCAGCCTTGCCTTGTTCCTGATTTTAGAGGAATTTTCTTGAGTATCTCACCATTTACTTTGATTTTGGCTATTGGCTTCCTATATATAGCCTTTATTATGTTGAGGAAAGTGCCTTGTATTCCCGATCTCTCTAAAACTTTAAACATGAATGGGTGTTGGATTTTATCAAATGCTTTCTCTGCATCCAAAGAGATGATCATGTGGTTTTTTATTTTCATTTTGTTTATGTGGTGGATTACATTGATGGATTTCCGTATATTAAACCATCCCTGCATGCCTGGAATGAAGCCTACTTGGTCATGATGAATGATATCTCTGATGTGCTCTTGTATTCGTTTTGCAAGTATTTTATTTAGTATTTTTGCATCGATGTTCATCAGAGAAATTGGTCTGAAATTCTCTTTCTTTGTTGAATCTTTGTGAGGTTTAGGTATCAATGAGACTATGGCCTCATAGAATGAGTTTGGTAATGTTCCATCCCTTTCTATCTTTTGGAGTAGCTTGAAGAGTATTGGTATTAGCTCGCCCTTGAAGGTCTGGTAGAATTCTGCACTGAAGCCATCTGGCCCTGGGCTTTTTTTGGTTGGGAGACTATCAATGATTACTTCAATTTCTGTAGGGGAAATGGGACTATTTAGCTTGTTTATCTGTTCTTCACTCAACTTTGGCAAGTGAAATTGATCAAGAAAATCGTCCATTTCCCTTAGATTTTCAAATTTTGTGGCATATATGCCTTCAAAGTAGGATCTTATGATTCTTTGTATTTCTTCAGTGTCTGTTGTTATGTCTCCCTTTTCATTTCTGATTTTATTGATTTCAATACTGTCTCTCTGCCTTTTAGTTAGTTTGGCTAATGGTTTGTCTATCTTGTTGACTTTCTCAAAGAACCAGCTCTTGGTTTTGTTAATTCTTTGGACTGTTTTCTTAGTTTCTAATTTGTTAATTTCACCCCTGAGTTTGATTATTTCCAGACGTCTACTCCTTTTGGGTGTTTCTGCTTCTTTTTTTCTAGGGCTTCCAGTTGTGTCGTTAAGGTGTTTATGTGCGATGCTTCCAATTTCTTTTTAAAGGCACTTAGTGCTATGAATTTTCCTCTTAGCACTGCTTTCAATGTATCCCACAAATTTGGGTATGTTGTTCCTTCATTTTCATTGAATTTCAGAAACTCCTTGATTTCTTTCTTTATTTCTTCCCTGACCCAGGTGTCATTTAGCAGAGAGTTGTTTAGTTTCCACATACGTGTAGGCTTTTTGTTATTTCTGTTGTTGTTGAATTGCAGCCTAAGCCCATGATGATCTGATAGGATACAAGGTATTATTTCAATCCTCTTGTATCTGTTGAGGCTTTCTTTGTGAACTACGATGTGATCAATTTTGGAGAAGGTTCCATGGGGTGCAGAGAAGAAGGTATATTCTTTCTTGTTTGGGTGAAAGGTTCTATAGATATCTGTTAGATCCATTTGACCCATGGCATTGGTTAATGATGTTATTTCTCGGCTTAGTTTCTGTTTCGATGACTTGTCCTTCAGTGAGAGTAGGGTGTTGAAGTCTCCCACTATTATTGTGTGGGGATCGATGTGTAGTTTAAGCCTTTTTAGCAGATCTTTTACAAATGTGGGTGCCCTTGTATTGGGAGCATAGATGCTCAGAATTGTGATGTCATCTTGGTTGACTTTGCCTTTGATGAGTAAGGAGTGTCCATCCTCATCCCTTTTGATTAATCTTGGTTGAAAATCTATTTTGTTCGATATTAAAATGGCTATGCCTGCTTGCTTCTTGTGTCCATTTGCTTGGAATATTTTTTCCAACCTTTTATCCTGAGGTAATGCCTATCATTATGGGTGAGATGTGTTTCTTGAATGCAGAAGAATGTTGGATCCTGTTTATGCACCCATTCAGTTAGTCTGTGTGTTTTTATTGGAGAATTGAGACCATTGATGTTGAGAGATATTAATGACCAGTTACTATTAAGAGTCTTAATTTTGATGTTGGTTCCAGTTGAGCGTTTGTGTAGTTGTGTTTTTGCCATGGTATAGTTATCTATTTCCTGAGTAGTTTTGATTGTAGCTTGACCCTTTGGGATGGAGTTTTCCTTCTAGTACCTTCTGTAAAGCTGGATTTGTGGATAGGTACTGTTTGAATTTGGTTTTGTCATGGAATATTTTGTTTTCTCCATCAATGTTTATTGATAGTTTTGCTGGGTAAAGTAGTCTGGCCTGGCATCTGTGGTCTCTTAGGGTTTGCAGGATCTCTGTCCTTCTGGCTTTGATGGTCTCTGCTGAGAAGTCGGGTGTAATTCTGATAGGTTTGCCATTAAATGTTATTTGGCCCTTTTCCCTTGCAGCTTTTAATATTTTTTCTTTGTTCTGTATGTTTTGTGTTTTGATTATTATGTGACGGGCAGTTTTTCTTTTCTGGTCAATTCTATTTGGTGTTCTGTATGCCTCTTGTATGTTTATAGGCATCTCTTTCTTTAGATTGGGGAAATTTTCTTCTATGATTTTGCTGAGAAGAGTTTCTGGGCCTTGGAGTCTGATATCTTCTCTTTCTTCAATGCCTAGTATCCTCAGATTTCTTCTTTTCATTGTGTCCTTAATTTCTTGGATGTTTTGTGTCAGGAGTTTTCCAGATTTGGCATTTTCTTTATTGGTTGCTTCAAGATCTGTTATTGTATCTTCTAGACTTGAGATTCGTTCTTCCATCTCTTGGATTCTGTTAGAAAAGCTCAGCAATGTGTCATTCACCTTCTTCTCTGAGGCCTCACGTTCTCGTTTTTCTTCTGTCTGTGTGTTTATCATTGAATCCATTTTCATTTTCATATCTTGAACAGATTTTTTAATTTCTTTCATCTGGTTGTTTATATTTTCCTGAAATTTTTCCAGTTCCACTCTATGTGCTTCTTTTATGTCTCGCACCTGCTTCGCTGCTTCTTCCTGCATCTGATTTCAAATTTTATTTGTTTCCTCTATTAACATCCTCATTACCAAGGATTTGAGGTCATTTTCTTGTGTTTCCGTTTTATGTGAGTTCTCCGGGTTGTTTTCTTTGGGATAGCTGGGAACTGGAGATGTCATGTTGTTTTGGGGTTTTTTGCGAATGCTTTTACGCTGTCCCTTAGACATCTTGCCGTCTCTGTTTTTGTTGGGTAACTTCCAGAGTTGAGTGGAGGGAGTCTGGTGATAGATTCACTTGTTTTCTCACGATTTCCGTAGGCTGGAAGCCCTGATACTTCACTGGTGTGGATGGCAGGAGGTTAGCCCTGTAGTTTTGGGCTCTCACCGCCAGTGATCCTCAGCTCCCATTTGCTGTGGGTCCTGCAATCGTTCTGGGTCTCTGAATGATCGTTGGGTCAGGCCAAGGTATCCACAACCTTTTGGGTCCCCTGCCAAGTCCAGCCAGGGATACTGGGCCCAAGCCACGTGTCGAGCTCAGCTAGTTTCTCAGGGCCTGAACCGTCTGCCACAGCAGGAGAACTGCGACTGCACTGAGCAAGCACCTGGTGGAAGTGAGCGCTCTGCCCAGCTTGCGTCACAGCAGGAAAACCAAGGCTGCGCTGAGCAAGCACCCAGGGTATAACTGAGTGCTCCGCCCAGCCCGCGTCACAGCAGGAAAACTGCAGCAGCGCTGAGCAAGCACCTAGGGTAGAAGTGAGCGCTTCGCCAGGCTTGTGTCACAGCAGGGAAACTGAGACCGCGCTGAGCTAGCACCCAGGGTAGAAGCGAGCGCTCCGCCCAACTTGCGTCGCAGCAGGAAAACCAAGGCTGCGCTGGGCAAGCACCCAGAGTATAACTGAGCGCTCCGCCCCGCTCGCGTCACAGCAGGAAAACTGCGTCTGCGCTGGGCAAGCACCCAGAGTATAACTGAGCGCTCCGCCTTGCTCGCATCACAGCAGGAAAACTGCGTCTGCGCTGAGCCGGAGCCCAGGGTGGAAGCGGGTGCTCTGCCTAGCCTGCGTCACAGCAGGGGAGCTGCGCCTCGGGCAGAATTGCCCGCCGAGCCGAGCCAGCCTCTCCACAGCACAGCTCACTGAACAAACCCAGGACTCCGGGCCAAACTGTCCGCTGAGTCCAGCCTGGGTCTCAAGGCCACGCGACCCAAATCCTGTCCAGAGTCCCCTCTCCCGCAGCACTTCCCACAGTCCACCACACTAATCACCTCCACTGGAAAGCTCTGAGCTGCAAACCTCAGCCACCGCCACTGGCGCCGCTGGCGCTGCCGGAGCCGCTGATGGCACTGCTGTCCCCACCACCGCCGCTCTGATCCGAGAAAGTCCTCGCTCCTCCCGTGTGCAGGGGCAGGCAGGTCCTCCGCACCCTGGTCCCTCCAAACCGTGGAGCACTTCTGCTGCCGTGGTGTGGGGACCTTGGTGTTCCTGGCTCAGAAATCTGTGCAATTCCCTGAATTGTTCGCTGGAGCTTTCAAACACGGTCCACACTGCTCGCCGCCATCTTGGATCCTATTATTCTTTTATAAAATCACAAAATTACCTTTTATACAAAGCTATGAACCATGATTTTATCTAGACTATTGGAATTAACATGATATTTACTCTTTTATTTGTAAAACTAATATTAGTAAAAAAAAAAAAAAAAGATAAAAAAGAAAAAAAAAGAAAGTCATTCTTACTTGAAAAGTTGATTGATTAAATAAACAATGGAGTTCTTTGACTATGATAAGAACATAATTATCTGCATAGGAGCTACAGAATCCTGTTCAGATACTTTATTCCAGAAGCTCTTTCCTTCTAAGTTATACTTCTGTATAACGTTATACAAAAACATCATTAGCAAAAAGGTGGAGAGTGTGAACTGGAGCTCCAACAACGAATGCATGAACTTCAGGCATATGCAATACGGTCCTCTAAGCTCCGGTGCCTCCACACACAAACCCTGCTTACTTCATGCTTATTATTAATACTGAAGATGAAATGATGATACATAGGGAACTTGTGTTTCAGTACTAAACAAGGGGAAATATGAATGCAGAGTTGGGAGATTATTGTCAATTTGTAAACATGTTTTGGGTCTGGAAAGAAGAAAGCAAACAAGAATGTGATGAGGGTATTAGAATAGAGGCCTTCTTCATACCTACATTTAAAGATTATCATATAAATAAATTAAATCATCCTTTTAAAAAAGTTTTTAAAACTCTTCCCAAACTATGAATCGGTTAAATAATTTCATGTTGTTCTGTCAAGCCTCATTTTTCTAATAACACATTGTTCGTATGTATTTATTTCTGTATCCACATCCTTTCCCTTCTGAAACCTATGATAGCCAATAAGCAACAGAAAATGGCATCTATCTTTTGCCTGCTTCCTAGCGGGTCCACTTTGTGTGTTCTCATGTCACAGCCACGCATCCTGATTATAGGAATCCACAGATGTTAGCTGCCTGCTCCCTGTTTTCTTAAGAATTCTGAGCAAAATATACTTATGGAACTGGATTGCTTTGGGAATACCTAAGAACCTCACCTATAAATCTTTACTCAAAACAGTCTTTGAATGCAATGCATTACATGAATTTCCATCCCTAGGACTGCCAATTATTCTGCTTTCTGGCTGAGAAACGTCAATGTTGAGAACAACAAAAGCCCAGGTAAGAAAATGAGGTAACACTGCTTGGTGAAATAAAGCAAAAAGACTGAAAAAAAATTTTCCCCAGAAACCATCTGTGTCTGCTTGGTGGTTAGAGGATGGAATGTAAGTCTAAACTGCTTTTTAGTTTTTATTCCATGTACATATTCAAACTTTCCCTGTGCTCAAGTAATCTAGAGAAATAATTTTTTTCTTTTAATACATTCTCCATACTCTGGATTTTACACATTATAAGGCTGCTAATGATGATGTTCGCACAGACCTAAACCCTCTGCTTTCTTTACTCTCTAAGGGCAGAGACTCCTTACAAAGATTTGAGAATCCAGTTGAACTGCACAGCTCAGTCGTGCTTTTCCAGCTCAGATAATTCAGGGAATAAAAATGTAAGCAGCTCATGCTGAAGATGAAGATGTGCTATCATTAGAGATCCAGGGAAAGCGTTAACTTAGTTAAACATGCGTCTATTACTAGGAAAGATCAAGAATGAAAACATAAACTTGTCTTTTCAGTATTTCTGGCTTCATTCTCAAAGATGCTGACATGAACATGAGATGACATTTTACAATGCCAGCTTAGAGATGGAAACAAGAGGGAGAAAGGCAATAGGCCTGGGTACTTTTCTCTTGGACACAGTTTCACAAGACAGAAGTGACTGAACCGACAAGGCTCAGCTCCAAAGAGCCAGTTATGGAGTCAGGCCTTTCATGCAAAGTGTATACTACATAAAAACTATATCATATCTACGAACATACCCACTTTCTTCCTTTAAGAAAATGCAACCTCGAGAGAAATATAGGAGATAGGGAAATAGATGGAACCAGATGGTCCTAGAAACCTACACGAAGAACACTAGGATGGGCGGATCTAGGCCCAGGGGTTCTGCTTGATCTATGGCACCAACCAAGGACAATACGTGCAGACATCATCAAACCTCTACCCAGATCTAGCCAAGGGACAGAACATTCTCCACAGTTAAGTGGAGAGTGGGGACTGACTTTCACACAAACTCTGGTGCCCCATATTTGGCCATGTCCCCTTGATGGGGAGGCCCGATGGTACTCAGAGGAAGGATAGCAGACTACCAAGAAGAGACTTGATACCCTAGCATTATATTCAGGGGGAGGAGGTCCCCCTCAGTCACAGTCATAGGGAAAGGGAATGGGATGAAAGCAGGAGGGAGGGAGGAATGGGAGGATGCATGGGATGGGAAAGCAAATGAGATGTAATATGAATGATTTCATTTTTCAATTAAAAAAAGCTGGGAAAAAAAGACAATGCAACCTCTTTCTTCCAGTGCCTTTTAGAGTCTCTCTTAGGATAGAACAACAGAATCCCAACTGATATCCCAATATTAATATTGGAATATTGATATTAGAAAAAGTTGAGTAAGAATTCATTAACTCAAAGGAGGCAGGCTGGGCCCTAATCTACTCACCTGGTTCCTCATAGTTCATCTTCGTAAACAGGTCCCATATACCATTGCCTTTGCTGATGGTCATATGCACACGCGTCTGACTCTTAATGTTCACAGTCTTGTTCTCAGCTCAAAGCTTTATTCCTTGGGACTGGAAACTTTTTTTCCAGATTACCAAATCTTATCTTCCTCTTATTTAAGGATGTTCAGTTTACTCTATATATTCATGTGATACATACAGTGCCTGAAAAAATATTGATGTTTACATTCATGAGTCATTATATTGTCCCACTAACTCATCAAGACCAGCATGTGGATGTTTGTTTTTATCACTGATTCTTTGGATAGTATATGACCATAATAGAGAAATAACTGGTAATAAATGTCTTCACAATAAAACTGTAGTCTAGTAGTCTCTAAGGTGCAATGCATACAGTGGAAATCTAAGTGTTATTTAATCTCAAAGGTATATACTTATACTCCCACGCTCATGAACAAATGAAACTAGCTGCTCAATGCAGTTTAAAATCAAAAGACATACTTAGAAAACAGTAGGTCCTTAGTAAGATCTCAAGTGCACACACACACACACACACACACACACACACACACACACACACACTAGAAGGAGAGTTCTTTCCTGCTCCTTAGAAATAAGAATAGGAAGAAGAACAGGAGGAGAAGGGGAGGAGGGGTAGATAGAGGAAGAGGAGGAGGAGGAAAGGAAAGACAAAAGGGAGGAGGACAAAAAAGAGAAGGAAAACAAAAAGGAGGAAGAGGACAAGAGGGAGTAGGTAAAAGACTCTAAAACCTTTGAAAGATATGTTATTTTTCTACCTGAATACCATAAACTTAAATAAAATCCATTGTAAATTGTGCACATGAACTATAAGTCACATATTCATGTATGTGAATATTAGAAGAATCTGTACTTGAATAAACTCAGTGAAAAATAATTTAACTCTTGGAGAGTGTTGTGGTGATACACTTTAAAGTGTAACTACTAACATTTCTAACTTAGGGTTAATATGCTTTTAAAAGAACTGTTTTACCAAAGGTGTCTTTAAAACAGGAAGATGTATATAGAAGGGTTAAGAAAGTGATAAAGAAGAAAATAACCAATAAAACACATATATGCAAATTAAAAGGGTTTGATTTCGAATTAGCTGTATATTTATATTGGGAGTTTAGATATATTAGGTATTGGAAATATTAGTTATAAAAATTGTTTTTATAGGAAAAATTGAATTGAAAATCAATAAGTTGATGTGGTTAAACAGTCCAACTATTTAAGAGTTTCCAATGCAAATGCCACCTCAGAGCATTTAATCCTCACAATATATCTACTGGTATTTTCTCAGTATACAGCTGAAGAAACCTCAGTTCAGAGGAACTGTCAGATTGTCTAAGTTGAAAGCCTGGGCCAGTGACAGAGCACAGAATCAGAGGGGAATCTCCCAATCTCTAAAGTCTGTCTTATTTCCACTCTAGCACTCTATGCCCTAAGCACATATGTTTCACTAATTACCAGTATCTTTGACGAAAGGTTTCTATTTCCATTGCTGGCCAGACATCCTTGGTTGGATACTCAAACCTACCATTATAATGAACCCCTTTTACAATTAACAAAATAAGAAAGGGAAAATATCTTTGGGGATGCATGAGACAAAGCCAAGCCATTTCTCAGACTAGTATTTGTCTCCCAATCAGCTCCATTTTCATCTTTAAAACTTTATTATTGTGTTGTTTTATCTGAAAGAAGCACAAGAATTAAGTTTGCAGGCTGAGTAAAGTTGTGGAGCAGAAGACATAATAAGAAATGATACAGTTGGAGTCAAATAAATCATTTGAGCTTTGAAAATAATGTATAGCAAATTGAGCTTAGCCCAGAGAAATTGTAGATAAAATGAGTTTAGAAGCAAATAATATAATGTGGAAATAGATTTTAAATGTTACAGTACTTGAGTTTAATGGATAAAAAACCATTTTGAAAATTAAGGTGAAAAAATCCTACTCCATAGAACAGGACTCACCAAGTAAACAAATACGGTAGAACTCACGGAGGCTGGGTAGCTAAAGGGTCAGTGATACTGACATTTGTAGATATGATGAAGGAAATTCTAAATGCCGTTCAGTAGGGATTTGCCTACTTGCCTGCAATCATTTGCAAACATCATTAGACTGTTAAGTGGTCCCAGTAAGCATGAATCAGACAGGCCGAGCCAGAATTGTGAACTTTTACTAGCTCCATCATATTAAAAAAAGGCATTGATTTCAATAAGCTTCCCAATTTACAAACACAGTTACTAAGGGCCAATTCACAGAAGAATAAATAAGATAGTACATCTGAAAAGAAATTTATAGTCTGGAACTTATTATACATGGAAAATTAATAATAACAGTAGTAGTAGGCATTGCAATAAAATGGAAAAGTATTTGCCAACAGGAAGTGCTATTATCCTGCTCACCTTATTTAAATATCTGTGTCTATAAGCACATAACCAAATCCTAGACAAAGAACTCCAGGTAACTAAGGAATGCTGAGAACAGGAGAAATAGTCTTCCCTAGTGAAGAGCCTCCAATTGCTTATCCAACACCAAGTAGCCAGCACTCAGATAATAGACATACATGTAGCATTGTATAGACTGAGCAGACCAGCTTGTACTTATATATCTAGAAATATAAACATATGTATGTATACATATGCATATGTATACAACATTTTTTAAACAGGCCATGAATTTGAGAGATAGTTGGGGTATAAGAAAGGGACTAGAGAGAGGAAGGAGGAAGGGAAAGTGGATATAATTGCATTTTAATTTCAAAAAATTATATATATATATATATATATATAGAGAGAGAGAGAGAGAGAGAGAGAGAGAGAGAGAGAGTTAATGAACTAAAAAAGGAAATGAAGAGAAAACTGTTAGTTCCATAATTATTAATTTACAAGTATGCCCATGGTATTAAGTGAAAAAAAATAGCATACAACATGATTCTATTTCAATAACAAGCATTTGTGTTTGTATCCCTACCGCTATAGGTATACAAAACAAGAAGAGGAAGCAGAATGGGCCAAGCCAGGCTGTGAAGACACTGAGATGAGAAAATGCTAAACTTTGCAGGCATATGTGAGCAATTATATCATTTACATTTTAAATCCAAATTCATGTTATTTCAGTAATTTGAAAAACAAATGCAATTTTGGTATTTTGTTCTTGAGATAGTCCTGCCATGAAGTCTAGGCTGACTTGAAACTGCTTCGGCCTCTGAAGTATGGCAATTACAAGCATGTTACCACCATGCCTCGCAGAAGGTAAAATTAGGGAAGGAGAAGGTGGATAAATACAGAAGTAGGAAGGAGGAGGCTCAGATAACCACAAAGAATCTGAAAAGTCACAAGAAGTCATACTATTAACTATCTACTTAAAAACACCTGTAGTGCATATAAGTATATAAACATACACACATAGTTTAAATGTAATTTCCACATCTAGAGTGGCAATGTCCCCTCCAAAAGCCAAAGACCATCTAACAAACAACAACAACAACAACAACAACAACAACAACATCAGGCATGAGAAGCCTTTTTCGTGACCCCCAAGCCATCATTGCTATTGCCTTCTGCTGTTCTCCCAGAGGTAGAAGGTAATTTTTTATTACTGAAGACAACATGTACTTCAGAAATAGGGCCCAGAAGCATCTGAGCAAAAACTAACCTGAATTCCTCCTCTCTCAGGACCAGAAGGTGCTGTGCAGGATTCCAACAAGGGAACACAACCAATAGCTCCCTAGCTAGGATGCCTGTGAAACACACACACACAAAAATGGCCAGCATAGAACAATAACCCCAAAGGTGCGATAGACGCACAAATACCTTAGATGCAACCAACAACTTTCTAATTGGAGTTAAAACCCAGACAACAAGAGGAAATTCATGTCTGGTATTGGAAACCTATCTGGGGATAGTGAACTCGTGGCTCTTGGAGGAAAACCTAGAACTACAACTTTACTAAACCAGTACAACCCTGACGACATTCTAAATATTGGTCCTTATACCCATGGATAACTGTAGTTATCCTGACTCCCCATCAAGCAAACTTCTCTTAGCAACAGATAGAGACCATTACAGAAAACTTCAACCAATCAAAGTGTAGAGTTGTGGAGGCCAGTCTCAAAACAATATATACACGACACAACTTTTGCACCAAAATCTCAGGGATCCTTCCAGAAGAACGGGCAGAAAGATCGTGGGAGTCAGAAGAATAGACGCAGCTGTATCACTCCTGGGCATATACCCAAAAGATGCTCTACCATACAACAAGGACATTTGCTCAATCATGTTCATGGCAACTTTATTTATAATAGCCAGAATCTGGAAATGACCTAGATGTCCCTCGGCAGAGGAATGGATAAGGAAACCGTGGTACATTTGCATGATGGAACACTACTCAGCCACATGATTTCCACAAGGATATCGTGAAATTAGCAGGCAAATGGATGGAGCTAGAAAGATCATCCTGATCGAGGTAACCCAGAACCAGAAAAACATGCATGGTATTTACTCACTTATAAGTGGATATTAGCCCAACATGGATGACCTCTGAGAGTCTCCACACAGCAGCAGATCAAAACAGATGCTGAGCTTCACAGCCAAACATTGGGTGAAGTGTAGGGAGTCTTGTGGAAAAATGCAAGGAAACATAGAAGAACCTGGAGGTGCCAGGAGCTCCACAAGACCAACAGCCAACTAACCAGGGCCCAGAGTGGCTTGAGGAGACTGAAGCACCAACCGAGGACCTTGCGCAGACTGGACCTAGGTCTCTCCACAGATATAACATACGGGCACCTCAGGCTTCATGTTGGTCCCCTGGTAAGGGGATCAGGGGCTGCCTCTGACATGGACTCTGTTGCCTGCTGTCTAATCATTCCCCCACCCCTGTGTGGCTGCCTTTCCAGGCCACAGGGGAAGAGGATGTGCTCTGTCCTGATGTGACTTGGCGAGCTAAAATAAGTGGGTAGATGGGGGGGGGGGCTTCCCTTATCTGAGGAATAGGGGAAGAGGGAGGAGGGCAGGTAGGACCATGTGGAGAGGAGGGAGGGGGCCACAATCGGGATGTAAAGTGAATGAATTAATTAATTAACTTAAGAAATGTCCCCAACAATGTCACATTATGGGTCTAACTTGAACTCTGAAACTCATATAAAGGGCAAAAGAATCCAGGGGCTTCTAAAACTCCAGGGAGGGGTGACTCAAAGGAGGTGGGAAAACAAGTTAGGAAAAAAAATATATAAATATATATATAAAACAAGAAGCCTAGAACTTCTGATCTGAATCATCTGAGTTACCGAGGAGCTGGTGGCAAAGGCAGTCACCGCATTGCATTGACATCCTTAATTCAGCCAACGTTAGCTGTACCCCAGTTAGCAGGAGGAAATTACTAGTCATGTTATCTTTTTAAATCCCTTTGAAAATCCACGTAAAGGGTACCAACCTTGCACAGAAATGTTGACTAGGTATATAAAAAAAAAAAACACAGTTATCCCGGAGGGCTCCAACTCATGCGACTTAAGAAATCTGCTTCAAATAAGTGTATAGCACTTTGGTCCCGCCCTTTAATTCACTTGATGAAAATCTGGTGATCTGAAGAAAAAGTATGATTTTTGTAACAGACACGGTGTATCAAAGGATCAAGGCTATCAAGGGAAGAATTAAGAAGTTAAAGAAGGAAGAATGTACTGACCAGCCATGTCGTCTCCAAACTGTTTTTAGGGGCTCACAGGTATCGGGGTGGCCGGAAGAGGTTGAAGCAAAAAAAGGTGCTGAAAGACGGGATGTTTACTCAACTTCAGGGCAAGTAAAGGCTAAAATGTTGCCACCCCTCAGATAATGTTTTCTTACCTTCCAGAAGCACATCTTTGAATGTATGGACCACTTTATTCTCACTGAGGAGTCTCAGGTACGTCACTGGAGTGGCAGCTTGAGGATGAAGCCTAGCTGCGCCCTTTGTTTTTCCACCTGCCACTGTCACATCTTCAAAGAGCCGCTCAAACCACAGAGGTACAGCTTTGAAACTGCCATTTCTTCCTGACTTGAGAGCTGAGCTAGAGGAGACAGGGTACTTCTCTCATCTACTTAAAACAAACGCTCCGAAGGGAACCAGTGTTAAACAAATGGGGTCTGCTCTTTGCAGGCAGGTTCTTCCAGCCGTGCATGAGAGCGGCTCTCCATGAAAAGCGCAGCCCCTACCCACGAAGATATGAACCCAGCAACAGCATTCCTCCATAGCCCGCACAGCATTCGTTCCTTTGACTCTGATTTAGCAGTGTTTACCAGGCCAAGGTGGGTCTGGGGCCCTGAGATGAAGCAGGCACAGCAGGAGACCGCTTAAACACAGTTAAAGCCAGCCTCACCTTCACTTTCAAGGTACAAGAAGAGCAAACGGAATTCACAGAGCTGTGCTCAGAAAACATAAACGCCACATGAAAGAAAGGGTTCAAAGAGGAGAAATTCTCCAACGGTGGGAGAAGAAGAAGCAAAAGAAAAGGGTGGTAGGCGGGCTGCTAGTTCAAACCACTGAGCGGTTCGGAGCTAAGCACGGATCTCAGTAGCGCCCACTATTGGAGATGCTGTTCCTCTAGAAACGCAGTCTGTGCTCCTGAAGGGGGTTGATTGGCTTCCTCTTGCTGGTAAGAGTAAAAAGAAGTTGTAACAGAGACAAAGTAACCAAAAAGATCCTTAACAGCTGAAATATGAACCGCTTTTGTATTTAAAGAGTAGTAGGGGTATTTTATTACATTGTTATATAAAATTACACTGAAAAAACGGGATTTAAAAAAAAAAAAGCTATCCGTATCTCAGAGAACTTTGGAAAAGCTCTGGGTTTCTGTGAAGATGGTGAAACGGGACCAGAAAAGCCTGCCGAGGGGACGGGTTCAAATATGAAGCAGTAATGAGCTACAGAGAATGCCGGAGATCAAAGAGATTCTTTGGCACTCTGGAGGGGAAAAAAACAACTAATTTTCTTAGCACATAATATGTTGCATCTTTTTATACCGCTTACAAAAGAAACGTTCATTGGTTCCTAGAGTAAAAGCTGCATCTAAAGCTTAGTTGGCTGACTCTGAAAAGCAATGATTATAGTGAGTGTAATTAAAATAATTACAAGAGAAATGGGTACAAGTCCTTAGCATGATGTAACTTTAAAATGCCATTTTTTTTAGGAAAAATGGAGAAAATAGAGGGTATTCAAGCATACATATTTAGGCCATTCAGAAAAACAACTTTTATTGAGTAGAAGTTCCTTTTAATGTAGCAAGATGTTAACAGGCTCAGGATTGCCACCAATATATTCTTTCCTGATGGATCATTTTTGGAAGAAGTAGTTTTGAAATATAGCTTAGTATATGGCCTATCTTTCCTATGAGAATGGGCCACATAAAACTCCACTACATGAGCCCATAGGGAGCTTCTACAGACCTGGGCAATGACTATGAAAGCTTAAATTATGGATACTTTTCCCTCAGGTAACAACGCTGTTGTCAGCGAGACTCAGGTTGTGTGAAGGATAAGTAAGCCTTTTCCCCATCGATTGGGTAAAAGGAGATGTTACTCGTGGATTTGTAATTTATTTTGCACACGTTACAAAGAGCCTAGGAAAAGAAATATATTCAATTCCATCGGTTAGTTGGTTGGTTGATTGGTTGGGCCACTTGGTTGTTCCCAGCTCACTGAATTTCTCTGCGAGACTGGAACTGTGATGATTTTTAATTTGTTTACACCAAGTAAGCACTTTTTAGCAAAGATACTTTTCTCACACGGTGGCTGGAAGATGTCTGTCATGAACTATGCTGCATTTGGGAACCTTATGAGATTAGCTACGACTGGTCCAGACTCTGCCACTTGTACTTGCTCTGTCCTTCTCAGTCCAGCTCCTAGTGGAAGAGTCCATTGTATAAATGTATCAGAGCTTGGATATAAGAGTGATCATTTTTGGCACCAAAGAGATTGGTATTATACAATGGTGCCCCCATCCCCAAAGCTTGGCAAAGATTAATCCTGGTCATGCGGAAGCTGATGGAGTGTCTCCAGCTCTGATCCCTCATCATTACCCTCTAGGGCAGCCCCCTTTTGACTACCTGAGAAGAGAAAAAAGTAAAAAAAAAAAAAAAAAAAAAAAAAGGAGGCCAGGGGAAAGGCCTAAGACCAGTTCAGTTCAGGTAAGCTAACAAAACCCAAGGGAAAAGTAAAACATAAAAACAAAGAATGTCTAGACACTGAGACAGTCTCCAGTCCGATATAAGTAAAAATGTTTGCTTTTTCTAGCAATGGAGCAGGCTCACACCTCCTATGATGTTATAGAGCAGTAAGCAAGGTGGCATAGCTATGTGCAGTAAGCTGGTAATGTTCAGATAACCAACTGTCCTGTCACACACATGGCTGTATTCTTGCTTTGCTACATTGTGAGATTTTGAGGATTAAATTGTAACTAACAAAAATAGCATCAATCCCTTTTGGCCACTAAAGAGTAACTGGGTCCCTGGTATCCATTTAAATGAGAGCAAATGTACAGGAATAAGTCAACATGGTAGGAAAGGTGATCGATGCTAGAGAGCCAGATGAAGTCAGATTTTCATGCTTCCTTGGTACCATAGGAGCCTCTGTGTATAGACAGGAACACTTTACACAGCACTGATGGGAATTCTGATTGCTGCAATGCAGACTGCATTATGGCTGTATTGTATATTATGCTGTGTTAGCGGCTCACACAGTATGAGTCACAGGATCAGGAAGAAGTGGTTCCTCCTGATCTCTGATTACTACAACCATTTCACTACCGTGGGAAGGATGGGGAAACAACGCACAGTAATTATCTCATTATTTGATCTTCAAGCAAGTGTAGATATTTTTCTCTAATGCATGACGTGGGCAGTACTGTCAGGGCGCTGAAGGAATACATTATTCTTTCATCTCTATGACCTACCATAATTATCTTGATAGATACCAAGAAGAAAACTACTTTCTGACTCACAGGATATTACAGTTCAGCCAAACAGGGACAGGATGCTCCAGTAGGTTTTAATAGCACTTTAGACTATACTTTACCACAGACATGACATTCCAGGTGCCTGTAGGTATCTTTTCTCTTCAGGCCCCTTTACTTAAGGAAGGCTTCTGATCACTCATCCCTTCTTTGCCATTTTCTTGAATTACACCTTATCTTTTTATCATATTTATAGCACATTGTAATTGGATAAAGTTTACCATTTTTTTCCATGAACACAGTAGAAAGCCATTGATTGGTGGGTGTGTGGCAGGTAGTTAAAAAAACACACTGGTGCCAAAGGTAGCTACCAGAGGCTTGCTACATTAGACTTGAAAATCCCTTCTGCTTAGAAGTACATCCCTAAAAGCTCCTTGCTTTTTCTCGCAAGCGCCTTCATGCTTCTCTTCATCCCTGATTGAACTTGAACTTGGCACTGTCATCTGGGACAATCTAACACCTAAAAAGACGTTTTGTAAATCCCAGCTGTCAACATCTGCTCACAATGACACTTTGGAGCTGTGTCATTCAAAAACAGACACATCTAGTGAGTACGGACTCATTAATAATAAGGACTGGAAGACTCACTTTAGAGAACATAAAATAATAAATCAATGGAAAACTATGTAACACTTCAAGAGGGTTCATAACAGTACTAATGAGACATGCTTGAGCTGCTATTTCCATTTTTTAAAATGTAGAACAACGAGGGAATTGAGGAGATAGGTCTGTTAGCAAAGAGTTTGATATACAAGCATGAGGGCCAAAGTTTGGATGCTAAGCCAGGACAGCATACAAATGCAAGCATGGTGTCACACATCTGTAATCCCAGCTCTGGAGAAGTGGAAACAGGAGGAGCCCTGGGTTTTGCTAGCGAGCCTGTGTAGACTCTGAACTTTTTCAAACTTACTTTATTTTGAGTTTTTTAATGCTTATATCTCCCTCCCAACCCACCTACCCTAGATAGAAAAGAAAAGAGGTTAATAGGAACAGGAGAAGTAGACCTTTGTAGACTCAGTTCCTTGGGCTATTCCACTCTCCATAGTCAGGATTTCAGCAGACCCATTAAACAGCAAACCAGCAATTCAGCAAAGTTGACTGAAACTGCAGTAGCCAGAACCCAGAGCAGGAGCCAGAATGTTGAAGCATTCTCTGGAAAGATTCCCTCTAGGAGTGTGTCGAAGTAGAGTGATGAGTAGCCAAACAGTAAGAAGCAATGCCAAAACCAAAAAGCCAAAAAGCCAACCCTCTTGTGTTGGGCCTCATACACACTCTTTCAGAATCTGTACTAGGATTTTATCAGTGGGCAAAGACCATGCCCCCACAAGAGGCAGCTTCTCTTCTAGTGGACAAACATAACCTGTTCTCTCACAAGTCTGATTCCAATGGAAAAACACCACACACCCTTACACAAGTTTGTTTCACATTCCACATATGGGATCAAAAAAAAAAACATATTTACATCCACTACAAGGCAATCTAGCCTTTCATTGAGCTCCAGATTCAATGAGAGAGCCTGTTTCAAAAACTTAAGGTGGAGAGCAACTGAGAAACCCTCCCTGTGCTCCATACACATGTGCAAGCATGATCACTCAAAACACATGTGCACTCACAAGTAACACACAAGGAAAACAACAGTTAATGATAATGAACTTGAGGCTAAGATGAGACAGGTAAATTTATCCACCAAAAACTGTCGTCTTTTGGAAATGAGTGAAGGAGGAAGAGAGTGAAATTAATAGCTTTGAGTACTTCCTTTTAAATTCACAGTGGGATAAGCCACAGTATGGTTAATAAGCATAAAAGCATTGTTTCAGTATTCTTACCATTGCAAACATTTGGAAAATACGTCTTAGAGAATATCCATGGTACCAAAGTGACAGAAAGTCAGGAAGACAACAAAGACTGATCGAATAAAACGGGCACTAAAGAGTCTATCTATGATAACTGGAATGAAAAATAATATGTAGAATATGCAGACATTGCGTCATTTAAGATCTACCTACAAAATACCTAGTGCAAACCTGTGTTAGTTGCTTTTCTGTGGTTTTGACAAAACACCACGACCAAGGCAACTTACCGAAGAAAGGTTTATTTGGGCTTACAGTTCCAGAGGGCTAGGGTCCATAGTGGAAGGGACAGCGTTGCAACAGGTCATGGACGTGGCAGCTGGAACCAGAAGCTGAGAGCGAGGGCTCACTTCTCAAACTACAAAACAGGAAGCAAAGAGGAAACTCAGAAAGTGTGAGGCCTTGAAGCTTCAAAGCCTGTTCCCAGAGGTATACTTCCTTGAGCAAAACCACACTTTCCAAAACTCCCCGAGCAGTACTGCCAACTGGGGAGCAAGTGTTCAAATGCCAAGAGTCTACAGGGGACACTCTCAAGTAAAATAACAGTAAAAATGCTCTTTAAAAGGCTAAAAAGAATTTTCACAACAAATCTTGTTTTGCATTGAGTTTTTATTTCAATTAGTAGAGACAGAGATGGTAGACCCATAAGAAAATTAATGATGGTTTCCCACGAATGACAACAGCTCATTACTTTAGCATCCAAACTATGTCTATAAATAAGAAAAGTAAAATGAGTTGCTTTTAACATAGAACTTCTTAAAATTACAGTTTTCCCCAAAGTTAACATGTCAGAATTTTTAATAATGTTTAAAAAAAAAAAAAAGATGCTGTGTGTCTATTTGAGAAAGGCATAAACCCAAGGAAATTCTCGGTCTCAAGAGAAAAGACAAGGTTTACTGTAGTCTTGCCCTTTTTGTATTGGCTATGCTTTTACCTGGTTTAATGGAGTCATATTTTACAGAGATGAAATTTCTAGAATCTATGGATAAAATAGGTTGTTTGCAATCCTGCTTATATCCTGCATAGTGTTTACTGTTCTTGATGAGCTTGGGCTTACTTGGCCTCTTCAGCCACGTTAGCTCTGTCTCCAGCCCGGGGAGGCCAGTCCACGGCAACGCGGGCCTGGCTTGTCTCATTGGCTATGCTATTCACAGCACTTAGCAGAGCAGTTGGCAAAAGGCATGGCGTTGCTTTTGGTTCTCTTTCTTACAACCCATCTTTGTGAGCTCCACTTATAAAAATATTTCCAGAATACGTCAGCCACTTTACATGACATACATAGATGACAGTTCTCTGTGAGTCTCTTGTGTTTCTAAAGTAAGTGCAAAGCCAGTGTTGACTGCTATGTCATGAGCAGCAATAGAGACATTTAGCTATAAGCCAGCGTTTCATAGCCAGCACCCATGAACCTGTGTCAGGCTAACTTGGTAGTTTGCAATCCATAGGGCAAAATCCAAATCGCTCGTAGCTCCTGGTGACCTTCCATGCCTCCTTGGAGGTACCAACCTTTCTTAGTGCATTTGCCTCCTACTGAGGGCTCCTACCTCTCCCCTATTTCCTCTATTATCTTTATGTACAGAACAACCAAAATGGTCCACTGAAAATTAAAGGTGACAACACCTTAATACCATCCCTGTCTTCTCAGTGCCATAGATGATGTCTTCTTTGATTCTGTTCCACTCTCCTCACTGTTCCATGGGTGTTCTCTGCCTCAAGTTCCCTTGCTCAGATTCAAATCATCCCTTCCTGCTTCACGCTGCTGCTTAGACTTCTCAGCAAGGTGTTACCCTATTTAAGCATTGCCAAAGTCTCCTTTGTGCTTCAGGCCTATCCCCCCTTGTGGTTTTCTCGGCTTGACCTCAGCTTCTGGGCTCCTCCTGGCACAAGAGCTTACGCTCCATGCAGGTAGGGACTGGCTCCATTTTACCTGTATCTCAAGACTGAACAGATTCCATAACCATGGAGGTGAGTTGTTACCACTCTAGGTGGTGACTCAAAACTGGATGGATACCGCCCCAAACGCCCCAAAGAGGTGGAGTAAAATCTCATGCACTAGCCAACTTTATTCAGAACATCAGACAATTTATACTCCTAGGGCACTCTGAGGGTTCAGCAAGGTCAAGCGAGCAAAGTCCCCTTGAGTTCAAGCTGTATATAGTCACAAGGACAAGGTCACATGAGTTTAAGCTCTATGAGCTCATGAGGGCAACACATCCTTGAAAACATCATCTAAATAATAATAGTAAAATGATGGGTAATGTAAACAAAGTGGACTCCCTTTTACACCTGGGAAGGGCACAAAAACACATCCCAAGAACAAATCCTTGCTGTAGAAGAACAGAAGTCACAGGACTCTGTCTTGTTTACTTGGCGTTTTCGCTCAAGCCAGCAAAGATCTCACAGGGATTCATTCACAAAGTGTCTTCTGACAGTTAGTGCCTGAGAAGTTTTTCTTAAATGGCTTCATGTGAACTTTTAGTCAAGGCAGGATCAATCTTTCATTTTACCAGAACTAGATATTATTTAATATATACTGGATTAATAATCAATGGTAACTCATACTTAATGTATTAGCTAATAAAGTTAGTACATTAATAAGCAAAGGATAAACAGCAAGTGTGCCTGAGTTCATTGAGAGGGTTTATGTACTGTGTCCCTTTCTACTCTGGGTGTAACTTTACCTGGTTGAGGTAAAATACTGCTTTTATAAAGGTATAATTCCAGAAACTATATAGTAAGTGTGGGCAAGTTCTTTGTGATTTTGTTGTTTGTAAAAAAAAATTGTTTTCTTCCTCATGATTGCTGAGTTGGTTATAAGACAAATAGGTGAAATTGTCTATTAAGTCTTCAAATTACTGATATTTTCACTTACAATCTCAGTGAAATTTTGTTAATATTTTTGAATGACATGCCAATTTATTTTGATATAATTGAGTGAATTTTCCTAGAAAGACATAACTAAATGTCTACTCACCCCAGAGAAGTAGTGGGGTACTTATCAAAGAAATAAACCAAAGAATGATCCTATCCAAGTCTGGCATAATAAATGAGTGAGTTTATTGGGGTTATTTAAGGAGTACAGGTTAGGGGGTTACTTATAGGAGCCTGGATGACTCAAAGACAGGCAGTTGCATCACTCACTGAAAAGCCTGCTCAATGGTTTGTGACAGCTCGCCAAGGCTACATCCCTTTCACAACTTGCAGTCACATCAGAGAGCCATGCCTTCTCCCCAACAGTTGGTATTGTTTATATAACCTTGCAGCGAAACCTTATATATCTCGTAACTTTCAGGAGCTTCCTTAGCTTTGTTAATTGTGTTTTCTTCAAGTCTTATATATCTTCTTCCTCTCTCCAGAACGGAATGCTTCGGTTTAAAGGGACACATCATTTATTACTATGCTTATACTTTTCATTTATATCTTCCCAAACAGATGTTTCTCAAAAAAGTAACAATAATATTAATTACACTTCTTTAATGCCGAATCTACTGAGGCAGACTTTTTGAAAGCATGTGAAGAGGACGCCATTCACTTCTTGGCAGACTGGAAGAAAAGCCTGAGGAAAGGACTCGCAAAGCCACACCTCTGCTGATCACTTCCGTCATCTATGACACACCTCCAGGACTTTCCACAACCTCTCCCAAATAGCACAACCAGCAAGAAACCAAGCATTCCATGCAATAGCCTTCAGACCATGACACTCACATGTGTGAAAAATGATAGCTACCAACACTTTTCCCATAGTAATGTAAGTATTGTCTTTTTATTGATTTCTTCCAGATTATTTCCTATAACTACTTTCAGTTTAATTGTAATGTACACATTTTATATATTGATTTTTTTCGCTTGATACATAAATATAGTATGGTCCTACTTAACTATGGTTGTTTTACAACCTATTTTTTGATAGCTACATCATATTTTCAACTAAAATGCATTATAGTTTACTTGAACATTTCCAAATTATTGGTTACTTGAGTGATTTCCAACTGTTCACTTCAACAAAATTTAAAAGACCTAAAAAAGAGAAGAGGGGGAAACTAGTTTTCTTTGCTCTCTCCTCCCTTCCTCCTTCTCCCTTCTAAACCAAAACACAGCATGCCTGACCCTTTTGGAGAAAAGGGAACTGAATACTTCCACTCCTCATTTGCAAGAGAACACTCCTGAATAATTCATGAGTACATAAGGATGAGAGAGATGTACAGCATCGAGCTGATTATTAACATAATAGAGCCAAATGAAACATTATCCTAAAAAGTCACTTAATTGCAGCTGTGAAAATGAGACTTTGAACATTTTAGAAAGAAGTCATATTTGAGATGTAAATAAATACATTTCAAAATTATTTTAAGGCATTGCCTGGTGCAAATTTTTCCCTGTAAATGGTAGTTATTGGAGGTTGTTTCCCTCCCCTGTCCCCACCAAACAGGAACGGAAAATCAGCCCTTTCAACTTACTTAGTGAATAATCTGGAGAATAAAGTAGTAAATTTCTAAAAATTCTACAAATAAGAGGTAACATAAAATCACCTAGATTTCTGTGTATAAATGTTAGTTTTACTTTTTCATTAGCTGCTATAGGAAACAACTCAAATGAGAGCATAGGAACTATGCTAATTACTTCAAACCCTCGTAGTATTTGACTATATAATCCCCCAAAGTAGTGTACTTCTTATATCAAAAAATGGAAATGATAAGGCAGCAAAAAAAAAAAAAAGAAAGAAAGAAAGAAAGAAAGAAAGAAAGAAAGAAAAAATACAGGCACAAACATTTACTTTACTTAGAAGCAAGATAAAGGAGAAGCAGGAAGGCTGAAGCACTAGTGACAACATCTACCTAAGCCAGGAACTGCATGAGCCGCTGGGAACCTCCAGAGGTGTGTGCAGTCCAACTGACCAGTCTTTCCCAGGGGACCTCTGTTCTTTTCCCTGCTGCCTGCTCTTTAGGTCTTCTCATTTCTGCGATTTCTGAATTTCCCATTGCTTTCCAGGTTTCTTTCTTCCCCCTCTTATCCTACTCTATGATCAACAGTTTGGCTGGGTTCACACTCTTCTTTAGAAGACTATGGTCCAATGTGTTTAACAACAGCCCTTGGTTGCAGTTGAGAAATCTGTGCCTTTCAAACATCATGGTAAAGGTGAGGGCCTGGAGATGTCTGTCAGCTATCTCTCTGAGGTTAGAGTAAGGGGTGTAGGCGGTGCTAACTCGCACTTGGTTTGGAAATTTACTGGATCCTGGTTTCAGTCCTTGCATTGGCATTCACTTCACTGTGCTTAATGTCACCAACCTCACACCTTCTGTTCAGAGCATCTACAGTATAAAACTATTACCAAAAGGCAGGCAGCCAGGATAGCTGCCCACTGCCTGATGAGGAGGAAGTCTTTAAGATTGAATACTTATATTCCCCATTATTTTATCTGTATAGATATACCTTAATCCCTCTTCTGCAAAACCTGCTTCTTCCCAGAGCGGGACTGGATCAGAGTGTTTTTAGGCTCATTGGTGCACCATTTGCTTTCTGCATTTCAATTTTTTTCCAGCCATTCCAATCTCCCATTCTGTATGTCTTAGTAAAATACAATTTTTAATTGTTTATTGATTTCCTTTTACAGTGTTGAAAAACTGGGTGGAAGAGATAGTTATTTGTAATGGAAATATGAGGACCTGGGTTCCATCTTTGAGGGTGGAGGTTCCATTCCTGCGGTGGACGCACAAAGAAAGGTCAGATCTGGCAATGCTCACTTGCAATCCCAATACTGTGGAGGTAGAAATACATCGACCACTATGATGAACTGACCACCTAGCCAAGCCTGATCAGTGAGTGCCAGACCAATAATGGAGAACAAGGGCCATAGCACATGAGGAACAGCAGCTGAGGTTGATTTTAGGACAAAAACTCTCTCTCTCTCTCTCTCTCTCTCTCTCTCTCTCTCTCTCTCTCTCTCTCACACACACACACACACACACACACATACACACACACACACACACACACACACACAAGCTGATTCAAGCGTGTGTGAGAAGACAACATGCTCTTTGTCCTAGTCAGCTTCTTATTACTGTGAAGAAACACATAAGCATGCCAACTCTTATAAAAGAAACCATTTAATTGGGGTGGCTTATAGTTCAGAGGTATAGTCCATTTTCATCATCATGGTGGGAATCATGGTGGCATGCAGACAGAGAAGGCTTTGGAGAAGGAGCTGAGAGTACTCCATCTGGATCAGCGTACAGCAGCAAGAGACACTGGACCTGTCTGGAGCATCTGAAACCTCAAAGCCCACCCCCAGTGACATATTCTCTCCAACAAGGCCACACCTTCTAATTGTGCCATTCCTTATGAGCTTATGGTGGCCATTTTTATCAAACCACCACACTCTTCAAGTGATGCTCTCTTTGAGGCCTCCTTGGCTCACCCAGTCTGATACTCTATTCCTCCGAGTTCTTGGAGTGCAGTGAACACATCTCTACTTCCTTCTAGAAGTTCTTCACCTGTATCCCATATAACACACATTTGTCCCATGTGCCTTTCCATCCAGCTCAGGCCTCTTATTGTAGGACAAAGACTACTACCTTTTATGCAGCTGTTTAAAAACTGACACAAGTAATCTCAGACTTTGGTATGCTTACAGATCACTGGAAGGACTTCTTTAAAATGAAGAGTTAAAGATTTCACCTCAAACAAATTGAAAATGACTGTACCGGTGTCACAAGAACTGGTGGCGTAACAAGTGCACCTACATGGTTCTCACATACACAGTCCTTGGCTGGTTTAGTTTCATTTCCTGTTCCTATGACAAATTATTATGGCAAAAACAACCAAAGGGGAGAGGGCTTATTCTGGCTCACAGTTCAAAGTCCATCACAAAGAAGAAGTCAAGGCAGCAGAAATTTGAAACAGCTGGTCACATTGCATGCACAGTCAAGAAGCAGATAGTGAATGCTGCATGCTGCTACTTAGCTTCCTTTCTCCAAGCATAAAATCCATGACCTTAACTATGGAATGGTGCCACCCACAGTCTTTCCACATCTATTAACATAAACAAAATGCTCTGCCATCAGTATCCCAGCTTGCTCTAAACTGTGTCCAGTTGACAATTGACACTAACCATCACCTGGGACATAGTATGAGATGTATTTCCATTTTTATCTCTAAGCTTTTGGAATTTCAATTCTTAATATGTAGTCATGAATCTGACACCCACAAATTTATGCCAGTCTTTCCTTGGCTGGTTATATTTGTTTTACTCTTTTTAATAATATCTCATAGAATTGATAACCTATGGGGGTTTTTTTGTCCACTGTATAATGTACAATTCTATTTTGTTGTGTTGCCCTTAGTTTATCTCTTACAAGAACTGTATTTGTAAGATTCTTGTATTTGACAAATGAACTATAAGTTGAAGCCATGAAAATACCATAGGGGGAAAAAAGCTGGGCGTGATGGCGCACGCCTTTAGTCCCAGCACTCGGGAGGCAGAGACAGGTGGATCACTGTGAGTTTGAGGCCAGCCTGGTCTACAAAGTGAGTCCAGGACAGCCAAGGCTACACAGAGAGACCCTGTCTCGAAAAAACAACAACAAAAAAAAGGAAGAAAAAGAAAATACCATAGATTAGGAGGTGATTTGAAAATAAAAGTGAGACAAAGTTGGAAGTAGCCACCAGCACCCACTGAATAGCTCTGAAGAGAGTGAAGAGAAGACCGTGTAGTGTGTTCCACTTTAAACAAAACCAACATGAAAATATGGAGGAATGCAAAGGCAATTGTTTTGTGCCTATCTGCAGCCACCACACCCTAAGCCCATCTCTTGCTTTGTATCCTATGCAGTGGTCAAACACTTTTGCCAGCACACAAGTAAGTAGGATGTAGTTCTGTTTGGTGTCTGAATGGATCTGAAAAGACAACTTAGTCTTTGAGCTTTCAAAAAATGATTGAAAGTGAAATAATTAGGGCTTCCTGCTCTGCCTGGAAAAGCCAGTCCCTGAATAGTAGCCCCAAGGGAAGAACAGTGTTGAGAAGCAGTGTGCTCTGGAGAAGGAAAAAAGTTGCCTCTTACAAGCCAGGCCCTAAGTCTCCTTCAACAATTCTTTTTATAACCTCTTGAAGAACTGAGCAGCAAGTTCAATGAAGAAAGACAGAAATCAGATCCAGCTGCCTGGTGTGCTGCTCACAGTGGAGAGACGGCTCACTGCTCCTGTGGGAGGCTCATAGTGCATGAGACTGCTACCTTTTATTCTCTGGGAAAGGCTAGTGGAGAGAGAAAATCAACAAATGTTGCCAGTTACAATCGGCCTAAGCTCTTATGAGAAGCCCCAAGCAAAAGTCAAGAGCAAGCCAGTCAAAGTTCAAGCACAGATGGGGAAGCTGCTTCCAAAAACCCCCAGCCTAGCTGAGGAGCTATTGGCTGCAAGTTTCTCTCAAGGATGTGGTCTCTGCTAAGGGGCCTATGCTCCACTGGACAGCCTATATCTAGGCATGCACTGAGAGTTCTATGGCAGCCTTATTCATAATAGCCTTATTCATAACAGAATTGGAAACAATCTAGATGTCCTTTAATAGAAGAATGGGTAAAGAAACTGTGGTACACTTACACAATGGAATACTACTTAGCTATTGAAAACAAGGAAATTATGAAATTTGCAGGCAAATAGATGGAACTTGATCATCCTGAGTGAGGTAACCCAGACACAGAAAGACAGGCGTGGTGTATACTCACTTATAAGTGGATATTAGCCCAACAAAGATGTCCTTTGAGAGACTCCACCCAGTGGGGGATCCAGACAGATGCTAGGACTCCCAGCCAGACTCTGGAGCGTGCTCTGAGAGCAGTATGGAATGGGAGAGTGGGCGATGGAAGGACGCAGAGGGGCCAGGAGCTCCACAAAGAGACCATCAAGGCTGGTGGATCTGGACCCATGGAGTCTTGCACAATCTGATGCACTAACCAAGGGCAATGCATACAGAGAACCTAGCTCCCCTGTTCAGATGGGCACATGTGTGGGGGAGGCACACAAAGGAAAGGCATGCAGGTTATTCTAATGAGACCTGGTAGGCTGAGGTAAGATGGTGGGGGAGGAGGGCCTCTCTGTCAGAGGACTAGGGGAGGGCAATAGGGCAGAAGAGGGAGCTATGGGGCAAGAGGAAACAGTTGAGATTGAGAAATAAGGGGTAAATATATTCAAAATACATTATATACACATATAAAATTCTCAAAGAATAATAAAAAATATATTTTAACAGACTGAGGGGGCTATTAGAAAAATTGCCATAAGGATAATATATTACATTATATATAATGATATTATGTTAATATAGGAAAATATATTTACTCTTCAGAGATGCTGACTGAAGTATTTGGGGAATAAAGTATTGCATCTCCAATTTATTTTGAAACTATTGGTGTGTGTGTGTATGTGTGTGCATTAAGAGTGATAACATGGCTAAATAATAAAATTGGCCAAATATGGTTTTCTTAGTGTATTTTTAAATGTTTACTGAAAGCTTATTATTATGCATTAGTTTTCTTTCATTATAGTATCATGTATTTCTCTTTGCATAAAGAACAGCTAATTAGAGTTTTGCTTTCAGCTAACATAAATCGAATTGTAGTTATAAAGAGATCCATTACTATAAGATAAAGTAAATTTACTTGCAAAACAATGAGCACAGAGTTCTTCTGAATGTATCTTTTTTTCTTAATATTTGTATGTCTCCAAAAAGCCCCCTTTTATGGACTCTTCCAGGGCATCTCAGTTTGTTTTTGTAACACAAGTAATGCTCCTCACATTCCCAGTCCACCAGTTTACCTGCCATGTAGCTTTATATTATAATTATATATAATATTATAATTGAAACACGTACAACTGATGGTAGCAAGTTTGGACACAAAGTGAAGCTGACTAGTGCTAAGAAAATGACACAGGTGGTGGGAATTTCAAAAGTCCTGGAGGCACAGGAGGGCCACTCCCGGACCCTAGCTTTTGGAGTACTTTAGTGTCAGTGAACTTGTAGGCAGTTGAGCTGTTAGCTCTTTTAAGTAGAGTTTGATCAATTCCTATTGTAGTAAAGTGTGGAATTTAATCCTTTTCTTAAGACCATTTGCTTCCACTAACTTTCCTTGATTAGGTCAGGTTATACACAAGCACTTCCATCAAGATGCTACCAAGGCCTTCCCCCCCCCCCCATGAAATGGAATCAAAAGGCCTCAGCCTAGGGCTTCATCCTCTACAGCAACTGTAATCACTGTGAGTTCATGAATGCAATGACCCTGTCATATCCAGAAGACACCATTTCTCAGCACTCCTCCTCAACCTCTAGTTCTTACCATCTTTCCCTGTCCCCTTCCAAGATGATCCCTGAGCCTCCTGAGTAGGGAGTGTGATCTATATGGCCACAGGGGTCAGTTGTTCTGTGTACATCTTGTATGGCTGTGGATTTCTGTTCTAACCACCACCCACTGTGAAAAGAAGCTTCCAGATGAGGGCCGAGAGCAATGCTAATCTTCTACTATAAAGGTTAACTATTAGAAGGGAGCTTGAAATCATATCCATTTAACTTTCTCCAATATTAAGAGCCAAATAAAAGGCTAAAGAAATGGTAAGTCCATTAAGTGCTTGCCACACAAGCGTGAGTATCTGAGTTTGAGCATCAGAACTCATGAAAACAAAAATAAAGAAAAGGCAAGTTAGGCTTGTTCAGGTGTGTTTATAATTCCAGCACCAGGGACAGAGACACATGGGTTCCTTGAGCCCACCAGTGAGTCAGTCTGGCTAAGCTCTATCTGGCTTTGTCTGCTAGCCTCCTCATCACGCATATACGTGTCCATGAGCTCCACTACCAAAACATAGCTCACACAGACACACAGACACCCTCTTGAGCATACACACAAGAATCCAAACCAAGCACACCACATTTCCTTGTTTAGTCTAAGTAGTCTTTAACAAAGATGTCAAGATAATCCAGTGGTCAAATTACAGGGTTCTTTTTTTTTTTTTTTCAGCAAATGAAACTAGAACTGCATAAGACATGAGATACACTTGAACTTCCATTTTTCACCCTACACAGATTCAAACTCAAAATGGATCATACATTTGAATTTAAGAGTCCAATCCATAAACTTGTTTTATAATATTGGAGAGTACAGTGATTTGAATACCAGTGGTCCCCATAGGCTTATGTGTTTTAATGCTTGCCCATAGGAAGTGGTATTATTAGGAGATGAGGCATTGTTGGAGTGGGTGTGGCCTTGTTGGAGGAAGTATGTGAATGTGGGGATGGACTTTGAGGTCTCCTGGGCTCAAGCTAGGCCTACTATTGTAGTTTTCCTTCAGCTGCCTGCAGATCCAGATGTAGAGCCCTCAGCTCCTTCTCCAGCACCGTGTCTGCCTGCACACCACCATGATGTATGTAATAGACTAAACCTCTGAAAGTGTGAGCCAGTCCCAGTTAATTGTTTTTCTTACAAGAGTTACCATGGTCACGGTGCCTCTTCACAGCAATAAAACCCTAACTAAGACAGAGGGGAAAACCCGTGTTCTTTAGATCAGAAGAGATTAAGTAAATCACAAGAATCTTCAACAATAAAAAGAGAATGATGAATCTAGACATCGCAAGAGTAAAAACTTCCTCTCTTCAAAATATATGAATGATAATACGCAACTGTAAGGCACAGACTTATGAATAACATTCAAAATAAGAACTAATAAAATTCCCAAAAGGATATTTCCAACAATTTTCTTACATCAAGAACATATGCTTACAACTCATTAAGAAGACTGAAATCCAAGAAAATAAGTTTGATTTTATTAACAAACTCCATAAGACCTACAGACTTACCCCTAAAGAGTGGTATTAGTTCCAGCTGTTGGCTGGTATTTCTTACCCCTTGCTACTATGTCAAGGGCAAAGCACACAGCTTCATAAATATTTCTAAGTTTGTTTCATTTCAAATCTCTCTCCTACCCTAAAGCATGCACCAAATTTGAAAACAGAGAACTTCACTAAGTATGTTAGCCAGCTTCTTAGAACTGGTTCAGCCCTGCTCCATTAATGAGGCTTACCAACTAAATGCTTACATTTGTGACTGAAAATAAAGCAAGAAAAGAAATAGTAGTTCCAACAGCTATGTGGTTTAGCTGTGACAGGGTTGACTCAGCTGTAGAAAATGTGTTATGGTTTGAATTTAGAATGTTCCCTACAGTCTCGTGTGCTTGAATACTTGGCCCTAGCTCGTGGAGATGTTTCTGGAGGTTGTGAATCACTTTGGACAAGGGGGCTGACTGGCTGATGTGGGTTTCTATGGGCAGGCCTAATAGGTTATAGCTTCCCCATTCTGGCTGGATGTCTCTGTTTGCTGCTAAGTTCTGGAGGTTAGCAGGCTGCTCCACACTGCCACCTTGAAGCCTTCACATGGTCTTTGTGATGATGAAGCATATGCTCGCCAACAATGAGCCAGGATAAGCCCTCCCCCCTTGCCTTGCTTCTTGTGAGGTACTCAGTAACAGCAAGAAGAAAAATAGCTAAAGAAAACAGAAGCGCTGGATATAAACTTAGGCAAAGTTAGAGTGTTGTTAACAGTGGCGGGGCTGCTCGCAGTTCTGTTCTCTCACTTCTCTGTTTTGATAAGTGAGACTGCAGGATGGCTCGAGAGGTGCCGATGGTGGGTTATAATCGGATCAACTTGAAAATGGGAGCCACAAGGGAAGGGAAATTCCTGGAAATGTTCACCTTCACAGCTGGAAGCGGGGGAAGTCTTAGAAGCCATGAGTGAGGCATTTTCAACAACCGCTTTAAGTTGTAGGTATCAAACGTGTTTGCTCAGCCATCAGCTGTCGCCTAAACTGTGTCTATGTGCTCCACCATCGCTGGGCTTTTCAAGCCTAATGTTCTTTGTGACGAACTAATTCCTTTTCTCCTCTACATTCCCTCTGTCCCCCATCCCTGTGCGTAACAGCCCTCCACATTCAGTGACTCCAGACTGAAGCCTAGATAGCATGCCTGACTCTTCTTCCCCATACATCTAAATGCAACCTTTCCCCCTGTTCACAACCCTACAGCAGCTCCCTTAACTCTTACAATGAAATTGCAAATCTTCCTGTAACGCTGAGATAGGCCATGATGCAAGTATGCAGCAGAGAGCCCAGGATAAGATAGAAAGTGACCTGAGGTTCTGATGTCCAGGAGATACCTCTCGAAAAATAAAAACTCCTAGGAAGCTGACAGTCAAGCTCACAGCAAAATCCATATCTGTCTATTTTCTGGCTTTTGTTATATATTTTTATAAAGTCTTAACTTCTACAGGAAAAGAAGAGAGACTTGTCTCTCTTCCTAGTCCTGGCCAAAAGAGTGGATTTAACTTTGCCCCCCGATGCCCATTACCAATTCCAATCTCCCTTTCACAGTACAGTGGTCCATTGTCACCTCTTCCCTCTCATTTTTCCATTGTCCCCTTCCTTGCTAGTTCAGCTGTTCCGGCAACCTTTCTATGTGTCAAAAAGGTACATACTCGCTGCAAAAATCTTTGCACTTCTCCCCTGAGCTTTCTCCTTGCAGGCATCTACCCACTTTAACCTGTAAGTCTTTAAGAGCACATAATAGCCAGGCACATTTATACATAACTATAGTCTCAGCATTGAGAACATGGAGACATATTTTAGGGCAATGAGTTTTAGGGCAGCCCAGCCAATATGGTGAGATTCTGTCTCAAAAATAATTAGAAAGAAATACATCCTTACTGACGTGGAAGGCCTTCCCCATCATGATCTAAGACAGCGTCTCTTACTCTGCCACTTATTATCATTTTTATGCTTTTAGTGACACTTATCACTGAGGTCATTGTATTCCATGTTTATTCACTGATGGTTTCGCTGCTATATTGTGAACTCCTGGAGGTCTGCCTAGGTGGCTGAGCATCTAGGCCCTCAATAATTACCCCACGAATGGATGAATAAATGAATGGATATGAGTGCCAATGTCCAACTATGTTTGAATTATCTGGCAGTTTGGATTTTTCAAGTTCATTTGAATTTGAATAGGAAGTTAATAACTAAGACTAAAAGGGATAGCAACGTGAAATACAATTTAAAAATGATTAGCTAAGAATGATTGCCAATCTCCACAAACCGCTTATGAAAAATAAAAGCTTTATTGTTGTCATTTCATAATTGATTTAAGAAACTCCAGGATCAGGCAAATTATTTCTTTTACAGTTTCCCTTTAGCCTTCCTCTGAAAAGACTGCCATCAACTTCTAATCCTGACAGCATTATAGCAATAATACTGTGTGTCAATGCAAAAATGGTATCATTTATAAGGGAAAATAGCAACACTGAAAGCAGTAATACTGTTAAATGATTCACTCTTGACTATTGGGCAGGTAAAATATGAGGTGTGGACAGAAAGTTGGTGTTAATTTTTCTCTGTTATATCACCATTAGAGCGAGACACTTAAATTTCTGAGTTAAGCAATAAAAAGAAACAAAACTGGAGACAAAAATAACACTGTAATTTTTATCTTAGCTAACACATACTTTACCATTAAATTTCCAGGATGCCAGAAGGGAACTGAGAGAATTATTATATATTCCCACCTCCATTTCTTTAAAAGTAGGAGTTTCACTGCTCACTCATGTTCTGCTCTGTCCTCTTCTCCATCTGGTCAACCAGAGTCCAGTGCATTTTATCTACTAAGTAAGTCTCAAAGTCATCAGCTTGGGACCCTTGATAGTCACTGCCTATCTTCTTATTAAATTAGAAAGTAGCTTCCTGAAAGGTCTCCCCACAGTTGGCTTCTCTTCCTTCTGGTCTAGTCTGTGCTACATGGTATTGATACTCTATAAGTAATCTAAAAACCCCTCTATTTATTGAAAGCATATAGTAGTTTCTCTTTGCTCTTAGGAAGATCATTATGGGTATTGGTCTCAACAATATCTCCAGCTTACTTGACTTACCCCTGCCTTATTTCTTTACACAAGAGCAATACTGACCTCTTGTTCTTCAGAAATCCTTTCTGGGTATCAAAGGCTGCTTCACTGAAAAAGCCTGTCAGTACCTCCTGTTATACTCAGAGCTGTGGACAGACCCGTTCCTCCCAACTCGCGTTACAGTTACATCCATGTGCTCATGTGGATGGTATTTGTCATCTAAGTACAGCATACACATTCTGAAGACAGGCATCTTCGCAGTATTGTTCACTATTATCCTCCAACATTTAGGATAAAGTCTAGCGTAGAGAAAAAATGTAATAAATATTTATGGCATGATAATGGGAGCTAGGTTTAGCTAGCTGGATTTCTTGTTCATTCTTCTTCCCGTTCCAGTTCACTATGCTCTCTGAGTGTGAGTGCAGTATGACCAACCAGCTTCCTGCTCCTGCCAGCATGTCTTTCCCGGTGGCTTCTGTGTCTCCCATACCATGATGGATTGTAGACACCTAAAACTGTAAGTCAAAATAAACTATTTTATCCCTGAGTTGCTCTGCCAGGATATTTTATTACATCAATAAAAATTAAACAGAAAATTGGTACTGAGAAGTGGGACAGTTGCTATGATAAATCTGAACATGTAGTTCTTAGGACTCTAAAAATCATTTGTGGAAAAAATGTGGAAGAGTGTGAAACTTTGGACTTAAAATCTCCTCAAATGGGAGGATCCAAGAAGGCTGCACTCATCATGCACTGTGTCTGATCAGCAGGACAGGCAGGGAGCTACAGAGTACCAGAGCTGGAGTGCCCTGGGCAAGAGAGGTCTACACTGTGTGGAGCACAGGTGGGTCTGGCCATGGGCCATCCAACTGGTCAATGGGCACCTGCAGGCAGGTGCCAAGTCCCAGAATCTGGATGCATGCCTGCCTGCGACCTGCATCTGTACACTACATCTCAGACTTTGTGTCTTGAACTGAACTGTTGGCTTCAGAGCAATAGTGTCTGGGTCGGCTAGCCCAAGGGAGACCCCAAGGCGTGGAGCCCTGGTGGATCATACCACTGGCCACTTGGCCAATCCATGGAGAGTTCAAGGGTCCAAGCAGGCACAGGCTCCAAAGCCTAACTAGCCACATGCCACAGCAGGACTGATACCCTGTGTTTCAGATGGAACTGTGGGCCACAAGATGACAGTGTCTGAATCTTAGAGCCAAGAGAAGACCCCACAGTGTACAGCACAAGTGGATCTGAACTTAGGCAACCACAGAAAGTTCCTAGATCTGAACCCATGTCATCTGCCTGATCCATGGAAGGGTTCCCTGATCCGTGCAGGTGAGGGGTCTCAACCTATAGTCACTGACCTGTGAGATGCTCTCAATATCCAGTGAAGGACACCAGAAACTACCATTCAGTGTCAGAAACAGCAAGATGACAAAAGGCCAACGTAAAAACACAAACAACAAAAGCCAAAATAATATTTTCCTGAGTTATAAATGGTCAGTCTAGTGATAGAAGGCTTGGAACAAATCTGGGTATAACAAGTCATTTCTACCCAAAGTAACTAGAAAACAAACACTGCTAGTGACAACTGTGTTTAAGAACTATACACACAGATTCATAAATTTTCTTTGTATTTCTGAAAGTTTTACGTACATGTGCAAGAGTGTGTGTACACCCATTCACAAACACAAATGCACACTAGAGACTTTTTTGTTATAGCTGTGGAAGTTTGGCCATTTCTGCACATCCTTCTGAAGACCCAAAGAAAAGTGACCACAGGATCCATCTTGATGCCTTAGCATCCTAGTGCAGCACAGTGCTTGGTACAACATAAGCTCTCAGCAAATCTTTTCTTGAATTCACTAAATGAACATCATTTTCTTTATTTGGGCCATTTCCTGCCTCTAACATTTATTGTCATGCTTTGAAAAATAGTCCCCAAAATAGAAGGATCCAGAGGATCCTAGAAACCTACAAGAAGAACATTATGATCGGCAGATCTGGGCCCATGGGTCCTGCTCAACCTATGGCGCAAGCCAAGGGCAATATGTGCAGTAAACTTTAAACCTATACCTAGAGCTAGCCAATGGACAGGACATTCTCCACAATTGAGTAGAGAGTGGGGTCTGACCTTCACACAAACTCTGGTGCCCCATATTTGACCACGTCCCCTGGATGGGGAGGCCTGGTGGCACTCAGAGGAAGGATAGCAGGCTACCAAGAAGAGACTTGATACCCTACGAGCACATACAGGGGGAGGAGGTCTCCCTCAGTCACAATTGTAGGGGAGGGGAGTAAGGGGAAAATGGGAGGGAGGGAGGAATGGGAGGATACAATGGATGGGATAACAATTTAGATGTAATATGAATAAATTAATAAAATATACTTTTTTAAAAAGAAAGAAAAATAGTCCCCAACAGGCTCACACGAGTGTCACTATTAGGACTATTAGTGCAGCTCCTTCTCCAGCACCATGTCTGCCTGCACACGCCATGCTTCTTGCCATGACAACAATGGAATAAACCTCTGAACTGTAAGATAACCCTAGCTAATTGTTTCCTTACAGGAATGGCCATGGTCATGATGTCTCTTCATAGCAACAGAAACCCTAAGACATGTACTATAGGTTTACTCTATAGGACTGTACTTAATGAACTATTGCCCAGGGTCTTGTTTAATACCATTTCATAAGTATGTATTCTGAGTGGCTAAATCAAAGATTTAACTTCCTTATAATGCCTAACATATAACAAGACAACAAATTGTAATTTTTAAACCCTACGAGACCAGACCACCAACTGATTTCAGCAATTGATTTCATCTTGGGCAACAGGATAAGTTTATAAGTAAAATTATTATTCACACAACTTAGTAAATTTACTTCCCAAACGTAAGCTGTAGTTTAAGATAAGCAACTGATGCTGAAGCACAAAAGCCAAGTGATTAATTTAAACATGAATTCTATAGGTATAAAGTATTTTTACAATTACTTTAAAGGCGTGTACTGCAGTTTTTCCTTAGATGAATAGATTCAGATGAGTTGAGAAATAAATAGCTGCCTGGCCACGATGAGCTAATATGAACAACCTTCATGTTTGACCAGCCTCAGGCAATCCCTTGCTTCTGTGTGAGTCCTCACTGAGGGGTGCTGCAGCATACCTACTGACTGCAAAAAATCACTGGGAGGAGACAGACAGGTGACCTTGATACCTGGGAGCTCCTGAGAGTGCCTTTGTTTCAACTAAAGTATCGAGTAACATAAACAGTTGAAGGACACAGAAGCAAACAGCCATGAAGGCGCTAATCAGAGAGCAAAGTGTACCACTGGGCTGAGTCCAAGATGTGAATGAAAACTGAACATTAACTCTTCAGGTATAATCTGGAACTTCGGTTTTAGCAATTTGTCCACAGATAATTCTCACCAAGGAGACACAGCCTCAAGATAGATGTTGTCCTCTTTCACAGCATGGTTTGTCTTTGATTTTGGTAGCCCAGACAGCGATGCTCTCTACACAACAGAGCTTAATCCTGGAGAGGAAACCTGTGTATTTTGTAAACTTCAATAGTCAGCCAGCATTTGTACATATAAACTGCTAATTGGCCCACTGACACAGCCATTACTATTGTCATCCCTAGTGGCCACAGACTTCCTTGTCAACAGTCTGTAGAAAATGTGGGTGGAAAAATTACTGTCCCATTACAGTGGGTTGTAGACATCATGGCAGTAACCTCTAGCCACTACATTTTCCCCATAAACAAAAGAATTGCCAGGTGAAGCAGATTCAATCAGTTTACATCCATTATCTGTGCAGCTGAATCCCTTTCTTATTAAGAACTGAACTTTAGGGGGCTGGAGGGCTGGCTCAGAGGTTAAGAGCACTGACTGCTTTTCCAGACGTCTTGAGTTCAATTCCAAGCAACCACATGGTGGATCATAACCATCTATAATGTGATCTGATGCCCTTTTCTGGCCTGCAGGTATACATGCAGCAGAGCACTGTATTCATAATAATAAATAAAATCTATTTAAAAAAAAAAAGAACTGAACTTTAAGAGCTGGGTAGTGTAATGCATGTCTTTAACCCCAGCACTTGAGAGGCAGAGGCAGGCAAATCTCTGAGTTAGAGGTCAGCCTGGTCTAAAGAGTAAGTTTAAGAGATCCCTGGTTGGGCTGGAGAGATGGCTCAGAGGTTAAGAGCACTGACTGTTCTTCCAGAGGTCCTGAGTTTAATTCCCAGCAACCACATGGTGCCTCACAACCACCTATCATGTGATATGATGCCCTCTTCTGGCCTTCCCTGGCTTGCATGAATATATATATATATATATATATATATATATATATATATATATAATTTTTTGAAAAGAGATCCCTGGTTGTACAGAAAACTTCTGTCTGGAAAAATAACAACAACAACACCAAACAACCCAAAACTACAGTTTGCCTTAGATCAAGAAATCAGTGGTGCTAAGATGCCCCACACAAATCCACAAACTTCTGAGTAGCCCATTGTGATGTACTAGGAAGGAAATGAGAGCCATAGTAGAAAGAGCCAGGGAAAAAATGAGATCCATAGAGCAATGATAATACATAGAAAAACTCCAAGAACCATAAATAAATTTAGGACATTTTATGAATTAACCAGCCATTGATTGCCTGAAAATCCATCTCCCGTTTATAATAGCATGTTTCTCTAAAAGGTCTGGTGTTAGGGGAGGAGGGCTCCCCTTTCTGAGGACTAGGAGAGGGAGAGAGAGAAGGTGAGGGAGGGAGGGGGACCAGAAGGGGATGAAGAAGGGGAATACAATTGGGATATAAAGGATTCAAACTGCAGAGCAAGCAGGTAACTTATATTGCTAACCCCACTACATGGGAATAGCTCTGAGACTGGCTGAGACATGAGTGTCTATGCATAGTCAATGCTTCCTGTTGGCTACAGAATCCCTGTGACATGAAGACTTGCAGATGTCTTTTTTCTGCTCATTCAAAAAGCAGAGAACCAGCCTTAACTGTTCTCTACATCACACCGATCTTATACATTCATAATTTTAGTTCTGTATAATGCTTGTAAGAAATTATATATTTTCAGAACAAAAGAACTGGATATTATTGCTGGATCAGACCTGACAGGGTTCATTCCTCTCAGCATGCTGGACACTGACATCCTGCATCCTTCATGTTCCAGCACCAAGTGCCTCAGTTGCTGTGGCTGATCAGAACAGGACAGCTCCCAGGACATTATCAAAGAAAGCTCCCAATCCCAAGTGGTTCAGCATTTCAGGCTACCCTAAGAAGACTCTAATTAAGCCTGGAATTTATCAACATTTAGAAAATGGACCACAAATGCTATTCCTAGCTTGTTTAACCATTTTCCTAATTTTATTTGGGCCCCTACAAAGGTATTATGTGCCCCCAAATCAGCTAGAAGAAACCTTAAGAGAATGTCACTCCGTTTCCCTTAAGCAGGGTTGGGTAGGTTTTTGGGGAGCTATCTTGGATGATAGCTGTTTATTTTCATTGGGAGTTGGTTATAAGTTATTATTGGTCTTATTTAGAGAGAAAACAGGGACTCAGGGATGTCTCTCCTCTCCTTTAGCTTTCACTCATAGGTTTGGAGATAGGGGTTGAAAAGAAAGAAAGGAGAATATAGAAATATATATGGATGATAGGACAAAAAGTAGATTAGTGAATCTGCTCCTCAACTTAATGCCTTAATTGTTACTCACAAGGTTATTTGTAATTTACTGGTACAGAATTTTGTATATAGATGCAGAATAAGTTTAATTTTAGATACATTGGTATAGAATTCAAATGTAAGATTATTCTTCACACACATTATATATAGTTCTACTCTAATATGCAATGCTGCACCAATACAACTCAATTATAATACAAGGTTTACTTCCAGTACTTTGAAAATGCTATTGCAGGCTTCTTAAGGTAAATAAGTTATACAAGTTAATTGTTATTTGATCAACTCATGGTCATATAAATTACTAGTCTATTTTTATCACAAGAATATACATTCTAGATGTAACAGATAGATATGATTCTATAGAAAGATAAAATAATGTAGTTAGATAAGGTCTTCAAAAACCTCAGAGACCTCCAGAATATGGCATTTAAAGATGTTTTTTATTATTTTAAAGATATATTTACAATGAGACAAGCTAACTCCCGGCAATATCCAGCCTACCTCAAAAAGCATGATGAGCATCAAAGAGGCTCCTTATGCAGTGGCAAACAAGCCACTGGACAAAATGCCCTAATTTCTACCACAGACAGAATTCTGCCTAAAAATGGGCAAGCTCAGATGCAGGCAGAGTCGACAGCCAAACTCTGCCAACAAGGTAAGCAAGGCCTCAGTAGTTCCTGCCTCACAAATGTGTGTGTCAGATGTCTTGAGCCAGAAAGCTGAAGACAATGCTCCAACATTGTGGAGAATTTTGGGTGACTGTTCAGGTAGCAAAACTGTCTCTGTCAACTTCTTATTTGGGAAGCTGCTAACTTGCACCTCCTGTATACACAGGTAATTAATTTTATTTCTTCTCAAATCTCTGATGAGGTTGAAGACCAGATAGGTTAGTTTTACAGTTAAGCTTAGTTGTTTAGAGGTTAACATGTTTTCAGGTCTAAATAAATGTTTTAAGTTGATAGTGATGAGATATGATAGATATTGATTTACATTCAGAATTTTAGATGCACCAAAATACTATGAATATAACATTTACATAATTCCTGGTTGTTTCATAGTTCTTCATGCTGTAGGTAGTTTATCATATATATGTAATAATATAAATGTATATGTAAAAATATTTAAGAATAAAAAAAGAAATGTGACACAAATGATGTTCTGGAATAAATTCTGAGTTAACTCATTTTTTCCCTTGGGAAAAGGCTAAAATGAAGGGTAGAAGATGTAGTGTTTTTTTATTGTTTTTAAAAATTCAAGCAATGCATTGGTTCACACATTCAGTAATGCTCCATGAGTAAGTAGTCAAGTGAATACATCATATGGGGTGCTGAGGGCTTTAACAGGATCCAAGATGGCCAGGTGCATAGCATCATCTAATTATCCCGATGTGGGCAAGGAAGTGGCCAAGGAAGGAAGCCATAGGAGAAATGATTTCAGACAATTGTAAGATGTTGAAGGACAGACAGCTTTTTTTTTTAATCCAAAAATACATAAATAAATAAATTAGTATTTCTTGAGGCAGGAGAAAATAGAAGTTAAAAAAAAAAAGAAGACAATGGATGAAACCTCACAGTAACCTGGGCTCAGGTTGGAGCTTGTGAGTCCATGTTAAGGTTTTGTATTTTAGCCTGAAGAAAACTGGAAACACTGAAGGGAAGGATTGCTCTCATTTGCATTGGATATCATTGGAAATCTCATCCAAATAGCATGTGAAAAGGTTAGAGAAGGACACATTAGAGGGACAGAATGCCAGTAGAATCATTCTACTATGAGAAAAAAAAAGTATGAGGGACATGAACATAAATATAAGGCCTTGAGAGTCATTGTAGAAATTAATGAAATAGAAACAAAGAAAGTAGTACAAAGAGTCAAGGAATCTAAGAACTGGCTCTGGGAGAATAAAAACAAAATCAGTAGCTCCTTATCCCAACTAGCCAGAAAGAAACATAAGACACAAATTAACAGAAACAGAGATGGGCAAAGAAGAATTATAACAGACACAAACAAAATTCAAAACATTATAAGGAACACTTCAAAAACCCGAGTTTAAAAAGAGGCCATGAATTTGAAGGATAGTAGGGAAAGCTCTAAGTGGGAGTTCAGAGGGAGGGAAGCAAAGGGAGAGATGTAACCATATTATAATCTCGAGGAAAATACTTTATGCTCCATTAAGTTAAAAAATAACCTAGCCTGGCAACACGTGGCACACATCCATAATCCCAGCACTTGGGAGGCAGAGACAGGCGGATCTCTGTGAGTTCAAGGCCAGCCTGGTCTACAGAGTGAGTCCAGGGCAGCCAAGGCTATACATAGAAACCCTGACTTGACCTCCTCCCCCCCCAAAAAAAATAAAAAAAAAAACTGGATAAGTTCTAGATTCAACTGCATCACCAACATCAAACCAAGAAGAGGTTATCAACAAAAACCACCCCTAAGAAGGGCATTGAAACACTTATAAAAAGTCCAGGACCAGATGAGGTAACAGCCGGTTCTACTAGACTTTCAAAGAAGAGCTATAATACTAATACTTCTCAATGTATCTCTTGAAAGACAGAGACAGGAGAAACACCCCACTTCCATCTACAAAGGCAGTATTACTCAAATACCAAAACCAAGAAACGACACAACAAATGAAAAGTAAAATGAAAAGTTTCTATTTTAAGCTCCAGAAAAGTAAGTGGCATCACTCATCAAGACAGAGAGGAGAGGAGGTGCTGCCTGGGCAGCAAATGTATAATTCAATTTGTATAGATGAGTTTAAGGTCCCTATGAAGCACACAATGGCAGAATGGTTGTAGAAAAGGGAATGGTGCCATTGATACGAAATGAAAGGATTTCACAGAAGAGACAGTGGTTAACAAGGGTGGCCAACTAAGATGAGGGCTGATAAATACCCACAGGTGTGAGCTCTGTGGTGGGAAGCGGCCACTTTGGGAAGGAGAGATGGTGGGCTGGTGAGTGTATGGTAGAGCTGAACTGTAGCAGCCTACAGTGCACATGACAGGTGAGTAGACGATGCTTGAAACATGGGTCTCTTAAGGGGCAAATAAGTGAAAGGTACATAATGAGGGTAACAAGGGTTTCAGGTGGGGGCGGGGGAGATCTGCTCACTTGCCCAGGTTAAGCAAACAGAAAGGAAGAAAAATAAAATAAAATTTTAAGACATGGGGGGGAAATCTTGAGTAATTCAAAGATGAGAAGAGGTAGAAAGGAGGGGAGTGTGGGATTCAAAGACCAGGTAGAACCAACTGTTGTCTTTGGCAGAACGAACAAAAGAAAGGGGGAGAGGAGAAGAGAAGGTAATCCGTTTGCTGCTCAAGTCAGGAATATTTCCGATCATGGTGTCTGCACCACAACAGAGATAAGCTCACCAGTTGAGAGGAGGTGTAGTTGATAAAGTGTCACAGGAGTTGATGAAGTGACAGCACAGAGGTACTAATGCTGTTACATGAGTTGTTCGTGCAGGCATGGAGGCCATCACAAACATTGGTTCAGTTGCAAAGGAAAAACCAAGTCTTATTTCATACACAGAAATTTTGATGAACTAGATATGGTAGCCATGCCTGCAATCCCTGAAGCTAAGAGAGCAGCATACCCTCATAACATGATAAAGGGTGACACGAGTGTTGGCTGGATGGTGTAAGGCTCATGGAGCAGGAAGGCACAGGAAGGTGAAGAAGGAATAGATTGAAATTGCATTGTGGGAAAGTGTTAAATGTCAGGCCATTACCTCAGTGCTACAATCTAAAGTTTATTTGCTTTGATGTTATTGCTATGTCTAGAGATTGAGTACGATTTGTAAGTGTTCCTTGCATTTGGCAATGATCTGATCCAGGTATGATGTGGTCCACTGCTTCTGCCTGGGAGGGTTATCATCCTGGAAGTCTGTCAATATCAATCAGCTCCCATTCATTATACGTGGCAAAGTCTTTAGCCTTGTGGGAAAAGTTTTGTATGTCATGTGAGGAGTTAAGGAATGTCACATCCTAAGTTCATCTGAGGAGCTGAGGAATGCCACATCCTAAGTTCTGCATACCTAGGATGACAAGACACATTTAAAACTTAATTAATAAACACGTCTCCACTCATATTTCTAGGTTTTTCTTACCGGTGAGTGCCTCACATCAAAGGAGAAGTCTCGCTACACAATATTCTAAACTGATGGCTTATTTACGATGGCCAAGTGCCAGCTCACAACCATAGCACAACCACACCACAAACAATGGGAAATGTAGCAACAGAATGTGCAAAGGCACACAGGACACGCTCCATTCATTACAAACAACAGAATAACGTGAGGGCATTAATATTAATCGCGGTGTTCTGAAGCAGAAAACAAAGGAGAACCTTGAACTTCACACTTGATCAGTCTCACAAGCGTAACTAAAATTAAAATGCAATGGTGACAGACTCTTGAGAGATGAGTGAGGGGATAGCTGGATGGTAGATGGATGGACAAAAGATAGACCGACTGAATGTCTAAATTGGCAGCTTCAATTCCTATCCATTAAGTTTTGTTCATTAAAAAACGGAGAGACCTGGGACTTTATTTGAATAGTTAAATAACATCGGGAAAGCAACTGCGATAAAAAACAATTGAACGGTTCATTCTGTGCTTGTCGTCAGTGAAGCTTAGCTTGCTTTCTATGTAAGGCCAGGCCTGGCCTCGGAGAATTAAATTGGAGAATCATGAATAGATAAATTAATCTGCTCAAAAATACATAGGAAAAAAGCCTGGGCTAAATCAAATCTTGGTATTTCACACAGTGCGAAAGACTGTGGTGAAGGGCATGCTGAGACTGTCCTAAAACAGACATTTTTAAAATCATTTTTAAGTAGTAAAAAAAATTATAAACTAAACACAAAAGAAAAATGAAGATGAGGGCTTGCATGGTTTTTTTTCCCTTAGATGGACTCTTATTTATCATAAATACTTTAGCCATCACATTCAGATTTTCCTACTAATTGTCTTTGAGTGAAATGAATGAAGTATTCTCTGATTACTGAACATTTAAGGTAGGCTCAATACATGTACCAAGCTATAGCCATGATCAGTAATCTTCAATGGTATCAAGGTTAAGAAATGAGATATGGGTGTAAAAACTACAAAAAATAAAAAAAGAAAGAAAGAAAAGGAAAAAAAAACAGACAGGAGGAGGCTGAGGAGGCATAGTGATTAAATCCAATGTGGTATTGTTTTGCATCTTGAGAGGAAAAAATCAACAATTCTAGTCAAATCAATACACATGTATGAATAATTTTACTATTATATCACTTAATAACTATTTTTAAAGTTAACATTGAGACACATGTAAAAAAGTGCACATATATTAGATATAAAAGGCAAGCAATTTTCCTTCAAGCTTTACATAATAATTTGACTACTCTTACCTGAGGAAAAGCTTAGTCTCTCAGATACATAACCAAATATTATGTAGGATGCTTCCCAGCATTGTTATACCCCCAGAATATGCAACAATTTCTGTCTTTTTAAAATTTCTTCTTTTACCTATTATTTTTGAGAAAATGGCTCAAACTCTCTGAAAATAATGTAGTGGCCTCAAATTTGGACACTAAGCAAATTGCTCATCCTAACTTGTGAAGTACCTCACCCCAAACCAGGTGGAGTCATGCTAATTTACAGTTCACTTAACACAGTTTTACTGCGGCTCTCTGTCCTCTCTGCCCATCACCTTTGATACTCCTCATGATTCTCATCACTCAGTTCTGCTTATGAGGATGAGCCAATGAAGGACCACGATCTGATGCTGAGACTCTGTCCACATTCTTTGTGTATTTGAGAGGAATAGGGTTGGCCCATCTTGGGACTATGGTAAATTACAATGAAAATTAGCCTAAAAGTAGCTTCAGATACGTCTTATTGGCAAAGGCACCTGTAGCCAAGCCTCATGACCTGGCTATAGTCTTCAGACCCTATATGGTAAAAGAAAAGAATTGTCTCCTACAAGTTGTCTGCAGACATATTCATGCATGCTATGGTACATATACATGAATACACACAAACATAAGCACAAATAAATGGATAAATAAAAGATAGGTAGATGATAAGCAGAGATAGATAGATAGATAGATAGATAGATAGATAGATAGATAGATGTATAAATGTAAAAATATGCATTTAAAAATAGCATAACCCTCTCAAATGGGTGACGTTCTCACAGACATTTGGGGAGGGCAAAGGATTCCCAACTGTCTCGATGATGCCTCAGTCTTACCATAGATATCCTTAACCTGTTGCTTTTTTTGTTCTTCATACTATCTGTTCCTTTTCCCAAGACTAAACAAATGAAATTAAGTGAGTAATAATTGTTTATATAATGTAAAACTCTGAGGGTAAATCTGTCTTTAGATGCAAGGATTCAAACAAATCTATCTGCTGTGGTTTAAATATAAAGCGTTCTCCATGGGTTCAACATGTTTGAATAATTGTATACAAGCTGTTAGGAAAGGCTGTGGAATCTTCTGGAAGTGGGGACTAACTAGACGAAGTGGGTCACTAGATAGAGGACCTTTAGGATAACAGTCCAGCCCTTTTTTTTTCTAAGTGCTATGTAACAGAAACATGTAACAGGTCATACATACATACATACATACATACATACATACATACATACATACATATCCCACTGTCATTGACAAGAGCTGGTCTCATCACCATTCCTGCCTCCATATGATGAGCTATACCTCAATTTCCAAACCATGAGATAAGTCCTTCTTCATTTAAATTACTTCAGTCAGGTATTTATCCCAGCTATGAAACTAGTGACTAATATACTGTGCCTGTCTGCTTCCTGTTTCTCCATCTTAGGAAAGACAGAGTATCCTCTAGTGGGCTTAAGATAGGGTCCTAGACAGCCTGCATTTTCTCTTTCTTGCTACATCTCTCCTTACTGATGTCTGCTAACAAACCATACCAGTTCTTTCCTACAGTCCTGACTCAGCTGAAGATCTACTGGGCCCCACTGGGTCATGTGACTCTCTCTCTAATGAAATGATTGTAGTATCTGTTGAGCCACATGTTCCAGTAGCATTACCTCATGGGCTGAAAGTAAAACAATGATAGTGTTATTGGGAGACAGGAAAATAGATCAACTTTGGTAGTTAGTCTTGTTTGTCAACTTGATTGAGTAGAAAAGCGCCTAGTAGATTAGTTAAGTGCTCTTCTGGGTGAGGCTATAAGGGCATTTCCAGGAAGGATTATGTCATGAAGGCTCTGACCTAAACAATGCCTTAATTTATTGATAGATTAAAACGTCTGAACAGTCCCTTGGGAGATGGTAGAAACTGAAAGGTGGAGCCTGCTTAAGGAGAGGGGAGTAGCAGGGGGGGCTTTGAAGAGCATCATATCTGGCAATGGCCCTTTCGCACCTCACTCTGCTTTCTGGTCACGATGGATCTTGCCACCGTGATGCTCCACTTCATCACATGCTCAGTTTCAATACACCTGAAGACTGTGGACTCAAACGACCAGGGATTTTGTCACAATGATACGAAAGTAACATGGCTGTGGAGGAAATGTGCTTCAACAGTGTGCTACGCCAACCTATCAGTGACTTAGGTTGACAGTAGACATTAAGGAAGTTGGTTAGTCTGTAAAGACAAACATGACACCCACCCATGTCGTGGCAGCTTCCTCTCGCTGAGGATCACCATCAACACTGCATTAAGAATGCTTGCACATGTAAAGAAGAAAAACAAAGCTGATATGATTAGAATGTTTTTAACCACAAAGATTTATTAGTCTTTGAAGAGCTGGGATCATATGATTAACACATTAACCGCTGACTCCCACGATTTCAAACAGGGAACCCACAGAAGTCAAAGCTGTGATCTCAAAAGGATTTGGTGGCTCACTGAAAAGCTCTGAAAGGCTTTCTTTGTGGGGATAAAGAGGTATTAAAAGGGAATTCATACAGAGACACAAAACTTGTGTAATAATGTAATACACTGAATAATGTTTATATTAAAATAAACCAGTTGCTCCTGTTGTCTGAGGCGGATGCGGAAGCCTAATGAGCTTGGGCAGCTACCCAAAAGGACCCATCCAGAGAGCTGAACAATCGCTGGAGAGGCAAACACTCAGCATGGACTTTCTTCAAAGGGTAAATAGAAAACAGCAGGGCCAGGAGCTAATCATATGCTTTTAGAGGGAAAACTGCCACCTCTTTGTTAGCACCTATTCAGGGAACACTCCTGATGCTTCCAACCGACTATGCTAAGTGTGTAGCATTATAAATTAACAGGTCATCACAATGATATATATGCATTCAAACAGTGATAACGTAAAAAGGGCTTAAATTTCCCTCCCTGTTGATGGCACCCACTGAAAGTCTGTATCTAGTACCGTTACTAGTACCATTATTCCTTTACATTGTGCATCAGATGAGCAGAAGCATGCAAGAAGGGGGCGAACTAACTGCTTGGTGAACTTTGGGAGTTTTCACATACGTTCACCCTTGTATTTTAAGCTTGCATGTGAAAACCATGGAGTGGTTGCATATTCTTTGAAAAATGTATTTATGTACTACAGGCTAAGTTTAGAGCATCTTAAAGAGTTTAAGCAATTATGTGTATGTCTGCGTGAGTTTATCTGCTCTGCATGAGTATAGGTGCCCATAGAGGACGTAGAGCTTCAAATCCCTGCATCTGGAGCATCAGGTCACCAGGAGCCACCTGATGCAGGTGCTGGGAGCCAAACCCAGTTCCTCTGCGAGAGCAATGAGAGCTCTTAATCACTGAGCCATTTCCCTAGCCCAAGGCTACTTAAAAATTATAGCTAAAATACCTACACGATAGCCATCCTTGCATACACAGGGTCTATGAACAATTTAGAAAAGGTGTCCATTAAGGATGGGCCTGCCCCCCTGCAGCACATGCAATTTAGTGAAAAGAAGTTTTTACATAAAGACAAAAAGTGCTTTCTCCCCTAGAGGACTTGAAGTGGTTCAAACGGATCAGGTTGTATTCGCTGACCTTTCCAGATCAGTTTGTTTCCTGTTGCTGTGGTGAAATGTCCTGACGAAAGCAACTTAAGGAAGAAGTCTTCACTCTGGCTCACAGGTTAAGGGTCATGCCGAAGTTAGTCAAGGCAGCAGGAACTTGAAGCACCTGGGCATGTCGCATCCATAGTGAGAAAGAAGAGGAAGTGCAAGCTTGTCCTCAGCTCACTTTATTCCTACACAGTCTAGGATCCCAACCTAGAATAGTGCCACCTGCAGTGGGAGGGTCTCCCTCAACCAACCCAGCCAAGAAAACCGGCATTCCAAGAGGCCCTTCTCCCAGGGGATTCTAAAGGTCACCAAGTTGAAAACTGAACTTAAAACCATCAGACCCTCTCCACCTCAATGCTGTTTTAAAAAGTTAATTTTACAATCTTGGCTCATCCCAGAAAACACAGATTAATTATAAAGAACAAGGCAGCAATTATCTTTATTAATTTTTTGTAGAGTCATTTCCCTATGGTCAGGATTCATAAGAGAGTCTATCAATAGAATTAGCAGCTATGGTAACCACTTAGCACAATTTTTTTTTTATTCCTCAAAGTATTTTCAACCAATTCTTTCCTACTAATACGCCCCACCCCAGAGGCTAGGCGACATAAAATTATTCTAATGGTTTTATTTTAAGCCCATAATTTGTATATGGCCACAAAGATTCTCTAGTCTAATCTGGTGAAATTTTTCAAATTACGATATCACTACTGTAGAAGTTATTTTTATTTCTTGTATCTGTGAAGGTTATTTTTGTTTCTTTCCCAAACAACCTCCCAGTGGCTACTGTGATCAACCAAAGTCTCCCCTTCCAATTCTAAGAAATCTGGGATACACTGAGAGCAAGAAAAATGGAGGGGGAAAAAAATCAGTGATGGTGAAATACGAGTCTCTTAATCCTGAAGCAACTACAAAATGAATTCAATTTTCACAATAGTATTCTGATTTGCAGCCAAAGGCCAAAGAAGTCTTTCGTTTACTTTTCATTAGGAACGTACACAGGCCACATTCTCTTCTGGCTCACCAGCAGCCAGGAAAGAAGCTTTCTCTTCTCAGTTGTTAGGTTCTGCAAGCCGAGGCTTGTTCTGTGCATTGAAGGGGACAGAAGGAGACCTTAAGCCAGTTTTGAGTTTCAGCTGTAAAGTAGCTCTCCCCTCTCCCCTCCCCCCTCTCCCCTCTCCCCTCCCCCCTCTCCCCTCTCCCCTCCCCCATCTCCCCTCTCCCCTCTCCCCTCCCCTCTCTCCCCTCTCCCCTCTCTCTCTCCTTATTCTTGGCAGAATTCTTGGGTGAGATGGAGGGATTTGCTTGTAGTAACAATATCAACTCATTTACTGACAGCCTACTACATGTCTAACACTAGATAGGCATTCATAAATCATTTTCATATCACAATTATTTCTAAACCAGAAAAGTGGGTGATTGTACAGGAAAGAAGCTAATGCTTAAAAATGTCAAATTCATTAGTGTGCCTTTAGCCTATTTCTCAGGTTTTTTTTCTTTTACACAAATCACATTTAGTTTCTTCTTAGCGTTCAATTTTCAGTAAAGTGCCCCCTAAATGGAGTGCTTGTTTTAGGGGTCACTGTTCTGCAGAAGCATTTCCTGCATCCTGATCTGTAGCTATTTTATTTTATTGGTTTGCTTATTTGTTTTCTTTTTCTGCATATGTCCTACAAAGACAGGGACTACACCTACTTTGGTTGCTGCTGTGTTCTCTGTGTCCACAGTGACCAATTCACCCTACATGCTATGGAGTGGATGGGCGAATAACGTAAGCACTCACCGTCTATCCACACCGCTCTGAAGTCATCGGATAGACTTTAGAAAGTGACTATACCTAATCCAGGTTCCCAATGGAGCCCCAAGAAACTATTGGCTACTATCATTTTTCCAACTACTTGTAAAATTATTTTGCTGGAAGCAACTTTCAATTTAATCATTGGTTTATAAGATATGTCTAAATTTTTTGTTTTATCATGGTTTAATTTTGTATGTCCTGTGTATGTAAAAATTCATCCATTTTTTAAAAGATTTTCCAAGCTGATGGAATATGGGTTTTTAAGATATGTCTTTATGGTTTTCCGAATTTCATGGTATCTGTTATCTTTCTCTTTTTCTTTATAATTTCATTAATTTGTGTCTTTCTTTTTGTTAATATGCCTAAGGGCTTGTCAATTTCGATTATGTTTTCAAAGAATTAACTCTATATACCATTGATTCTTTGTACTGTTGTTGTTTATCTTATTTCATTAATTTCTCCCTGACTTAATTATTTCTTTCTATCGACTATTTAGCAACTTGGTTTATTCTCTTTACTATGTCCTTAAGTTATAATAAAATTATTTATTTGAGATTCCACAGACCTTTTGATATAGGCACTTATAGCTGTAAACTTTTGTTCTTGAGGCTGCCTTCATGATATGTCATATATGTGTTTTTATTTTTATTTAGGATTTTATACTTTTTCTTTCTTAACTTCTTCAGTGACTCGTTCATTTTTCATTAGTATTCTGTTTCCTCTCCATGAATCTGTATGCTTTCTATGGTTTCTCATACTGTTGCTATATGGCTTTATTTCTTATGGCCAGAAAAAAAAAATGAGTTATTTCAATTTTCCTAGATTTTCTGAGGCTTGCTCTGCATCCTAGTAGGTGGTGTACTTTGGAGACATTAACATGATCTTGTGAGAAGAACGAAGATTTCATTAGTGCCTGGAGTGTTCTGTAGCTGCCCATTAGGTCTGATTGATTTATGGTTTTATTTAACTTCAACGGTTCTGTTTACTTTTGGTCTTTCATGACCTGTCTAGTGGTGAGAGTGAGATATTGAAATCTAATTACTGTCTTCGGGTTCATCTCTGGCTTTAGTGTTTGTCTTATAAAATTGGATGCACCTGTGTTTGGTGCCTATGTTTACAATTATAATAGCCTCTTGACATACTGTTCCCTTAAGGAGTATGAAGTGGCCTTTTAAAGTCTCTCCTGACTAATTTTGGCTTAAAGTTTTTCCTGTCTTACAGATAGCTGTGCCGGCTTGTTCCATTTCCTTCTTTTATTCTCTCACCGTAAAGAAGTGTCTTTTCTTCAGTGGTGAAGTGTGTCTCTTAGACTCGAGAGAAAGACAGATCTTATTCTCTGATTCTATCGCTGATTTATGTCTTTTTATTGGTGAGTTGAGGCCAATTTAGACTAATTACTGAAAGATCTATACTGGTGAAGTCATTTCGCGAATCCTGTGATGTTTTTCTTCCTGTTAGCTGCACTGCTCCTATTTAGCCTCTTCCATCCTGTGACCTCTTGGGTATGTTTCTCCTTCTCTAAAGGACAAAGCATATCTCCCATTATTCCCTGTGGAACTGGCTTAGTGGTTATATATTCCAATACTCTATGTGTTTTTTTTTTCTTTAAATCATGGGCAGTGTTTATTCCTCCATCAATTGTAATAGGTAGGTTAATAGATGACAGTCTAGGTTGGTAGGCACGACCTTTCAGAACTTGGACTACATCTTTACGATCCCTTCTGCCTACTGTCCTCACCAGCTAAAAGGAAATCAAGAGTCCTAAGACTTCAATTTTCTCATTTCAGAATTGAATCTAGCATGGGATATGTTAAGCATCTTTCCACTAGTGGGCAAAGTGCCCAAGAAACATCAGCTTAAGAAGAGAAAGGTTAATTCTGGTGCTAGTCCACGGTCCTTTGGCGATAGCATTGATGCTGGTTACTGTGTACACTACATGTATCAGTTCTACACAGTTCTTTCTTTTCTCATAGCCTCTAGCTATGTTCTCCTCGGTCTGGTATCCTTGATGGGGAGCAGGAATGTAGAATACACATTTTTTTAAAAATTGAATCCTAATTCTAGGAGCCTTATGCACATGAGAAGACTAAACATGTTTTTTTCCAAATGTATACTGTTGCTTCAACACTAAGTATTATATTGAAACAAGCAGTTTAGAATTTGTGTTCCTTACATAATAAAGAATGGAGCTAGATTTTACAACATGTAACCCAGGCTGAAATAATTGTGGATCTGGGTTGTATATGCTAGCTGGAACTTAAAATTAATTGCCTAGGGTAATAGAGAAAAATTATGTGGATTATCATAAGGCCTACTTCATTGTAGACACCCAACAACTGGGATACATGGGTAGTTGGACTTCAGTTTAAAGCAGCTAGCAAACAGCTCCACTTTAAGTTCGGTTAATGCTAAATTCATTTACCTTTTTTTGATTAAATCAATGTGCAGGTGTCAATAAAGACTCTTTTTCTTTTAGCGTTAAACTTCAACAGCTATTTTTAAAAATAAAAGCTTAATTTTGTCCTCATATTTATAAGTCATTCAGGTCCATAGCAGAAGCCATGCACAGACAGAGAGGTGGACCACTTAGAGACATACATACAGGATGGGTATCACAGATAAAAAATCCCTGGAGAGTTCAGATCAAATTACCTGATATATTGGCAGGAAAACATACAGGTCATAATGCTGTCCTCATTAGGGCTTTTGTCCTCCAGCTAGAAAAGTTTGGCAAAATTCCAGGCCTTGGTGCAAAACACAGGAGAGCAAATTTTCCCTTTATCCCAGGCCTTGGATGGCTCAGCATCTCTCTACTGGGTCATCACACTGTCATGTTTAATAAGTTAAACAAACCGATCAGGTTGAACCACATGAATATTTTACATCTATAGATTCAAAATGGCTGATTTGCCATAGCTTCATATGATTCCATCTAATAGTTATACATGTTATCCATAGGGACAAAGACATTTACTTTTAATAATGTAAAACCCCTGAAGTCTAGGAAGGTGTTGTCCTGTAGTATGGTTAAGACCAAAATCCAAGCTCCCTAGTGGCCAGTGCTATAGGCAGTCATGGTGTTGATGTGCTCTATAGGTGGTCATGGTGTTGATGTGCTCTATAGGTGGTCATGGTGTTGATGTGCTCTATAGGCGGTCATGGTGTTGATGTGTTCTATAGGCGGTCATGGTGTTGATGTCCTCTATAGGTGGTCATGGTGTTGATGTGCTCTATAGGTGGTCATGGTGTTGATGTGCTCTATAGGTGGTCATAGTGTTGATGTGCTCTATAGGTGGTCGTGGTGATGATGTGCTCTACAGGTTGTCATGGTGTTGATGTGCTCTATAGGCGGTCATGGTGTTGATGTGCTCTATAGGTGGTCATGGTGTTGATGTGCTCTATAGGTGGTCATAGTGTTGATGTGTTCTATAGGTGGTCATAGTGTTGATGTCCTCTATAGGTGGTCATGGTGTTGATGTGCTCTACAGGTTGTCATGGTGTTGATGTGCTCTATAGGCGGTCATGGTGTTGATGTGCTCTATAGGCGGTCATGGTGTTGATGTGCTCTATAGGCAGTCATGGTGTTGATGTGCTTTATGGTAGAATGCCTTATGCCCTTCCTGGCCATTATTGTCTTTTTACGTTTTCATTAATTAACCAATACAATTAAAATATAAGGTTTCTTGTCATTTCACTTTTAAGATGGGGGAATATTTGTACTAGGTCCAGGACCAGCATTAGGATGAGGAACAATGGGTATTGTGTGAGTACAAAATGTCAAATGCTGCAAAAAAAAATCTCAGTAATCAAGAACAACAACATTTTGATGCAGTATTTGAAGAGCCAAAAGTTAGTGCAGAAAAGCATGTGGTGAAAAATATGAGAGACTTAACGATGAGAAGCCATTGTTTACCTCATCTGCTTCTCTCTTCCTGTACCATGGGGATAGTAATTTCTAGTCGGCTTTCTGCTCTGGCATCAACTGCCCATCAGCTCATACCACTGGCCAGGTTAATGAAACTTAAAAGGATACAAATCTGGTTGGGCAATACAGATATTTCTTTTTTTCTTTACATGTGCATTTGTGGTGTGTGTGTGCGTGCGTGTGTGTGTGTGTGTGTGTGGTGTGTGTGGGTGCACATGCAAGTGTATGTGTGTTCTGGAGGCTAAAAGTTGATCTGGGGAATCTTATTTCTTATCCTTTGAGGAAGAGTCTCTCAATCAAACCCAGAACTTACAATTTAGTCAGTTCCCTTAACCAGTTTGTTCTGGTGGTTTCCTGTCTCCCCTGTCTGAGGCTAGAAATACTGGTGGGCTGTCACACACACAGAGCATTTTCATAGTTTCTGACATCTAAACTCTAATCTTCTGCCTTATATGACAAGAACTTTAACCACCGGGCAATTTTTCTAGCCCCAACATAAAGATTTTTTTATATAACAATTTTATAATTAGACTTTTAATAACTTTTTCTACTTAGTGAAATTATATTCAATAAATTATATAACCATTACATATTTATAATATAAATATAATATAATATGCTAATATAGAAAATTATAAGTAATTAAGCCATGTTTGGTATAGTATTATACTTATAATGTTAAAATTATAATTTACAAAATATTAAATTATAAATATTTTAAAATAAAATAGCTAAATTTTACTCTAATAAGCATATATAAAGATACACAATTTTCCTTTTACCTTGGGTTCCCTTATGCCTACCTTGGCACTATTGAGAGACCAAGTGTAACTTATAGAGGTAGATGGAATCTTTTAGATCTAAGCATACATTCCCGGCAAGAGTCATTATGGTTTGTCCATGCATATCTTCCTACGGGTGTAGTCACCAAAGACCTAGGTCCCCAGCTGGTGATAATTGTCGAGATGAAGGACAGTTTGGGAGGGTTGCAGGCATGGCTATAAGAAGTAGGTCATTGCAGAGTATGCCTCTGAAGATGATATCTGGTTTCTGATCCCTCCTTCTATCTCTGCTTCCAGATCTTCGTGAGTTAAGCGGTGACTGTCACATGTTCCACCCAACTATGGACCAGGAACCAGTGGGGCCAAGGACTGTGGACTGAACTGTCTAAAATCATGAACCAACCCACTAACATTGCATTTCTTTCATCACAGTGAGAAGGCTCAACCAGTCGTCTCCACACCGTGTGCATCATGCATCGCCTTCCCTTGCATTTCCTCTGCTCACCTTTTAAATGTTGCCGAGCTCTAGAATTTAGAGCTGGACCTGTTCCTCTGCCCACTGCATGGGAAGAAGTTACAAACAGTGTGAAAATGACTGCCAAGGGAACAGATCTTTCCATAAACTCATTGCACAGCAAGATATTGAAACTGAGAGAACACACAGACATTTACTATAAGACCAAATTGAAACAGTGCACGGATCCTAAAAAACAACCTTCGAAGACAAAGTTTAAAGTCAAAAACAACCACAGGAAACTATGTGAAGTCTAAAGTAGGTGACAAGATGAGTCACTAAAGAGATTTAGAGAGTGGGCATGGCTGCTGAGACTTTCAGAGAATAAGAAGATGCCCTTAAAGATGTCCAAAAAGATGTCCTTTTTGCCTTTTTGTTTTCAATGTTTAGATAGCATCAATTTAAACCCACATTAAAGTTCCCAGCGATGGAGATTCTTAGGATGCCATAGAACATGGCAACCAAGGTCAAAAATAATGTGTCAAAAGAAAAAATCTTTCATCCGTTCAACCATCTCCTAGTTACAATTTTCTCCATAGACAGCAAAACCCAGTAGCATTTTTAGTGATCACTTCTCATCTCCTTATATTTTGGTGAGTGGCTCCTTTAAATGAAACAACTTAAGCGAGAGCTATCAAGTTTAAAGAGCAGTGCAATCATTTCCGTAAATCAGCTCCCAAACATGCCATTTCCCCAGAGAGATCTCTCACGTCCATTACAGTTCACCTATGTCTCTACTCCAAACCCAGGCAAGCATTATTCTGCTTCCTACCTCTACAGAATGCCCCCGCTCTGGACATACCAAACAGAGTCAATCACATAGCATGAGTTCACAATCATCCAATGTACATGCCTTTGATTTAGTCTATCGCTGTGTCTAATCATGTAGAAATTATCACCAGCTTATTCTTTGGGTTGAAGAATAATATTTCACTATAGATCTATCGCAAATGTCTATAAGCAGATGATAGACAGGTTGTTTCAGTTTGGGGTGTGATAAATAGTGGTGCTGTGAGTTTCCTAATTGTCCTTGTACAGAGTTGTTTGCATTTCTCTTGAGTAGTTGGTAGATGCTAACTGGTAAACTTGATGGCTTGCATTAGCTGAAAAAATACATGTTTTCACTTGAATTGCTGAATAGAGAATATTTTACATAGAAAAGAGAATGACAAATATACATCCCTGCCCAATGACATCAGCTTTTGCCAAGTGACTTATTTTGGTCATTGAAACACAAGGAAACCCTGACAAATAAAAACCCCAGTCCAGGGATTGGTTACTTCTTTCAGAGCTGCTGACCAGTGAGGTCCTATAAGCCTCTAAACATCATAATCCACTGTCACGCCTCTCAGTTACCCTTCAGAACATAATAGTGAGACCTAGTTTTGAATATAGCACATCCTTGAGTTATAAAACATGGAAAAATTAAGCTTGCCTAGAGACTTCATCTATACTGACCAGCTCTCTCAGTGCTGAAAGATGCTATGTGCACCAGAGGAAAAAAGTAATCATCAATTGCTCCCAGATGTGAGCCCTGTGAGCTCCAATGGTGTCTGGCCTGGTAAGACATGCTCGCTGGGGCACTACTGACATGGGCATCATGAGAGGAACCTAGTACTTTTCTAATTGGATGTAAGTCCTGCTTCACAAGTTAAAATCTATACCTGGCACCATTATCAGTCCAAGAATCTACAGATAGGCAGGCCATAGACCCTAGGGAAAGGCCTGCTTTTATTATGCTGCTAAGTGTTTGTTCCTGTGGCCTAAATCTCCTCAGCTGACTGAAACAATGATTACAATGATTACTGACCTTTTGTTCTGTAAGTACACTGTAAAAGGCCATGATATGTAAATTAAAAACCGTTTCCTCAGATTTAACTCGAAAGTCTAAAGTATTAGACGACGTTTTCTAAGAAAAGTTTGTCACAACTCTTATCTGTCCATCTAAATCTATATAAATTAGTATCACCCTTCTTACATAAAAATGTTTCCTATATCTGAATAAATGATCCTACTATGCTAATATTCAGTGAGAGGATTTGTAATTCCAAGGATACTCAGGTAAATCTACACAAGACCATACATATACATCCTTTTGTATACTACACTCATTTATTTTTGCTTATGCCCTCAAATTAAAATAATCTGTTGTGAATTAAAAGACAAAAATGTATCCTTTGGGTTGATTCATTGGAATGATTTTTAAGATCATATACTGGATTTTTTTAGACATTGAAAAATCTTGCATATTAAATCCATCCATTTCTCAGCAACTAACAACCATGGTGTGAAGCGAAAAGGAAAATGGGTTATCTGTCACCACAGCAGGTGACAGGGGAGAAACAGGTTATTTACCACAGTAGGCTAAGGAGAAGACAGGTTATCCACCACAACAGGCAAAGGAGTAGAAGACAGGTTATCTGCCACAACAACAGGTGACAGAGAAGACAGGTCATCTACCACAACAGGCGACAGAGGAGAAGTCAGGTTATCTACAACAATAGGTGAGAGAGGAGAAGTCAGGTTATCTACCACAACAACAAGTGACAGAGGGGAAGTCAGGTTATCTACCACAACAACAGGTGACAGAGAAGTCAAGTTATCTACTACAACAACAAGTGACAGAGGGGAAGTCAGGTTATCTACCACAACAACAGGTGACAGAGGAGAAGTCAAGTTATCTACTACAACAACAAGTGACAGAGGGGAAGTCAGGTTACCTACCACACAACAGGTGACAGAGGGGAAGTCAGGTTATCTACCACAACAACAGGTGACAGAGGGGAAGTCAGGTTATCTACCACAACAACAGGTGACAGAGGGGAAGTCAGGTTATCTACCACAACAACAAGTGACAGAGGGGAAGTCAGGTTATCTACCACAACAACAGGTGACAGAGGAGAAGTCAAGTTATCTACTACAACAACAAGTGACAGAGGGGAAGTCAGGTTATCTACCACAACAACAGGTGACAGAGGAGAAGTCAAGTTATCTACTACAACAACACGTGACAGAGGGGAAGTCAGGTTACCTACCACACAACAGGTGACAGAGGGGAAGTCAGGTTATCTACCACAACAACAGGTGACAGAGGGGAAGTCAGGTTATCTACCACAACACAGTTGACAGAGGGGAAGTCAGGTTATCTACCACAACAACAGGTGACAGAGGAAAAGTCAGGTTATTGACCACAACACCAGGTGAGAAAGGAGAAGACAGGTTATCTACCACCACAACAGGTGACAGAGGAGAAGAAAAGTCATCTACCACTTCAGGCGACAGAGGGAAGTACCTGTTAGGACATGAATGGAAGTAAAAACCAAAGGAAGATATTTCCCATAGAATAATATTAACATTCCTATGACAATAGCTTTTTTTAATACATTGATAGGTTTGCCCATGATAGTATAGTGTTAGATACATATAGTAGTAGAACCCCAACACTGCTTTTCATGTTTGTTTATAAATAAAAATGCTTTCTGGAAAGCTAATGAAAGATTTCCCAAACAAATAAATATGCAGAAAACAGAGCTTCAAAAATGCCTTTACAGGTTTACATTTTTCTATTTGGTATGTATTTTTTGTCTTAGAGGAATTATAATAGTATTTCAAAAACATACAAGGATTGGGAAAGGCCCAACCAAACCAAAGAAGGAGATAAACCAATGGGGACAGAGCACCCAGGGAAAGAAAAGTAAAAGGTTGAACAATTCGGTTTTAAGTAACTTCATTCTAATCCATATCAAGATGATAGCAGATTCCCTAAGCACTATTATATAGTGATTATATTTTTGTTCTGTGAGCATTTGAATCCTGTTTACAGTGCCACCATTTTATTATCTAAATATAGCGATCATTAATTTTAATTTACCTTAGTTCATTATCCATGATTATCCATTTGAGAGGTTATTTTTCAGTCTCCTGCGTTTACTCTGAGACATATTGGAGGAGTAAGGCTGGAAAGAGGCAGTGTTGACGATGGAGAGCGCCAGCAACAGTACAGAGCTCCAGTCATGGGCATCAAACAGCATTTGTTGTAATTTCTTGGGATCAGAGCTATAAAATATTTTAAAGAATCCTATTTTGCACTTTAGACATATAAAATAAAGGTAGTTGATCATGTTAGTAAGCCAAAGGAGACCCAATTTTGTTTTTCAAACAAATACGCTTTGGCGCTTTGGCACTTGGCACATTCTGTACGAATGTTCTGTTGTTGGTTGTGCGCACTCATTTACGCTCATAGACACATAGACAAATTATCCTATACTGTATGATGTTCAGTAAAATACATGTTACAATAGGACCTGCCTCTTAGCATGGCTGGAAGATTACAGGAATGAGTGAAACTAAGGGTTGGAGAATTGGACCTACCAGCAGCAAAGTTCTCAGCTAATTTTAGCTCTTGTGTTACTGAGGAGCAGAGCCTAGGATGTTGTTGACTGTGACATCCTGGATCTAACAGAGCCTTTGCACTCAGCTGCCTTCTGGTAACTGCTTTTAGACAAGGAAAAAAAAACTATTCCTGCAGAAATACTCCTGACCAGAGGGTAAGAGGGGAGAGAAGAGTTTCCGGTGGATGAGAGAGAAAGCAGTCCTGGAGCTGAAGGAATTCAGACCTAAACACCCTGTGGATAATGGGTGCTGGATTTCAGGCTCAGCACACTGAAGGAACTTGTTTCTGCTGAAGATTACATTGGGAATAAAATCATAATCAGAAAGTATTCAAAGGCTCACATTTTTTTGTTCAATTTGATTAATTAATACATAATTTCACCTTGGAAGAGCAACAAGCTTATTGCTATAAAGTGTAAATATGTCTAGAACATACTCCAAAAGTCTCTGAAGATACAGTCTGAAAGCACAGCTGAGGGATCCCAGCTGCGTCTCTGAAGGGCCACGCCTCACAAAAACTGCAAACCACTCTGTACAGTTTATCTGTAGCTCAGCAGTCTGAGGATTCTCCTCTCTGTAGCTAGGCTTGTTAGGCTTTCTTCAGATTGCAGTGTTTATTCCTGTTAATACTGCCCGGGAGGGATGAGGAGAACCTCCCAAGTGTCTCTTCTCGCAGACCTGTGACCTTTTGTTTTCTTCCTGAGGCCCATGGTCATCCTCCTCCTACTCCCTGGAGGGAATGTTTCGATGCAGAACAAACTTCCATCTACTGGGAAGAGGCAGTCTTCCCCTTTGCGAAGATGAAGGAGAAAGAAAGTCACCACAGATATTGGTAATGGTAGTTCAATTAAACAAGTAAACGAAACTCTGCATGCAGCCTGGCTTTAGAAAAGGAATTACATTATCTCTCAGCGGCCCCCGAGTCTGTTGTAGCAAGGAGCCACATCGAGAAGGGGCCTGTCTGACCTTGTGTTACTCTAGGGTCAAAACTCCTATTGCTGGGACCTGTAAACACTCCACTGCGGTGGCTCGTGCATTGCTGCCTCAGGAGCCAACCTACCCAGTGTCGTGGCTGACACTATAGGGGATGGCACTGTGACATGAGGGGAACGTTCCTCAAGAACTAGGGAGACCGGCTTGTCTAGTCTTATGTTATTTACAACAGTGCCATGATGGAAGGCAGGCACCATGCATTCCCCCCCACCATCCTTTTTACTTTACCAGGGCCACAGGGGAGGCAGCAAAGAGATGCCTGAGTGTTGGTGTTTGGAGATGTGCTAAAAATCTTGAACACTGTCCTCATTCTCTCTCTCTCTCTCTCTCTCTCTCTCTCTCTCTCTCTCTCTCTCTCTTTTTTTTCTTTTCTTTTTTTTTCCTGCCTACCTGTGATATTGTAAAAATCTTCTTGTTATAGAGGATATTTATGTCTAGAGATCATGTATCTGATTTTGGCTGCTCGGTATGGATTCTTCTTCCTTCTAAAGGACCCCAGAGTTTTCTCAATATCTATATATACTCAATTTAATTTTTTCTAAAGTGCATTTTGAAAGTGTGTCGTTTTTTAAAATCACCTAAACGTTTGTTATTCATTTTTTTTTAACACCTAAACGTTTGGTATTCCATAGGAAAGAAGTGATAGTTCCACATTCAGTACCCAGGACGGTGTTGTCAGCCTAAGACAGCCTTCAGGGAGCAGGTAGGGCTGGGAATGTCAAGTTTCTGTATAACTTTTAGAGCCCTTGGTCATCTTAAGTTAGGAAACCATCTCCATAAATCTCCCTGATCAGAACCATTTAAGAAGAAACTCTAAAAACAGTAAAAGCATAAAAAACCCACATGATCTTATACCTTCTTGCCAAAGAGCACATTGCTACTGTCAGTCACTAGTCCAACAGATGCCTTGGCTATCCCTCGTCTTCCTCAATAATAACTTGTTTAAGACTACCAAGTAGACACCGTTCAAAATTAAACTCAAAGTCAGCCACAGTGAGGAAAAGTCTTCACTCTTCAAGTATTAAACATTTCAATGTTATTGTGAAGCATAACAAATTCTGATAATCAAATCACGTTTTTATTCTCCTTGTGACAAGTAAATTATGAACCACACCCAAAATGTTAACCATAAGTAGATTGTGGTATAAACAGTATATTCTTAGCTCAAAAGAGAACTGTTACTCACCAAATTGATAATCATAGACATTTAACTTAATAACTACTTGGCAGAAAAAAGATCCTACTACCTTGAAAAGCTGTCTCTAGCCTATTCTGTTTTAAATGCCATCCCATATTCTTTAATAATATTAATATACCACAAAATTACTTTCTTCGTAGAACAAAAATGAACATTTTAAAGCTTGTAAAGTGACTAATTCTTAATGTTGTCAAATTAAGTTAAGCAATTTAATGCAATTACTAAATGTACTGACTTCTTAAAAAATTATAGCAATTAAAGAAACAGTTTCACTGTCTTTTATAACACACATAAATAGCGTGTTTTAAGCCAAGCTATTTGGGGAGGCTGGCTTTTTTTTCTCTCTCACAGTTCTGGTAGATATTCTTGAAGGCATTGTCAAGTCCAAGATTTTGCACATAGCTAGCATCCATCCAAATTAAATAAGAGCAATTGCCATTACAAAATTGGACCTCATCCCATCTCCAGTTTTAAGCGTATGTCGCTCAAGAACTATATATAGTTATTTTGCTTTGGCTGCCACTGTGAGTGGTAAGGGCAGCTCTCGTCATATGTCAAGCTGATCTGCTTTTGGCAGCTTTCAGATTTGCCCATTGTCTGGCTAGACCTATACCGAACTTGCAAATGAAAATACAACCCTCAGTGTCTTTAATTTGCCAAGAGATCAGAGGGTTAGGAGCTGACACTTGGCCTTGAAGCACATGAAACTATATTCTTACAGCCTTAAACGGAAGAAAGGAATAATGAAAACAAAGCTATTGGAGTAATCACACTCATGAGTATACTGTGGTTATCATGTTTGGCTCTGTAGCAATTTTTTTTCTATAAAAATTGAGGTTAGCTTCAATGGGCATAGGTGCTTGCCATCTGAGTTCAAGCCCTGAGGCTCAGGTGCTTAAAGGAGAGAAATGTCTCCTTCAGGTTGGCCTATGACCTCCATGCACCTATGTGCATGCATGCACATGTGAACACAAATGTACATACAAAGAAATAAAGCAATTAGTTAATTCGATTTTTTTTGCTATAGGTTATTAACTTACCCTTAAGTAAGCAAACTCTTAACCATAAAGGCTTGCAGTGAATAGGAACATATTAAATGTGAATTTAAAAAGTACACAATGCGCCTGGGATGGAAGCAGGGTGAGTAAAGGGTGGGAAAATAGGTAAATAGGCTGGAACTGGAGAGGAAGGTGAGGGCTAGAGGTCACAGCTCAGGCTCGGTAGTCGTAAGGGGAGAAGGGGAAATCTGGTGTGGTTCGATTCACCTTTAAAAAAATTTTTTTTACTTTGTGTATGCATGTGTGTTTTTATGTATGTATATGTATATGTATTCACATGGTGTGTGCACATGCGCGTGTCGATGTGTATGGAAGCCACAGGGTTGACATCAAGTATTTTTTTTCCCATCATTCTCCATTTGGCAAGATTTGTCACCAAACCTGCAGCTCACCAATTCCACCAAGCTGGCTGGTTTCAGAGATCAACCTCTCTCTATTGTCTGTTTTCTCAAGAAATGGAACAAGAGATACACTGGCTTTTATGTGGGCACTGGAGATTGAACTCAGGTCTTATTGCTTGACTGAACCTTCTTCCCAGCCCTGGGATTTGCAGTTCATAAAGATACTCTTACCACACTATAAATGGTTGTCAACAAAGCGGTAATTAGAAGAGTGTTATCATAGCTTGGGTAATTTAGAATTACCTGAGGGACAGACCTCTGAGCATGTCAGTGAGGCTGAACATGCATGGCACTGTCCCAGGGCCTGGGGTCTTAGGCTAAATAAAATGGAGAAAGTGATCTGATTCAGTTCATCTCTCTGCAAGGTGACCTCATGTTTCAGCCACCATGCCTTTCTTGTGTCAATCCCGAGTTTTGCCAGAGAAAAACCAATTCCATCATTTTGGGCCAAGTTTGAAGCAAGATTTATTACCTATTAAATACAGACCAAGAGATGGACTTTGGTCAGGACCAGTCCCTGGAGTTTCCTGCCTGCGTGGCCCTCAGACACATATTGCAGGGTTTCCTAGACAAACCAGTAGTCATGGTAATTTTCCGTGAAACTTTGTTCTATTCCAAGAACTACAACTCCCAGCATCCCAGGAGGTTGGGCTGGTGGGGCTTACAGGTTAATTTTGGGAGTTACACTTGCCACACTGAACTGTATGTAGCCTCTCAAACTATGAGAGGAAACAAACAAACAAGCAAAAAACAAGCTTTCCTTCCTTAGGTCGTTAGCCAATACAGGCTTTACTCTTCATCACATGCCTTTTCATTAGTACAAAGAGGACACACAGAGGAGAGGGAGCGAGCCAAGATTGGTGAGCTGTAGCCCAGGCAGGGATGACAATTGACAAAGGCATTCACCAGTGTCCAGACAGAGTGCAGCCCTGCTGAATACTTACTTTGTACTTAGAACTTCCTGAACTACAAGATAATACATTTCTCATTTTCAAGCCACTTTTGTGATAACTTGTCACAATAGCCACAGGCAACTAACACGCTCTTCCAGTGCTGTTCACTTTCTGTGTTCACAACATTCAGCTCAAGTTGCGACTATATTTTCATTCATTTAATTATTGCCTTTGTCACCTATAATGTAACCGGGGTGTAGGCGGGACCTTCTCTTTACTACCTTTGTCACCTATAATGTAACTGGGCGCAGGCGGGACCTTCTCTTTCACAGCTAGACTCTCAGCATAGTATCTGGAGCCCTTACCTCAGTTAGTTTAAGTGGTTTGAACCGGGTGGTGGTGGCGGCGCACGCCTTTAATCCCAGCACTCAGGAGGCAGAAGCAGGCGGATCGCTGTGAGTTCGAGGCCAGACCGGTCTACAAAGCGAGTCTAGGACAGCTAAGGCTAAACAGAGAGACCCTGTCTCGAAAAAACCAAAAACCAAACCAAGCAAATAAACTCAAAACAAAAACAAACAAACAAACAAACAAAATAAACATTAAAAAAAAGGAAAGGGTTCAATCTTGAATGAACAACCTAATTTCTGAGCCCTTCCCAAACTGTTACTTCTCAAAGAACCCAATGGGTATGGGAGTGTATGAACCAGGGACCACCTGACCAAACAGCAGTTACCAGAATTAACAATACTTATAGCTCCTGTAAAGATACAAGATCGGTATTAGAGCCTGAGGTAACCCCACGCTTTTTTGCTAATAGGTTACAAGTTGCCACAGGTGGACAAGCCCCACAGTAGCCTCGGCAACGCCTCAGCCTAGCCAGAGGTATAAAAGGGAAGAGCTCAGTGCGCAGGCGCCTCCGGGGAGCCAATGGGCGCGGCTGTGAAGCCCCAGAGCTGGCTGCGCGGTTCCCGCGGGCGCGGTCGGTTTGTGCTGGGAGGTGGCGGCTGGGCGGTCACGTAGGTTACGCACAATCACTCGGCCGGCGGAGCCCACAGGTCGCTGCGCCATCCTCGGCTGTGGCGCCCCGAGCGGGGACCAGGATGGCGCGGGTCGGCGACTGACTGCAGGCGCGAGGCACCGAGGAGAGCCCGAGCCAGAGAGGCCATCTCCAGCCAGCAAACTCTGTCCCCCCAAAACCCCGGGTCCTCTGCGGGAATGTTCAAAAATGAGTACCAGGTAACCCCAAAGGGCTTCCACACTCTCTGGCTTCCTCTTCGGGGGTGAGCTGGATCCCGTTCTGGATGTGAAAGCCCCACTCCCTGGGTGAAAAATAGTTAGTGGCTAAGTTGTCTTGACCTTGAGGCGTTCATGCTCCATCCAGCTCAGTTGCCTTTCAGCTGTTCTGATTACTGAGCAGGTCATGACCACCACCACACTGTACCCCCAACACTCCAGATATCCGGAATCAGAATCTTGAGCAGAGGACCCAGACATCCTGAGTTTTAACAAGCACCCGGGGTTAAAACCCCGGGGGTGCTCTCTGATATCTCAGAAGCTAATTAGAAGAGTGAAAGAAAGAACAGATCCTTTTAAACCCAAGATTAGAGTAAGCACTGGGGTAGTGTGCCGTTTTCTTTTTCCTAGTTAGTGACTCTCCAGCATGGGGGTACAGCAGGATTAGCTGGGGAGTAGTTAACAAAAATACAGACTTCTTGACCCTCCATCTAGATCTGGAGAGTGAAAATGTGCAGATGGGATTAGCCAGTCTGATCTAATTTTTAAAGCAGTTCCCAAGTGCAAGGATTACATTTGGACAGCCTGTTTTCTGAGCGTTCCTCGGTCACACACTGCCCTATGGATGGCATCCTTTCCTCAGCTCACTGAATGGCTTTCTGCACCAGCTCTCCTGCCCTCCCCTCTCCTGGCTTCATCTGAAACTACCAGCATCTTCACTTCGCTGGTGGGAACATTGTCAGAGTGGCCAATACCCCATTCCTCAGCCTCTACCTCTTCGTGGCTTCATCCTTTGGGCCAAGCACTACTTGTCCTTAAAGCACTGTGTGCTTTTCTTTTGTCTGGTTTTAGAAATTAATTCTGTGGATGAAAATAAACTTCGTTTAATCTCATTTCATGTAGATCAAGTATAATGTTGTGAAATAGCAGATGCCAACTGTGGGTAATTGGAAAAACATAGGGGAAAAGTGAGGAGAAAAGATTCGCTGTTGTGCTAAGTTTCAGGGAATTTCTTTTTTAAACCCAGCTGCCTCAAACTTAAAATTCATAGCAAAATGACCTGCCCTTAGAAGCAATAGCACGTACAATTTTGCACATAATAGAAAGTATCTGCATCTCAGAAGCAAAAATATATGCTTGAGGGAAAAGACTAGTAATTTTTCACACACACACACACACACACACACAATTAAACAGGTATTTTTTTCCTTTTAGTGTACTGCTTGTGATTCAAACCATATTTAGTCTTCATCTCAGCCTCTCAAATTTTGCAATAAATTCTTCCTTGGAGATAATCATTTGTTTCCCCCATTGTTTTGAGCAGAGTATATGGGCACTTAGTAATATCTTTAGCATTTTTATATTAAATGCTAAATGTAACGTTTGACTTTGTGGTCTTGAGTTTACAGTAAGGAACATGCAACCTATGGAAAATCTTCTCTTTGTTCTTCCCGTATGTTTCCACATTTATTTGTGTGTAAGATAGTATAGAGATGTCGAGGAAGAACTCTTCCACCCTACGCCAGTCCTTTCTAGGCCTTTTCCCTTTACTGAATAATCTTCAATGGCACTATTAAGCCCTTGCTGTATGCCAGGTATTGTTTCTGATGATTTGACAGATGGAAATATCAAGACATCAAAAAACTCCAAATTCAGAAAGTTAAAAAGAAAGTATTGAGTCCAAATCAGTATGACTACTAAATTTGTATTCATATATAATAATAAGAATTTATTGGCTTAGTTGACAAATTGAGCTTAAGCCCTTCAGCCTGGTATTTTTAGGATGCTTTGCAGACCTGATCTGTACATGTCAAGTCACTGGGCTCCATCCGTACTATTTCTAAGGCACAGTTGATATTTGTCATCTTTTAAAAAGTGAATTCCCTGCTAGTGTCAGGTGACCCAAATCACAATGGTTGTGGCTTAAATACAGCCAAGGTATAAAATGGGCATAAAAACAGGGATAGTGTTTCTTCCCAGCTCTGTTTAACTGACAGATGGCTGGAACACTGGTTTTAGACTCTGTGGGGGATACGGTTTCTGCCACAGCATTGTGTTTCACTCTGAATTTCTTGTTCTTATTTTCTAGGGAGGTGCATTTGTTGAAATTTTTAGCGCTCAGGGGAAAAATCCTGGAGCAAAATGGAAGATCTTTGGCAGTCCATCTGTGATCTGGAAAGTAAGTGTTAGAAACTAAGAGTCAAATCCTGGGAAGAAATAGGAGGGAAGGGTACAGAAAAATAGAGGGCTCCATCAGACTTCAGCACTGATTCTCTTGTTCTTTCACCCTCCAAGGCTTGCGTGCTGTTGGCTGCAGCTGCTCCAGACACCCCTCCTTAGCTGGCTAGGACTGCCACACAGTGTGTTACCCCTCCTTAGCTGGCTAGGACTGCCACACAGTGTGTTACCCCTCCTTAGCTGGCTAGGACTGCCACACAGTGTGTTACCCCTCCTTAGCAGGCTAGGACTGCCACACAGTGTGTTACCCCTCCTTAGCTGGCTAGGACTGCCACACAGTGTGTGACTGCTTCATGTATCCTGGGTCCTGCTTTATCATTTCAGCTGCCTTTGATGTCAGAGAAGAAAATCTCTAAGCCCTGGGCCTCTCGGTTTCTTGATTTCATCCTCTTCCACTGTGCTGCAGCCTCATTCTTCCTGTCACACCCTTGACCTCTCATCACTGCACATAGCAGGACCTCTGAAATTACCTCAGTCTCTGGCTCTTAAGGTCACTTGTTCTGTTCCTCTTGCTCTGTTTGTTCTTTGCTGTGGTCGGGACCTTCAGGCCACGCGCTCTTGTTTCCCCTTGTGTTTAGTTTTATTTACGCTCTTTGAGTTCTCATCCCCTTCTCCACTGCAGAGAGTAAAGTGTCACGTGAGGACCGTGAATGCCTTTGCTCTCTGTCCCATCCTGACACTGGCCTAGCCAGTCCTGGCTAGAGCCCTCGTCTTTCCTTTGCCGGTGTCTAGGCTTCTCAGTCCTTTTGGAGAAAGTGCCTACAGCCTTTTTAGATTGGTATCACTGTGAACCCAGCCCCAGCAGTCCAGAAAACTATCCTGTTATGTTCTTGTCAGTCTCCAAGATGACCTTTTCTTGTTATCTTCGATTTCCAACCACCACACTCTGCATACTCTCAACCCAAACCCACACCCACGCGTGCACCTTTCACTCACCAGAAACTGACCCACACACCCAGCACACACTTCCTAGGGAAAACGGGAGCCATCCAGTGGAAGCCTGTTCTGCCGGCTGCCACCATACCTAAAATCCTGGCTCTGTCCAAGGGAAGACTAAAAATACCTATAGATGAAACTTAAAGCTACTAAGTGCTTAACATTTGTCAGGCATAACATTAAGCGTTTTACAGAGTGTTATATGAGGAAAATAACATGGTGAGAAAGATAGTTACGTGCCCCTCTGTCTGGAAAGCCAAGGGCCAACCTGATGCAGCTACCGCTCTGAATGAGAGAGAAATGGGACTCAGAGACTATGTACCAGCAAAGTCAGGGGAGCCTTCTCCAAGGAAACGTGAGTTGTGGTGTGGTACCCCACAGGCTCCTATGTTTAGGCACTTGATCTCAGACTGGTGGACCTGTTTCTAGGGGTTGTGGAAACTCTGGCAGGTGGGGTCAAGATGTAAGAAGTAGATCACTGAGGCTGGGCGTGTGAAGGGTCATCCTTGGCCCTAGCTTTCTAGTCCTTACCAGAAGAAGCTCTTCCACCAATGCGCGGCCACTGTTCCCCGGGGCCAGGGAACTGTGGATTACATTCTCGGAAACCCTGACCTTAAGATAAATATTGCATCGCCTTCAGTTGTTTGTGCCGGATACGGCATGACAGCTGCCCAAAGTAACTACTAACCTAGGTACTAAGAGTCAACCAGGCATCAGGTGAGGCTGGTGCACACTGGAGCATCCCAAGCAGAGGGAGTGGTACAAATAAAATCATTATATCCAGAGAGAACTTTGAGTTTTCAAGGAGTTGAGATTGCTGCTGGGGCTACATACTATGAGTGAGGACAGTGTCTGTTCCCCTGGAGTAGAGGCATAGGTTGTTGTGAGCTGCCCACCATGAGTCCTAGGAACTGAACGTGGGTCCTTCTAGAAGAGCAGCAAGAACTCTGAACAGCCTCGCCATCTCTTCTGCCCCTAGGTTAACTTTTTAGATAGCCTTACTTGTTACATTTTAATTCATATTGATTTTAAATAAATGATATGTATATACATATATATAGTGTTTTCAAACGCACAACAGATATGAAATGACAGTTAATTCCATTTGACCTATGTCCCCAAAGCAGAGGCATTCTAGTGTGAACTCAGCGCTGGTTAGATACTTTCTTCTGCAGTGGCAGGGCCAGTAATCAGCTGCACCTAGATGGAAGTGCATACAGGCAGCAAGGAGCCACGGAACCCTGAACCAGGTCAATGGCTTTGGAATCCCTGAAGTTGGAAAACCATTTTTTCATCTGGAGGATAGATGTTTTCACGCAATAAGAAATTAGCCATGTGGTTAGTGTGGTTTTGTGTCCCAGCCGTTGCAGTTCCAATTTTATAGAAGAAGCCGAATGATATATGCTTCAATTACTGGGTTTTTTTTTCCCATTCTGTTCCATAGGAGTTTGATAAAGAAGTTAAAAGTTTTGTATTTGTGCTGGAAGGCAGCAGCCAAACCAACAGGATTCAGTTACCGAAGGAAAACAAGCAAACCCGTGAGTAAGACGTCTCATGCTGCTGCGTAACACTGAGAGAACTATGCTTTCTGTCTCAGAAGCTGGCGTGTTCATAGGACCGATGAGGCATCTGCTGGTGTGAAGTCCTGTGGTATTTTTAATGTAGAAGTCAACTATGTGCTATGCACTTTACATACATATCCTACCTCACTCTCTGTTTGAAATTTAGAACTATTTTAAGACCTAAGAGATTATGTTAGTAGCCACTTGTGATACTAGCATTTGTTGAGACTATTTCTGTGTGAGGGATTTTTTCATAGCACTCCTTAACAGAGGAGCAAACATTGGGTTTTTATTAGAAAATCAGGTGGTTAAAGGCGAAGTTTTGACATGAACTCAAGAGTCCATAAGTTACAAGGGCTTTATTTTTTAAGAATAAAAATTAAAAAAAATTACTCAAGACATTAATAGTAACAATAATTGATAAACCTTTAGGAACTTTAATATCTAATAAGTACAGACATGAATGTTATTTAACAGACAGCTACAGATTCCAGTGTGAGAATTGGCAGTAGCTTTTTAAAGCAGACAGAACCTCATGAGGTGACTTAAAGGTATGACCCAGAAAAGCAGTTGTTGGCAGAGGTGAGGTTGGGATTTAAGGTTCTGTGGCCAGATTAAACTTTCAATAGAGTGATACCATCAGAGAAACATAATGTATAAATATAATCAGACTTTTTATGAACTATGTCCTATTGGTTAAATATAGGTTTCTGGCATTTTGTAGGAATAAATAGGCAATTCTCTTTTGTACTCATCACTTACTTCTTTCATTACGAACATTTACTGCAGGGCTGTAGGTGTAGGTACCGCCAAGTGATGGAGGCTCATAGGTTCAATCCCTAGAACACAGAATAAAACATATTAAAAAGAACACGTGTGAGTACCTTCCACGCGCCGGGCACTGTGGAAAGACCTGCTGCCGGTGCCTGTTTTCTCATTTTAATTTTCTTTGTAAACTGTACAGATGCTAGGCTTCATGTACCATTTCAAGTGCAGTGCGACAATCTAAGATGTGAATCATCAAGCCATGCAGATTACAGATGGAAGATAATTTAATTTAGACTATGTTGCTGGTGTTTCTTTATAAACCAATGTAAGAAAGCAACCCTGAAAGAAAATAGATAATTGTTGTTAAATTTTTTAAATTAATTTTCTTCCACAAGTAAATATGGCTCCCTACAGTTCCTACTTGGCTGTGTGATCGATAGCAGGATGTTTTGTTGTTGTTTTTTAATTTCATATACATTTGTATTTGTAAGTGAACTAAAACAAGGCAGGGAAGCATATCTGCAATTGCAGTTTTTATTTTTCTTACAAGAGGCACAGTTCATCTGTTTCAGGATATCAACTTTATGAAACAGGTACATTACAGGAACATGGCTGTTCGAAGCTGGCTGTCTTGTTTGCCCTTATTGTTGGCCTTGTAAAGACAGCCTGCCTGCCTCTCAGTGTCCTCTGCACGGTACCCACGGTCTTGTCACTCACTCCTAACATCATTCCCATTTGGCTTTAAGAAAGATTCCTTCTTTACCAAAGTGACTAAATACGGACTCCCTTCCTCCCCCCTTTCTACTCTTATTCAAGTTCTTGAGGGTTTTTTTTTTCTTAATTTCTTCAGAAACCCAGTTTAGTGTATTATAATTACCTCTTTAAATGTAATGATGAAGGCTTTTAATTAGAAGAAACAGAAGAATCTTCTAATGTATTTCTTACACAATGCCCTGCAATTAAAAATTAATCTGGCTTTCCTGTAGCATGTGCAGGAGTGGAGCAAATGAAACAGTTTACGTGGTCTCCCTGGCACGAATGCCTTTCAGATAAGCTCTTTGGAAGTTGTGATAACAGAAGTCCATGGTTAATTTTACTTGTGTAAAATGACCTTCTGTGTGAGGTTGGTAGAGTTAAACTGAAAGTAGAAAGCATGCCTTAAATAGAGGAGAAGCGCCTTTCAATTAGCATCTAAATGAAGTTCAGTTACCATTATGTATTCCTCTCTTAAGAGTAAACATACACTTTATACAAACTTGACGTTCAATAGTTCATTTGTGTTTCTGACTTTATTAGATACGTACAAGAAAGTTCCGTAATGAAATTATGTAGGTTTGACTGCTCCTAAATAGTGATCATTCTGAATTAAATGGTATTTGATGGATCCTAAGTAAAAATAGTAGTTGTGTTTTTAATTTGTTATTAGTTTTCTTTATTATTGCATGGGTGTAGGCCTGCACCATGCTGTGTATGGAGTTCAGAGGACAATGTCTCTCCTTCCCTCCTGTGGGTTCTGGGAATGGAACTCAGGTTATCAGCTTGGCAAGCAAATGTCTTTACCTGCTGAGCCGTTCCCCTAGCCCTGCTGTTTTTGTTGTTGTTTCTTTATAAACCAATATGAGATGCTGACCTTGAAAGAGAATACTTATTGTTAAATTTTAAAAATTAATTTGCTGCCTTAAGCAATTCATGGCTTCCTCATATTCGTGTTTGGATGTGTGTCACACAGTGCTTGAAATGGTATATAAAGCCTAGAATCTGTACAGTTTATAACGACAATTAAAGTGAGAAATCAGGTACCAACAGCAGGCCTTTCCCCAGTGGCTGGTACATGGCAGGTACTCAATAGATGTTCTTTTTAATATGTGTTCTGTATGTTGCTAGGGATTGAGCCCAAGCCTGAGAGCCTATTGTGTAAATAAGAACACCCATCAGATAAAGGAGCATGTGGTAGTGAGCATCACACTGTACCTCCCCAGGGTATGAACCACCGTCTTCTTTGTGACCCCTAACTCCGTGATGACATACCATTGACGTTCAGTAAGTTTGCTAAATTCGCCACAGTAAGAAACTTTGACAGTTCAGTTTCTAATTTCTGATTGTAACCATCTGCCCTCTGGAATGACACATTAGTGGGTCGTTTACCAGTTAGATAAATCTCTGCCACCCTTCAGCACCTGTGTGCTCTGTGGAGTTGCCCACGTAAGACGCATCACGTAAATAATCCAGTGGGGACTTTCTGTCCAAGGGTCACGTCCAAAGTCATTGGTTTCCCTGCTGAATCAACTAGTGTTTGCCCGGCCATCTGTATCACTGCAGCCCAAGTTCAGCTGTTGTGAAGAGGAGGGTGACTTCTCGCGATCCTTGCTCTGTTTAACCCCAAGCCCCGCGCCGCACTCCCCCACCCCCAAGGGGCTTTTGTCTCACCTTTCCATTATAGTGCTCTTATCAGAGTGAGTAGGCTTCTGTGTTCCTGAACCGGTCAGGGGCTTGTCAGCCCTCGTTTTCCCTTCTGGGAGCATCTGAGGGAGCTTGTGCCACCTTGATACACTTCGTTCACTTAGCTCCCCGGATATCTCAAACCTTCATTCTAACTCCTGCCATACACCAGGCTGCTGATAGCTTTTGCTTGTTTCCCGTCTTCTCCGGTTACCGTCTGAGAGCCGCGGTGCCCTGGACTTTATGTGTAGCCCTGTAGCTCCGTGCTCTCCCTGGCTATCAGCCTCAGGACCGTGGGTTTTTAATGTCATTCATGCCTGTCTTATCCAGCCCTGCACATCAGGTATTCAGTGGTCTTTTTCTCCTAGCCTGCCTAAGTGGAGTGATGAAAGTGCTGCTTCTGGCCCAGGCTGCTGAACGCCTCCGCCCACCTCACGCTGCCTCCTTTAAGGTCCAAGCAAGCAGCATCTCCTTTTCAACCGATGAGGCCAAAATTCCTCATTAAATCGGCTTCTATTTGTCTTTATTTTCTTATGGAATCCCTTACGGAGATATTGTTGGTACTGGCAAAGAGGTTGCAACTCTGCTGCTTCTTAGCCCTCAGTCTGGCTTGCAGCAGAACTCTCTCAGGCCTAGATTTCATTGCAGCTGCTTTCTACCAGCCTCCCTACAGTCTCTAGTCAAACTGGTAGCCAGAGTAGAACTTTTTAATTATAAGTGGCATGTGAACCATGTCATTCTTCTCCTGAAAAATGTCCCATTTCTTAAAGTAAAAATAGTTTCTCTATGGGAACATAAACCGTCTGGTTCCCCCTTAACTCTCTGGCTTTCTCTCTAATACTCTTTTCTCTGGCCTGCATTCGACCCATTCAAGCCTGTTGCTGTTGTGGAGCCCAGCAAGGCCTCCTCCCTTCCATCTTTTCAGTGAGGCCCACCTGATGCATACTTAAGTCACACCTATGCTCCACCCGGTTTCCGGTTTTCAGCCCTTTGACCCATGCCTGGTCCCTGCCGTGCCCTCAGGCCATGACCAGCACTGACCATGCAGTGCAATTGATAGAGGCTTTTCTAGTTTTACAGCCAATTGCGGAAACCAAACTTCACCGCCAGAAACTTTATTCTGTCCTGTTTACCTGGTATACGATCAAGCCAATCTGTACTAAGAAATGCACGAACCAGTGGCTTCCCCCTGACGTTAGGTTGGCCCATAGCTTCCACTTGGCCTTCACGGCTCCACGTGGTTGGCTTTCAAATCCGTTCTTTTTCTCCTCAGTGTCGTATGCCAGCCACGTGAACATGTTGAGGTTCGTTCCAACTGTTACATCCATCCTCGTGGACATCCTTCGACCATTATAAGATGGAGTCCTTCCTGTGTCCCTCTCTCCGCACCCCTACCCCTCACCTTGCCATATCCTGATTAGTCTTCCAAGCTCAGTTCCTGTGGTATTTCTTTACTGATCATCCCCTTCCTCTTGAGCGCCTATGGTTAAGTGCTGTCATAGAATGTTGAACCTTCGCTTTTGTGAAACCATACTGCACATCCCAAGTGGGCACAGATTTAAAGCTATGCTAAGGCTGTGATTGAGGCCTGGGAGTGAGTTCATCCTGAGCTTTCTGGGCAGGAAGCAGGAGTAATTGCCTGGGGCCTCATCCCACTTCTTGGATGACGTAATCCTTGTAAAATGTATGGGAGGTATGCAGTCTGTCATTTCCTCTAATGAAACAGCTGTATAACCACTGCTTGAAACTAATGCCATTTTACAAGATGAGTGGTTTTTTTTTTTCAATATTTAAGAGAAAAAGGGATGGAGGCTTTACCCCTTTAACAACAAATTTCTGTCTTATGTACTTGATGGACATTTCAAAGCTAATGAAATGCATACTCAGCATTACTTAGAGTAATTTTAAATACAATGCAGACATGAAGGGTTGCTTTAAATTTCCTAGGCCCAGAGAACATACACTGCAATGGAGTTTATTTAGCACTGCTGACGTACAGAATCAGCCTGTCAAGTGGTATCAAAGCTCTCTTATCATTGTGAGACCATCACCACACATGAAAGCCCTTTGGAAACTGGGGCCTCAGTGTGTGAGAGTGTTGAATGGCAGAGTTCTCTCATTTCTAAAAACCCCCTTTTACATGGGCCTCTTTGTGTTTCACGTGAACAATACTGATTCCATGAGATCTGTGGCATAGATTAGGAACGTTTTAAAGGTGTGATTTCATTTAATCTGATGTTCCCCACTCTCTGTTTACATCGGAGGGCAATGTGGAGATGGCAGGCCAAATCAGTGCAGAGACCAGAGAGGCTAGCTGATGACAGCCTATTTGAGGCCGCCTCATTTTGCTATTCACTGCTTTTATGAGTCACAACTCTGGTTCGCCATACTGGATCTGTCTGTGAATGTGGTAGAACACATTCCAAGAGAATTTTCTAGGGTACAGCCTTTGGTTTCCCATTTCTGTTTTGCTTACCTTAGAATTTCTCTCTGAACACATCTATAAGCTTAGTAATGTAAAAGGAGTTATCCTTGTGTGTTTGATGAAAACATTAATAAGCATTAGTAAACATATTTGGCTAATTATATTTGTTTGGGATTAAACATAGAGATGGCCTATATTGCTCAGGACTGTTGTAAAACAGAAAGTCTTTATTTAAAATAATCAAAAGTGTATTGTTGGATTATAATATTAAAATTATTTAGTTTACTATTAGAATAAATAAAACATATTATCACCTTAAGTCAGTTGCTTTCCTTGGAGTCCTATGTCAGTGTGTGTGTGTGTGTGTGTGTGTGTGTGTGTGTGTGTGTGTGTGTATGTGTGTGTGTATGTGTGGTGTGGGGGTGAAGATTAAACTCATCTTTGTACACACTAGGCAAGCATTTCAGCCTTAGGGAGGCTCTGAACCTGAGGATGACCTTGAACTCCTGATCTTCCTGCCTCTACTTCCCAAGTGCTAAATTTCAGGGGACCACCATCAGACCTGATTCTTCCTTAAAGTCTTCTTTTCTGACTGTTTGTTCACATTTTCATATTTATAGGAGAGGGTCATAGACAAAGGTAGGACATCTCTGTTTCTTACACAGTGCAGAAAAATGTTCCTCACCTGCATATCTTAGGAGCTGTGATCCTTGTGGGCTTTTGTTGTCATTTTTTATTTCATCGAGGGTTGAACCCAGAATCTCCTGTGTGCCTTGCCTGCTAAGGCCTACAGCCCACTTATGCCACCTAGGGAGGGCAGCACTACCACATCTGATAAAATCATCATAAATCAAGGGATCCATCACAAGTTCAAGCCCTTCATGGGAAGGAACTAAGTGACCTGCTGTGGAGAAATGCTACAAACATCAGCTGACTTTGGTTAAGCAGTTGTAGACCAGCTCTCAATAGTGCCATGTGAGCTGGGTTTTCTCCAAATTTGTTTTATCCATGTGAAACTCGTGACAGGGAATAAAAGCTGTGGGTTCTTGGTGAGGGTTAATTAAGAGCATGCTGACAACAGGGATTGTGAGTGAGACTTGGCTTCTTCATCCAGCTCACTGTGGACACCGTTAAGATCATGGGATCGGAACCTGCCTCATTGGGCCTTCAGTTGTGGTTGTCATAATTAGAGTTGCTTTTCTTGAGCCTCTCTTCCTTATTGAGTTGTTTAGTAAGACTATAAAACCTGTCAGTGAATGGAAATAAATAATTGCCCATGTTTTTATGACCACCCTGATGGGAATCCATAGTTCAGTTTTATATGTGTGGAGTGCAGCTCTACGCTCATGTTCTCTTACAGCGTGACAAAAGAGTGAATACAAATCCCCCCCCCTTTTTTTTTCATAAAAATTTCACCCGGGCCCACAGATGGGATTTTAAATTGCAACACTGGTTGAAGTTTGATTCAGTTGTCGTCAGTGTCTTCACCTTTATAATCAGGTTATAAATCATGGGTGTATAACCGTAGGCTGGTCTGCTCCAGGAACGCTAAACCCTGCAGTGCCTGTGTTGGTTTATGTGCACATACAAGTGGCCTGAACATTTCGTTATATGTTTCTCTCTCTCTCTTTCTCTCATTCTAGTTGGACTGATCCAGAGGTTTCTCGTGCTTCAGATTTACATACCCCTGGGACAGGACTTCTCCACTGAATTACTGTAAGATATACAGAATGTCTTTGAATGTTTTATGTGCGTTAGACATTTGATCAATGGAAGCAGTACTAATAGTCATTAATTGCAAGTGGCAGGGTTTTTTTTTTTTTTTTTTTTTTTGCATTACACAGTAGTGACTTATCAGGTTGACATGAAGTAATTAAAATAATCTAATTGTATTTCTTGGATATTGCTACACTCTGGCATTTCTTCGGAGAAAGGAACCAGGTTTGATTTTGCTTTGTCTTGTTTCTTTGCAGAACTATGGTTGGCTCAGTTGATTGAATTAGTACTGTTTACTGTAGTTTTGATATACTGGTTCCTTTTGAGTATGTAGAGACAGCTTGGAGTCTGTTTATTTCCAGTGGCCTTGCAAGATTGTTTAGCAAAAGTGAAAAGAAATTACTTTCACTCAGTTGAACTATGTGTTGGGTGAGTAATAGTAGTAATGGAAAATAACGTTGAATTTGTAGTTTCATACAGAGTTTGAGTATGTTCTAAGATTTCACTGCTGAATTTATGTATTTTAAATAAGCCATTGCATGTTTTGTTTTGTTTTGTTTTTAATTAAAAGCTATACACAGTTCAAGCTTAGACATTTGTCTTCCATCCTGGATAAAAGTGTGTTGCTAATAAAGACAGCTTTGTTCCAGCTTATTAGTGCTCAGTGCAAACCAATGGGGAGGGGAGAGAGAGACACACACAAAGAGAGAGAGAGGTCTTACTATATGAGAGTTATGTTAATGCCCGGCTAGTGCTCTGGAGAGGGTCCAGGGTAGATTCTCTCTGGGGTAGGATTGCGGGTGCCCTTCTTGTTCACTTTATCTCTTGGGTGGCCAGAGCTGATGGCTCAGGCAACCGATCAGGATTGAAAGAAGAAAAAGGGAAGGAAAGGGAAAAAGAGCCCAGGGTTTCTTCTCTAGGGACTGGCTGTACTGTGGCTGAGAAGAACTTAAACTGACCACCTTTTTTCCTATGGCTGAGGCTGTAAAAGCGGCTTCTGGCTGGAAACTGTACGGGGTCGTAAAAGGAGGCTCTTTGATCTGTAGATAGGCCTCTTTGCGGAGATCTCCAATAAGTTGGTGTAAACGTAGGCTTATTAGCTGTAGAAGGCTGATGGCCCTGAGTCTGCTAACTTATTTGCGAATCTACAGAGAAATAAGAAGTAAGAGAGAGATAGAAAATAAACCACTCACACACATACATTCAAGAGAAGAGGATCAGGAGAAAAGGTGGATGAAGTCGGGCATCTTAACTTCAACTGAAGTTGAGCTGCTTTATTTTTTATCCTCTGTTCTCTCGCTCTCTCCTTTCTCTCTATTGTAGAAGACCATACTTATACTTCTGAGAACAGGGAATTACCTCATAGTCAAAACAGTACAATTAATCACAAAACAGATGCATTCTAAAAATAAATCTAAACATTTCTTCCAGCTATCTCTTAGTTTGTTATGAGCGCAGGACAATAATTTTGTCTGTCTTTCATTCTAAGAAACAGAGTAAATTCAGACATCTCTAGGTAACTTCATTCCACATAAGTTCACATGGAGTTTAAACAAATTTGGCTATATTTATGGTCAAATACCAGGATTCGTGGTGCCATCTGCGGTGGAGGCTTATCTGAGGCCACAAATCTGCTGGTAGGCTATCCTAGTGAGGCATCTGGAGGTCCACAAAGGTATTTATTGCAGCCATAAACTAACTTTAACTTTTAAAACTATTTGAGCCAAATCAGGAATTCCATAATCAGGGATTAATTCATCTGGATAACTAAAAGTACATCTTCAATAAGATCCTCTAGGAAGTTTGCTCAATCAGAGCTGGTCAGTACCCAGAAAATAACAATTCACACCAATGCCAGATGTATTTATTTTTGGTTTTTTGAGACAGGGTTTCTCTGTGTAATCTTGGCTATTCTGGACTTGCTTTGTAGACCGGGCTGGCCATGAATGTAGTCCTGGCTGTCCTGGACTCACTTTGTAGACCAAGCTGGCCTTAGACTCACAGTGATTCACCTGCCTCTGCCTCCCTGGGTGCTGGGATTAAAGGCATGCGCCACCATGCCCGGCTCTAATGCCAGATTTCAGAGAGATGCAGCAGTGCACAATTGACAGGGTAGTCAGAGGTTGGAAGCAATTCTGGGGCACATCACGATACAGACCTTGCAAATATCGGATCACCTCCAGAGATCTCTCATGCCTCCTGGATTTTCCCAAATCAATGGCTCCTGGCAGCATGTTAGAGGCTGGAAGCAGTTTCGAGGTACATCATGGTATAAGACCTTACAAACACCAGATCACCTCCTAGACAGCCCACATGCCTAGTGAGCCCCCTCAACAGGGCGGCTCTTGCAATTAAATTCTGTTTGTATAAACTGGAAATAAATGAACTTTAGGCTGTCTGAGGTGCAGCCTTGTTTTCTTAGATAAAACAAAGACACATGGAACACCACACACTTTAGTTTTATTCAACCTTAAGCCCTGTGAGCTTGTAAGATCTTCTATCATTTTTCATGGCCACTGCCATTCTTTAAAATAGTTCTTACAGAGAGAAGACCAAAGCATCATTTGATGCTCTTATACACCACTTCCTGGTTTCTGCAGTAAAAAGCATTTTCAAGACTCCAGAGGCATTCTGAAGGCACAGAAAGTACCAGGGAGAGCCTTATTTTCAGCACAGGAGAAAGTGATTTCTGAATTGAAAGGAGGCAAATGATGTTTTAGACTTGTAAAGCTCCTTACATAATAAATCCAATTTCGCTCCCCCTTTTACCTGGATCTTGCTACCACCCACACTTTGAGCATCTTCAAAGCAGCGGTAAAGGTGTTGCTGGTCGGCCTTTTGCTCAGAGATCTGTGAGACCCTTGGCTGGACCTTAGAACAGGCTTCCTTGCCAATGGGACCTCATTTTTTTCTTTGTGCCTAAAAACTTGAACATATCACCCTCGGCTAGGTAAGATACTATCATAATTAATTTAATGACAAGAAAGCTTTCGTTACTGAGAAGCCAACAGCTATCTTTTACCTGGTCCCAGCAGGAGAGAGACTGCTCTTGGCCACCACACTGCTGGCCCCCCTGGCCGGTTTGTGTTTGGGAAGCATTCCTGAGAGGTGCTGGGATTGTTAGACTGCGAACGTGGTTCGCTGTACTCACTGGTTTCTGTGTTCTCATGGCCACGTGGAATCAGGTTGATTGTCTAAATGACTTTGGTTTTATAATTCTAGAAAAAGAAATTCTTCTGGACAAAAAGGTTAAAATGATTATTAAGGACAGGGGTGAGACAGGCTCTGTTCTGACCAGGCTGTGTCGGTTTATCATGGGTGAACTGAATTTGTTACTGACAGTCAAAACAGCTCTGTTTCATGCAGAAATGACAGATGCCAGGTTTTCAGCAAAAAGGAAGATGGGATGATAGGTGTAGATTTCATTCTAACACGTTTCCCCCCTGCCTTAAATGAAAGGGGCGTTCTTTCAGTACCCTCTGAGTTGTGTTCTTCCTGGCAGCATAGCCCCAGGCTATTTTAAATAATATATTTCTCTAACAAGTTTGGAAAGTCACCTAGCAGAACCATACCTGGCTTCTAAATTTCTCCCTCGTCAGAGTGGGGAAAGGCATTTTGTTTCACAGAGGTTTTTGTTATACATCAAGAGATTTTCCTAAGTGGGGTCTTGGCAAGCTAGTTTAGGAGTTTAGCAATCATTTCCTCAGCCTCTTTCCTGCGCCTTTTATGCTTCCTGGATGATTGACTGTGCCCAGGAGGAGGTTATGCATGGGAACTGGGGGATGCTTCAGATCCAGCAGATGCTGGGCCCCAGGACTCCTTCATCCTAGCGAGAAAGCACTAGAGGTCTAGCCTTGTCAGGCAGAGTGCTGCCCCTTGGGGATTCAAAGCACCTTAAATCTGTGCTGGTCTCCTCAACCTCTACTGGGTTTTCTATTCCCAAACACTGTCATGGTTGTCCTGGTGGCTCCAGCCTTCCTCAGGAACTTCTCAGCTTCCCCTCTCTTCCGTGTTCACACTGAACAGTCACTGTGCATTGCCTTTAGAAAAAAAACTAGTGGGAATTCCCACAGGTGAACCGAGGATCAAGTCCTACGTCCTCAGCATTCTGTCTGTGTGTGCTGGCTTATCCTTTCTCCTCTCATCTGCCCGCTCTGAGTGTGTCAGTGCTCAGGCGCCCCCGTCTTTCCATCTTCCTGGCTCCTATCCTTCCGTACTAACCTGGTGAGGTCCCTTTTTAGATTTCCTGTACACAATTAGTTTCTGTCCCCAACTCTTCCTAGCCAAGTCCTACCCAGAAGAGTTTCTTCTTCCAAAAAGCTGGGGGTTTTGTTTTGTTTATTTTTAATTTATATATTCTCTATTCACTTTACATCCTGATCGTAGCCCCCTCCCTCCTTTCCTTCCAGTCCCTCCCTCTCACCTCCCTCCCCCTGCACCCCTCCCCTTTTCTGAGGAGAGTCACCCCCAGACAGTCTACCCCAGCACATCACATCACATCAGGAATGAGCTCATCCTCATCCACTGAGGCCAGGCAAGGCAGCCCAGTTAAGGGGAAGCGATCGAAATCAGGCAGGCGGGTGCTGTTTATGACTAAAGGGTATTTTTTAATCCTCCCCTTAAACTAAATGAGATTCATCTCTCAGGCCCTTTTCTAGCACCTTGCTCATTTCCTTTATTTAAACTGTAAAAGGGCATAATTACTGTCTAGAAAGGTAGAGTTTGGGGTCCATGAAGACCGTATTTTCCTGTTAGATTCAGCATGTCATTCTAGCACTTGCCATAGGGCCTGACCCATGTAGGTTCTGAAATGTGGGAGAGTGGGCAAGCTGATGGTGGACTAAAGAATGGCAGAGTCCGGTCTCTGTCCTCATGCATTGTGCTCTGACATCCAAAGATCCACTTGCATCTCAACAAGTGTTACGATGGCAGAAGAGCAAGGCCTCTGGGGAGTGTGGCGTATCAGAAGAAAGGATATGGACATATCTGCATCGACACTCTGGGAGGCTTCGGGTAGATCATAGACTTGGGGTGAGAGTAAGGACACTTTAGAGGTGCGTCAGAGATGCTAAATAAGAAAATTAACACAAAGTAGCAATGGCTTTTACTTGCTTACATGATATATCTAGGAGTTACATTATTATTACTCTGGATACTTCGCTTATTTAGCTGAATACATACAAAGTTATAAGCTGTTCAGTAGGTCATAACCATTAGCCACTGAGTCACTGATTACACTAACGTCTGAAGGATTAAGAGACTGGTCAGTGCATGCAGTCCTGTGAACCCCCGAAGCCAGGGTTCAGATGCTAGGTTTATGGCGAGGACCTGTGCTCTGTATCACCATCCCATGCGGCCTTACTTGCAATCCTGGCATTTTTCTGACTACACACATACAGTGATATGGAGAAAATCCTTCCTTTCAGTCTCAGCACAAGATGCAGGTGCGAAGCCTTGCGCCTCTTCAGGGCCTTCCCACAACAGTGTACTCAGAGTCCCAGACGGAAAGGCTTTCTTGCTGGGCTGCTTCTGCTTTACTCCTTTGAAAGAAATAAAAGATTTACTCATTTTTTTTGTTATTATTGGTTTTCATGTTAATCATTTTTTAAAACCAAGAACTTAACCTGTTTGTCGATTCTTTACTTTGGTTCCTGTGTGGTCCTCTTTCTTCTTTCAACATCAAAACTACATCATTCAAAATCTTGCTTTTATGGCTAAGATGCTACAGAATGCTACAAGGCTCAAGCAGAGTTTTCACTGCACCAACACATGTATTTAGTGGTACAGTAGCAGAATCTGTCTTGTGTTTTTCAGCGGGGCTATCATCCCACAGTTCGGTGTCAGCCCGTAAGAATCCCCTACTTCTTTTTTAAACAAACGTCATTTTAATTTGCATAACTTTTTCCAAATTTTCCAAAGCATTTTAGTGTAACTATTTTGGGGCAGCAAAGCCCTGTGACCAAGGGAGCTAGTCTGGAGCAAGAGTGAGATCAAGTTGTGTCCAAACCCTGAAAATCTTGAAAAATCTTGTTCTGAGACTGGCAGGGGTGGGACTACTTCCTCCCTGCTCTGGGCCTGCTGTCCCAGCACACCATCAGCCTTTGACTCCCATCTCTGCTGCCCTTGAGGTGGTCAGGTAAGCCTGGTGGCCAGGTTTCAGGTTAAACTTCCTCTCCCCTCAGGAGGCCATGTTCCAGCAAGCATCTGGAATTCCTCTTCATGCAAATGAAGCATTCCCAGCACACTAGGCCCCAGCCAATGATGTACACTCACCCCCAAACCCCTAACCACTCCCCAAGGCTTGTTCCTTCCAATAAAGAGAGCTGTTCCACTGAAAACCATCTCCAGAGAAGGCTGTTTCTCCTGTAGTTAGGCCAGCAATGGAGATCCTGCTAACCCCACCTGCCTGACTAAGCACCATCCCCTCCAGTGCAGCCCAGTGCGCAGCGACAGTGCCTGGCTACCCCCGAGGGGAAAGCCAACCTGGGAGACAAACTGTGCCCAACTGACTCGACTAAACAACCGTTTTGTAAAACTTTTTTTCCTTTTTGTTATTTTCCAAACTGTACTGTGGGGTGCTGGAGGCCGTCCCTCGGAGGTGTAGACGCCTCCTACTCAGGAGGAGCACCTACTCTGAGCCTGCGCTGCTGGCAAAGATCTAACTGCATCTTAAAATAGACATCCACTTTGGCTCTATTCCATGCCATCAATCGCACTGAATGGTTTTAGAGTATTACATTTTTTTTTTTGACAAAAATTGCATTCATTTTAGCAGAGACTGTTGAGCAGCATTAGCTCTTTTCTCTATCCCGATTCTGTCATTATCTTGATGCATTCTGAGAGGCATTTTGGACTCTTATGTTGCCAGTGAACTGACATTATTTCTCTGTTTTCGGTCAGCTCAGCCAGTGCTTTCTCAGTATGTGGGTTGACAGTGCTATGAAAGCCCATGTGGCAGACATGACGTGCTCTTTGGAGGGGTTAAGATTCTCAGCCTACAGGCCTTAGAGGACGCCATTGCTACAAGGCTGCATACACTAGCCCTCTGCTATTTGAGACATCGCTTGTATTTAGGATCTGACAAAGGTAAGAAGGAAACCTGGGTTTAAAAAGAGAGAGATCCCTTACAGCTTTAGCACCCTTTGATTCTGTGCTGTACTAGTCTGGCGCTGAAACTATGTCTGAATAGATTGTACTGGTTTTGACCTGGAATTCAGCCTGAGATTTATGTTCATTGCAGATGGTTTCTCTTGTGTTACCCATACCAAATTGCATGGCGTTGGCCATGACACCTACATGCGTATCACCATTCTCCATCCCTAAGTGGTAATATGAACCATGAATTATTGTCGTAGTTAATTGACGACAGTGTTTCTCTGTTTTCTTAAGAATTTTTAGGGCCATGTAGACTTCAATGCTCCCTTTTTCTTTACTATATTATAGAAAATTGGAACATCCTACCAAACAAAGATTTACCCTCAGGCTAACTTAATGAAAGTTCCGCTTATATGACCTTTTCTATTTTGTACTTAGTGAAGCAGCCGAAGGAATTAGAAAAGAAATTTAATAAAAGTTCCACGTCCCTCCCTGCCATTGACTCTGTGCTTGCTTTTCCTCAGCCATGTCAGGAACAGCAGTTCCTTTGAAACCCTAAACCCCGCCCCACCCAAAGTGCCTACAGCCTGTAGATGCGCACCTGTTCCTTTCATATACTAGCCTCTCGAAAGCCACCACGGCTGAGAGAATACCTGGACTTGACATCTTTGGGTCACAGTGACACTGGTGAGAGCTTTCAAGATTGTGTCCATTTAACCAAGCACAGGTCATTGTGGGAAATTTGCTTTCCTATCTTTCTGGTCATTTTGATGACTTCCTTTGAAGAGCATAATGGTTGCTGTCGCACTCCCAGGTTTCTTATAAAAAGAGATGCTATCCAAACGTGAAGTATTATATTATTTAATGAAACCCTCTTTTCTTTCTGTGAACTCTTTTCTGTTACCAAGTGCATCCATCCGTCTGTAAAGCACCTGTCTGTAGTCGGGGGAAGTGGCCAGCAGCAGCACGCTGTGAGCAAGTGATGTACATTACAGTAGCACTGGAGCGGTGCAGCTTTTTATCGTCTTGAATGCAGCTCATGTCTCACCTCACCTTCTATTTTTTTCTTTTTAAAATCATCAGTATTTAAATCTCATTATTTTAATTATATCCAATTAAATGTACTTGCATAATCAGTATACTTTGTTACATGCATTAGTACAGAGAGCACTTTAAGATGCTTTGCATATTGACTTTCAATGTATTAAATTTGCATGCCTTAAAATAGGTTTCATGAAGAAGTTTTAGATAACACATGTGACAGGTATATAAATCAGATGCCATATGCTTTACTTGTTAAACATGTTTGTGAAAGGTCTTTCCTCATCTCTTAATTTGGCTTTCCTTCTTTAAATTATTTTTAGCGCCATTTATATAACCTAGATATTTGTACAAAATGAAAATAAAATACCAGCAAGAGAAAAATGATACATACGTATATATTTGGAAGAATTCTTTTTTTCCCCTTACACACAGACGATGTGTTGAGATGAGCACCAGAAGACTTTACATAGCTATGAGTGCTGTGGACACATTGGAGGGATGTGTATAAGCATAAACCCAGCCCTCAGCATAGAGGCTTCTCCTGATATCACTAAGGCAATGAGGGAGCACCTCAACCACAAGGAATCCCTAGTCCTGTCATCCACAATGCAATCCCAGCTAGAAGCAGAAGGCTTTGTGGTGGGTGCCCTTGGCAATTTTATTTATTTATTTATTTATTTATTTATTTATTTATTTACCTATCTATTTATTATAGTTATTCATATTACATCCTGATTGTAATCCCCTCACTCTATGTTCTTGTTTCCACCCTCCCTCCCTCTTAACCCTATTCCTCTCCCATAGACCTCTGACAGGTGGGGTCCTCTTCCCCCACTGTCTGACCACAGCCTAGCAGGTCTTATCAGGATAGCCTGCATCCCCCTCTTCTGTGTTCCCACAGGGCCTCTCCACCAAGGGGCAGTAATCAAATCTCGGGCACCAGAGTTCAAGGTAGAGGCAGTCCCCTGCTCTCCCCTCACTTCTGCACATGGGGAATGAGCTGTCCATTGGCTATATCTGAACAGAGGGGTCTAGGTTCTCTGCTTGCAATGGACTTGGTTAGTGCATCAGTTTGGGCAGGCCCCCCTGGGTCCAGATCCGCCAGACTTGATAGTCTCCTTGTGGAGCTCCTGACAACCCGCCCCCAGTCACCTCCAATCCTTCCATCCCCCAGCTCTTTCATACAACTTGTAGCTCTTCACCCAGAGTCTAGCTGCAAGTCCCAGTATCTGTCCTGATCCCCCATTGGGTGGAATCTCTCAGAAGACATCTATTCTGGGCTAATATCCACATATAAGTGAGTATATACCTTGCATGTCTTTCTGGGTCTGGGTTACCTCACTCAGGATGATTGTTTCTAGTTACATCCATTTACCTGCAAATTTCATGATTTCCTTGGTTTTGATAGGTCAATAGCATTCCATTGCATATATGTACCTTAGTTTCTGTATCTATTCTTCAGTTGAGGGACATCTAGGTTGTTTCCAGGTTCTAGCTCTTATGAATAAAGCTGCTATGAACATAGTTGGGCAAATGTCCTTGTTGTATGGTGAAGCATCCTTTGGGTATATGCTCAGGAGTAGCATATATAGCTGGCTCTTGTGGTAGTACTATTCCCAATTTTCTGAGAAAGTGCCAGATTGATTTCCAAAGTGGTTGTATAAGTTTGCCCTCAGACCAGCAATGGAGGAGTGTTCCCCTTCCTCCACATCCTCGCCAGCATGTGCTATCACTTGAATTTTTTATCTTAGCCATTCTGATAGGTGTAAGATGGAATCTCAGAGTCATTTTGATTTCCATTTCCCTGATAACCAAGAACATTAAGCATGTCTTTAAGTGTTTCTCAGCCATCTAATATTCCTCGGTTGAGAATTCTCTGTTTAACTCTGTACCCCATTTTTAATTGGGTTATTTGGTTTGGTGGTGTTTAATTTCTTGAGTTCTTTATATAGTTTGGATATTAGCCCTTTGTTGAATGTAGGACTGGCAAAGATCTTTTCCCTAACTGTAGGCTGTCGCTTTCTTCTGTTGACAGTGTCCTTTGCCTTACAAAGGCTTTCTAGTTTTATGAGGTCCCATTTATTAATGGTTGACTTTAGACCCTGAGCTGTTGGTGTTCTGTTCAGGAAGTTGTCTCCTGCCAATGAGCTCGAGGCTCTTCCCCACTTTTTCTTCTAACAGATTTAGTGTGTCTTCTTTTATGTTGAGGTCTTTAATCAACTTGGACTTGAGTTTTGTGAAGGGTGATAAATATGGATCTATTTGCATTTTCTACATGTGGACCTCCAGTTAGACCAGTACCATTTGTTGAAGATGCTATCTTTTTTTCTCTTGTATGGTTTTGGCTTCTTTGTCAAAAATCAAGTGTCCATGGGTGTGTGGGTGTACTTCTGGGTCGTCAATTCCACTGATCAACCAGCCTATTTCTATGCCAGTACCATGTTGTTTTTTATTACTGTTACTCTGTAGTACAGCTTGAGATCAGGTATGAGATTCCTCCAGAAGATCTTTAATGTACAGGATTGTTTTAGCTATTCTGGATTTTTTGTTTTTCTATATGAAGTTGAGAATTGATCTTTCAAGGTCTGTAAAGAATTGTATAGGATTTTTGATGGCAATTGCATTGAATGTGTAGATTGATTTTTGGCAACATGGCCATTTTTATTGATCCTCCCAATCCATGAGCATGGGAGATCTTTCCATCTTCTTATATCTTCTTCAATTTCTTTCTTCAGAGACTTGAAGTTTTTTTCATACAAGTTGTTCATTTGCTTGGTTAGAGTTACACCAAGATACTTTATATTATTGTTGGCTATTGTAAAGGGTATAATTTCCCTAATTTCTTTCTTAGCCCATTTGTCATTTGTATTCAGTAGGGCTAGTGATTTTTTTAAAGTTGATTTTGTATCCTGCTACTTTGCTGAAGGTGTTTATCTTAGATGAGAGTACAGTGATATTTAATACTTGAATTACTCATCTGAAGCATTTTAAGTGGCCTAGGAAATTCCTGAAGAGAGACCGAAAATAGTTTTTCCTTCGAAGCTTACATCACTGTTGACTCAGCACCCTCTTCTAGAAAGACAAGGTTGGCATGGACAAAGAGAGAAGTGAGCTTTCCTGCTGCAGTGTGGAAGCTGGGTGGCTGTCCACTGGTGGCTTTAGAGCTCATATTACAGTCTTGGTACCAGCAGGGTCCAGGTGACCAAACCAAGTGTGGGACCACAGTTAGAGAGGTCCCCAGGGGACACAACAGGAAACTTAAAGCTCCATGTTATTAACAGAGCTTTGTTCTCTGCCACTTTTGGCTGCCCTTTGCCTTCCTTCCCTCAGTGGTATCATTTAGGATCACATAGCAAGTACACATCTCCTAAATGCTCTTTTTCTTTTGTCTACTTTCAGGGGAATGATTGTTCAATATTGTGACTCATTGTTCTGTCTGTCATCTGTCTGTCTACCTGTCTGTCTTTCTGTCTCTTTTTAATCAGGAGACTGTCTCCACTGATTTGTATCTTTGAACTGTTTTGGCCCCATTTGTAAAAGATACTGCCCAGATATTACAGTAGGTTGCAGTAGAGTTAGTTGAACTATGCATTATTTATAACGATTTAACATAGTACTTAACCTGTAGCGATCCATAGATGTTAGCTTCCTCTTGTTTCTTTTTTTCATTAATTAATTTACTTATATACTTTATCGTCTGATCAAAGCTCCCCTGCCTTCCTCTCCTCCTAGTTCCCCCCTCTCAACTACCCTCCTCCTATGTTCCCCTACTCATCAGAGAAGGGGAGACCTCCCGTGGATATCAACCTTCCTTGGCATATCAGATTGTAGTAAGACTGGGCACATCTTGTTTTATTGAGGCTACACAGGCTGTACAGTTATGGAAAAGGGATTCAAAGGCAGGCTACAGAGTCAGGGCAGCCTCTATTCCTGTGGCTAGAGGTCCCACATGTAGACCAAGCTGTACCACTTGTTACATATATATAGGAGGCCTAGGTCCGTCCCATGCCTGTTCTCTGATTGGTGGTTCAGTCTCTGTAAGCCCTTATATGCCCAGATTGGTTCTCTAAGTTTTCTTGTGATGTCCTTAACCTCTCACTCTCCACCCCCCAGGATTCCCCAAGCTCTGCCTAATGTTTGGCTGTGGGTCTCTGTATCTGTTTTCATCTGCTGCAGGGCAAAGCCAATCAGAGGACAATTATGCTAGCCTCCTATTTGCAAGTACAGAAGAAGATTAGTAGTAGTGTCCGGGTGGGCTCTTTCTCTCATGGCGTGGGACTCAAACTGGGCCAGTCATTGCTTGGCCATCCCCTCACTTTCTGCTCCCTCTTAACCCTGCACCTCTTGTAGACAGGGACAATTCTGGCTCAAAGGTCTTCTGCCTGGGTTGGTGTCCCCAGGCCTCTGTTGGAAGTCTTCCATGGTTACAGGAGGTGGCCATTTCATGTTCCATCTCCCCTCTTGCTAGGAGTCTTAGCCAGGGTCACCTCCACAAACAGTGGCACCAACTGGGAAACAAGTGTTCCAACATGAGACTATTGGGAATATTTCTCACTGATAGGTGTAACAGAATGAGTTACTGGCGAGACAAAGTTATATATAAACTCAGGTTTATTGGGAACAGCAGGGAGGGGGAGGGAGATAAAGAGAAAGGCATGGCTGTAGGGAGGAGAGAGAGAGTGACAGGAGAGGGGAGACAGACTCATTCAGACCATAATATCAATCCTCCTGAATTATTCCCTGTGTCCTGCTTCCTAGGTGTCCCCACAGTTGTAGACATGACTTCTTTGAAGGCGAGGACTACATTTTAGATGTCATTGTGATAGCAGTGGTACTAGAAGACTCATAAGTGCACGTGAGGTCTCACTAGCATTGGTTGTATTGTGCTACAGTGAAGTGGTCTGATGTATTTTATGTCACCATAAGTAGAAAAGGAGAGAAAGGGATCGCAGTAAGAAAGGAGATAGGAGCCGGGCATGGTGGCCCACGCCTTTAACCCCAGCACTTGGGAGGCAGAGGCAGGTGGATCTTTGTGAGTTCGAGGCCAGCCTGGTCTACAAGTGAGCCCAGGACAGCCAAGGCTACACAGAGAAACCCTGTTTCAAAAAAAACCAGAAAAAAAAGGAGATATAAGAGACAGAAATAATCAGCAGAGGGTTTTGTTCAGCTCTCTTTTCTCATTTCTGTGTTTCTGAGAAACTAATGAGTGGGCCACGATCCCTCTTTCCCGTTCCCTCCCATGTGTCACACATGCACTTCCCTCACAGGATGATGACTATATCAGATGAAGTAAGTTACGTATGGTAAGAAGTGGTTGGTCATAAAAGTGATTTTTCAAGGCTGAACTGCAGCTATGAAGCACCATGTGTGACTTGAAATGAAAGCTATCTCTAAGCCTATAGTAGAGCTCCCCAAAGAGTACTTTAATTAAAACCAAGCAGTTTCCCCTGTTTATTGGAACACTTTAGTGATCTTACGTTTTATATCTGCTTCATACTTAAAAGGCTATTACAATAAACGGTTCAAAGCAATGACAGTGAATTCTTCGTGTAGTTGGAGGTGGGTTGCATTTGTTAGCGGTAAATAGAAACAGCTGCTCCGCTTCATATACGTCTCTCTTTTCCCCCTAAGGTTAAATGCTACTGATTTATAATATGTAAAATAAAATATCTGAGCATTATTAAAAGCAGTACATTAGTATTGATATGCCACAGTGATTTCAAATAAATATACAAATCAGACATATTTTAGAAAGTGATATGTTAGCATACTGTTTTTAAAACCTTTAGCCGCTCAATTTTCAATTATAGGGAATCCATAAATCTTAGCAATTTTTTGTTTTTCAATAGAAACAGCTCTGAGGCCCAAAAAAAGGCTTCTGGCATTGCTACAGTTTCTTTTAGTTTCCCTCCCTCCCTCCCTCCCTCCCCTACCCTCTTTGTCTCTGTCTCTCAGTGTGTGTATGTGTGGTGTGTCCCTATGCCCACACATGTGGGGACCAAAACAAGAAAGCAAATACCTTTCTCTGTCACCTTCAGTCGTAGCCTGGGTCTCCCAAAGTGGAAGCCTGGAAGCTCACCATTTCAGCTAAGCTGTTGGTCAGCAAAGCACTCAGAATCCAGCTGTGGTTACTGCTCTAACTGCACGGCTGGTGTCACATGTACAGCCATGCCAAGCTTTGCAATGGATGCCGGGAGACCAAAGCCAGCTCCTCATGCTTCTAGAGTAAGTACTTGTTAGCCTGCTGAGCTATCACCTCAGCCCACACTCCTCTTGGTGGCAACATTAGGCCAAAAATCTCAGACTCCTTACTTTCTGACATTCTAGTCTCCTACTCCCCACCTACACACACACACACACACACACACACACACACACACACACACACACGCACACACACACTGCTGAACCCAGGACCTCATGCATGCTGGGTAAAAAATTATTATCCCACTGAGTGGAGATCTCCAGCTTTTCCCTGGATATCTGTGTTGTCTTTTAGATCCTGAGGTGCAAAAAGGAGAAAATGAATAGCCCGGTTTCATAATCATGGGTTCTGGCATATTTATAAGCCCATTTATCTCTCTAGATACCTTGGACTCTTTATTGCAAAGGGCTAATTATGTTACCACAATCCAGGTTTATTTACTTCTGCCTCTAAAAATTATCAGAAAGAAATTGTCTGGAGCACAACTAGAAAGGCAAAAGAAAGTAAAGAAAGGGAAAATAACTTCACAACTTTTTACATGATCATGCATCTGAAGGTCGGAATTCTTTTAAATTATCTCAAGAAGAGATGGCGAACTATCTGAACAGAGGTACCCAGCACTCAACCTTCCCTTCAGGAAGGACCAAACAACAGGTGTCTAGCTGGATGTCAATCACAAGATCCAGGAACCTAAGAGAAAACCGTAGTGAAAAAGTGAAACACTCCAGTGACCACCACCCACACCCCGCCAGTGGACTCACCTCTGCAGGGATATGGAGAAAAAAGCTTCCTGAAAACTGTTGTCATAGAAACTCACAACCCTCCCAGGGGGCAAGCCAACTATACATGTAACTTGAGGCCTGCGTAGGAACGTCCTCAATGGGCTGTAGGCACTATCTTGAGAAGGCACTTCTCTGAATTTGGGCAGTTGTAGGAGCACTGGGCAGCTGTGTGTGCGTGGGTCGGAATGATGACCAGGTGTTTTCTTCCTCGCTCTTCTCCCAGCCTTTAAGCTACAGGATGCCCCAGAGAGGAGTCAGGGATGGACTGTGGCAGGGTCCACAACATTCCTCCGAGCTAAAGTGCTTGCAGTGCAAGTAAAAGCAGAGGTCCTTCCTGTATAAGTGGCAGAGATAGCCCTCCTACCCGGTGTTCAGATATCACCATAGGAACAAGAGAAATATGACATCTCCAGGTATGAGTGCACATCCCAAAGATGTTAACTCTCTCTCTAGAAATTGGTCCCAAAGGAGCCTAAATCGCCAAAATGCCTGATAAACTAAAATAATGACTTTGAAGGAGCCCGATAAGATTCCAGAGATTATAGATAAATAGTTAAATGTGGTGAGGAAGAAAATGCAGGCTATGAGTGGGAAATTCAGCAACAAAATGGAGATTTTGAAAAATGTTCTAGTCTTAGAAATAAAGAGTTCTGTGAGTCAGTAAAACTTTAGTTGAAAGCTTTGCCCACAGATTAGATGGAGCAAAAGACTGTTGGAGCTTTATGAGACTTTCCAATTTTCATATTCTAAAGGGGAGGGGGGAAGAAATGAAGGCAGAACTCTAAGTTCTCAGGGCACTGTTACATTAAATGACCAAAATCTATTACTGGGATGCCTAAAGGGAAGGGAATTAGGAGTAAAAACTTAGTCTATTAAATTAGATAATAGCAGACAACTTCCTTTATCTTGAAAACCACAGAGCATCTATGCACAGCAGCCTTATAAAACCCCGAGTAAACCTGTGCCCAGGAAAGACCCTTGCCATAGTGTGCCAAATAGACAAGAAGAATAGGCTCCAAAGCCCTCAAGAAAAGTACTGAGGAAAACCTCACTAAAGTGATAGTGGGTTTCTCAGAGAAAGCCTATAGGCCAGGAAAGCATGCACGTTAGTTTTCTTGTTGCTATGATAAAAGACCTAACAAGAGCAACTTAAAAAGGCAGATTTGGGGCTGGAGAAGCCACTCAGTGGTTAAGAGCACTGTTGCCCTCTCAGAAGGTCCAGGTTTAGTCTCCAGTACCTACATGGTGGTTCACACCATCTATAGATCCCTTTTCAAGAGTCTAATGCCCTCCTTTGACCTTCCAGGGTACTAGCAGACATGTGTTTCACCTATAGGCAAAACACTTACACACATAAAACCTTTTTTTAATGGAAGAGAGTTTCCTTTGGTTTATATGTGGAAGGGATACAGTTGACCATGGCCAGGAAGGTATAGTGACAGGAGTTTGAGGTGACACCACAGTCAGAAAGCAGAGATGAATGCCACATCTCAACTTGTTTTCTCCTTTTTATTTGACCAGGACCCTAGCCCATGGCATAGTGTTGCCCCATTATGATTAGGTGTTTCCTCCATTACACCTCTCTAGAAACACCTCATAGACACAGTCGGAGATGTGCGTCCAAGGTCATTCAGTAAACTTGTCAATGCAGATTAATCTTCACAAGTCCACACCTTGTCATCTTGACTCCCTTATCAACTTGTCGCCACATTTCCACTAATACCGGATGCTTGGCCTCTATCCAGTCCTGAGTAAGAAAACAATTGTCAATTTAATCTACTGTATATGTGCTAAGGCTACTCTCCAAAAGCAAATAGGTAATGAAGACTTTCCAAGAGAAGCAAACATAAGGGTGTACAAAGCAGCCTTACAAAAGGTATTTGGGAGACGCCTGGATCCAGAAGGGGAAGGGAGATAGCTTGATAGCTTGGGAATTTTCCCTTCCCAAAGAAGAGCTACCCAAAAGATAAACAAAAAACAAAACAGAAATCATTGTACATTAGCAATAAAGCAAATCATGAGTCCACAAGTAAGAAAAGAATCAAGACTATTCAGTAAAATGGCAGGCATATGTCTATACCTTTACATAACAATTTTAATGTAAATGAAGTCATTAGTAGTTATCTCAGTGAAAGATATGGACCGGCTAAATAATTTAAAAAGCAACACCCAACAGTTATCTACAGAACAAGAACAGCTCTCCCAGCCAACACACGCAGACTGAGGATAGAAAAGTAATTACAGACAAGCACAATACTACAACAAACAGAAACAGCCATAACTCTATGTGAGAAAGCAGAATTTAAGACAAACACAGAAGACATATGGGTCACCAAGTAATAATGGTAGCATTTCATCAAGGCTATATACCTCATGTTGGCTTGCTGAGTTTTAGACCCTCTTAGACCTAAAAGGGGATATAGACTGTAGTATAATAATAGTGGGGATATTAATACCCTGATCTCATCAATAAATAGATCACCTCGACAAGAAGAGCAACAAGCATCCGTCGTACACTACACTGCAAATCAAGTGGACTCTGTGGACGTTTGCACTACATTCCATCTGACAGCTGTAGAATGCATGTTCTTTTCACTAGTACCCAGAATGGTTTTTTAAGAATCTGAAATCATAGCCGGTTGTTTTTCTCATCAAAATGGAATGAAAGTAGAAGTTCATAAGAGAAACTAGAAATTTCAGAAATAGGTGAAAATCTAACTAGACACTTTAGGTTGTTTTTTTTTTTTCTTTCTTTTTCTTTTTCTGAGACCAGGTCTTACTCTCTAGTCCTAGCTAGGCTGGAACTTACTATGTAGCCTAGGCTTGCCCAGAATCACAGACATCTGTTTGCTTCTGCCTTCGAAGAGCTGGGATTAAAGACGGGTGTGCCACCATGCCAGTCACATGACACTCGTGATGACCAAGTGGATCACTGAAGTCAGAAGGAAAATAATTTAAGATCCTTGAAATAAATAAAAAAAGGAAACATGGTGTTCCCAAATCTATGGGTACAGCAAAAGCAGTACTAAGCATTTTGTAGTATTGAGAACTTATGGAAGAACTTTAAAACTGTCCAGGTAAACAGTCACAGTTGCTTAGGAAAGCCAGAGCAAACCAAACCCAAAGCAGTCGAAGCAAATGAATGGAGATTGGAGATGGCTCTTCGAGTAAAGCACTTTCCACACAAGCATGAGGCCGTGAGTCTGAATCCCTGAAACCCATATGAAGCCAGATACATGTGCGCACGTTTAATCTCAGTGTTCCTATGGAAAGATCTGAACTGGATACAGGAAATATGTAAGCCTTGCTGACGCAGCACCCGCAGCAAAGAGACCCCATCTCAAAGTGAGAGGTGAGGACGTAAGGACCCACACCTGGGTCTGTCCTCCGATCTTCACACATGTATCAATCACGGAATTGATAAGGGCCACAGCAGAAATAAATGAAATAGCGTCTACAAGAGTACAAAAGATGATTGAAATAAAGAGCTTGTTCTTTGAAACAATAAACAAAATCAACAACCCTTTAGCTAGACCAAACAACACAAAAAAGTGAAGACCCAAATAAACAAAATTTAGGGTTGCAAAACAAGATAATTGCAATTAATACCAGAGAATCATAAATTGTTAACAGGAATGATTTGAAAATTTGCATGTCAATAAATTGAAAAATACAGAGAAAAGGACAAGTGTTTTTGACACATATGACCTATCAAGTGACTTATAAATCTGAAGAAAATAAAAATAACTAGTCTAAATCAGTAACAGAAAGCCTCAAAACAAAAAGATGCTTAGGAACTAGACTATACCAAACATACAGAACTAACAACAAGGCTTCCCAAGCCATTCCAAAAATTAAGAGTGTGGGAACCCTTCCAGTCTCATCTGTGAGGTCAGCACAAACACTTCCAAATTTCTCCTAAGAGCCACAGCAAACCTAGGATGTCCAATGTTACCATTTTTGTTGTTGTTATTGTTTTTGTTTTTGTTTGTTTGGTTGGTTTGGTTTGAGACAAAATCTCCGGTGTAGTTCAGGCTAGCCTAGAACTTTGGTGGCACATGATCTTCTTGCCTTAGCCTCTTGAATTTTGAATTACAGGCATGCACCACAATGCTCAACTTTACCTTTACTATTCTTCTTTAAATATAGTACTAGAGATTTAGCCAGAGCAATTATGCTAGAAGGAATGAAAAGAATATGTATAGGAAAGGGAGAAGCCAGAGCATTCTTGTTTACAGATACCATTCCATCTACAGAAACATGCATGTGTGTTCACAACCATACACACACTCTCCCTCTCTGTCTCGTCCTCTCTCTTTCTCTCTTACATGCACTCACACGCACACAGACACACACAGTGTCCACGTGTCCACTCTGGTCAGTTAATTCAGTAACAGTAACAGTATAGAATGAACATACAACAGTAGTTAACTTTTCTATATACCCATAGTGAGTTTCTTGAGAAAGAAATATCAGTCTCAATTGCCAAAAAAATAAGTAAAAATATTTAGGAATAAACTTAGCTAAGAAGTAATGGACCTTTTTTTTTTCTTGAAGTAATGGACCTTTATAGTGAAAACTACAGTACATTGATGAAATATATTGAACATGACACTAAATACTGGAAGACATCCCATGTTTGTGTATTGGAAGGATTAATATTGTCCGTACTACCCAAGGAGAGCCACAGGTTTCCCCATCAGAACAGCAATGATATTTCTCACAGCACTAGAGAAAAGCAAGTGTGCAGTGTATATGGAAGCACAAAGAACCCCATCTAATCCCATTGCAATAAAAAAAAAGAGCAAAACTCACAATATATTATTTCAGGACATTGCAGAGCCATAAAAACCACAGTGTCCTGTACTGGCTTAAAACCAGACATCCGGCCCAGCAGAAGACTAGTGGCTCAGAAATCAGGCCAGAGGTCCTCAGCCAATTGCTTTTTTTTTTTTTTAACAAAGGTGCCAAAAATGTATAGGAGAAAGAAAAGTCTCTTTAAGAAATCTTGCTAGGCAAACAAGGGTTTGTACATGCAGAAAATTAAATTTTGTTTTCACCATAACCTCTAACCTCTTGGGGTCTCCATCAGTACAGGTCAACGTCTTAAAATAAGACCTGAACTCATAAAGTTACATTCCGTTGCTGTGATAAAATACCAGGATGAAAACCAACTTAAAAGAAAAGGGGGCTTATTCTAGCTTATGGTCCAGAATGAGAGTGTGGTAGTTTGAATAGAGCGGCCCCCACGGGTACTAGGAGTGGGGTGTTGCAGTGGTTGGCCTGCCCACGCTTTTGTTCGGAGGAATATGGAACACTTTGGGACAAGCAGCTGAATGCTTCACTTCATGGGCCAGCCTAGTAGGAGCATGGACGGCAGTTGTGCTGAGGATGATTTGACTGCTCAAGAAGTTCTCAGACAGTATTAGTGAGTGGCCTAGAAACCATTCTCGTGAGAGATTCTGCCAAAGAATGTGGCTGCTTTTTGCCCTTATCTGAAAAATCTACCTGAGGCTGAACTGAAGAGTTTTGCATTATTTATGTTGGCAGAGGAGACGCCAAGGCAGCCTAGTGTGACTGCAGTCACCTGGTTATTTGTGACCACTCTCATGCAGATCTGAAGTGAAAAGGAAGAAGCTGGGTAAGGGGAAATGTAAATGCACAGTGAGAGGAGAAAAGGAGCAACAGGGAGTGTGATGGAGTTGATGCTAAATGAAATAAAGGGAGTGGTGACCGCAGAGCAAGGCCCCACCTCGCTAAGCTTCCCAGTTATGAGAAGGAACTAAAGAAAAGCTTAAGCAGTGAAGGGAGACACTGAAAAGAGAAAGCTGATGCAAATGAAATGGAATGAGGGTCCATACCCCAGTCCCAGCAAATCAACAGAACTTGGCAGTTCCGGCCTCGTGGTTTTGGCCTTAAGAGTTAAGGACACAAGAAAGGGGCTGTGGAATCTCCCTCCACGGCTAAGGAAAGCTGCCGTGACCAGGCATGTGTCAAGGGTGCCCCTACATGGAGACCCAAGACAGGCCATTGAGTGAAGCTGTGCAGGTGAAGCCTGGATTGCCTTGGAGACCCCAAGAGGTTAGAGGTGCCGGTCACTGGATGCTTGCCAAGGAAGAGCTGCAGAGCTGGAGTGGCACCAGCCCAAGAGAAACAAGTAAGGAGCTGGAGATCTGAAGAACACTTTGACGTCAGACACGGAGATGCAGAGTTTAGAGTTTACCTTGCTAACTTCGCTCTTGCTTTGGCCTAGTTTTAGCTCCCTATGCTCCCTCTCCTCCATTTTGGAATTGTAATGTATATTCCACGCCATGATATGGTAGAAGTATGTGATTTGCTTTTTAATTTTGGTGTCACAGGAGTTGCAGTTAAGAGATTGTTTTGAGTGTCAGAAGAGACTTTGGCCTTTTGACTTTTAAACAGTTTTGAGACTGTTATACTGTTATCCCAATTTGAAGTTGGGATAAACGCAGCTTGCATTATGATATGGCCGTAAGCCTATGAGGGCCAGTGAGTGGAATGTAATGGTTTGAATAAAAATAACTTCCATAGGCTCATAGATTTGAATGTTTGGTCATTAGAGAGTAGCACTACTTGAGAGGGATTAGGAGACCTGACCTCTTTGGGGTAGGTGTAGCCTTGTTGGAGGAAGTGGGCCAATGGGGTGGGGTTTGAGGTTTCAAAAACCCAAGCTTAACCTAGTGTCTCTCGCTTCCTGCTTCCTGCAGATCCGGATGCAGTACTCTACCAGTAGAGTTTCCAGGAGGCACCTTGCATTCATATGGGATGAAGCTTTAGTCACTTAGTTAAAATGAATCCATCACAGCAACTCACAGTGAAGTTATGATATAGCTAGTCATTTTGGGAGATACAGTTGGGGAGTACATAAATGCCTTGTTCCTCATTCACTACTTTATCATGATGATTTCTGCTTTAAACTATTTTTATTATGGGGGCTGTAAAGTCATCCAAATTTTAAGTTATCGTCTAGTGACAGAAATAAGGACCAAGTGTAGTAGTCTTGGCTGACTGCTCACCATATTTTGTCACCTTTTTTCTCCCTAAATCACCTGAATTTTATTTATTTATTTATCACCCCATCATCAACTTTGTATATTTAACAGAACTGGTCATAATGCAGGTCCTGGAGTGGTGTTTAATTGGTAGGCCAGTTGGCTCATCCTTTTCAGTCACATTTGTTCTTGAGGAGTAGGAATCTGACACACTCAGCCATGTTGAGGACATTTTAGGGTTTCTATTTGGGATGTTAGACCGGGAGCACCTGTTCGCAACTAGACTCATTATTTGTTAGGATAACCCCAAACCGATATCAGAAGGGGCATGTCAGAGAACAAGTGGGCCACTAGTGATGGTTTTGAGCCTGGAAGTGAGTCAGTCATGAAGTTCTGTGGCATTCACTGATGTGAGCTATTGTAACGATCTTCGATGAACTAGCTTGAGGTGGGTTAGTTCTGTTGCTTCTGCTACAAATAAGCACTAATAATTTTTCCTTGGCATTAAAAGGCGGCAGGAAAGACGGATGAAACCTTTCCAGCAGCCAGCAAAAATAAATACCGATGCCCATGTCTTTGTCAGCTTGGTGACAGAAGCATGGCATAGGCTTCCAGGAGGCCACAGTGGCAGGAAGAACAGGACTAGGTCCATCCACCAATGAGCCCATCTGCACAGGTGGTAACTTTTAGTAGTGACATTGCTAAGGCTGTGGAGAGGGCTGGCTGCTTTTGGACTCAGTGAACTAAGTCAATGTGAGTAAATAAAAACAATGGGAAACAAATGCTGGTGTGTTGTCGCCATAGGAAGCTCAAAGATGTCCTTCCAGATGGGTATGGAAGCCCGTACTAGAAAGCCTTAATTCACTCACATAATCTCTCTCCTCCCACTCTCCCTCTCCTGCTCTCCCCCTCTATCTCTTTCTCCCTCTCCCCTTTCCTTTCCCCTCCTTCCCCCACTCTCTCCTCTTGTCTTTCTTTTTCCTCGTTGCTTTTTCCGTGTTTGTGGTTTATTTCAAGGCCCACCAACCTAATTTTATAACACCTTATTGAGAGTATGGTGTGGAGTCACGGTGTTTAAGTTGTCCGCTTGTGACCATTAGTATACAGAGAGTTTCATTAGGCCTACCCCTGCAGGTAAGGGGAAGATTTGGAGAGTGAGTCGGGAGGATTTTGAAGTTAGCTGCTAAAAATAATTATAGATGCCACAGCCAGCTGAGAGCGTAATATATAGAAAGCTTGGCCTATGATACCTTTCTTCTTCCCTCTCAGGACTGCTGCCTCTCAATAGTAGCATGCTTTTCTCACATTTGAATTCTTGCTAAGGTGCCAGATAGCATAGTTGTGACTATGCAGAGAGTCGAGGCAGTCCTGGCCTCATTGCTTTTCATTTCACGGAGGCAAGGCATCACAGAGTGTGATACCTGCAGCAATGACACGGGATGTGCAAGTTCCCAGGCCCCGTTCCAGGCTGCTCAGACAGAGAAGTGCTCCCAGAGCACGTATTTGAGCAAGTTGTCCAAATGATGAGGATGTAACTGAAGTTGGAGGACAACTGTCATCTTGAGTTCATGTCAAGCCACCCAGTCTCTGTCTTCTTACTGCCTCCAGTCCTTGCCGTCACCTGGTGAACACACGCAGAAACCCAGTCCAGCATGCCTCCCACAGTCCCTCATGCCTGGCTTCTAAAGAGGACAGACTTGCAACCGTACAGAGTTTACACCCCTCGGCTCTAGACCCTGTGTCTTAGTTAGGGTTCTATAGCTGTGAAGAGACACCAAGACCGCGGCCGCTCTTACAAAGGAAAACATTGAATTAGGGACTGGCTTACAGTTGAAAGGTGCAGCCCTTTATCATCATGGCGGGAAGCATGGCAGCGTGCAGGCAGACATGGCACTGAAGAAGGAGCTGAGAGTTCCACATCTGGGTGGCAGGCAGCAGGAGGGGAATGTCACATTGGGCCCAGCTTGAGCTTCTGCTCCAACAAGGCCACATGTCCTAATAGTGCCACTCCCTATGGCCAGGCATTCCAACCCCTAAGTCTATCGGGGCCATTTCTACTCAAGCCACCACGCTCTACGTCTCTAGAGTTTAGTCCCAAGAACAGACCCCATGTGTCCAGCACGTTTAAGACATTTAAAATACCTCTCAGCAACAGTTTAATTGCTGAGGAGGCCACTTATAACCTCGTTAGTGTAATACCATATTTGTACTTCTATGAAAAGTTTTTCAGGAACAGGACTACCTCCTGAAGCAAGACAGTGCAAATGAATTGCTGTAAGACTTGACTCGCTGTTGCCAGGAGTTGACTCTTGTCTCCTAATCCCTCTCCATTTCCTTACTCTTCCTCCTTTACTTCCTTTTTATTTTTTTATTTAAATACTTTATTCAGATTATATCTAAACTGTTATCCCCTCTTCCATTCTATTCCCCTCCCCTAGGCCTGTGACAGAAGGGGACATCCTCCTCCACCATACACGATCACAGCCTATCAGGTCTCATCCTGGTTGCCTATTTACCCTTCCTCTGTGTGCCACCAGGCCTCCCTACCATAGGGAAGTGGTCTAATCGGAGGCACCAGAGATCATGTCAGAGTCACTCCACTCAACTGGAGAGTGTACGGTCCATTGGCTAGATCTGAATAGGAGGTCTAGGTTTACTGCCTTCACTGTCCTTGGTACAGTAATTTGAGCTCACCCCCCTGGGTCGAGATCTGCCAGCCTTGATGGTCTTCTTGTAGGGTTCCAGGACCCTCAGGGTTCTTCTATTTCCCCTATTCTTACATACCTCTCTCACCTGGAGTCCCAGTAGGAACTCCCAGCATCTACCCCAACCCCCGACTAAATGAAGACTTTCAGGGGACATCCCTGTTTGGCTAGTGTCCAGTTATAAGTGAGTATATACCATGTGTATCTTTCTGGGTTTGGGTTAACTCACTCAGGATGATCATTTCTAGTTCTATCCATATGCCCGCAAATTTCAAGATTTCCTCATTTTTAATAGCTGAGTACTATTCTATAATGTAAATATACTATAGTTTCTTTATCCATTCTTTGACTGATGGACATCTAGGTTGTTTTCCAGATTCTGGCTATTATGAATAAGGCTGCTATGAACATAGTTGAGCAAATGTCCTTGTTGTATGATGGAGCATCTTTTGGATACATTCCAAGGAATGGAATAGCTGGGTCTTGATATACACCCCTATTTCTCAGTTTTCTGAGAAAGCACCAGATTGATTTCCAAAGTGGGTGTACCAGTTTGCACTCCCACCAGCAATGAAGGAGTGTGCCTCTTTCTCCACATCCTCACCAGCATGTGCTGAAACTTGAGTTTCTGATCTTAGACATTCTGATGGTGTAAGATGGAATATCAGAATCGTTTTGATTTGCATTTCTCTGATGACTAAGGAGCAGTTTCTTAGCCATTCGATATTCCTCTGTTGAGAATTCTCTGTTTAGTTCTGAGCCCCATTTCTTAATTGGGTTATTTTCTTTGGTGGTGCCTAATTTCTTGAGTTCTTTATATATTTTGAATTTTAGCCCCTTGTCACATGTACAGTTGGTGAAGATCTTTTCCCAGTCTGTTGGCTGTCGCTTTGTTCTGTTTCCTGCTTCTTCCTCACCCTTCTATCTCTTTACTTTTATTTTTCTTTATTGCTCTATGCTTTCTCTGTCTGGTTGTTTGCTTGTTTGCTTTGTCTTATCATTTGTTGGGTTCTCTTGCTCATCCTCCTCCCTCACATCTACTTTTAGGAGTAATCTTACTCAAGTGGAGAACATCATCATTTGAGGGGACAGTAGATGCTAAATGACGTGTCTACTACCATAGATGCTAACCTCGGACATTTTTAGGCCTCCAAAGAGGAGCATCCAGGCTCTGAGACCTCTCTCTCTCTCTCCTGTACGCTTTCAGCAAGGTATCAACGTTACGTTTATCAGCTCTCAGCCTGGTGTGCTCTCGCCCCCCCCCCCCACACACCACATGCATACATTTCAATAATGAAAAGGACTGTAGTCCTATATTCTGGAAAATGTTTAGCACCTGTCTCTTGGTGGGGGTGGGGCGCTCATGTTGCATACTTGCTAGTGTCTGTGGGGTAAATACTCCCACCACAGGTGATTTCAAGCTGTTAGCTCAATATCACCCATAAGGATCTGGATGAATATTCTCACAGTGGAGTCTCCTAAGCCAGTGTGGCCCTGTCTCCATCCAGCACTGCTGCTTCCATTGACACAGGTTTGAGGTTAGCCAATAGTGTGTGCATTGCTGTAGTTTGAAATACAGATGTCTGTTCACACTCTAACAGGCTTCTTTTTCAAGAATGCCATCAAAATAATGAACGGCAGCAGTAAATCTTAATTGTCACAGCACTGCCTTCTAGTCTCCTTAAGAAAAAGCCAGTCACAAACACTGCCAAAAATATTTAACCCTTCCACTGATTTCCAAACTGTTGCTCCCTCTCAAGTATCTGTGCTCAGTCAGAATACCCTTGAATTGGCATAACTTTGGAATATAAATGTCATAAGATTTTAGTTAATATTCAGTTAAAAAGTAAACTATCACCTAGTTACCCTGTTCTATTTGCATTCTATGTCATGTCAATGGGCTTTTATTATTCCTAAGTAGCTTCACATTACATTTTATGACACATTCTTTCCAGCAGCAGCTTTGCATACAGATGGAAATGTTGGGGGTCTGGATTGGGCTGAGCCTTTTTTTTCCCCTCCTCATTCTGTTATGTGATTGATCTGGTCAGTGAACAAGAAATTCTCCGAGGCCGTCCATCACTCCAGGCAGCAGCTGAGCTAACCCTTCTAACTGACTGCTTCCAGTCAGTCATGCAAGATTCGGGTTATAAATATTGAATGCACAAACAACTGTTTAAATTAGCTCTCCTACCCGTTTCATGCAATTTCAGGCGATACTCAAGCTGATATGTTGTCTAGTGGCAAGAAACAGAAAACTGACTTCAGCGTTACCCTTTCATACACCACAGAGTTCATCCTGTTGGCAAATATTTGGATCAAATTAATTCTTATTACCTTAAGTTAAATTAGAATTAAGGCCACCAAGTGTGGAATTTATATAACATTTTTTTGGATTTTATTGTTGAACAGTCGGACTGTTAGTAATAGTAAATTTAGCAATCTGTCATATATATAGTAGCCAATTGTTAAATTCTTCTGTGAATTTTGTTACCTTGTTACTGTAACAAAAATAGGGTAGTATTTGGGAAATATTTGGGCAGGAAGGAAAATAGCAGCTGGCTTGTCCTCAGCATTATGGCGCGCATGTAGCCTGCTGAGCGTGTGCAGGTGTCCGTGCTTCTGTTGGAGCGGTATCAAGCATTCAGGCTTTCAGTGGTATTGATATGCATAATAGATAAAATACCAACTGTCTGCTTGGAGACCTGAAAGTCTGTTTGTATGTAATAAATTTATGTAAACTTACAGATTTTCTGTATTTTAAATTTATCATTCAAATTATATCATCCTGGGAACACCCTTTCGAGTAAAAGATGCGCATCCAAGCCTTCATTAAACCAAAGCGAGCTGATTCCTAAAGAGAACAGGATTTCCCTTCCTTCCTAGGATGGTGAGGGTTTTCAGCAGGGTGTGTCTCTGGGCAGCAGGATTGCAGCCTCGCAGGGCAACTGGGCAGGCTACTGTGATACACAGTGCTCACTGCTGAGACTCATTCCCTCTTTCTTGAAAACTATGTTGGTCAAGGTATCCATGAACTCCTTGCACAGAGGTACACGCCTGTAATCCCAGCACTCAGGAAGCAGAGGCAAGTGGATCTTTGTGAGTTCGAGGCTAGCCTGGTCTACAAAGCAAACCCAGGACAGACAAGGCTACACAGAGAAAGCCTGTCTCGAAAAACCAAAAAACCAAACCAAAGAAAAAAAACAAAAATAAATAAATAAATAAGGACAGCCACAAATCCCAACTACATTGAGCCAATGATGTGTAGCTGAAATTTCTGGGCAGGGCTCCTTTCATTGGCCAGAAGTAGATGGCATGGCTATCCCTAGCTATAGCGTAGTCAAGGACAGTCTGGATTCCTGGTTGTCCTGACCAACTCAGCTGCTTGCTCCTTCAATCTGATTGTTTTGTTTTAACTACTTTGGTCTTCCTTCATTTTTGCTTTAACTGTGACTCCAGGACTAGAAAAAATGCAGTCTGCATACAAAGGCCCAGGGTGGTGTATTGGGACATGAACCAAACATCAGGAGTCTGGTACTGTTCCAGAGGCAGCAGCCTGCTGTGCACTGCTGACTCCTAGATCTGAGCAGGTCAGCCCCATTTTCATTTAAACCGCTGATTGGTCCTGGAATGTTTTTGGTGCCCAACAAGTTCCTAAGGATGGAGTACTTGTCTTCCTCAGTTAACATCAAATTCTTTATTATGCATGTGTTTTCTTTTAAAACATGGCCCACACTGGAAATTTAAAAGCCATGTTCACCTGCCCTTGTGTGGAAACAAGCTAGGCCAGCATTACTTTCTTAATAAGCCTTGTCACTTACAAGTAAGTACTACAGATTCCTAGTAGGAATTTGTGTTGGAAAAAGTGACATCTCGGTGGTCTCACCTCTCAAATCTTAACTTCTTTCTTTCTTGGTCCGTTCCTACCCAGGGAAGGAACCCAGGTTCTAAATAGTAGTGGTAGCAAGGCATGCTTTAGAGGTATTGTCAAACATGCAAAGCTGCCTTTGTTATTTCCTGCCCTGAACACGCCCCAGGATCTTTGATGTGATGCTCTCAGGGTTTTTCATTCTGGCTCAAACTGTTATGTCCAGCTAAATCTACGGCCCACTCCTTCTCTTAGTTTCTAGCGCCCCTTGGGCCCACACTGTCTAGAAAGACCTACTGTGCTGTTGGTCAGATCCACAAACCAGCATAGTCTCACAGCTCTTTCAAGTTACTGCTTCTCTTACCCTTGTACCCTTCCTCTTATATCTGTGAAATCTCACTGTCTCTTTCACACTGAGTTAACGTACCTTTCACCCTGAAGCTGCCTCTTCCGATTTGAATTAATATCCACTACATCTGCTGTAGCTTCTTTCATATTCTTTGTAAGTTCTGTAATAGCATTTATTCAGTTGATTTGTAGCCATTTACAGGTCTGCCTTTCCTGGTAGACTGTGATTTCCATGTAGAGATGTTTTATTTTTTTAGCTCTGGTACCTAAGTCAGCATTTGGAAAAGAGTAAGTACTCTTTTTTTTTTTAATGTATATGACCACTCTATTTGTATGGATGCCTGCATGACAGAAGAGGGCATCAGATCCCATTATAGATGGTTGTGAGCCACCATGTGCTTGCTTGGAATTGAACACAGGACATCTAGAACAGTCAGTGCTCTTAACTGCTGAGCCATCTCTCCAGCCCTGACCCCCAATTCTTTTTTAATTTTTAGCTTTTTTTTTGTTTGTTTTTTAGAAATGGTTTTAGAAACACTTTTCCTACATGAACCTTCCATATATTTTTAGTCATCTCTACATCACCCGTAACAATTAATACAGTGTAAAAGCTGTGTACAGAGTCATGATGTCATGTTGTGTGTGTAATAAAGACACAGTATTCCCTGAAAATATTTCAATCCACAGTTGGTTGAATCCTCAGGTATAAAACCTGTAGTCAGGCCGGAGCATATAATAAGGAGTAACCCTAAGGCAAAAGAAACTCACCTCCAGGAGAAGGGTCCCCCTTTCTCTTCCAGACCAGGGGAATGGAGGCGGAGTCTGATCATGGTTGGGCTGGGCCTAAAGTTTGTGGTTGGTTCAATTTGATTCAGTTCATTACTGCTTCATATCTTTTGAGGAAAGGCCAGAACCATCCCTATAGCAGGCCTGGAACTCTGACTCCAGGTGAAAGTTTAACAGATTTACAGATGTGTGACAAGCTGTGCAAATGTTAGTGTCTTTCTCTGATTGATGTCCAGTCCTAGGAACACTAGGAGTTCTTTTTGTCTTCCATCCTTCCACCAGAATTCTCTGCTGTCCAAGATGAGGTCCTTCCTGGGTCTGCTGGCTAGACACAAGATAGAAAGAGGGACTCTCAGTTGACAAAATGCCTCCATAAGATTCGCCTGTTGTAGGATTTCCTAGTGACTGATGTGGAGGACTCAGCGTCCTCCAGGCAGTGGTGCCTTCCCCAGGCAGTGGTGTCACTCCTACACAGTGGTGCCACCGCTGGGCAGTGCAGTGCATTCCTGGGGTGTATGAGAAAGCAGGAGAAAGCCAGTAAGCAGCATTTTCCCATGGCAGCCATCAGCTGCTCCCTGGAGGTTCTTGCCTTGAGTTCCTGCCCTGACTTCCCTGGATGAAGAACAATAACTGCAAAATAAATTAACTCTTTGCTCCCCAAGTTGCTTCTGTTCATCATGTTTTATTAACAGCCATAGAAACCCTCACTAAGACACTGACCATCAGTCCAAAAAAGACTGAGAACGGCTGCCCCATGAAGGCCTAAAATTCTTCAGAGGATATTTCAGCTGTCTTGGGTCCCTGCTGACCTCCAGTAGCTAGACTCCCAGAATGAAGCAAATAAAATTCTCCCTGCCCTCTTGTTTCTTGTGCGAATCTATCATCTGCACCTGGAGACCCTGGAGACCCGGGAAGGCGTTGGCAGACAGGTGCAGCTTGCCTTACAGTGGGGCCTTCTCAGAATTCTAATCACTCCAGCCCAATGCAGCTACTAAAAAGCAGACTGCTTTCTTCTCCTCCCCATCTGTGGCTGGTGTCTTGTCTATCTTCTGTGCTCCTCTATAGATGAAAACAGTGGCAGGTCTCTGTGCTTTTATGAAGAGCTCCTCCATTCCTGGGATTTAGTGCGTCTGAGTCTTTTTGTATGATTGCCATGGTGGGTATGTGTATTGTGATTTTATAGTTGTTAGACTGTTCTGTATCTTGGATGAGAGTAGCAGCTTTTTACAAATGATAGACTCTCACCTCCCCTCTCTTTCTTACCCACCAATTGAATTGTCTTTTCTTACATGCATATGTGTATATAGTACATAAATATACAAACATATATATGTACACACACAGAGAGAGATATTATTGTATATCAAAAACCAGAAGTGTAGAGATTTAAAACATTTTTCTTTTGAAAAAATATTTTATGTGAGTGTTTTTCCTATATGTATATCTGTGCATCACATATGTGCCTGGTGCCTGCAGAGGTCAGAAGAGGGTATCAAAGCCCCTGGAACTGGACTTATATAGATGGTTGCAAGCTACCATATAACTACTGGGAACTGAACCCAGGTCCTCCACAAAAGCAACAAGTACTCATGACTGCTAAGCTCTCTCTAGCTTCTTAAAATATTTTTCATTAATGAATAACCATCTTATAGTTACCTTTACCCTATGTATCCAAACTACTAAAGTAATGTTATGACTATAAAAAAAGATTCAGCTTTCTTTTTTTTTTTTCCTTCTCTCACATATTACATCCTGACCATAGTTTCTCCTCCCAGTCCTCCCTCACTTTCCCTCTCCCTCAGATCCACTCCTCTTCCCTTTCCCTTCAGAAAAGGGCAGGTCTCCCAGGGAGATTAACCAAACATCACATATCATTGCAGTAAGGCTAGTCACCTCCCTTCATGTTAAGGCTGGACCAAGGCAACCCAGTAGGAGGAAAAGGGCCCCAAATGTTAGCACAAGAGTCAGAAACAGCTGAGAGAAGCAATAGTTTTCTTGCTGAAAACAATGCCATCATCTAAGTCTATGTGTGTAGGGTATGTTTGCAAATGAGAACTTAATGCTTTATATTGTCTTTGAGGGCCCATGAGAGTAATCAATACTTAAGTTTTAATAATTCACAAATACTGTAGTTTGTATTGAAGACTGAATTGTGACTCAGATGATGAAAACACTTAATTTCATTAGTATATTGAAACTTTTATGACAGTAAGAGCTAATGATTCGATTGTATCTATTATCTATCTGGAAATATAGGTGAGAGGTTAAGCAAAATGTCATCAGTCTTATTTCATACCAGTTTAGTTTACTTCAAAATGTGTAGAATGACAAAAGAAAGTGCTTAATTAATACTAAATGCTATGACATAGGATGTATACTTTATGTATGGTCTTTCAGGGAAGTTTATTTGTCACAACAGAGTGAGTAATGCTTGTGTGTATCTGCTACCTTCTGTACACCAAAGGTGCACTGGTGTAAAGGTATGGTGTAGGTCTTCTTTCACATTCAGTGAGGGCAGTGAAGGTGGGTGGTCTTGGCTGAGCTTATCTGGGTTAATGCACTTGAAACATGCATACAGGTGGGTTTGGCTCCTCTCAAGGTTTGGGCTCCTCGTGTGTTCTTTCAGATGAAGGCTGATGAAACAGAAAGTATCATAACCCATCCATTGCAGTGGCATGCATGCGGCTGAGTAAGTGGATACACATCAACTCTTTCAGACCTAAGCTCAGAGCTAACTTACCATCCCTCTCTCCTTCTGTTGGTCAAAGCAAGTTCACTGTAGTGCCTAAAGTTAACAAAGCCCTGCTGAGAATTAAGCATTAGAGGCTAATCCTGCCCATGTGTTTGGGAATTACAAACTTCCATGGAAGAAGATGGCTAGGGTGCTTGGTGAAGCCCTGGAGCAATGCACTGTTCTCTGCAAAGGAAGCTGGCCCCACATGCTCCAGGGCACCACTGTAGGTATTTTCTCTGGGAAACACTAAGACTGCAAGTTGGGGGTCACAGTTCTCTGAAAGCACAGTCTGTGTTGGTATTTGCTGGCACAAGGACAGGCCTATCTCAGGTTTAACAGAGGTAGGCCGCTGATGAAAAGGAGCTCAGTGAGGCTATGGGTTTGTGCAGCCTGTGGCCCTCAGGGCCTAGCTAACAAGGACATTTTCTCAACTATGTTTGTAACAGCCTTATTTGTAATAGCCAGAATCTGGAAACAACCTAGCTGCCCCTCAACCAGAGAATCAATAAAGAAACATTTACACAACAGAATACTACTTAGCTATTGAAAACAAAGAAATCATGAACTTTTCATGCAAATGGTTGGAACTAGAAAAGATCATCCTGAGTGAGGTAACCCAGACTCAGAAGGACACATATGGTATGCATTTACTTATAAGAGGATTTTAGCCATATAGTACAGGATAAACATACGACAGTGAACAGACCTAAAGAAGATAAGTAACAAGGAGGACCCAAAGGAGGATGCTTAAATCTCACTTAAAAAGGGAAATAGAATAGACAGAGGTAGTGGTTGAAGAGAGGGGAAAAGTTAGGATAAGGAAGACAGAGAGAAATGAGTGTGTAGATCAGACCTCAGGAGAGTGGACGCAGGAGGGAGGGGCAGAGAGCCTACAGAGAAAAGAGAAAGCGTGGGCGGGAGCATCCCTGTGACAATCTGGAGACATAAGTCAGAGTAGGCTTTTGGGAGGATATGAGGGGGACTCTAGCTGAGACTCCTAGCACCAGAGGTCATGGAGACTGAAGAGGACACCCTCTAACTAGACACGACTCCTAGTGGAGGGAGGGGAACACCAACCCACCCACAAAAACTTCAACCCAAAATTTGCTCTGCCCACAAGATGTACAGAGATAAAGATAGAGCAGATAGAGCAGAGATTGAAGGACTGTAAACCAACGCCTGGACCTACGCAAGACCCACCCCATGGGGGAGAGCCAGTCCTTGACACTATTAAGGTTACTCTGCTGTGCTTGCAGACAGGAGCCTAACATAGCTGTCCTCTGAGAGCCTCCATCCAGCAGCACCTTGAAACAGATGCTGAGACTCACGGCTAAACACTGAGCAATGCCAATGCATAGAAAGTCTTGTAGAAAACTGGGGGTTGGGGAGGACCTGGAGGTGGCAGAAGCTCCACAATAGAACCAATAGGGCCAACTAACCAGGGCCCAGAGGGGCTTGTAGAGACTGGAGCACAACCAAGGACCACACATGGACTAGACCTAGGCCCCCGACATAGAAGTAGCCGATGGACAGCTCAGGCTTCCTGTGGAGCCTCTAGTCAGGGAAGCAGGGCCTTCCTCTGACAGGGACTCTGTTGTCTGCTTTTTGATCACTTCCCCCTAGGGGAAGAGGGAAGAAAGGTAGGACTGGGAAGAGTAGAGGGACAGGCCTATGACCAGAATGTAAAGTGAATAAATTAACTAATAAAAAATGGCACTTCCTAATCTTAAAAGCTAAAGTAAAGCCAGGGATTTATCAACGTCACCACAGTAATGACTATTAGTAAGAATTTCTTAAATTACCACGAATGTGTATATGTTCATAAGTATATATATCACATGCGTGAGGTAGGGTGTGTCTGTCTGTCTGTCTGTCTATATGTGTATGTTTTGTGTGTCTGTGTGTGTGTGTTGAGATGGAGTCTTACTGTGTTGCCAAGGGTAGCCTCCAGTTTGCAGTCCTACTGCTTTAGCCTTCTGAATACTGACGTTCCAGGCACGGACCACCATGCACAGTATAAAACATGTCCCACCTGAGTAGTTACAAGGTTCTTATTATTACAGCCCTCATATACTTTTCATGGCCTCTAGGAAGCATCGAGACTTTGTGCTGGCATGAAGTCTTGCTGTCTCTCATGTGCCACAAACAGACCTTTGCTTGTGTCATGCATTTATCAAGTACCTGTTACACATCTGAATCCACTCTAGCTTGTTATGATGCATCAGTACGCAAAGCAGATGACCCTGGTCCCACAGAGGCCATGTTCGCTTTCTCTGCAGCTTGAGGGCCTTGTCCTAAAGCTGCATCATCACCACATCAGGCCTTGTCATGCCCCTGTCTCGGGACCTTTATTAGGTAGGAACAGCCAGAGGCAGCAGCAGTTGGTACATTTAACAGAGAGACAGTGTCAGTTAATCCAGTGTGTCTGCTAAACGAGCTGCCTGTGTGTTTAGCCTAAGCAAAAGCAATTTTAAAAAGAGCCCTTAGTAATTGTGGGAAATGAAAGTGAAATTAGAAAACCTCCGTCTTGTTGCCGGTACTGCTTCTAATCTGTGAGGCTCTGCTTTCTTCCTGGAGGTTAGTTTCATATCTCTGCCGCTCTGGTGCAGTGAGGACGGCCTAATAGTTCATCATGTAGTCAGATGCCCCATTTCTTCCATTTTCAAATTAAATTGTGAAAGTAGACAGCAGATGTCTTCAGACTTTTGTCCCAGCAAATTGAGCTTTCTTCTCTATTTGACCAGATATCTGACCACTATCGACACTGTTTCTGTTTTCTCTAACTTGGATCTTTGATACCTGTGCCTTGGTTTGCTGTGCATCTGTTGGCTTAGAAATATAAAGAGCAATAGTATAAATATAATCAAACTCTAAAAGCAACCAATGACTTGCTATTCTGAAATATATAATTGCCAAACAGAGACTCAACATCTGATTTTTTTCAATAGATTCAGTTGCAAATATCTATAAACACCCAAGCTTTTCTGGCAAATATAGTTTTGTACAGTGATTTCTCATTTCCTTCCTTTTTCAAAAACTGTGGCAACTGTTGTCTGTGCCTCTACACGTTATGCATGTTGGCCTGCTGCTTTTTGTTATGGTGACCAGGATGTGTGTCATTACTTCTCTGAATTCACACTTGTAGCATCATCAGCTTCTTAAAGCATGTTACTCAAGTGGTGGGCTTTGGAGATTTTAATCTAACTGCTATTTCTAATTAATAAACAGTGCCTGGTACTTAAAAGTTGTTCAACTAATTTCATATTCAAAAATATTTAGCAGTTCTCATTGGTTAAAGGCATTTTAGTTATGCCATTTAGAAGCACTGATTTTTTTTCCCCAGTGACTTTTGCTTAGTAATTGCAGGTGTCATCTTCAGGCTAGTGCTCCGTCCGTGTCTCTGAGAAGGGAAGGAGGGAGGGAGAGAGTGAACCAGCCAGCCCCATGTTAGCATATTCTTAACATGTAGGAGTAAAAGGTGCCTTTGCAAATGAGAAAAGCGAAGCCTTGGAAGTCATTTTGCCAAAGTGCTTCTTAGCCCGTTAGCGGAGCTGCAGCCCCAGCCCAGTTCTGCTACTCCCTGACAGTCTGATGGCCCAAGTCCAGCCCCGTGGGACCCCTGTGGCAGAAGAGGACAGCTGACATCTGAGAGCGAGTGCACACTAATTCACTAATTATTAATGCTGTATCTATAAAGATGGTGGCCTATCTAATACTATTTTAGTACATGTTTTGGAGTTTTTAAATACCCAATTTTACAGTCTTCTTTCATAGTTTGCTGTGTATCACCATGTTTTTTTTTTCCTTCTTTTCAAGCCACACTAATGTCATAGTCCTTGGGAGTCCCCCAAGTCTGTAGTCACATTGGATGCTCCCCTCTACACTGATGCCAGCCATAGTCAGAAGCATTGCAGATAATTCAATGCTCTGTAGAGATTAGAAAACTGTTCTTATCTAGTACCTAAAACCCTAAGCATCATGGCCAACCTGAATTTTTTCTACTATAGTATTCCTTCCTGGGGCCATAATAACTTACAGGCGCACTATGCTGAATCCTGTGTCTTTACAATAATGTCAAAATATCTTTGAGAACAAGAATGGAAAATGCAGGAATTAAATACACAAGCCACAATTTACACTGTGTTGAGTTAGCCTTCTTTTCAATTCCCTGAGTCTCTTCTGTGCCTTTGTTTCCATCCAACAAGCTTTAACTCTTTGAATTTGGTCTTTATAAAAGTACCTAACACAGACAGATAAAACCTCTATTTATTTGCAATATGTGTGTATTAGTTTTGTTACATGTACATGTTTTTAAATCATGTGGAATTAATCAAACAAATTTTACTTTTTATATTTTAACTTAAATTCAGTTTTCTTCATTATTTCCTCCTCACCAAGCAGCCTTTCTCTCCATTTAACTCCCTTATGGTTAAGGATCTAGTCAGAACCTTCAATTTTAGTTCAAAACTGGGATATTGTCCTTGTGTTATTCACCTAAGCCCCAACTAAGTGCCTCTTGAACTGTGTCCCAGAAACTCTACCCCTAGGTCTGTCTTTCTGGAGAGGTACACAGCCTGGCCTTCTGTCTGTCTCACCCCAAATGGCCTCCAGGTGTCAGTCCACTCTTCTGGCTCCATGTCTGTCAGAGTCAGTTTCTCAGTCCCTCTGGCTGCTCTCTGGTTCTCCTGGAGCCCCGCTGTTTCATGCACTAACAGGCCCTGAAATGTGTCCAAACCCTTCATTCCTTCATGGTCATCTCTAAATATCCTTCCTGTCAGGCATCACAGTCCGCTGCCCACCTTGGCGAGGACTGTATTTCCAACTTGTATTATAAAGTCATCCCTCCCTTAATTTAAACAAGTAAGGTGTGTGTGTGTGTGTGTGTGTGTGTGTGTGTGTGTGTGTGTGTGTTTGTGTACATGCTTGTGCACACAATAGCCATTTATAATCCTCTCTGACTCTAGTTGTTATACTATATTGTTTTTCAAACATTTACCCAACACCATACTGCAAGCTGGCCAACACACAGAACTTCTGCAAAAGTATCTTTAGCAATGTAGGGCAAAAGCTGAAGTTCAAATATACTTTTTCTATACTAAACTTTTAAGCTGAAACTTTATATTTCTGTTGTTTCTCATACAGAATAGTTAGACATAAGCCCTAAAGCCCTGTTAAGATCCATTAAGATCTTTATGAGTTAGGTCTTGTGGTTACCAAAACCGGCCCAATGTGAGGCTTTAAATGTGTACATTTGTTTTCTTATTAAATATTTTTATTTTTACATATGTATTTATATTATTACACATATATGCAAGAAGAACCATGAAACAATCAGGAATTATGTAAATGTTACATTCTTAGTGTTTTGGCTATTTGTATTTGGCAGCCTTGAAGAAAACATCTTTCCTATCTTGGTGCATCTAAAATTCTGAATGTAAATCAATATCTATCATATCTCAACATTATCAACTTAAAACATCTATTTAGACCTAGAAGCATCTTAACCCCTAACCAGCTAACTTTAATTGTAAAACTGAACTATATGGTGTTCAACCCCATCAGAGACTTGAGAAGGAATAAAATTGATTATACCGGGAGTGCAGGTTAGCAACTTCTCAAATGAAAAGATGACAGAGACAGTTTGCTACCTGAACTGTCATCCCAAATTCTCTACAATGTTGGAGCATCATCTTCAGCCTTCTGGCCCAATATGTCTGACAGACATATTTGTGAGTCAGGAAGCATTATTACCCTGTCTTGGCAGAGTTTGGCTGTCAACTCTGCCTGCATCCAAGCTTGCCCATTTTTAGGCAGAATTCTCTCTGTGGTTGAAATGAGGACATTTGCCCAGTGGCTTGTTTGCCACATTTGAAGCAATCTCCACAAGGAAGTTCTTTGATGCTCATCATCCTCTTTGAGGTGGGCTGGGTGTTGCCGGGAGTTAACTTGTCTTGTAAATGTATCTTAAAAAAAAAAACTTTAAATGTCATATTATATGGGTCTCTGAGGTTTTGAAGACCTTATCTAACTATATTACTTTATCTTTCTATAGAATCATATTTATCTGTTACATCTAGAATGTATATTCTTATGATAAAAAATAGACTAGTAATTTATATGACCATGAGTTGATCAACTAACAATTAACTTGTATAACTTATTTGTCCTAAGCAACCTGCATTGGAAATAAACCTTGTTATATGAGTACAATACCATATATATATATATATATATATATATATATATATATATATATATATAGTGTATGTGTGTGAAGAATAATCTTACATTTAAATTCTATACCACTGTATCTAAAATTAAACTTATTTTGTGTCTACATACAAAATTCTATACCAGTGAATTACAAATAACCCTGTGAGTAACAATTAAGTCATTAAGTTGAGGAGTAGAATCACTAATCTACTTTTTGTCCTATCATCCCTATATATTTCTATATTCCCCCTATCTCCAAACCTAAGACTGGAAAATAAAGGAAAAGAGAGACATCGTTGAGTCCAACTGTGTTTTCTCTGTAATATGTGCATGTTTGTATCTCAGACTACATGCCATCCTTCCTGTAGTTCCCCATGGCTTGAAACTACAGAGTCCACCCCCTCCTCCATCTATGTAAAAGCACTGTCTACAGTAGTCACTGAACAGAGCTCTCTTTTTCCCTTTGTTGACAGTGGCAATGTTTTTATCCTTGCCTAAGCCCCTGTGTCAGGCATGGGGCAGCCTCCTCATGATGTCTCTGGTCTATGAGGTGGAAGGGAAAGCCCTGTTTCTGGGACAGTTGTCATCAGAGTCAGTCCTGTGGTAGCATCTATGGGAGCATTTCAGAGGGGCATTTGGTCATTTCTGACCGGAGTCTTATATCACGTTATCCAAACCTCACAGGAACAAAGCCCAACTGAGTAGTGTTTGCTGTACTCTGGACTCTGACATGCTCGTCCTATGTTAGGAGAACAGGCTGTACGTACTATCCTGACACTGGCATCTGTGGGAACTTGCTTGTCTAACCTTCTGGATAGCCCTCTTTTCCTTCCTCTCAAGGCAGAACCCGGATCTTGTAAGAGATCTGTCTGAGCATCACTTTTGATAGAGATGCCTAGTTTTTCTTCTTCTGTTGGTTTCATTGCTATAATAATGACAGAAGAGGGTATACAGGCATTCACAATGTTGTGTGACTAGACTTGTCTTCTTCCAAGCCTTAGGGTTTGAATATGCCTTTAAAAGAACTCATTGTGGGATAGAAAGCTAGCTTAGTTACTGAGGTGCTTGCCACACAAACATAAGGCTCTTAATTTGTTCCACAGCACCACACAAAAACCAGATGTGGTAGCTCATGTCTGTAGTTCCAAAACTGGGGATGAAGACACAGGAGGGCCCCTGAGGCTCACTGCCCAGCCAGTCTAGCCATTTGGTTTAGTGAGAGACCCTCTCCCCAAAGGTAAGTTGGTGAATAATTAAGGAAAATATCCATACACATATACTACACATGTGTACACACACACACACACACACACACACACACACACACACACACACACACACACACACACATCTCTTTAACTTCAGTTACCCAAGGCAAGACATCTTATCCATCTGGTACTTGGGTCATCGGTAACACGTCTGGCTTCATGAAGAGAGAGGCCATGGTAATTCTTTGCAATGCTGGTCAGCCCAGGGATTATAAAGGCTGCCAAAAAGAGCAAGTGGACATAGATTATAGCACCGTCTTTGAGAAGCTCACAGTTGGGAGCATTGTCCCTCATTTCTGAGGTGGATACAGCAATGCCTCTTTCACTAAGTTACCATTGAGATTCACATTTCAAGATAGTTTATGAAGTAGCCAATACAATCACCAGGCAGACTCCCCACTCCACCTCCCAGGCTGCTGCCAACTGTCTGCAAACACTGTGTTTCAGTTATTCTCATTGAGAAGGTAGGATAATAGATGATGATGGTGGTGGTGGTGGTGGTGGTGATGGTGATGATGATGATGATGAATTTCACGAAGCTTTTGAGAGGAATGAATATATTAGTGCAAATTTTGGACACACAGTAAGAATTCAATAAAAAGCTATTATAAACAACAAAATAACATGAGAGCTTCTGAAATCATAGAACAGCACTGTTCAGAGTGCTTCAAAGTGGCCATCGCAGTGTGATAAGGAAGTTGGGCCACAGTGTAATATGACACTTTTCTTCTTTGAAAACTTCTGTTAGGAAAAATAAGTGTACTCAGTGAAAAAACTGATTTCCGTCCTGGTGCAAGCTTCCTGCCATCTTTGTAGATCAATAATAAACAGTTTCAGACCATCTTTTTGTTGTTTTGTTACAGTTGGCATCAACCACAACTGGATTTTGTTGTTGTTTAGTGGTTGGTTTTGGTATAAAAAAAAACTAAAAACATTTTTAGTAGGTGATATTTATTTACATAAATAAGTTTGGAAATGATATTAATTGCTTGGCCCATAAAACAAAATATAGTCTTACTCAGGAACTAATATAAGTAAATATAGTTTGATTCATTTATATTCAACAATTTAACATAAAATTCGTAATTATATTAACCTAAGTTGTCCAGAGAAATAAAACTATGTGTGTATTTTTTGTCTTATTATGTGGCTTTGGCTAATGGACTTGCCGTGCAGTGATGGAGACAGAGAAATCCTATAATCTGTAGGAAGCAATCTGGAGTACCTGGATGGCTGATGGTATAGTCAGATGGAAAGGACTAGGAACTAAGGGTGCCAATCACTAAAAGCTTTAGTTCAAGGCTTGACTCCAAGTCCCAAGGGAGAAGAACTGATAACCGACCCAAAAAGGCAGAGAGCAACTTCTCTCCTACTCCATTTCCCGAGGACTAGCTGAGGCCACCCACACTTGGGACGCAATCTGTTCTACTTAGCCTGTCTGTCTCAAGCCAACTTTGATCAACGTTCCTAGAATAAATGTTTATCTAAGTCTGTTATCACTCAGTCGTGATGATACAAAAAAAGTAACCATTATAGTCATATTAGATAATGGGAGCCTGATTTGAAGGTGAACTGTAGATTTTTGTTTTTAATTTAAATGTACTATTTTGAGACTGTCATACTTGAGTGCTATATTTATAACGTTCCCCTCCCTCTCCAAGCTGTAGCTCTCCTTGTGTCACTTCTGTTCCTTCTCAAATGTAAGACCCTTTTCTTTGGTTATTACCTACCTACATATGTACACACACACACACACACACACACACACACACACACACACACACACCCCTACTGAATCCATTTCATGTTGCTTGTGTGTACAGCGTGTTTAGGGCTGATCATGTGGAATCTGATAACCTCCCACAGAGCTTCTCCCCAGAGCAAGCTGACTTCCCCCCCCCCCCCAACCCTCTGCAGCCTTGCATTGCCTATAGCTCTTCATCTAGGAATGAGGCCTTGTGAAATTCCCCTACCCGCATTGGCATGCTCCTTAGTGCTGTCATTATGCAGCTATTATCTAAGCAGCCATAGTGTGGAAGTTTCTTGGCATCAGCCTGGCCTGTCTAGAAGACACTGCCTCACAGCAGCTGTGCTGGTCCTCTGGCTCAGGCTCCTTCCATCTCCTCATCCATGACTTTCCTGAGCCTTAGGTGTAGGGGCAAGCATCTCATCACTATTCCCAGCCTTTATTTGACCAGTTTTAGTTCTGTGATAGTCTCCATGGGTTGTAAGTCGAAGCTTCCGTGAGGAGAGGTAAGGGCTACAATGATGTGTGAGTAGGACCAGCCTTTCGGATGCAGCTGGCTTACGCTGGTCTAGGAAAACACCAATACTAGATTCCCCTAATGTTTCCCATTCAAAATAATTTAGCCTAAGCTTAGAAATGTTCTAACTCCTTTTTGTTGTTTTAGATGAAAAAAATTTTTATTCTAATTTATAGAATACTGTTTTGATGGGAAATTATTGAGAACAGTTTCTGCTAAATTACAGTTGAAAACATGAGGACTTGGTGGTAGTTGTTTTGGAACTTTTTCAGGTGCAGACAAGTTTGCAGTCTAACAAAGTAGATTCGGTGGGTTAGAAGAAATCTCTTGTGTGAGGGCACAGAGGAAGGCAGGCTGCCTTATCCAACTCTATCTTCTAATACTCTTCAAAACGGCCTCGTAAGGCTGTGCAGTGGAGGTAGTAACCCTTTGTCGACCCAAAGAAAAGAAGTGTGTAGGTAGTGCAACCAAAAGGGTCTCCTCGGAGCCCAGAGGAAAAATGTTTCAAAAAGCAGAAAGGGATCATTTGGAAATGCGAAAGAAAATGGTGATGCTTTGCGTGGATTGGATCCTTCTTGGAGGAAGGCATCCTGTAACCTCGCACGGTGCCAGAGCGCCACCTGCTGCCCAAGCAAGGCAAAGAGGCGAGATGCTGCAGCGGGAAGGACTGCCCCTGCCCCACAAGTAGTTCTTAATCTTGTGGTTCTTCACTCAAAGTCTTTGAAGCTGTTTTTATTCTTTGCTTCCACTCATCCATTCTCTTCCTGATGATTTCATGTTTCAAAGATTTATGCTATTTATTTCAAGAGCTGACAATAAGAAAACATACTTGGAAAGTGTATTTGCTGGTTTGTTGAGGTGTCTAGAAATGCACGTACATAAAGCGTGATTTAGATACATGGACAGAGTGTGTATGCTGAACTCTAGAGAAAGGAGAAAGCTGTATTGCAGCTGAGAGGAACAGCTGGTTTTAAACACTTGAATTCTTTGACACTAATTTGCTTGCTGCCTTGGGCAAGTTATTTAACTTTCTTTGTGTGCTGCAGTTTCTCTATTTAAAAAAAAAAAAAAAAAACAGGACAATGACACTGACTTTGCAAAATCCTTATCAGGTAGATCAGGTAGAGCTCCACTTACTCAGCTGTCACTCTCCAGCCTCCAAATCTGTGATGAGGCTCAGAAGCAGGAAAGCACTGTGGTTAAGAGAAAGGCCACACCCACTGCTGTGTACTTGAGTGTTAATTAAGCACAGAGATCTGTTTTTGTGCGCAAACCTGCATGCTTGGGTGTGTCCATTTTTTCTCTCCTTAGTTACATAATTTTTTTCTTTTTAAATTTTTTATTAAGTATATTTTAAATTTTTTACATATACACTTATATTATTACACATATATACAACAAACTACCTATAGCAAGAAGAACCATGATGCAAGCAGGAATTATATAAATGTTACATTGTTAGTGTTTTGGCTATTTGTATTTTACATAACATTTTTAAGGCAAGATAGAAAAGGAAGCAAATATGAATATACTTGAAAATTCATCACACACATAACTGGAAAAGATGTCCTGAAGCCCACCAGCGTTCTTAGCCCGGAACTTGGGGTAACAGTCTAGATTTTAGTCTGCCATACTACTGGGATCCTGCATCAACATGTAGAGATGCTTTAGCAAATGTTTTCTGAATCATAGTTAGAAAGTTCTTTTTAAAAAATCTTTTCTGTGTCTATGTGTGTATCTGTCTATGTGTGTGTGCCATGTGTGTATTTATGTGTGTATGCCATATGTGTATCTGTCTATGTATATATGCCATGTATATATCTGTCTATGTGTGTGTGCCATGTTTGTATCTATGTGTGTATGCCATGTGTGTATCTGTCTATGTGTGTGTGCCATGTGTGTATCCGTCTATGTGTGTATGCCATGTGTGTATCTGTCTATGTGTGTGTGCCATGTGTGTATCTGTCTGTGTGTATACCATATGTGTATCTGTCTGTGTGTGTGTGTGCCGTGTGTGTATCTGTCTATGTGTGTATGCCATGTGTGTGAATCTGTCTATGTGTGGGTGCCATGTGTGTTCATGGTCCTGCAGAGGCCAGAGGAGAACATTAGATCCCTGGATCTGGAGTTAACGTGTGTGGTATTTTACCTAGTATGGGTGCCAGGAACCAAATGGGGCTCCTGTGAAAGAGCAGCCAAAGCTCTTCACTGCTGAGCCATGTCTTCAGCCCAGAAACCGCTTTTTACAAATTAGATTACTGCATTGATAAGGAGGTGGGTTCTGTATGCCCTTCCCAACGAAGCTGAACCAGTTTATACCGGAGTGGTTAGGGTTCTCTTTTATGGATTTTTTTAGTCTCCTAAAGAGCACCTAAAAAATGTAGACTCAAAAAGAAGCTTAAGAAAAATTTTATTAGTACTTGGGGAAAACACACACACACACACACACACACACGCACACGCACATGCACACGCGCACACACACGCACACATACACGAAAGGGTGAGCAAGCTATACATTGCTAGACAAGAGGAAGATACTGAGATGTGCCAGTGTGAGCACTCACATAACAGAAGGGTAGAGTCCTAGGTTCAGAGAAAGAGTACAAAAAGCCCAGGGTGTCTAGGAAAACATGCCAGACGTCAGTGCTACATGTTAGAAAATCTGCCAACAACTACATACTGGAACGGCTCGCTGCAAGAATAAATATATTGTCTCTTATGAGGGTAATTGTTCCTCCCATCACCTTGGCATAGCTTCAGGAGAATCAGCCTTCCTGAGGGGTGGCCTCCTGGCCAGGCTACTGACAAACTTAGCCACAACAGTGTGTGATGTTCTAAGCCTTGAGGAGATGAGGATGTCTCCCCCGAGGGCCAGAGATAGATTCCACTGTTTTGACTTGGAGAAAATATGTTTTCCTGAATAGGCCTCAACAAAGCTCAGATGCCTGCTATTTTTCCTATAGTAATTTAAAGCCCAATGAGTGGTAAAGTTTATGTTTACTTTTCTAGTGTAGAGTTCAAAGCCCTGGTTCTCTCTAAGGCTACTGATCCCTGTCTAACTACCTAGCATTTCCCCATGAAGAGTTGAAACTGCTCTCCCCCTCTGTGTCATCATGGCAGGACTGGCTGGCCTGGAGAGCGGGCTCTGCCCTGAGGACAAGGGAGCTGGCCCTGATCCAGGGCTCTGAGTGGACCTCACCCAACATCTACCCCATGTATGATCTGCTGGAACACATGAAGGGGCCAGACCTGCAGATTCAAAGATTAAGAACTCATGGCAACAACGGGATATCCAACCGCAGTCCCAGTGACTTGTAGCAATGAACATTTGAAAGTAAACATATGTGGACAAAAGGCTATACTGTGTGATACACTACAGCTTCTGTGACAAGATTTTTTTGTTTGTCTGTTTGTTTTATTTTACTGGGGAGGGGGAAGAGAGGGATTTTGGTGCATGACGTGTAAATCATAGACATTCAATAAAAGTAAAATGAAAAAAAAAAGAGTTGAGACCTTAAAATCATTTAGGAACCAGACCAGAATTCCCCAGATGATGATACTACTAGTTGTTGTTGGCATCCTGCCGGGACAGAACCAAGAACATTTTCAACTTTCAGCCAAAGATAAGGATGGAACTCTGGCTTCCAAGATCCCTGTTCTGAAATGGGTGACCTATTTCTATCTCCTGCCCTCATCATTGTAGTCACAGTCTCAAATGTTGTGAAATGTCCAGTTGGTCAATGTTTATGAAAAATGACTCAGTCTTGACACTTAATCGGTTGTGTATCCAAACAGTGTTCCCAGTCTAAGCTTAAGTCTTTCCTGGCTGTGACACTCTGGGGACATTGTTTAATCTCTCCAGGTTAGGCCCGTCACTGGTAAAATGGAAAGAGTGACACACTGTATCTGGTAGAGCTGACATGGCAGTAATAATTTTTTACTTACTGGTTTTAGCAGCAGTAGAAACTATACTAAATCAGTAAGTAACATCTTGAACCTATTTGAAATCTCCATATTTTACCAACTTATCTGGAATAATAATTTTAAAATTTAAATTGTTTGTTTGCTTGTTTGTGTGTGTGAGAGAGAAAGGTGGAGGGAATCAATCTCATCCTATAGCTTAAGCAAATCTGCAACCATATAAGCCCAGGCTAGCCTTGAGCTTTGAGCATCCTGTATCAGCCTCCTGAATTCAAGAAGGACAGATATGCTACCATTCCTAAGTAACTTTAAAGATTTGTACTAAACAAACAAGAACCATAAAAGTAATGTATGTGAAGAATATTGAGGTGACTGATGTACTTGCCCCAATATGAGTGAAAGCTTTGAACGTTCAAGAACATTTAATGCTGAATATTTTCTCTTTTTTTCCATCAAATGTATTTATTTATTCACTTTACATCCTGATCACAGCCCCCTCCCCTTTCACCTCCTGGTCTTCCCCATCCCCCTCCCTTCTCAGAAAAAGGGAACCTCCCACTACCAGCCCACCCCAGTACCTCAAGTCACATCATGACTGAGTGCATCTTCTCCAGACAAAGCAGCCCAGCTAGAGGAAAGCAATCCAAAAACAGGCAACTGAGTCCATGTCAGAAACAGCCTTTGCTCCACTTGCTAGGGAACCCACATGAAGAACAAACTACCCATCAGGTACATATGTGTAGCGTGCCTGGTTCCAGTCCATACATGCTCTTTGATTGGTGCTTCCATCCCAGATGCTCCCTGGGGCCCTGGCTAGTTGACTCTGTTGGTCCTCTTGTGAAGTTCTTGTCCCCTCAGCGTCCTTCTAACCTACCCCTCTACACTTCCACAAGACTTGAGCTCTACCTGTTGTTTGGCGGCGGCTCTCAGTATCTGTTTTGATCTGCTGCTAGGTGGAGCATCTCAGAGGACAGTTGCTTCTGACCGCATTTTTGCACATTCAACCTTTAAAGGTTACAGGGCAGGAGCAGTGAGCCCTGAGTTTCTGTCAGATATTGTAGCTGGAGAACTGTTCCCTTTCTCAGCTACCAAATATTCCTGCCAGTCCTTTAGCTCAAGCTGATACACTTGGCCTCTAGAATGTTCACGTGGGCATTCTCAGTGCTGCACAGGAGCAGCACGTGCCAGCCTTCCTGCCCATAAGGCAGTAGTAGCATTAGTATCAGCATCTGTGGCCCTGCTATCCATGTGGAGGTGTCTCTTCAGTAGGCTGATGTTAATATTTCTTCTTAGAGAAATGATGGACATTTGCTTCTAGGGATTGTAGAAGCTGTGAGTCACCTTTGGACTTAATTCATTATCTGTCTTCAAGTGTAAAGAATATTATGGATGTCTTCCTGAAAAGAGACCCATTCTTTTGTTTGTGATTATGAGACATTTTAGTGTGCCTTATATTGGCTCTGATTCCTTAACGATTCTACTTCATTAGTGATTTGTTAAAGGCATGTACCTCCCTTACAACCCGACTATCCTAAACAGGAGGGAAAGGAGGTTAAGGGGAACAAGAAGGAAACCTTCTGGCTATCAGTTCCGTGGGGCGATTCCCCTGGCACAGTTCTCAGGAGTCTAGCACATCATCTGTCTGACAGTAGAAGCCGCACTGTCCGTGGACTGAACTTGGAGGTCTCCACTGAGAGCGAGACTGCCACCATGGGCAGGGACCTCTGCTCCCTCTCTCCAGTTCCCCAATCTCAATCTCTCCCCCTCCCCCTCTTTTTCCGTCCCCTCTTCCTCCTCCCAATCAATGGTCGTTTTTGCAATACAAGCCCCCAGCCTAGAATCACCAGCCGCCCCCCCCCCAACCCCATCTTTTGCCTTGGGCTGATCCCTTCCTCCTCTGAGTCTATATTAAGATGTTCATCAGTTTGTAGAGACAAAGTCTCAGTGGGATCAAGCATCCCAAGATTGTTTTCACCTTGGGCCCAGACTAAGGCAAGAATACCTTCTCTTCACAGCCGTACATTTGATAAATTAATTCAATAAATACAGTGAGTACCTACTGTATAACACGTGCAGTTGGTGAAGGTGGAGGCAGATAAAAACCAGTTTGTGTTCTACCAGGGAGAAAACAGGTTAAAAGAAATTCGCTATAGGAAAGCAAAACCCAAAGCCCCAGTTAGGCAAACGCCCAGCTAGTGAGGGTGTGCACAGAAAGCTTGTTTTTGGAAGAGTGCTGACAATGAGACTGTGGAAGGAGGAACTGTGACCCACAAGTCAGGAAGAGGCCATAGAAAAACTGAGAAGAGCAGCCAAGGCAGGTCAGAACTGCCCCTTGCCCTGTGCAGGCAGGCCTTTGTCCCAGGCATTCAAAGTACCCTGTGTAATGCTAGATGCAGTGACCCTGTTCCAGCTGCTTAAGGTTTATACTCAAGCAGATGTGACTCTTTTTGTCCCCATAAACACCCAGCTACGGCCCATTAATTATTCTTGGGAAGGAGAGTGGCCAAAAGCTCTAGCTGTACCTCAGGTCTTCACAGCAGAGGCTGGCATCCCCTCTGGCAATAGGGGCATGTAAAGGCACTTCTACTTTGACTTACTTTGCCAATACATGTTTCTGCCTCTTTGGAGTTGTTAATTTCATCATCAACTATCTCTTCCTCCCAGGACCTCTCTGCAGGAGCTATTCAGGGCTGCATTTGTGTTTTCCAGGCATTGTCAGCACACAGAATGCATTCCTTGTACTCCTGGCTTTATTACATGCTATCATTCAACACCACAGGCCCCTCTCAGACAATTGGGAATTCTTCTTTATACAAATTACTTTCATTTGCTGTAATTTTTGTCCTTTATCCATGGGATTAACTAATTTCGAAACTGCCTCCTTTGTTGGAGGTCATGTTCCTTTCCTTTTCTGCTGTAGCCTGTGCTTCTGTCCTGTGCCCTGTGCGCTGCTAATAATAAACAAATAAATGGCTCATTCTTTATTCTGAGCCAAATGAAGTTATAGATGGTCAGCATTAATTTTTAAAATGCTTTTCTTAGCCAGAAAATTTTTGCTGCTATTTATGTTCACGTAACTATAAAAATTAATTTGCTTCCACTGTTGAAAAAATAATCACTTGTGAGATGCAAAAATAAGCCTTGTTTCTTTTGTTGACAGCCATGTGCAAGTCCAACATCCCCGTCACAAGTTCATTTTTATAGATTTGTCACGGAACAGAAAGTTACATTTCACAATTTTGCGTTTCTTGGGTAAAGTGCAAATATTTAGAAAAGTTTATTAATGAACCTGGAAAACTTTGGTCATGAACTTGTGGTGTCCCCATTGCATACTTAAGCAATTCTGAGTACTTTTTAAAGACAGGAAATGAGGAATGCTGTATCTAGCGAAACTCTAGGCAGGATTTAAAATGTAATCATCATTAGCAAAATTCTAAAAATGGCATGTTCTTCCTTAGTGCACTGACTTCCTCACTATAATGGCGTGTATCTACTTTCCCTGTGCATAAGCTGTGCCACTATTCCTTCTATAGAGCTAAAGCCAGGCCCGGGACAGTGACCTTGATCCCATGTGGCTTAGGTATCATCAACTTGATTTTTCAAATAGTTCTCACACTAGTGAGAATAAATCTATAGGGCTGGCATGGTAGGGGTAAAGGTGCACACATATCCACAAAGAAATGAAATAAATATAAGTAAAAAGAGTAAATCTACAGAAGAAAATAGCAACAATGTAATTTTCTGTTTGTGGTTTTAGTAATGAAAATGTATACTGAAGTTTTATGCATATTTTCTTTTATTTATATAGCTTATTGTTTTTAGTATTATATAGTTTATTATACTTATAATCAGTCTTATTAAAATATAATATACTAATCTTATCTTCTATTATCTTAAATGGGAAAGATGGTTGTAAAAAATAAATAATGTATGTATTTTATGAATGAGTGCTCTCTGAAAATTTTACTGAAACCCTGGTGGCACACACCTGTAATCCCTGCAATCAAGAGGCAGAGGCAGGCTGATCTCTGAGTTCGAGGCCAGCCTGGTCTACAAAGCGAGTCCAGAATAGCCAGGCTACACAGAGGAATCCTGTCTTGAGAAAAAAAAATCCCAAAACTTGGAATTAGGACCTAAAGTGTTGATTATAACTGGCAATTTATTATTCTTGGCAAATTATTAGTCTTTTTCCTTCAGGCTTATTTATAGTATAATTTTAAAGTCTTATTAAAATGGCAAGTACTTCTAAATTATAAAAAAAATGGTTTAATAATGAAACCTTTAGGTCTAAGTGAAGGTACAAAAGTAGTGTTTATCTTACAAACAAACAAACAAAAAAATACTTGTCACCGTTGAGTTGCAAGCATGCGAGGAAATATGAGAAGTCACTGTTACCCTTTACCACGCCCCGTCTAGGTGCTCTCCTGAGTATGGAAACATGTGCCCATCTGGGGCCCTGTGTCACTAGAACTGTAGAGTCTCCTGTTGCCTCCACAGCTCCTGAATTGTGAACAACAAGTAACACTTGCGGTGATGTTGAGCAGAGGTCACTGCAGTCCATCGAAACCATTGTCACCGAAAGAGGGTTTAAAATGTGACTGAGTCACAACTCAAAAGTCTTTACTTCTCCAGTTTGCCAAGGCTTTATAAATATTCATGGGCGTTGAATTTTATTAAGTGATTTTTTTCTGCATTTGAATTAATCATGTTTTTATTTTAATTTGTTAATCTCATTATAAAATTTTCACACTAAATACCATTCTGTTGCAGAGAAAGTCCTGTAAGTCCTCACAAATAATGAGGTTTTGTTTTGTTTTTTTTGATTGGCCTATTTCATTGTACACTGAGTTTTATAAAGACATTTTTTTAGACAAGTAAATCCCGTGCTTTGACCACACCCAGCCCTCTCCTCTTAGGCCCACCCCTCTTCCTGTCCCCGTTCTTCCTCCACAGTTCTGCTTCTACTTTCTTCTTTCATGTCATAGCATGTGTGTGTCCGTGTCTCTCTCCTTCCTTCCTTCCTTCCTTCCTTCCTTCCTTCCTTCCTTCCCTCCCTCCCTTTTTATGTATGTGTCTGTGGTTTTTATGTGTCTATATAAAACCTACCTAGAATCCACAAACGAGGGAAAACATGAAATAGTCGTCTTTTGAGCCTGCCTTATCCCATTGACTATGATAATCTCCAGTTGCATACACATTCTTTTACAAACAGTTATCTTATTCTTCCTTTTGGCTGAATAAAACTCTCCTGTGTAGTGTGTAGATCACAGTTTCTTTATCCATCATCTGTTGGTGGACACCTAGGCAGATTGCATAAGTAGGCTGTTGTGGCTAGGCCTTCAGTAAGCATGAATGCACAAGGCTCTCCTTCAGGTATATAACAGTCCTGTGGTGTACCCCATACTTATTGTCAGATTTATGTTCCAACCAGCAGCTGATAAAGGTCCATCTCCCCAGTCTTCCCCCAACATCTTTTGTTGTTTGTTTTCTTGAATTCGCTCAAGAGTTCACTCCCATGCCCTGAATTCATTGAACATTCTTATTATTGTCCCTGTACCCTCTTTGTCAGGGTTTTTAATCTAACTCTGCGTTGTGACTTGTACATTTGGGGCTAGTTCTTCAATTGAACTTATTTTATTTTATTTTTAAATTTTTTATTTTATTTATTTATTTATTTTAATACATATTTTTTAAATTTTAATGTGTGTTTGTTGGTGGTGTCAATGACATGTGCCAGGGCACATGTGTGGACTCAGAGGGCAAGTTGTGGGAATGACTTCTCTCCTTCTCCCATGTGGGTTCCAGGAATAAAACTCAGGTCCGCGTGCTTGGCAGCAACTGTCTTTACCAATGAGCCGTCTCACCAGCCCTGATTTTTCTTTTTAGCCACCATTTTGTTTCAGTTAGCTATTTGCAATATTTAAATAGGACTAGAGGACATAGATGTAGATGATATATAGGATATATCTATGATGCAAAAGAGGAATTGGTTCTACCTCCCATCTTTATGGAGGTTATGAAGAATGGTACAATCAAAGACAATGGTCCAGAACAACAAAACTCAAGAAAAGTCAGCACCTGTTACTGTCAAGCAAGCACAGATCTTATTTTTGCCTTTTATCAGAGATATGTAATAGAGTGGAGGGTAATTCTAAGGAGTCCTATAGAATTAAAAAAAAAATGCTCACAAAAGGTAAAGAAGGCATTTAAGGACTAGAGGGAAAAGGAGTGTAAAAGTCTTCTACCACTCATGTAAAACACTGGGTCACCAGAGAGAGAATAGCAGGTAGAGACAGTGCTGGCCTTACACAGAGAAATAGGCACAAATTTTCTGTTCGTTCTGTAGGCTGTGGTCATGCTTGTACAAATCAAGAGTTTAGTTCCATTCTGTTTTGTTTTCCTAATGAGATCTGAACATGCTGAGAAGGGGTGATCTGAGTTAGGCTGCAGGCCGGGGCAGGGAATGATGTTGGGTTTCGAGCAGCAAGAAAAAGAAGTGAAGAGCAAGATTTCAGACTCTGAGAAAAATTTCAGAGCTAATATAAACAAAAATAAGGGAAAGTTAGAAGGAATCAAAAATGGAGTGAGGAAGGCCACCGTCCGCGGCACTTTGCCAGGCTTCATTATTTCATACAGGTCTGTAAGATGTGGTCAGTGATGAGTGAGAACACAGGCTCAGAAATCGTCGGCAACAGCCCCCCCCCCCATCATACCAGGGCGCTGCGGCCTGGGGCTGGCACTAGTTTTTGGGTTTTGACTCTCCATAGGCATATTTTTTTTTTAATTCTAATCCTTTTTTTTTTTTTTAGAACTCTACCTCATATTATAGTTTTATAAAGTGAAATGATGAGCAATTCAAGAGTCTCTAAATAACTATAATTTGAAATTTCAAATTACTTCTCAACTGTAAGCTAATTACATTTTCAAGGTTGGCCCCACAAAAGCTGAAAATGCTTTAGTTTCTCTCCCCGTGCGGTGAGGCTGCATCTGCCTTCACCGTGTGCTGAGTGTGCCCCACCCTATTTACACAGTCCAATGGTGCTTGCAACAGCCAGTAGGAGAGACAGCAATGGACACCCCCAAACTCTCCAGAAAACTAACTGAGACGCTGTACTCATAATCAGTCATTTAGTTCATAGTTCAGCAACAGGGACAAATACAGTGAGTTAGGGATTTTCTGACAAATACAGTGGCACTATCCAGTTTTTAAAGGAAGGGAGCTAATGACAGTTATTGATGGTTTACTACAAGTGATGTTCTTTTAGGCTCTTCAAAAAGAGTGTGTGTGTGTGTGTGTGTGTGTGTGTGTGTGTGTGTGTGTGTGTGTGTAGAGAAGATCTAAGCATCACAGGACAGATACCATCACTATTGGGCTTTGACAAAGGCATCCGTCCCTTCCTCAACCCAGCCATATTTACGTACTTTTTCCACCCCCCCCCCCAATCTCAAGACATTAATAATAATAGATAAAGGAACATCGAGACACAAGTACAGCATTCAGAAATAGCTGGGGACACCCTTGAATTCATACCTCACAGATGTCAAATTAAAATCAAATTTGAAGGGAAGGTCTATCCAGCTGATGCAGAGACATACTAGAGCCAGAGCCAGGCTGCCTGCCTGCCTCACTGCACGTGTGATCCACGTCTAGTGCCCAGACTCCCACTCTATAAAACAGGAGCCATCAGGCATCTCCCATGGGCTTGAGTATTATATGATATTGATAAAGCATGTAGCACCGGGAAAGTCTCGTATCTCCAGTGAGCAAACTCTTGAGTAGAAGAAACAAAAGTAGTTTCTTCGATGCTTACCTTTGATGGCATTTACTCTTGGGGTTTTGGTTATTTTCTTTTTGTCTAAACACCACCAGCACCACCACGACCACCACCACCACCACTACCAGACCAGCACCAGGCAAGTCTCACTACACATCCCAGGCTGGCTTCAATCTTCTAAGTGGTAGCTATATTACAGGCATGTAGCCCACGCCCTGCTTTTTTTATAAATTATTCAAACAGAAAAGACCTAAAACTGAACTGTTAGTTCTGAAACTTTTAAATGGAGTACGGTTTTTCAAGAGGTGTTTCTACTCATGAAACTGGAAATCATCTAGTATACCCACATTTCTTCTGACTTAGGTAATGTCGACAAATTAATATGACAGAAAAAGCAAAATTAAGAGTGGGGTTGGAAAGCAACACTGCAGAGGGCTTCCACGCACAAGAGCTGCCCTAATGGCCAAGGCAGACTGCTCATAAACCTGCCCAGGTGCTGCACTGCCCACAGATGGCCTCCTAGACACTTTAATGTCGTGTAGATAGTTCTGGAAATAATTATGCAAATGCATTATCCCGAGGAGTTGCTTTGTGTTGCCTAGTGCCCGTGGCTGGATGCTTCACTCGGGCATTGCTCACTCGGCTTCAGCATCTCGTTGGCTCAGACCTTCTCCTTTGATTTGCACGTGGGAACTCCTGAGACTCGAGCCCAAGCCTCACTCCCTGAACTGCTCTTTACTTGCTTCTGTTTGAGAACATCTTGTCTTCTGTTCTCACCCTTCACGGGATCGTCCTGGTAACTTCTAGAATAGCCTTCTCTTCACCCCCGGAGGGATACTTGACTGCAGGAGGAAAGGAGCTGAAGAACAGGGACTAGCATGTTCCAGACTCAGTAGTGAGATGCCTGTAGAGTGTACACAGCTTGCCTAGGCACAGTGTGCTGTGCTTTCAGCCATTCCAATGGCATGTGGATGTATCTTGGAGCCCCCACACTTCCTCATGGATTCCCTGGTGAGACTGCCAGTGAGTTACGGCAGCCTTGAAATCCTTTCTAACAGAGCCCTCTAGACCACCACTACCAGATATTTGATATGGCAACTTTGGAGTCAAGGAGTATAAGTTTAAAAAAAAAAAAGATAGAGTTAGCCGGACGTTGTGGCGCATGTCAGTAATCTCAGCACTCAGGGAGGCAGAGGCAGGCGGATCTCTGTGAGTTCAAGGCCAGCCTGGTCTACAAAGTGAGTGCACAACTGCCAGGGATACACAGAGAAACCCTGTCTTGAACGAGAGAGAGAGAGAGAGAGGGAGAGAGAGACAGAGAGAGGGAGAGAGAGAGACAGAGAGACAGAGACAGACAGAGAGAGAGGAGGAGAGGAGAGGAGAGATTTCTTTAAATGCATTTTTCCTAATATTGATTTTCCATAAAAGAAAGAAAAACCCAAGGACACGACATTAAATCTCACTTTTGTGAAGGCATTCCTCTAGGGAGCAAATAGATTATGACTCATGTCGGGCATCTCAAGCAGGCCTGGCAGGTCAGTTCCTAGCCGACTTTTTCACAAGTGCCTGAAATGCTACCACTTAAGATGGAATCAAGAGACTTAGCTACCAAGCGGGAAGTAGAGTTGACACTCTTACACAGAGCTTCCGAGCCCGCATTTCAGCCTGCATTTCAGCCTTGTTCAACCCAGCCTTTTCTGTAGAAAGCTGGGTTAGCAAAAGTCCCTGGATCCTTGGGAGCTTTGCATGCACATAAACACTCAGTTCTCAAAGTTCTGGGATACAGACAGAACTGACTGATTCTCGTCGCTACTCCAAACTACCCATTTAACTTAAAGGAGTTTGCATGCATGTTGTAGCCTTCCTCCACACACAGTGACTCTCAACTTCCCCTGTATAAATGCTCAACTTTCTCCAAACAAAGCTGCACTTTGGCGACCAGTCTCTGTCCTGTCCTTCCCACATTTCTTACAGGTCCATAATGCAGAGATCTAACCTCAGTCCCAGATAAAGGAGAGAGGGGGCATTGAGCAGCTTCCTTCCTCCTTGCCAAGCGGAGCTGGGTTTATACTGCTCCCTCTACTCCCCCAGTGTGCTGCCTGTTACCTGACTAGAGAGCAGGCTGTCCAGAATTATTTCTGAGTTCCCAGAGACTTTCAGAAGTGAAGAAGCCCTCAACAATTAGACATAGGCACCCATAGAGGCTAGTATATGCCAGACAGAAATGGCCGCCTGCAAGTTACCCTATGTTGTGTGATTTTACTCTTGCAAAGCATTTGCCTCAGCTGTCTTCTTAAGTTCTGAGAGTGACCTCTCACACACTCACGCCTATGTTCCCAGCTGAGAAAGAGCAATAGGAAGGAAATTTGTATATGAGCATATCCAGGATAGGTCAGTGGTTGGGCTGCTGTTGTCATCTCCACCCAGAGAAGTGATGATGCCATCCTGCCTATTAGCAGTGACCCCTAAATGATTGCTATCTCTTCCTGTCCACATTTTACTGGCGTTACCCTTGCTCCTCCGTTGTCCCCTTATCTATGATCACGTTCCCCTGCATTCAGACTCGGGGTAGTTCCTCGGCATTCCCTTCCCTGCCGACACAAAAATGTATCCTAATTTTGTCCGTGCCAAAGTGTGGAGGTACAGTTTACAGGATGGAGTTGCCCACTTCCTGTGCTCATCCTTCAAATAGGCAGTATGCAAATGAAGACAGTGTGTGCTTCTTAGTAAATGCCTACTACAACAGCACGGAGCCCTTGCTGTTCAGCATCCTCCGCGCTGCCCCTGCTTCTTAGGAAAGTGCGCTGAGATCCAGGATCATAGTGTGGTCCTCTTTCAGAGGAGTGAGAGACATGCTTGGGAATTCAGATGTAGCCATGGGGAGGTACTGTTGCCATTGTATGCAGACTGTGCTTTGAGGATCACCGCCCCATCTAAAACATGCTCCCCCCAGCCAAGTATCCCCCCAGCCCAGAATCCTCCCTGTTCCTTTGTTCTGTTTCTTAAATTAAAAAAAAAAATATTATCAAAATGAATGCTATTCTAGCACCCAGACCATCACAGACCCAAACAGGTGATGTTAAGCTACTGCCTTAGAAACAGAAGTAAAGAAATGAGTATAAGCCTTGCCTTCTGAGGATTCAGTTGTTCAGTTGTAGTGCACTGGAGCCACAGTAGACATTTTTCTCTTAGGTGAACAGTGGAGCATCTATCAATTATGCAAATCTTTATATGAAGGCTTCGGTGTTTTCTTAGCTTAACTCATGCTATATGGAAAAAGAAAGAAAGATTAAATAAGCTTTCCTAAGTGCTTCCTCAGTTTAGAAAATATGCAGATTATTATATGTCTTTAAATACATGGTCTCCATAGATAGTGTTACAATCCTTACGTAGGATCTGGCAACATTATTCAATTGATGTTCACTGCACACCTGCTGAATGGTAGGCATTTGCTGTACAGAGTGTCACTACCCTAATATTCTGGCAGAGAAAATAGGAAAAGCAAATAAATAAAGTGACTGCAGATGAAGACACATGCTCAGAAGAAGACAGCCACAGACTAACTAGGAAGGTAGTTCCAAATAATTCTTAATTCTAAAGACTTACACCATGAGTTGAAAGGAAGCCAGGCACGCTGACACACCTATGATCCCATCACCTGCAAGATGGCGGCGGGAGGGTCATGAGCGCAAGACCATCCTTGGCTACATGGTGACTTCAGGTCACCTTGAGCTATAGGAGACTCGGTCACAAAACGAAACTTAGAGAGTCAGGAAGAAGTAGTACTGTGGCGAATGGATGGCAGGGGCATACACACAAAGTAAAAGTCAAGTCGGGAAATGTGAACATAACATGTTGGGTGTGAGCCGGGAGGGCCGCCTGGGCTAGCAGGAGCGCTGGTGGGATCTGCGTGCGTGCTGAGGTTCTCTTTACCCACCTTGCCCTCAGCTGCCCTTCTCCCACGTGCTCTGAGCCTGAGAGACGATCCTGTCCTGCCTCCTACCTCATACTTTATTAGTCTGCAGATTCTGACTTCAGGACAACGAGAAACGCCAAGAGGTCAGAGGGCAAGAAGAAGGAAGAGCCAGGTACTTTCTTCTTTCTCTGCTGTAGGTTTCTGTTCGTGATCCTTCCAGTGACAGCTTGCGGTTGTGGCTTACGTACTTCCTCTAGCCCCTCCAGAACTGAGACTGGTAATGACTTCCACAGTTAGGATTCAGGGGATGCCTTACTGTATTTTTTTTTTCATTTTTGCCAACCCTTCCCATACATCTGCATCACATTAGTTTGTGATAATCTCTTCGTTTGAACCATGGGAACTGAATTCTGTTTCTGCTAGGTCATTGGCTTTCAGAATGAGGCCTGTTGAGTGAGACTAGGCAATTTACAGGCACCTGAGAGCTAGAAATTTTGATTCTGTTCTCAAGGCTGTGTGAAGCCATTATGCCATTCTCCTCTAGTGCTTACTGAAGGTGGCTACTCTGGATGCCATTAAGGCTAATGATTTGAGGGAAGCAGGAAGAATAATGGCTAAAGAGAGACCAGCTGGGAAGCTACACAGGTAAGAAATCATGGCACCTGGCCTGAGACAGACAGACAGGTGGGTCACCTGGAGCTAGCAGAGTTTTCAAAGAGAAGATATGAATCATAAATGGTAGGCTTCTGATTTGAGGAGCAGTGACCGAAGATAATAAGGATTTTTTTTTATTTAGTGAATTTTATTATTTGTAGTCCTGTTCAGGAAAAAATGTCAAGAAAAGGGTCCATGGCTAGAGATCTAAATCAACTTTATCAACAAGCAGAAGCATTTAAGGTAGGACAGAGTAGATCCATGGTCCCTATGAAAAGTTTGGGTTCGTTTTGTCATATTAAAGACAGCTGAAGAGTTCATGGCATTTAAAGGCCTTTATAAACTATTTTAATGCACACTTTTTGGGGGGATGGGGGAGTTGTTTGGTTGGTTTGGCTTTTGTTCTTGTCTCTATGTAGCCTTGGCTGTCCTGAAACTCATTATGTAGACCAGGCCGACCTCGAACTCACAGAGATCTGTCTTTCTCTGCCTCCTTCCCAAGTACTGGAATTAAAGACATGGGCCACTCTATCCAGCTTGAATTTGCACTTTAATTTCTTCCAGAATATTGTAAAAAATAATTTGTAAATCCACTTTAGAGAAAGGAGAAAACAAGAAGTCCTTCAGAAATCAAATGTAAAGCTGCTGTTCTATACTTCAGCCATATAGCAAGCTTGCTGTCTCAGTGGACATTTGGCTAAAGGGGCAGCACTTTTTACATGGTTTAACTCGTGTGAACATGGCAGCTTTGTGTGGGGAACCTGGGGACTGGCAGCAGAACTGAAGGACTTCACTTACCTGCACGTTTCAAGCTTCTGCAGACCCATAGAATCCTGCTCAGCTAGTGAATTGTTTATATTGTCTAACCTAACGGGGAAATGGGTTTGTATTGGTAAGTTTCCAGCCTAACCCAAATTAAAAGGGAAGCTTTCTAATTTCACCTTTCATTTCCTAAAAACTTGTAAGAGAAAAAAACTTACAATGACACTGCTGTCTTGCCATTAACACATAACATCCAAAGCAACCAGTAGCCCTGCAATTCAACGAGTTTTGAAATTTTTCTGTAGATTCTCTACAAATGATCATCTTCTGACTCTGGGGACATATAAATTTTATCATATGGCCTTCCGGTTTGTATGTTATAGCACTGAACTGTCACCCCCAGCATCTATTAGAATGATATTGACAAAATGTCTACTCCTATTGAACTAACTACTCAATAAGCCACTGTAAGTAAATTGTTGTGTTCCCGGCTCGAAGGCCAGTCTATTGATTCCCACAAGGCTTTGGGCCTGGCGGAGGAGCCCTTCCTGTGGTTCCCTCCTGGCGTCTGCAAAGTCTTTTTAAAAGTCTGAGCTAGCAAAGAACCTTTTTCAATATTGCTTGTTAATATCCTGCATATTCTTAGTGTATTTTATCCCAAATAAATAGTTATGCATTAATCAATGGCTTTGCTTTTAGGCTTAAAGCATTCCAATTCATATTATATTGTGTAATAACATATGCATGGTCTTTAATAAGAAAGGTTAGAATTGCTTTCCACAAGCACAGGTAATAGCATTTCTGTAAGAGCTCCATTGTGCATGCACATGACATTCCCAGCTCTGCCGGTTCACACTCCGGCAGCTGGTCTGTTGGTGACAGTGCTGCCCTTTGCCTCACCAGCCTTGGGAAGTTTTCCATGTTGCTACGTGGGAGCCTGTCTCATTTGTTTTAATAGCTGCTATATATTTCCTAAATATGGCATGGTTTAGCTTACTTAGAGCCCTATGGTAGGCCTCCAAGCTTTCCCTCTGTGTAATGTCAGTGTTACAGTGAACGTTCCCGTAAGTGTCTGTTTGTGTACTTGTGAAATAACATCCATTTAAAGAGGTGTGAGATTAGCATGTAAAAATAGAACAAGAGAATGTATATATTTCCATCTTCACTTATAGCGATATATTCAGGAAAGCAGAAATGAGAAGAAAAGGATGTAAACAGTAAGTAGTCAAGATATTTAAGGACATCCGACAGATTTTTTCCCCTTGTTGGATACTGTCATATTCCCACATTAGGGAAACAGGAACTTTGCAAGTTTTCAAAACTCCTGGCAATTGAAAATCTTTAATAGAGTTTGTGCTGTACCTTATATTAACAATTGGGAACGTAACTGGTTTATGGCTTGCTAAAAATGTACTTTTATCATCAAATACCTTTTTTATTGTGAATTTTGAAAAGCAGTCATTTAAGGTGATAGTATTAATGAAGGCAGAACTGTCAGTCCCATGGGACAGTCAGTGTCCTGGTCTACAGTGAACAAAGGTCAGAGAGCTGGGAAGTCGCTTTTCCCAGTGAAAGCTGAGTTCAATAGCCGTCCATGCAAGACATGTTTGGAAGGTGAGAGAGTGTGTGCTGTAAACTTCTGTAATTTGAATTCTTTTCCCTTAGAGACAGTTATTTTTTAATTGCTTAGATCACATACAACTCTCACTTTTCTAAGGAAATACTGTTTAAAAACAAATGTTTTTGTAGAGAGAGGAAAAGCCAATAAGAAGCGTACATTTTAAAGATTAAGGTCCTAGATTTCTCTGGTCTTCTCATCCTCACTTGGAAGGCACAATGAATGCCAGGCACCAATGTGTTAGACAACAGGCTTTCCGACTTTGGCCTTAGTACAGAACACGTGAGACCTACCTACTACCTTAGTTTCTCAGTACTGTGCTCCTCAGTTCCCACAAACAGGACGGGTTAAAACAATAGCAGTGCCTAAAAAATGGGCAAGCTTGGAAGCAGGCAGAGTCAACGGCCAAACTCTGCCAAGACAGGGTAAGCATAGTTCCTGCCTCACAAATATGTCTGTCAGATATATTGGGCCAGAAGGCTGAAGAAGATGCTCCAACATTATAGAGAATTTTGGGTAACTATTCAGGTAGCAAACTGTCTCTGTCATCTTTCATTTAAAAAGCCACTAACCTGCACTCCTGACATACTCAGATAATCAAGTTTACTCCTTCTCAAGTCTCTGAGGGAGTTGAAGACCAGGTAGCTTAGTTTTACAATGAATCTTAATTGTTTAGGGGTTAAGATGTTTTTAGGTCTAGATAGGTGTTCTGAGTTGATAATGACAATATGTGATGGAGATTGATTTACATTCAGAAATTTAGATGCACCAAGATAGGAAAGATGTCTTCTTCAAGGCTGTCAAATACAAATAGCCAAAACACTAAGAATGTAACATTTATATAATTCCTGATTATGTCACGGTTCTTCTTGCCATAGGTAATCTATATGTGTGTAATAATATAAATGTATATGTACGAAGTAAACTAATAAAAAAAGAAAAAAGAAGAAAAACAATAACAGTGTAAGTTTCTGAAACTAAAAGCCACCCCTTCCAAAAAAATTTTTTTTTATTGGGAGGATTAGTTTCCTCTGAACGTCCTGATTACTACATTTTAAAAATTCAATGTATAATAATCTTGTGTAGTATGAACTTAATTTAAATAGTATATAAAATCTATTCTGTTCTCTCTCCCCCTTTGTGCTATTATTGTTACACAAATTACTCCCTTATACTTTGTAATTCTAAACACAGGTTTATAATTTAATTTGGTTTGGTTTCTGTTTCTTTGTGCTTGCTTGCTTTTTGAGACAGAATTTTTCTGTGTAGCCTTGACTGTCTTAGACTAGCTTTGTAGACCAGGCTGACCTCTCACTCACAGCGAACCACCTGCCTTTGCCTTCTTGTGTGCTTGGATTAAAGGTGTGTGCCACCACACCCTGAAGCTTTTTTTTTCTTTATAAGAAGAATTTTGTTTTTGTTTTTGAAACAGGGTCTCATTGTGTGACCTAGGCTGGCCTGGAAGTTACAGTAGAGCCCAAGTTAGAGCCTTAAACTCTGTATCTTCCCACCCCATCCTCACGAGGGCTGGATCGCACAGACACATAACCAACACACCCAGCTGTCTTTAAGTAAGACTACGGAGGGGCAAGATTACATCCAATATACTTGCAGTGCCTTTTGTATTTGTCTGTTTTCCTACCTGTCTCTAATTTCTTTTTTCCTTATCTGCACATGAATTACTGTGCCCTGCCCTTTTGCTTAAGCCTTTTGCTTATGGTTCTTGCTGTGACCCAAGCAAAGAAGGGCTGCTTTGGGCTCACCCTTTGAGCTGTGGTCTTTGGTGGCAGAAGAGTTGTGGCAAAAGAACACAGGGCAACAGCAGGCCACGCTGGCCCAGGTCAGCAGGCAGGCCATGCTGATGCCGACTGCTCAGCTCCATGTCACCTTTCTGCTCGGTGTGTCACCCCAGCTGGTGGACGGTGCCAGTCTTCCCACCTCAGTTAATGTAATCTCAACACTCCCTCACAGATGGCCAGAGCCTCCTCGCCATGATGTTTCTGTACCTCACCAAGATGGCAATCAACCTTATTGCAGCTGCTTCCCCGATCTGCTCAAGGGGGACTCGCTGACAAGCAGTCCTTGCAATTTGTTGTTTTTATTAGACTATTTTAATATACACTTCTAAACAGTGCGTTTGCTAAGGTCAGAATCCTGGGTGGGTAGACGTTTGTCTAAATATCTCCCTAATGTCTCTGGTGTCTGGTGAGACATCAGCTGTTAACCTCAAGGAGGCTCCTTTCTGCACAGGGAACACCTCCCTCTTACCTCTCTCCATAGTCTCGCTGTCCCTGGCTCTCCATGGTGTGATTGTGAGCCTTCTAGGTGTTGTTTGGTTTCAGATCATTATATGTGCAGTTGTCAAACTTCTTACATGTATCATTGTTAGTGATTGCAATCACATGGCAGAGTTTTTGGCTGTTCCTTCTTCTCCTAGTGTTTCCTCTGTGTGTCTCTTTCCTCTGCCCCTGTTCTCAATGGTGTTCGATGGATTCCTATCCTGCTGGCCTCTAAGGCCATGTGTATTTCCCTCATGATGTTGAAATTAGGTAAGCCCTTCTGGTAGGAAGAAGTATAAAATTTGTGACCACTTCAGTATAGACAGATGAACTGTGACGAAACTCAACATATAGTCATAATGAAGACTCCAAAAATTAAGGTGAGAAAGGGTAGTGAAAGACGTAATGGCTTCCTCTATGGCAAACCTTGCCTGTCAACCTAACACACTTGGGAAGAAGTAACATCAGTTGCAGAACTGCCTCCATCACGTTGCCCTATAGGTTTGTTTGTGGGGCATTTTCATTGTTGCAGTGATGTAGGAGGGCCCAGGTGACTGTGGACTGTGCCATCAAGGCAGGTGGCCTGGGCAGCTGAACCAGAGCCTGGGGGCAATCCAGTAAGCAGCATCCCTCCATGGTTTGCGCTTCAAGCTCCTGCCTTTAGTTCTTGCCTTAGCTTCCCTTGAGGATGGAAACAAAGGAAATGGAAAGAACCTAACAAAATAAAAGTCCTCATAGTAGCTGTACAGAATTGGAGAGGCTAGATAAAGGTGGAACCATTTTGTACTGGCCTTTAAATTGCGATCCATAGCCACATTGCTGCAAACCTAAACAAGATGCCATGTATTTGAAGATGCTATTTTGCAATCTCACTATTTCCTTATGCTTAGGCCTAAAATGTGTATTCAGTGTTGGTAATTTTTGATGATAATAAGGAAAAATCAAAGTCATCGGAACCACTTTGACTTCAAGAACAAATGATTCTGACCAATGAATTCAGTCTTCCAAAGTGTGACATCGGTTCTAACCTGAAGTTCATGCTGACCCGAAGTGAACATTCCCAAATAGCTGTAAATGATTGTGCGGGGAGAAGAAAAGTGTAAGGATAACTGAATAGATGGGCTGATCTTACCCTCTCGGAAGGTTGCTACCATTTACTCAAATTCTTACTGAGCTTGCCAGTGGGAGAAAATTGTCAATCAAAGATGATGATATAAAAATGAACTGAAGATTGAATTGAAAAGTAATTCTCTTTTCAAGTGGTTTGCAAATCTAGACGTTAAGTTTGGAATGAATGTCGTTAATGACCATAGCTGGGAGAGCCATGTACCTGCTGATCACTGGAATATTATTACACATTAGGTTGATTTTCCTGTCGACTCCCCATTTTTCCTCAACATGGTCTCATCACATCTTTTTATCTTACTGCTGACCCTTAGCTGTGAGAGCTTGCTTGAGGTTATAGCAGCATTTTAACTTACATATTTTTTTTAAATGCATCTTTAGGTACAAGAGGGATAATGCCACTGTTTCTTCTTTCTCTTTTTCGTTAGGTTGCAGGAGGTTTTAAGTGGTGAAAATCAAGCCTGTATTACAAGTGAAGGCTGCTTTACAAGCTGCCTTCCTTACAGCAGCTAAATTGCCCCCCAAAAAAGCACATTCACATAATGAAGCTTTGAAGTAGTCACACATAGGCATTTATATTCTTTCTCTCATGAATGACTAATTTTAATTTTTTTTTAAAGTAGCAACTCAGCTTGCTTTCAGAACCACTTAAGCCTAGCACATGATTTTGTTTTCCTCTGAAACCAACGACTCTTGATTATGAGATGAGAAGGTTTGCATATTAATTTTTGCAGACAGTGGATAAGCTCCTATCACGTTGAGAGGCCTCATCCATAGCTGGGCACATGATCCTTTAGAGAATCTCCCCAATGTCAGAGCCATGATGGCTAGGTCTAAAAGACCTGCTTTGTGTGGAGTGAACCCTGACCTCTGTGAGGGAGGAGCTCCTGCTGGGAGCCTCACAGCCCAGGGGAATCACCTCTCTTAACACTGTACTTGTAATGGGTACAAGGAAAGGCCTACGGTGGCACAGAAACAACTCTTTGTCTGTGTTTTCATGCAGTTCTGTGGAGTAGTCTACCTGAAATGCTCTTTCTCACAGATGTGGGAATCCTACCTGCTCTACCTTATACTCTGTCCAACGCCATCTTCTGTAAGAGGCCTTGCCTAACCGATGGGTCAAAATAGCATCTTCCACTCATATCCCTCTCTGTCGCCATCCTTACTTTCTCACGGTGCTTGTTAGGTGAGGACACACTATGTAACATTATTTGTTTATTTGTTTATTGCTTCATATGGATGGAGACATTGCGTTGTCCGGTGCTGTCCTTGTTACCTGCTCCATGGCTGGCACTGAGGACATGCTCAGTAAATAGATAGACAAACATAATTTCTGTAGGATTTTTAAGGACGAAGCTCATCAAGTAAAGTCAATTAAATTAATTAACAATCCTGATCCATCTTTGTAATAACCATGATGTCCTGGTGTAGCACTCAGGGCCATACAGGAGACACACTGAGGGTGGCAGCCTTTGGTGACATCTACACTATTTGTTTATAACCATAAATTAACCACAGCAGGATAAAAGGCGCCATGACGTAAAATCCAGACTGTTCAGTGGTTTTCATTATTCAGGATGGTTCACTGATAGAGAGCTGTGAAGATGTGAATGACCCACGTAAACTTAGTTATTAGAGAACTTTAAAACTTTAGTAAGTGCACAGACCTTACTAAATAATCCATAGACAAGCAAGGCAGTGAAGGTTAGGCCTTAGGAAACCTCTTTGTGTCAGGCCACTCCAAGCATTTTCACATATTCTCTAGTGCAGTCTTGACAACTGCCTATAGATGCTGACCACTGTCTGCATTTTACAAGTGAGGAAATTAAAGCATAGAGATTAAATGATTTTCCACTGTTGTTCAAAAACTACATGGTAAAGCCAGGATTTGAACCCAGAAAATCTTGCTTTAAAATGACTATAAAGAACAAGTAGGTCATATTTCTGTATGTGTATTATATATATGCAAATGAGTATATATATGTGCATATCCATATGTGTGTCCATGTGTGTAGAGGCCAGAGATTGATGGTGCATTATCAAAGTCCAGCTTCGACATCAACTGGGGAAACTTAGGCGGGGTGTAGATCTCATAGCTGGCTGGTCACCCTGCAGACTTTCTCTGTGGGCACCTCCCAGCCCAGAACTGATTGTTACCAGCAATAGATTCCACTCATGGTGGCAAGCAGGGGCTAGGGATGATGGCTCCTAGCAGGGGCTTCCACTGATGGTGGCAAGTATCTAAAAAAAGAAAGGGAAAGAAGGAAAGAAAGGAACCATGCGTACACACACTTACACTTGATGATGAAGTAAGACAGATTCCAGCTAGTAGGTTCCAACAAGCTTCTTCTAGGTTTCTTTTACTTTACACATTCATATACATGTATACACACACACACACACACACACACACACACACTATTTTGGTGGATGGAACCAACACTGAAGAGCAAGTTCCAGCAAGTTTATACACATACATATATACATGCATGCATCTTTGTAGAAGGAAAAAGATTCCAACAACCTTACTATTTCTCCCACGGCTTATATACCCCAGCAAGATCTTTCAAGCAGAACAAAAGTCACCATGTGGTTACATCTTATTTTCTTTAAGTGAATGATTACAATAAGTATACATAAGAAAAACACGTTCCTCAGTATCTTCACACGGTCAAATGTTTTTGTATTATGGGTGAGGAACACACGTGAAAAACAAGTTATTTCCCAGAACCCATATACATTTTAACTAAGCAGCTTGGTATATAATTAACAGAGAATAAGCAAGCAAGGTGATTTCTCAGCCAGCTTTTCTTTACTGGCAGGCTTCAACTTAAGGTTACAAAGAAAGAGTCAATTATCTTACAAAGTAATCTTAAAAATATCTTAAAAGAATTACAATTCTAAACTTCTATATAAAAATAATCGGCCATTTCTACTTTAAATCCTAAAGGTGCTCACCTACTCATTAATAATTTTATTAAATCATATCAGGAAGCTGAGGGCAAAAATACGTATAAGAAATTAGTCACCTTGAAGTCCGGCTTCAGTGAGTTACGTCAGCTAGTGCTAATTGCTCACTTACCTCAAAAAGTCCATAGCTTTACTATTAAGGGTGTACTTTTTCTTAACTTCAAACTGTTCTATAAGATTTTCTGTGTCAGAGCCGATAATAAAAATATCTTTACCTAACCTTGTTGAACAATCTGTTTTTCCAAATTTTTTCTAAGGGTCATTGTTTATAATATACATCTGCAGGTTTCTTTTCTAGAGTTGTGATTGAGTCATTAATCTGCTCCAGGGGCGATGCCTGAAAGAGATCAAGCATTGTTATTGTGAGTGCTAATGATACTGCTCAGGGAGGGTCTAGCAGCCGCCTTAGAGTATTCACACAATTCATTCATTAGGATGATTGTGAGGACTACAAGGGTAACAAGCGGAACTATGCTCCATAACAGTATGAAGTCCTCAGGATGTGCAGTTCTCAGGGTTATGCCTTGCTGAGACACACCCGTCATGGGTTTGCTAACTGATGGGCCATATTGCATGAGTTCTAGAGCTGTTTTGCTGTTCCCTCCTGCACGGACCCCAACAGTACGTGTCTTCCTCAGTCATTTTTCATCTTGTCTTTTGAGATAGGATTCCACTGAGCCCAGTGCTGATCAGTTGTGCAGAGTGGCTGGCCAGCAAGCCCCAGGGGTCTGCGGATCTATATCTTACCCCACCCACCCTGTGCTAGGATTATAGACACACAACCACCACTGCTATGAACCCAGACTCATGCCCTTATGTTCGCCCAGCAAGCATGCTAGTGATTAAGCTGTCTTCCCGTCCCCCTGGTGTGATGCATTTCTGCTACTGTTAGTTGACAGTAGCTGGTGTGCACTCATAACTGAAAGCTAACTTGAATAACTATTGACAACTGAGTTGTCTTTTCCCAAAATTAAAGAAGTCTACCCGTCTTATGCTGATCACTGAGAACTCGGTGAATTGCTGAGCCCTCCAAGAAAGGTGGAAGTTAAAGTGAGTGTTTTTTGTACATTCTAGAACAGTGCCTTTTAAACTCAATAAAAACATGACTGTCAAGCGGTAAATCTGAAATGCATGGAACTGCATGTGACTCATGAAAATACAAGATTTCCATCCTTTTATGGCCTATAAAATGGAATATAGTCACTGGTGTAGATCAAAGGGGAAAATGAAAAAAAAATAGTAATAGAAGTTAAAAATATGCTGTAGTAAGTCAAAAAGAGATGTGATTGTTTTTAATCTGGATGTCTGGGATGCTATCTTGAAGGATATGGCATTTCAAAACAAATTCTGATGAATGATTGTAATTTCAGTTGGCAAAACAGAGGAGGGGATTTCCCAGAGAAATATGAAAACAATAGCACAAATATGTTTAATATGTAAGTGTCCCTACCATGACACATTGTCTGGACACACTTCTGGATGCGGCACACTTTCTCAGGCTGGATAGAGTTGGATGCTAAAGTCCCCAGGTATGCGCCTCTTCAACTTTGGGGGCCAGAAATCTGGCTGTGTGTGCTCCTTCTTCCGTTTCTTTAAATGGTGCATTCTGTTGGCCATGAAGAATGGAATCCAGGGGCTGTGATGGACAGCGTTGGCCCTGATAGAGCAGCAGTGACATTGACGCAGTGCTTCCTTACACTGAGCTTTCCTCCACTGCACTTGCTCCCCTGACTCCCTTCGTCCTACTTAATGGGTTCACTTCTCAAGACGCTTACACACACTTGCCTCTCTTGTATTCTACATTTGGGGGTGTGCTTCAAAAAGAGGGAACATAGCACAGCTTGGTTTATGAGAATAGCCCAAACAATTGGATTGCTAAAGACTCACGGGGAGAGAGACCTCAGCCAATGTTAATGTTTACTGATAGGTTGAAGGCTTTAAGTCTTGAGAAAGGGAAATCTAGCCACTGGTACAACTGTCCAGTCCTTTCTAAACGCACTTTACTCAGGTTTAGCAAGTGGATGCTCCAAGCAGTACCCACGGGATCATCTCTTGCCAAAGAGAGATGTTTGGGTAGTTTATGTTTATGCTTATGTGGTATTTTTCAAAAAGCCTATGGATTCTGCCTTGTTTACTGTAGTGGTTCTAGATAGATCAGAGCATTCTTTACAGAAGCACTTCGTTGGGATCTTTTCCTGTAGTAAATTCAGTGTGTTTGTCAGAAGGACAGCCATAACTACAAGTAGCTTGGACTAGTCTCTCCTCTAGAATTCTGTAATAGTAGAAGTAAGTGTTAACTGCCTGCTGCCTTCTCCCTTCCTCGTTAGCAACAAAATGTCAAAAACACAGATCTAAGGTCCTGGTTAGACACAAGCTAGAGTTATTTGGGAAGAGGGACCTTCAGTTAAGAGAATGCGTCCACCAGAGTGGTCTGTAGAGCAGTTTCTTAGTTAATGACCGATGTGGTTCCTGGGGTACATAAGAAAACCGGCCGAGCAAACCACAAGGAGCAAGATAAAAAAAAAAAAACATTCAGCTATGGCCTCTGTTCTCCTTCCTGCCTCCAGGTTCCTGCCTTGACTTCCCTTCATGTTGGACTGTGATACAGAACTATAAACTAAAATAAACTCTTTTCTCTCTGAGTTGCTTTTGGTCATGGTGTTTGTTCAGAGCAACAGAATGTAAGTAAGACATAAGGCAACTGCCGTTCTTTAGAATTGTCAAATCTACCTAGAAATAGTTTAGCCTTATTCCTTGTCTTGCCTTTGTAGGCTTTAGAATTCCTGGCTCTGACACATGCTCCCTGTGAGATCCTGGTCAGGTTTCCCAGTGTCTCTGCGCCCCCCACTACAGTGGCAAATGACAGCACTGTGGAAACAGTCGGCAGACTGTGGCGAAGGCTGTGGATCTAGAATCGGGTGCTTCTAGCCTCATTCTTCCCTGTTTATAACTGTAACTGCTAAAGGTTCACATACCCCACGTAATAAGCAAACAAAGGTGTAGAGAGGGAAAAGGCAGAACCAAAGGATCTTTATGCACTGATGGCACGATTATGTGGCACATCCTTGGGGGTATGCTGAACAGCGACTGAACGTGCAAAGGAATGAAGCAATATTTAATAACAAAGTCTGCATACAAAAATCAGCTGATTGCTCTATACCAGCTGCAGATAGCCACAAAGTTAAATTACAAATGTCATTTCCAATTGTGTAGAAGTAAAGTACCAAATACCTATAAATATTTTTAAAGATATACACAATTTATAAAATGCAAATCACAAACAATGTGAGAAAAATCAGACAAATTCCAAGTGATGCAGATGTGTTGTAGTAGATTGGAAAACTCAACATTGTTTTCCAAAAATGGCCATCAGATTCAATATAACCAGTAAACTCAGTCCTAAATATAACTAGATCTTTAACTCTCCATAGAAAAGCAAAGTTAAACAAGCCTTAGACAAAACCAAAGACTTACTATTAATCGATAATAATCAAAAGAGTATGTTATTGACATAAGAAAAAACAAGTGAACCCTGAAAAAAAAAGTGTTGATCAAGGAAAAGTCGAAAAATAGATCTACACATAAGTTTGTGTGATGTCTTTTGAATGTAGCTTTTCCTCTATCGCTTCCTGCACTGGTAGCATGACTCCTCCCCGCCCTAGTGTTTCTGGAGATAATGTGGATTTGTTTTCTTTTGATTGTGACGAGGAAAGAGAAAGTGCTTAGTCGTAATGCTACTTGATGAGGTGGGGTGGGTTGGTGGAGGGGATTCCCCTTCCCTGAGGAATAGAGGAGGGGGAGGGGGAGGGGGAAGAGGGAGGGAGGAGGCTGTGTTTGAGGTGTAAACAATATTTTAAAAAGAGAAAAGAAAACAATAAACAAGACAGCATAACTATTTTGTAACTATCTGTAGTCAAGGGTAGAATGTAGGCCCCGTAATAGCTCCCTTTGTACAATAAGACTCCTTGCCTCGGCACAATGGCCTCGTGTGATTGGCCGTTGCCTGAGCCTTCTACTTCCTGCTGCTCCTTTACCATGCTGTTGCTACAGTCTGAAGCAGGCAGTTTCTTGATATCTATTTCAGCATCTTGCTTGTTTCCTTTATTACATTTTCTGATAACTCTCATTTCTTATTTCTCCGTATGCTTTTTCTCTTTCCCATCAGCAAAGAAGTTCCAAGAGACTGGGACCTTTGCTCTTCTCACCCTTGTGTCACTGGTGTGTTCCCAGCAGTCACCTGGCTTAGCAGTTATTGAGTATGTCAATACATACATGAATGTTACTACAGTGATGGGACCAGAACACTGCTGTTTGAACTTCAGTCCTTAACGATGTGGACAACGTCAGTGTTTCTTCCCTGCAAGCATGGCACACCTTTAACCTGGGTCACAGGAGAATTGTTGGTTAACACGGTGCCTCTTTTTGCTCCTTGTCCTTTGCATTCCTCTAGTCCCCAACTCCCCCAGCACAGCATGCAGGGATGACACAGTGTCCCTGGTGATGGCCTTTGATCTACTCACACTTGCTCCTCACATCTACTCTCTTCCTGCTGCTGACAGAATCGCCCACACAGACAACTTGAGGGAGGATATTTAATTTAATTCCTGACTTCAGAAGAATCATGTCACGGTAGAATGCCTTCTCCTGAGGCAGGGAAGGTGAGCCAGAGCAGCCCAATTCCCATCGTGGTGGGCCAGAAAGAGGGACTGCCAGAGTTCTGCTGCACTCCACCTTTGCCTGTGGTCCCCTCAGCCTGAGTTCCCACCCACATTCATACAGTCTTTCCCTTTCGACTGAGCTTCTCGAGATGTCTTCACTCACACCTGTAGCATGCCTCGGTACACTGGGCAACTCTGTAGTTGACACTCCTGCTCGCCATTAGGAAGTTGTTAATGCCTACCCACCACATGGTGCTTCTATTTTTTAAATACATATGTTGTTCTACTACTACAAGATCTAACAGTCACAAAGGCAATATCTGAAAGGATTAGATGAAAGTTCTAATATATTTATTTTGGCACTTCAAGTCGGCTGTGTACAGTTGAAGTGAAGGAGGGACCACATTTAACGTTGATGGGAAAGACCATGCTAGAGTCAATGCAGTTGAATTTGAACCCTGAGCTTGGATGCCAGCATGGAAACCTTCCTTCCTTTTTAAGTTAAATGGGATAAATCAATAATCTGTGTTGTGCTGGGAGTCACTTGGACCCCTTTGACAAACCAGGTAAAGGGAGGTTTCTCCAACCTGGTAACTGAGGGTTTTATTCAACTATGATTCCTGTGGGGAGCACTATATGATTCCTGTGGGGAGCACTATCAACCCAAGTGGCTTAGCTTCCTTTAATCTCTACATTTGTTTGTGTCAGTATCAGTATCTTCGGAATTCTGAACCCACATTCCTGGTCATATCTGAACCTACATATTTTGTTTCCCGTGCACTTTCATCTTCCACACATTGGAGTCTACCTAGCATCGCTGATGCTCCAGTATACAGGAAATGTGACAGACAATCTATCAGCAGTGAATCCTTCCATAGTTTTGTTTTCCGGATCTTTCTGTAAAGGTGACCATCAATCAACATCTTTGTATGAAGGAGTAAAGAACAAACATTGGTGAAAAAAAATGATATTAACATTTAGTGCAAGAGGAGTGAACTTTTGGGGGAGGAATTAGAAGTGTACTCTGAAGTCATCCCATCTTATTTTTAATGCTAGATATTTTCTACAAGGTACAGAGACTACTTTATAGGTAACAGTGAGATTATAGGTGTTCCATAGGTAATAATGAGCTTCGTAAAGCAGGGAATGTGAGGAGGCAGCATCGACAACTACAGGATGGACTTACTTGCTTGCTTGGTTTGGTCTTAGATTTTTCTGTTTTATTTTGTTTTCTTTTGATTGTGACAGTGTCTTATGTAGCTCTGGCTGGGTTGGACTCTCCACATAGATCGAGTTAGTGCCAAACTCATAGATATCCATCTGCTTCCACCTCCCAAGTGCTGAGATTAAAGGTGTACACTACCATGCCAGGCAAAAAACACTATGCTGATCATTTTTAAAATAATTACACTATAAATATTAATAGTAGTTATTTAAATGAAATGTCTCCTTGAGGAATTAATCATTATCGAAGAGTGGGCATGTAATTAGAGACGTTGCTAACGTTTGGGAAGCCATTTATTTGCAGGTACAAAGAGAGGCTTTAAGAACTCATCAATTTGACAGTACAGCAGCCCAGGTCGGTTTGTGATTTTCAGCCTGGTGTGTTACCTTTGAGACATAAAAGAAGCAGAGCATAAAAATGAGCCTCTATCAGTTTGAAGCAAACCTAATCTTTGTGATCATGGCTGTGGTCTAAATCTATTACAGATGTTGAGATTTGGTGTCCTTGGTATCACTGTGGGGTGACTTGAACAGCGAGCAATAAACTGGTGTATTAAAATTCTAGGTGGAAGGTGGAAGGCATGTGCTTGGGAAGTGAAGCCGACAGTCGGCGCTTCATGTCTGGCTCAGCGCAGACTGAGAGCCTATGCAAAATGACAGGTGCACTTTTAAGGAAAGAAACCCATAATGTTTTCCTATTTAGTAGGTGACAGTGTGTCCCAAGATAACACAAGCTTAAGGGGCTGGAACAAGCATGGTTATTAAAGGCTAGCGGGTTCCCAGTTCATACAAATTGAATTTTTTCATAGGCCAGAGGACTGTGGAAACTCAGTGTAGAGTGCTGAAATAAATTAGCATATTAAGTGAATTTATACATTCGAGCCTGTGAGCACTTTGAATTTAAGGAAGAAATTTTATTACTTCTTGAAAGAAAATGACAATTCTTCAATTCTGTGTTCGAACTCCGTGTTGGAAAGAGCCTATTTGATAAATTATATCATTTTGATGATTATCCACAGAAATGTATTTTAAATTCATGGGAATCTTTCTTTTTTTTTACCCCATCTCTCTTTCTCGCTTTTCAGAATTACCGATTTAGGAAACATCAAAAGAAGATTGTATTTATCAACAGTCCACAAGGAACTGTCCTCAACCCCTCTTCATGCAAAAATCCCACTCTTCATGATCAAGCGTAAAATTGTAAGTATCACATGAATGTTGCCTAAAAGAGGATTAAATGTAATTCCCAGGACATTCATTATGGCCTTCTCTGTATAATGCCTTTTGTTAGGTTCCGTAATGCTATTAAAGGTGAATCAAATGCAAGTCTTTCCTCCTTGCCCCTCAACCTCTGCTAAGCAAAAGCGTATTGTTTAAATACAATGTCCTCAAAGCACATGAGAGAAAGAGAGAGGCCACCAACTCTGTAAAAGGGACAGAAATGATGTGTTGGCCAGCTGCAGGCTTCATGCAGGGCGCAGCATTCCTGTGGAGCTGGAGAAGTAGGAACCCAGCGTGCCAAGCAAAGGGACAGCATGGCCAAAGCTTGGGGCCTGGGAGTGGTATGTCCCTCAGGAACACAGACTAATCATCCCTGCTGCCAGATTTTAAACAGCCGAGGAGGCCACAGTGCCACAGCGCACTATCCTGCGGGGTGACTTTGGCAGGGCTGGCGTGGCTGACGACTGTTTCACCAGCCTCAGTCGGATAGAGTTTCAATTTAGTGGTACTGTTCTCAGTACCGTGTTTGTGTACCACCTATTCTAAGATACGCTTAGTTCTTTGCTTTAAATTGGCCCCCTTTTTTTAAATTTTTGCTTGATTTCTTTTAAAAGAAAGCTTTATATAACTTGTATTAATGAAGAGGTTTGTACAGTCTTCCAAAATAAAATATAAACAGGGCTGGAGAGATGGCTCAGTGGATAAAGTGCCCGCTGCTTACACATGAAAACTGGACTTCACATCCCCAGAACCCTGGTAAAAGCTAAGCATGTATAGCAGCCTCTTGGAATCCCAACACTCAGGAGGCAGAAACAGGGCCAGGAGGTCCCTGGGGCCGACTAGATCGCAAGCCTAGTCAGAGCTTATGAGTTCCGGGTTCAGCAGGTGACCTGCCTTGATAGATAAAGTGAAGAGCAATCAAGAAAGAGACAACCACGTGTCAACTCCAGGCCTACACACACACACACACACACACACACACACACACACACACACACACACACACACAAATGTACACACACACCTGCATGAACCACTGTGGCGGAGAAGAGAAACTTAGTACAGCAGTGGAGAGGGCTGGGGATACAGGTAAGCGATGCAGAGCTTGTCCTGTATGCATTTAATTCTGCGTTTCCCCTTTGACCTAGAAAAGGTTTCTAGTTCCATGGTTTTCGTGGGTTCGGGAAGTTGCTCTGGGAGTGAGTTCTGCAGCCATCTGAATGGCAGAAAGTGAAAGCCCCGTGGCCATTTGCTGTAACTAAGGCTAGGATTCCTGAGGACTGGCTGGTAGAAATGGGAAAATGGTTACAAAGCAACCTGAGAATCCTGTGTCTAAATGAACTGAGACACATGTACACAGAGTAGCCCAGATATGTGGTACCCTCTGCAAGAGCAAAAAGAAGTAGGATTGAGTCATTTGCTGTGTTTTTAAACATGTGTATGAGTGTACATATATATAAATTAAAGATATATGTAATGCAAATACTTTATACAGCTTAGAAATAGGTTATCCCTGGACATGTGTACATATGAGCAAAGCTAAATGGACTCAGTAGGGTGCATGTGTATTCATATATAATTCCCATATTTCATATATAATTAATATTTGTGTGTATATTCATAATTAATATGTATGTGTACATGTATGCAACAATAGGAATTTAAAAAGAGATCATTGTGAATTTGGGAGGTGGATACAGTAGGTGGGGGAGATGTAGGTGTTAGTGATGTATGTTCAATGTTCATGTATGAAGTTCTCAAATTTTAGTAAAATAAAGATAATTTGTTTTACTAGTGTAGAGATTCTCATGTTTATTTCTCTCATCTGTAGAATGCAGATAACATGAAGTATTTAAAGCGTAAACATCAAAAAGCGCTGGGATTTCCATGTTTAAATAGTAAAGCTTTTAGACGAGTACCTGGGTAAAGATCATAGCTGCTATGTGCACTTTAAATGCTACTTCCTATAAAGCCCGTAGACTGCCCCCCCCCCATGGAAGCTGCTTATCCTTGGCATTGGGTTTCTCAACTCTCATCACGCCCATAGTCCACCCTTCACCCACCCACTTACCTGAGTTTTATTTAATGGTACTGTCTGCCTGCTGCCCTGTTGAGCTTTTTAGGCCTACTTACTGTCAGTACATGGTACACTTACTGTACCTGAACTGAAGTGTTTACAAATGCTTGAACAAATTGGCAAGTCTTAACATGCCTCCTGGTAAAATAATGAGTGTTTTGTAGCCAAAGCATGTAAGTTTTGTGATGTGCTTGGTGATTTGACACGTGTCCAGGAATATCCAAGTATCCAAATAATACTAAGAGCTGGCTCTCATTTCCCTCCCAGTTCAGCAGAGATGATGCACAAGGTTGGTATTCTGTACTCCCAATGAGTCTTTATTGAACTAAAGCTGAGTCATGTTTAAATTAATTAATTTATGTACTTACTTACTTCACATCCTGGTCGTAGCCATATCCCTCCTCACCTCCTGGTCCCACCCTCCTTCCCTCTCCTCAACCCCCTCCCCAATTCTCAAAAAAGGGAACCCCACTTCTAATCCATCCCAGCTCATCAAGTTGCATCAGGACTGAGTTCTTCCTCTGTGGTCTGGCAAGGCAGTCCTGCCAGAGGGAAGTAATCAAAAAGCAGTCAACAGAGTCCATGACCTAGAAAGCCCCTGCTCCCCTTACTATATGACCCACATAAAGCCTGAGCTGCCCATCTGTTATGTCGTTGTAAAGTGCCTAGTTCCAGTCAGTGCATGGATTAAATTGACGGATTTCTGAGAAATTTTACATCAATGTTCATAAGAGAAATTGGTCTAAAATTCTTTTTCCTTGTTGGCTCTTTATGTGGTTTAGATATTAAGGTGATTTTGGCCTCATAGAATAAATTTGGTAATGTTCCTTCCCTTTCTATTTTTGTGGAATAGTTTGAAAAGTATTGGTATTAGCTATTCTTTGAAGGTCTGGTAGAATTCTGCCCTGAAAACAGCTTGCCCTTGGCTTTTCTTTTGTGGGGGGACTTTTTATAACTGCTTCTATTTCCATAGGAGATTTAGGATTATTTAATTTGTTTATGTTATCTTTATTTAACTTTGGTAAGTGGAATCTATCAAGAAAACTGTCCATTTCGTTTAGATTTTCAAATTTTGTGGTATATAAGCTTTTGAAGTAAAAACCTAATGATTCTTTGGATTTCTTCAATATTTGTTATTATGTCTCCCTTTTATTTCTGATTTTGTTTATTTGAGTTCTCTCTCTCTCTCTCTCTCTCTCTCTCTCTCTCTCTCTCTCTCTCTCTCTCTCTCTTTCTCTTTCTCTCTCCCTTTCTGCCTTTTTGTTAGTTTGGCTAAGAGTTTGTCTATCATGTTGATTTTCTCAAAGAATCAGCTCTTGGTTTCATTGATTATTTGAATTATTGTCTTTTTTTTTTCTAACTCATTTCTTTCAGCCCTGAGTTTGATTGTTTCCAGTCACCTACTCCTCTTGAATATGTCTGCTTCTTTTTTCCCCTAGGGCTTTCAGATGTGCCATTAATTTGTTTTAATAAGATGTTTCCATTCTCTTTATGAAGGCACTTAGTGCTATGAACTTTTCTCTTAGCACTGTTTTCATTGTGTCCCATAATGTGTCCAAAATTTGAGTATGTTGTACCTTTATTTTCATTGGATTTTAGGAAGTCCATAATTTCTTTTTTTCATTTCTTTTCTGACCCAGTCATTATTGAGTAGAGTTATTCAGTTTCCATGTGTGAGTAGGCTTTTTGTTATTTCTGTTTTGTTGAGGCCCAGCTTTAGTCCTTGGGTCTGATAGGATACAAGATATTATTTCAATCCTCTTGTGTATCTTGAGGCTTACTTTGTGACCTGCTATATGGTCAGTTTTGGAGAAGGTTCCATGAGGTGCTGAGAAGACAGTATAATCTTTTGTGTTTGAGTGAAAAGTTCTGTAGGTATCTGTTAGGTCCATTTGATTCAGGACACCTGTTAGTGTCATTATTTCTTGGTTTAGCTTCTTTTTCATTGACTTATCCTTTGATGAGAGAGGAGTGTTGAAGTCTTCCACTATTAATATGTGGTAAATCAATGTATAGTTTAAGCTTTATTAATGTTTCTTTTATAAATGTGGGTGCCCTTGTATTTGGGGCATAGATGTTCATAATTGTGACATCCTCTTGTGTATTTTACCTTTGATGAGAATGAAGTGTCCTTCATTATCTCTTTTGATTAATTTTGGTTGGACATCTATTATACTGGTTATTAGAATGGCTACTCCAGCTTGCTTATTGTGTCCATTTGCTTCAGATACCTTCTTCCAGCCATTTACTCTCAGGCAATGTTTATCATTATAGCTCAGGTGTGTTTCTTGTATGCAGAAAAATGTTGGGTCCTGTTTACACACCCATTCTGTTATTGTCTCTTTATTGGAGAGTTGAGACCCTTGATGTTGAGAGAGGATAATGACCAGTGACTGTTAGATCCTTTTATTTTGTTGTTGGTTGTAGTAGCGTGTTTGTGTGCTTGTCTAATTTTTGTTTTGCAATGATGAAGTTATCCATTTCCTATGTTTTTCTGGGTGTAGTTAGCCTCCTTGGGTTGGAGTTTTCCTTCTCATATCTTCTGTAGGACTGGATTTGTGGGTAGGTACTGTTTATATTTCTTTTTGTTGTGGACTATCTTGTTTTCTCCATCTATGGTTATTGAAAGTTTTGCTGGCTATAGTACTCTGGACCGGCATCTGTGGTCTCCTAGAGTTTGTAAGACATCTGTCTTGGCCCTTCTGGATTTTATGGTCTCTGCTAAAAAGTCAGGTATGATTGTGATAGGTTTGTCATTGTATGTTACTTGGCCTTTTTCCCTTGCCATTTTTAATATTTTTCTTTGTTCTGTACATTTAGTGTTTTAATTACTATGTGGCAGGAGGATTCTCTTTCCTGGTCTACTCTATTTGGTGTTCTGTAGGGCTTTTCTATGTTTATAGATATCTCTTTCTTTAAGTTGGGGAAATTTTCTTCTATGATTTTGTTGGCCTTCTCTTTCCTCAATTCCAATTATCCTTAGGTTTGTCTTTTCATGGTGTCCTTGATTTCTCAGATGTTTTGTGTCAGGATTTTTTTTAATTTAATATTTTCTTTGACAGCTGCATTGATTTCTTTAACTGTATCTTCTACAGCTGAGGTTGTCTCCTCCATCTCTTGTATTCTGTTGTTAATGCTTACCTCTGTGGTTCCCGTTCTCTGCTCTAAGTTTTCCGTTTCAAGATTTTTTTTGTTTGTTTGTCTTTCCTTTGTTGATTTCCATTTTCAGGTCTTGAACTGTTTTATTCATTTCATTCACTTTTTTGTTGTATTTTCCTATATTTCTTCTCATTTCCCCCTCTTTAAATTCTCAGACAACTTCATAAGCATAGCTTTATGGTCATCTTCCTGTGTTTCAGGTGCATTAAAATATCCAGTGTTTTGGTGGATCCATGTTGCTCTGTTTTTTGTTGATTGTGTTCTTATTCTGGACTTGAGCCATTTGGTTTTCTGTGGTGTTGGCTGTTAGTTCCCAGAACCTGCTGGGTTTCTCAGACCTTTGTGATCCAGTGAGGTCCTGCTGGTCTCTCCATTGCAGTTCCTCAAGAGTCAAGAGGAATCAAAAGTCTGATTACAGGAGTGTAGCACCCCTGGAACCTGGGGTCCAGCAGTCGAGTGGGAGGAAAGCAGAAGGGGCCACAAGCTTTGAACTGTGCTGGATTCCTGGACCTGGGATATAGCTTCTGCAGACTTCTACCTGTGGCTCCCCAGGTCCTGCAATATCCCTTTCCTGTCCAGGAAATACCTTAACTGAAGGCTGGATCTTCAAGTCTCTGGAGTCCAAAATTGTCTTCTGGATGGCAGAAGAAATCTGGAGGAAGATGAAAGGGCTCTGATGTTTTAGATCCAGCTATGCTGCGTGTTACTGGCCAAGTAGATGCTGAGCTCCAAGGGCCACTCAGATTCATCTGAGTTCTGCCATCTCGGGACCAGCATCCTGTATGATCCTATTTTCTAAACTGTCTCCTCTGGGGAACCAGTAGAGTTGTGGTTTGGAGTTTGGGATGCTGTCCCCCAGATTCTGGTACTGCCCATGGGGAAACAGAAAGAATCCAAGATCTGATTGCTAGAACAGAGAGTCTCTAGGACTGGAGATCTGCATTTGAATAGGCAGAAAGTGCAGGGGGTTGCTGTTCCTTGACCTGTGAGACAGCCGATGGGGGCCTGGAGCTGTGTGTCACCACCTCCCAGGTTGCCCCCTCCCATCCAGGAAATACCAACTTTGGTGTTTCGGAGTCAACAGTCAGGTTACTCACTAGATTTGCAGTCTCTGCCCTTCTCTTAGCCGGATATGGTAGGCACTTACTGCCTCCATCTTCTGGTTCAACCCCTGTCGCTGAGTCGTGTTTTAAGGACAGTTTCCATCTCAAGTAGCAGAGAAGCTGGGTATACCCCATCTATCCAGGATGCCACCCTTGGAGCCCCTGCCCACGGTTGAAATGATAGCTGCCTAGTTTTCTGCTCTTTTAGTGGGGGCTCTTTTAGTGGATCTTTCCTATCCATCATGATTTGTAGCTGTCTTGATGGTAAATCTCAACAGAGCATTCTCAAAGCACTCAGCTAACATTTAAAAGTTGGAAGATCTCATACAAATCCTTGATTTCTGATCTCTAGAGACACCACTGGCTTCCTAATCTGAGCCCACTGCATTTCTAAGGGGCTGCGCACTGCCCTGTGAATCCTCTCATTTGATACATTGTGTACACAAAAAGAGGCTTCCATTCTGCTCAGCTATCTGCCTGAGACTTCCAGGAGTTAAAGTACAGCCCTGAGTCAGAATGATATTGCTGAATTGTTCACTCTTCTTGTGTTCTGTAGCTAAATCCTTTTGATACCAATAGGCAATCAAATTAAATTCATACAGCCAAACCGCTCTGAGTATTTATATATAGGCCACTTTCTGTTTCAATTATCTTTAAATGTTAACCTTCCAAATTTATTTTCCGTACTATTCTTGATTACGAAGATTCACTTTAACCTTTAAGTTGCAGCAATTTATATTTTTGACTTGAGTCCTCAATGGCAAGAACAATTTTAAAAATTAATAGCCATCACATTAAACACTGGAAGCCATCACATTAAGCACTGGAAGTGCCTCCTTAGTCAGGGCTCACTGGAATCCATTTCCCTTCTTCTTTACTGTAACTTCGGTTAGTTGGTGATGGGTCGGATGCTCATCACTATCTTGGTATATGTGCTACAATGTATAATACATTTAATTCTGTTTGAATGTTCAGCCATGAGCTGTTGTTCAGAATGAATCATCCACTGGAGATAGAACAAAGCAATGCAATAAGTTACCATGCCAAATCTTTTAGCAATCTTCACAACTCAGACACCTAGTGTTTCTCATTTAAGTGGATAAATTCACCCTCCAGCCTCAGTGGGAGAGGATGTACTTGGTCCTGTGACTTGATGTGCCAGGGTGGGTTGGTACTCATGGAGGGCCTCTCCTTATCTGAGGAGAAGCAGAAGGGGGGATGGAAGAGCCGCAATGTGAGGGTGTTACTGAGAAGAGAGGAGGGGGGGCTGCAGTCAGGCTGAGAAGTGACTAAATTAATAAATTAATGAAAAATGTCACCCTCTAAAACTTGCACCTTCTTGAACTAAATTCTAGTGCCATCTGCTATAAACTTTAATACAAGCTAGAAGTCTAATTCTACCCAAAACTGCTCAAAGACCATTTTGCCTTATTTTTCTCAAACATCATGTTTCCCATTAAGCCAATATTTGGAAATTTGGGTTTAAAAAAAAACAGCATTTAGTTTTTCACTATCACTGAATGAGAAGGCAATAAAAGACAGGCATATTCAGATACAAGATTATCTAAGATACATCAATTAGTTTCTTAAAATTGTTATAAATAGCCTTCACTGTATTATTTATGGTATTTATTTAAGGGTTTGTAACTGTTTCATCTCACTCACAAGAATGTCAGTCTTTAAATGTCCATTTTTCTTTCTTTACTCCTGTCAGGCTAATACCAGTGCTGCATTTATTTCAGGAAAGCTTATCCTCTCCTGACCTCAGATACTGAGGAAGCACCACTGGCCAAAGGAGGTTTAGAAACAGACAACTCAGCTTTAAGGCTAGCCCACTCTTAAAGCATGCACACAAGCAGCACGCTCTGGGGAGCGAAGTGTGGGCCTTGGGGGCTTTATTGCAGGCACACAGATTCTGGTTCTGTTGCTTCTTGGCTACAGACCCTTAGGCCAAGTCCGTTCATTTCTTAGCACTTCAACTTTCTTGTCAGTTAAACAGAGTCAGTGGTGAAACTCACTCAGTAGCAACTCAAGCTCACAGTAAATGCTTACTTAATATTAGGTTCAAAAAAGACTGCTATTTTGTTCTTTTCCCTAAACATGAACCCATTAACTTCTACTATTGTAAATCAATGACTAAACTGGTTTATCTTAGCTAACAAATATTTATTAAGTTACTAAATGCATGTGAACCAAAAATGAATGACATTACCATTCTCAAGGATAGTATAATACTGTACAATAACTCATAGACCAGTCCACACAGCACTGGTATGAAAGGAAAATACCAGACGTGGCTAGTCAAACTGAAGATAACAGACATGGCTAATCAAACTGGAAATGGTTGCAAATAATTTAATTTCCTGTGGTAACAAGATATGATTGATTAAAAAATTCAGGAGCTGAGTCACAAAGCATTCACAATATTCAATACACAAATAAAAGATGTCTCTAAAGATAGAACATGGACAAAAGTAATATCCATCATGTAGGGATGGGGACCTTGAGGTGTCAGGTGACACCTAAGCAAGGATGTCTAGTGTTCCCCAGAGAGGAGAACTTGTAAAGTGACAGCTGCGGTAGGAGAAGCAGACAGCCCCTTCCAGAGCCACAGCCACAGCCGGGGTGCACTGCCCCCAGTGGCTGGTGGGTGCAACTGCAGAGGAGTGGACCCTTAATTTAGGAGACAGGGTGCTTCTGGGGACATTTGCACCACATGTTTGTAAGTTTTTAAGTTAATGAGGAAAAAGAGTAAAGAGACAAAGGCCATATACATGGCAGCTACACTAATGAAGAATCAGGGGGCCAGGGCGGGGGGGTGGGGCAGGGAATCAGGCACTCAGAAGCACAACCAAGGACTGGCACTGTTTGGTTGATAGAGTGCTTGCCTCTTAACCCTGGGCTCAGTCCCCATAACTGCATGAACTGAGCCCGCTAGTGCACATCTATAGTCCAGCTGTCAGTATGTGGAAGAATACCAGAAGTTCAGACTCAGAAGCACATACGTAACAAGTTTAAGGTCATCTGAGCTGTATGAAACCTTGTCTCAACGAGAAAGAAAAGGGGGGATGGGAGAACCAACTGTGGATATGTTATTGGGCAACTCTGCATCTGACCTGTCAAATCTTTGGTCCACATACCACATACATGCCAGTAAGATACTCTGTCCTCTGTGTTCAGACTGGCATAGCAAAGGGCAGTTTTTAAAAGACCTGAGCTGTAGATGACTAGGAGCCTACAGAAGGAAAAAGTGCCTGCTTGTGGATGCAGAGCAAGTTGCCTGTGGGCGTAGTCTTCTGTCTGAGTAAGAATAGAGGGGGTCGCAGACCACAACGACCACGAGTGGAAACCTAGTCAGAGCCGTATATTGGAGTAGACCACACAGAAATTAGTCCTGTACCTCAGCTCTCACAAGGGACCGCACAGAAACGAGCCCAGGTGTGTTGTGTATTACCTCTGCAAGAGTCTGGACAAGCACAGACCCTGAACCCTTGCTCACACAGGGAGTAAAAACATCTCCAAATTGAAAAACAGCCTTGCCCAGAATTCAGATTCTTCCACACTTTTTTAGAAGACGTACAGCCAGTGCACCTCAGACAGAAAGGAAAACTTGCTACCAAACTAGTTTTATTAAAACCAGTATTACTACACAAACATCAGATAAGGATTCAACAAGTGTTATTATAGGCCAGTCTTCTGGTATATGCACAGTTGCAGAACTTCTCAATAAAATGTGTGCAGGCTGAACTCCGACTAATTATCAACAAGATCATTCACTGTGACTGGGCTTCCTTCCAGGGAGGAGAGAATGGTAGAAGGCAGGCATCTTGTTAGGGTTCCCACAGCCAAAAGCGGCTTGGGAAGGAAAAGGTTTATTTCATCTTATAACGTGTAGTCTATTATTCAGAGAAGTCAGAGAGAAACTCAAGGCGGGAACTGAAGCAGAGGCCATGGCAGAGTGCTGCCTATTGGCTTACTCCCCGTGGCTTCCTCAGCTTGCTTTCTGACAGCATCCAGGGCCACCTACCCAGGAGTGGCACCTCCCAGAGTGAACTGGGGACTCCCATGTTAACTGTCAATTGAAAAAAATGCACCACGGGGCAGACTGATAGGGGAATTTTCTCAATTGAGTTTCCCTCTCCCAGAATGACTCTAGCTTGTGTCACCTCAACATAAAACTAGGCGGCACACCGTATCAGCCAATCAGTAGACACGGGGAAAACCCTTTGACAAAGTGCAGTGCTGCCACAGGATGAAAATCCTGAAGGAAGGTGGACTAAGGAGCAGGCAGCAATATAGCAAAGGATAAATATGACAGACGTGTGGCCAACAGTAGTAGGAGCAAAAGACACCCTTCAGGATCTGCCTCAAAACACAATGAGACCAGGCTGCCCTCTTTCCCCACTCCTGTTCCATATGTGCATGCTTGAAGGATTCAAGTGAGAAGGAAAGGGGAGAGATATCAAAAAGAAGTCAAGGCATCTGTTGGCATAATCCTATTTGTAAGATACACTAAAGAGTTCATCAGAAAACTTAAAATTGATTAACCCATTCAACAAAGTAACAGAGCATGACCACCCCAAACTCAGGAGTTTCCTGTATGCCAGCAGCAAACGTGACAAGAAAGGAATCAAGAAAGAGATCCTATTCACAATCGTTTCTTAAAATATACCTCAGACTAAGCCTAACCTAAAGAGAAAGCTTTCTCTACAGTGGAAATTATAAAACGGTGCAGAAATCAAAGAAGATGCTAGAATGTGGGTGAAAAAAAAATCCCGTGCTCTTTTATTCAACAGAATCAGCACAGTGAAAATGCTGTGTCACTGAAGGCATTCTGCTTGATTCAGTAGATTCCGTGTCTACTCCAGTGACACTGCCACAGAAAATAAAACCCACATGGAAGCAGGAAAGGTTCAGAATGTCCAAAGCAGGCATGAGTAAAAAGAACAGTGCTGATGGTGTCACGATGCCTGACTTACGGTCACACTATAGAGCTGTATGTAGTAACAACAGCATGGCACTGATAGAAAAAAACAAACCAGTGAGTCCTCAGGGCCTGAATAAAACCTACATAGCCACAGACATCTGCTTTTCAAGAAAGACGCTAAAAACCTGCACAAAGAAGGATGGCTAATTAGCAGATGGTGGTAGAAAAACCGGATAACCATATGTGAAAGAGTGAAACTAGACCCATATTGCTCATTCTATATAAAAAAAAGCTATTTAGAATGGATCAAAGACCCTCGTAACAGATATAAGTCCCTGAACCTGCCATGGGAAGGGACTTCAGTACATAGGCAGAAGCAAGGACTTTCCGAAAAGAACCCCAGTAGCTAAGATAATGAAAACAGGCAGATGGGGTTTGATGAAGTTAAAAGGCTCTGCACCACAGAGGAAACATTTATGTAGTGTCAGCGCGCAGAGTGGGAGAAAACCTTTGCTATCTATACATCTTGTTCCAAGTGTGGATCAAGAGTTTGGAGAACACCCACTGACGGTGCCAGGTTAAGTCCTAGGACTAAGAGTTGTCCCAGAGACACAGAGTAATAGAAATAAAAAGTTTATTAAGAAAGAGAGGCACTCCCAAGACACAGTGCGATCTGGCAAAGGACTTACCATGACCCTTTATAGGCCATGTACAGTGCACCATCTTTCTCTCATTGTCTGTGTGTCGTTGGCTTTTCCAACTATTCTATGGGGCCTAGCTGGGGCAAGGTTTGTAGCCCTCTACCAACTGTTTTCTTTCATGTGAGTTTCTGTTCCCTCCAGTCCCTCTCCTGACAGCCTGATAGAGGATTGATACCTGAAACCTGTTTTAAAAAAAACAAAAACAAAACCTCAGGCCCTCCTCACGCTGGCATAGCAAGTGCTTTTTATCTGCACAGCCATCTCCCCTTCGCAGTGGTTCATCGTCACCATTAATGTGTGAGAGATACCTGGGAGATGAGTAAACTATGTCTGAGTGTTTATTTGAGCTTGGGGACTCTGGCCTAATTGCAGGTTTCACGTATTAGGAGGTGGTGGACTCACTCGTGGAGTGCATGTGGGGTGGGCGGAGCACTGATGGAAGTGGGTCTCAGCACACAGCACTGAAGGGTCAGGTCTTGCCCTGTCCCGCTCTTGTCTCCTCTCTGCTCTCTGGCTGCCATCAGGCAGACAACTAGACAACTTGCCTCTACTTTGCCCTCCCCATAGTGTTTTTTTTTTTTTTGTAATGGACCCAGCAAATTTGAAACTTCCTAAGAAATGAACCAAAATAATTCTTTTCTCAAGTATTTATCACAGGGAAAAATATTGCTGACATTATATCAGAACTACAGATGTGTACACACTTAAATGAGAGAGTTTGAAATGTATTAAAAAAAAAAAACCTAAAAGGACCAAATAGAGAAAGACAAATACTGTGTAGTGAAATTATAAGACTCTTCTTTTTAAAACTGACAGGAAGGCAATGCCGGGAGTCGCTGTCAGTTAGCCTGAACTATTTGGCATTTGTTGGAAGTTTATGTAATGACTACAGAATATACATTGTTTTCAAATGTACATTGAACATTCACCAAGAATTTTTATGTGAATCTCAAAAATATCCTGAAGATAACACATTCTTTCTGCTGTCAAATTTCTTTCCATTGCTATGTATCAGCTCACAATTACGAACATGTGAGGTCATCGTTCTTTCCTGTTGCATTAAAGTTGTACACAAAAATAGAATAATTAAAGATGAAGAAAATGTCAAAAAGCATAAGGACTTTAATAATGGGTGATACCCCAAGAATAATGAAGATGTAGTTTATAAAGAGCCATACAACCCACTTGTTAGGAGGGTTTATCCTCTTTCCCAAAACGTTGTAACACATTCATAGCATTTATATGACTATCAATTGTTTGTTGGAGCTTATGAAAAATTTTATGGGAATATACTTGTATTTTCTCTAGTCAAGGTGTATTTGTGAATGGTTTCTCTGGGTTTTTCAGGATCTACTTTCTTGGTGGTGAATCCATGGAATAAAGATATCAATTCTCAGACATTTGATTAAGGGTTGGAAATATAAAAGTTCCTGTGGTGTGTGTTTATGAAGACGTGAATGCATTTGCATATCTTCAAATCTTCATATGTACACACCTACCATGATCTACTGAAGATTTTCTAATCATAGTCAGGTCGAGTGGATAAAAGCATCGTGGCTGCCATGGATAAGCAGCGGTTTCCTTGGCCTCTGAAGGAGGTGGGCTCTGATTCCCTAGCAGAGCTGCTAGGACAGCCCAGAGCACAGTCAGATAATCAGGGAATAAGGAAAGGGCCCTAGGGTGAAATAATGTGCATGTTCACCTGTCTTCTGTACCTGGTCACTTCTTTGTTAAAGCCAAACTTGGTCAGCATGGTCAAGCTTTTCCAAGAAGTAGAAGACTTAAGAATCACTCTTTTAAAAGATAGATAATAAAAGCACCAATTAACTCAAAATGTAAAGGAGGGAAGTTGTATGGCGGGAGAAAAAGTTGTCACTTTCTCATTGCGTACAATATTTACATTCCCATTAATAAAATCCCAGAATATTAAATGCTAGGGGAAAAGAGAGTAAACAAAAGATGATAATCCAGGAACGATGAAGTTTAGGAAGCAGGATGTGTAAGGGAACTAAAGGTCGTTTAAGAATCAGGTGCAAGAGGTGAATTAGTATCTGACACTGGCAAAACAGTAAACTACAGAGACCAGGAACAGTTACCTGACTGGCTTAACAGGATGAGCAAGTGAAACCTTGCCAGTATTGGGCTTTTTTTTTGCATGTATGACTTATGATTGAAACAATTTTAAGTAATTTTGTCTAAACCCATACATCCTAAGGCCCCTCTGTGGTGACTGTGTTAAGCAGAAGCCACATGGCTGCCTCTCTTCCTAGGACAGAAGACTATCTTATGTGTGTTTATGTCCCTGGAGGGGAGGCAAGGAAGCTCATCTGTACTCAGTGTGTAGGGGAAGAATAAATGGCATTTCTGGTAGCTTGAACTAGTTAGCTAGAACTGGGGCATGTTAAGTCTTTTAGGAAAACAATTACATTTATAGAACAATAGTGATTGTATAATATTCTAATGGATAAAAGAAACACACACCTCCATTCCCTATGATCTGGCTCTCACCTGGCCATCAATTGTTCCTTATATTCTAATAATTCCCATGTCAGCCTTCTCACTTCATACTTACTTGACTGACAGACAATAGACTATTCTTTCTTATTATTTTTTATCTTTATTTTTACATATACATTTATATTATTACACATATATACAATAAACTACCTACAGCAAGAAGAACCACAAAACATTCAGAATTCTGTCTGTGGTAGAAGGGAGGACAGTGGTTTTCTTGACACATTAGAACCCATCTCCGTAAGGAGGTTCTCTGATTTTTATCATCTTCTTTGAGGTAGGCTGGGTGTTTCCAGGAGTTAACCTGCATTAACCTGCAAAGAATCTTTAAAGTAATGAAAACATCTTTAAATTCCATATTCTGTAGGTCTCTGAGGTTTTTGAAGACCTTATCTATTTTTCCTTATCTATCTATAGAATCATCTCTATCTGTTGCACCTAACAATTAACTTGTATTACTTAATTATCCTACACAGCCTGCAATAGCACTTTCAAAGTATTGGATGTAAACCTTGTATTATAGTTGAGTTGTATGGGTACAATACCACATATTAGAGTAGAAATATATATAATGTGTGTGAAGAATAATCTTACATTTGAATTCTATACCATTATATCAAAATTAAACTTATTTTGCATCAATATATAAAATTCTATACCAGCGAATTAAAAATAACCTTGTGAGCAACAAGGCATTAAGTTGAGGAGTAGATTCACTAGTCTACTTTTTGTCCTGTCATCCCTATATCTTTCTATATTCCCTGTTCTTTCTTCCTTTCTTTTTTATTCTTTATGTGTCTCAGTGATCTTTATGCTAACTCAGACACAACTCAGCCCCAAAGACCTCTGTCACTTAGAACAGTCCTACATCAAGATCCACCCAAGCTTAATTTCCCAATGCTCTGCATTTGCATATTATTATGTGTAGAACTAAAGAAACATTTCTTCTTGTTGAGACTCTTAGAGTCTCCTTCCTGATTCTTGAGAACTTGGCCTCATGGGCTTTAACCGCTACCCCCCCCCCCAAAAATAAAGCTTCCCCCATGTCACAATCCATTTGATTGTCATTATCCAGCTATGCTAAACCCACTTTCTCCATAGCTAACTCCAGGCTGTTCTCCCCAAGACACCATAGTGTTCGCACAGCCTAGGAATGTAACGTTTCCTGTTGAGACGTCTACAACAAATAATCATTTTGGTTTAATCAGTAACTCAGGACAATCTCTTACTGATCTGTTACCAAGACAACCTTGGACTCACCTCCATAGTAAAATTAACATCCTCCCTAGAAAAGGTCTTATTTATAAACTGCTTCCAAAAATAATTCAAGACCCTAATATTTAAAAGAGGCACATGGAATTTTAATATTGCTTTTGTTTCAATTTCAAAAATTATTTTTCTGCTTTTATTGTACATTCTTAAATATGTCTTAATTTTTCACTAATGGTTATTTTTCGTCTTCCTTTATTCAGTTAGGCCATAGAATTCATTTGATGAAGTGCTAAGGGATCTAATTGTTTAATAGGCTGGAATTAGTACCTGCAAGAGTACTTCAAAATTGGCACACACCCAGCATAATTACAAATCCTCTAGAAGAATCTATTTTTTGTATAACAGGTTAAGTGGTTGTAAGTAGATAGTACTGGGTACCATTTAACCAAGCTTCTGATTTAATCCCTACCTTTTAAAAACCAAAACTAAAGTATCTAATTGTAATCAAATTAATCCCCTTGGGAAAAAAAAACAATGGGCTACTTCTCTCTAATGTTCAAGCTTCAAGTGATGTAAAGCACCTGCCTTTAGCATCCCCCTAGCATGGTGCCCACGGACAAGAGAGCTGTTGTTCCGGGGATGGGTCACTCACGATGGCAGTGCGATAGTCAGGTAACCACTGTGTAGTTCAGATGGTGGGCGTTTGTGGAAGAGAATCAAGGCCACTTTAAAGAAAACTTAAGTCAGAACTGAAAGAGCTCGCTGGAGCCTGGGGAGGGGTGGATGAGATGGTCCGTGTGGTGTGAGTCTCCGCATCTGTGCCGTGGAGGGTCCTAACTTGCGTCTGCTTCTCTTGATCTCAGTGGTGCAATCTGTGCATTGACCTGGTCGCCTTCACCAGTGAGATATTCAAGGGAGCAGTCTTCCAGTCATTGGATGGCGTTATCGTCTCTGCTAACTGTAAGCTACGGAAGATCTTCACTTTAAAGTCAAAGCCTCAAGAAACAGCTGATAGAGATGGTACGCTCTCTTTTCACGTTTCGGGGGTGGGGGGGGGCTCCTTTAAGAGAAATGTAAAGCGAGAGATAACTTAAACATCAGTTTAGAATGGAAATTAAGTTATAGACAAGAAAGTTTGTTTTAACTGAGAACAGTCTGAGTACTGGATAGACTACTTCGAATCGCCTCCTGCAGTACACACGGTTGCCTTTCCTCACCCCTTGCCAGCACCTCTGTTGTGTCCCCTGTGATGGCCGCTCTGGACTGGTGAGGTCGAGGCTCTGTAGTGGGGATGTTGAACATGTTTTATGTTTGCTACCCTTTCATACTTGCTCGTTTGAGAGCCGCGGTTTCCTCAGCTTACTTAGTATCTGAGTTGTTAGGACTCTGGGCAGGTTGTTCTTTGATATTCTAGATGGCCGTCCTCTGTTCTGTGGGCTGTGTCTTCACTCAGCTCATTGCTTGCTTTGTAAGACAGAAGTTTCACATTTCATGAATCCCTGTCTCCCTCCTCTTGCTATTGCTTCCTGGACTATTGGAGTCCATTCTGGTACTGCACTGCTTCAGGTGTGGATAATCCTGTTTTCTCTGTAACATTTTTTTTTAAGAGACTCTCTTTTCTCTATTTTGTAGTTTGGGCATCTTTGTCCAAAATCAGTCACTGTGATGTTACTAGCACTGTTCCCTTTGCTCAGAACTGCTTTGGTATGCAGTGTGTATTGTGTGGCCATGTGAGCTTCGCAAATGTTTTTTCTAATTCTGTGACAACTGTTACATTAGGGTTGTGTAGTCCAAGGTGGCCGTCTCACAGTGGAGGAATTGCTCAGTCACATGTGATAAGTGTCTCAGAAGTCCCAATCTGCAAAAGACCACCTGGAGAGTTCCTCAGGCCCACTGGTCCTCAGTCAGTGACAGATGCCTGGAAATGCTGGTTCTAGCAGCAGCAGCAGCAAGGAAGAGGGCCAAGAGAGCACAGGGAATCATCTTTCTTTCCGCATATCCCTCCTTTTGTTGGTGCTGCTACCTGAAGCTACATCACAAACGTCATTGCTTGCTTGCTTTTTTCTTTCTTTTTGCTTTTGTTTTTGCTTTTTTGTTTGTTTTTTGAGACAGAGTTTCTCTGTATAGGGAACTCACTCTGCAGACCAGGCTGGGTCTCAAAGTCAGAGATCTTCCTGCCTCTGCTTCCTAGGGCAGCTTCATTGAATTTTATAAATGTTACTCTTTGAGAATTCCGCATGTAGATACGGTGTTATTTGAATTTTGGCAGGCATGGCAGGGATCTACGGCTCTCTTGCAGTGATGTAACATTTTTTAGGCTATTCATTGCTCTGATCACGAGCCTGGGGAGAGCTTTCTACCTCTGCTGTTTTACGTTTTTCATCAGAGAGATCTTTGACTTTCTTATTTAAGCTTTTTCCTAAGATAATATTTGAAGATAATATGAATCAGGTTGTTTTCCTGATTCTTCTTATCATATTTCTTTTTTGCACATATAGATAAACTTATTTTTGTATGTTGATTTTTATATTCACATACTTTTCTGAAGGTGTTTATCAGTTTTAGAAATTTTATGTTAACATCTTCAGACTCTCATATGTATCAGATCATATTTTCTTCAAATAGAGATATTGGCTTCGTGCTTTCTTATTTGTATCTTTTATTTACTTATTGAGTCTTACTGAAATGCTTGAAGGTTTTCACTATGTAGTACAGCATTAGATATACTTCTGTCACATTTTGCCTTTTAGTGACTGGTTCCTTTTTATTTCAGGTTTTTATTGGTTTTATCATGTTTATTATGCTAAACTTTGTCAGAGGCATCTATTGATCATCATGTGATTTCTGTCCAGAGTATTATGTATGTACAACAGTTTCTGTGTGTGCATTGGTTTATCTTGCATTCCTGGAACAAAACCTGCTTGGTTGTGGAGAATAACCGCTTTTTTCCCCAGGAGGGTGGGCCAGGCCTATTTTTTATTCCATTTGGACGCTTAAGTTTTTTAAAGGTGGGTTTCATAATCAGAAAATAAAATTGTATGTCCTTTAAAGACAACTTTATGTTAAAGTACTTAGTAATAAATGTTTTTTGAGAAACTATTCAATTCCCCTCCCTTTCCTTCCACCAAACTTTTCATATACCTCTCCTTGCTCTTTTACCAAACTCTTGACTTCTATTTTCTTTAATTATTATTATATACATATATGTATGTTTGTGTATTTTTGTATGTATATGTATGCATATACATATATTTATGTATACATAGATATAAAATATTTTCCTAAATACATACATTAACCTATTCAGCCAATGGAATCTTACTTGTGCTCATGTTTTAAGGACTGACCGTGTGGTAGTGGATGACTGGTCTGTGTGCTCCTCCCTAGGGAAGACTCATTTTCTGCACTCAGCATTGCTTGGTTGCCTTTAGCTCTTTGCATAGAATTCAGGCTGTGAAGGCTTTTGTCTGTGCACCTTAGCATGTCTATTGTTGTTTTTGTTCAGCTCAGTTTTAGGTAGTTATTGTTGCTAATAATTTATGAGTGTGTTTTCTAACATTATTAGGTGACATAATGTCACAGCAAACCCCCTGTTCCTCTGGCTCTTGTAATCTTCCTGCTCCCAGTTCGGAAATAATCCCTGAGCCTTAGGTGTGGGCATTGTTCTATATTTGGGACAGGGCTCCACAGCTCTGCATTTCAGTTGGTTGTGGTTTTCTGTAATGGTCCCCATCTGTTGAGAAGTGTCGTGGTATAGGACCATTGCTTGGTGGGGAGGGAAGAGCAATAGAAAGGAGGAATAATGGTACAAGTGATCTAATGGGAGAAATGAGAAAAAAGAGGAAAGGGACTCTAACCAGGGAGTAGGAAGGGAGACAAATACAAAATGAGGGCGAGAATAAAGTAACAGTAAGGATGTCTAAAAGGTATAGGAATCATATTACAATATCTACCTAAAAATAAAAGCCTATGCATTTTACCAAAAGCAATTTACAGATTCAATGCAATGCCTATCAATATATCTATACAATTTTTAAAAGACATTGAAAGGTCAGTTCTCAACTTCATATGGAAAAACAGAAAACCTAGAATGGCTAAAACAATCCTGTACAATAAAAGATCCTCCGGAGGAATCTCCATACCTGATCTCAAGCTGCACTGTAGAGCAACAGTAATTAAAACAGCGTGGTATGGCACAGCAATAGGCTGGTTGATAGATGGAATCGAATCGAAGACCCAGAAATGAATCCACACATACATGGTCACTTGATTTTTGACAAAGAAGCCAAATCTATTCCATGGAAAAATGATAACATCTTCAACAAATGGTGCTAGTCTAACTGGATGTCTACATGTAGAAAAATGCAATTGGACCCATATTTATCACCATGCACAAAACTCAAGTCCAGATGGATTAAAAACCTCAACATAAAACCAGAGATACTAAATTGGTTAGAAGAAAAAGTGGGGAAGAGCCTGGAATACATTGGCACAGGAGACAATTTCCTGAACAGAACACCAACAGCTCAGGCCTTAACACCAACAATCAATAAATGGGACCTTATGAGGCTGAGAAGCTTCTGTAAGGCAGGAGACACTGTCAACAGAACAAAGCGACAGCCCACAGACTTCACCAACCCTACATCTGACAAAGATCTAATATCCAAAATATATAAAGAAGTTAAGAAATTAAACACTGCCAAACCAAATAAGCCAATTAAGAAATGGGGCTCAGAACTAAACAGAGAATTTTCAACAGAGGATTATCGAATGGCTGAGAAACACTTAAAGAAATGTTCAAACATCTTTAGTCATCAGAGAAATGCAAATCAAAATGACTCTGAGCTTCCATCTTAAACCCATCAGAATGGCTAAGATCAAAAACTCAAGTGGCACCACAAGCTGGTGAGGATGTGGAGAAAGGGGAACACTCCTTCATTGCTGGTGGAAATGAAAACTTGTACAACTACTTTGGAAATCTATCTGGCGCTATCTCATAAAACTGAGAATAGGGCTTCCTCAAGACCCAGCTATTCCACTCCTTGGAATATACCTAGAAGATGCTCTACCACACAACAAGGACATATGCTCAACCGTGTTCATGGCAGCCTTATTCATAATAGCCAGAACCTGGAAACAACCTAAATGTCCCTCAGTCAAAGAATGGATAAAGAAACTGTAGTACATTTACACTATGGAATATTACTCAGCTATAAAAAAACAAGGAAATCCCAAAATTTGTGGACAAATGGATGGAACTAGAAATGATCATACTGAGTGAGTTAACCCAGAAGCAGAAAGACTCACATGGTATATACTCAGTTATAATTGGACACTAGCCCAAGAGGCAAGTCACATGATAGTCTTTACTTAACAGGAGATTAGGATAGTTGTGAGGACATCCTATTGGGACTCTAGGTGAGAGAAGTATGGGAAAATGGGGAAACAGAAGGATCCAGAGGGTCCTAGAAACCTATAAGAAGAACATCATGACAGACAGATCTGGGCCCAGGGGTTCTGCTCAAACTCTTGCACCAAGCAAGGACAATACTTGCAGTAAACATTGAATCCCTTCTCAGTTCTAGCCAATAGACAAGACATTCTCCACAGTTGAATGGAGAGCAGGGACTGACTCGGACGCAAACTCTGATGCCCTATATTCGACCACTTCCCCATGATGGGGAGTCCTGGTGGTACTCAGAGAAAGAATAAGCAGGCTACCAAGACGAGACTTGATAACCTATGACCATTTAGTAGGGGAAGACGTCCCCCTCGGTCACAGACCTAGGGCAAGGGAATAGGGTAAAAGCAGGAGGGAAGGAAGAACAGGAGGATACAAGGGATGGGATAACAATTGAGATGTAATCTGAATATATTAATTAAATTTAAAAAACTAAACAAAATAAATAAATAAATAAATAAATAAATAAAAGCCTATGATGACTGTAGTAAGTCTACGTATAAATACATAGCTTAAATGAAATACCCTCATCTGGACTGATGACGCTCCCTCAAGGCACCAAAGACCATCTAGCAAAAACACATACACCGGGCCTATTTGGGGTTGTTTGTCAGGTTTTCCAAGAAACTTCCCAAACGTTACAGTCTATTGCCTTCCGCTGCCCCTCCAAGGTAGATAGTAAGTTTCTATTGCTGAAGACATCATACACTTCAGCTACAGAACCCAGACTCCTCTGAGCTGGAACTAACCAGAAGGAATGCCTCCTCTCTGAATACTAGTTCTCATGGTTCTGGAAGGTACCATGAGGACTTCCAGCAGGGCTGTGAAACTCAACAATGGCCAGCACAGCAGGTGAACCCTAAGGGTTCATCAGTGGCAGCCATCCCTCCATGGCAATCAGCCACTCGCCTGCTGACTTCGTGACCCACTCAACAAGAGGGAAATCATGCCTGGTTCGGAAAATCTGGCCAGCTACCCAGGCTACTGAAGTCATAGACCAGCATAATCTCTAATAACATTCTAAATATTTGTCCGTATACCCACAGATAAGAGTATTATCTTTTAGTAAATATAATATTGTTTTTGAGAATTCCATACTTTTACACAATATATTTTGATCACATTCTTCCTCCTCACTGAGCTCCTGCTGTCTACCCTAACACCACATCTGTGTTCTGCTACATAGATACATGCACATCCATGTTCTTCACTGCTCTGTTCATAGTGTCTAAGAAATCAGGACTGATGAATGGATAGTATGTATGTGGTACATACATGCAATACAGTTTCATCCAACTATAAGTGATTTTTTTTATGTATAATTATGTTTGGTTTACAAACATTTTGAGAAATTCCACATCTGTGCTCATTACGGAGACTGGCCTACAATCTTATTTTTTATGTGTTTATCCATTTTTGTATCAGTAATACTGGCTTTATAAAATGAATTCAGTGCTGCACTTGGCATTTCTATTTTACAGAATGGTTTGATATGGATTAATGTTAGCTTTTCTTTAAAAGTATGGCAGAATTCACTAGGAAATCAGTGTGGGCATCGAGTTGTTAGTTTATGAGCTTTTTAGTACTTCAACCTCATTGTTCACTATAGGTCAAGTTAAATTTATATATTTATAATTGATAGATCATGTGTGTCTAGAAATTTTTTTCTAAGCTTTTCAGTTCAGCTTTTGAAACTACAAAGCATAAAAAAAATCAAATTTGAACACTATTGAATAATGACTGGTCGATGGGGAAAAATCAAGAAAATTAAAAAATCACAGAATTGACTATAAACAAAGACACAGCCCACCCGACCATGTGGGGCACAATGAAAGTGTTTCTCAGGGGAGTTTGTAAGTACAAAAACCTACCTTAACAATAAAAACCTCAAATGCATGTCTTAATGGTGAAAAAATAGAACTAAGCCAAAGTCAAAATCAGTATAAAGAAGTAATACAAATCGGAACAATACAGAGATCCATATGAAACAAAGGTTTTGCTCTACAAAATGTTGAACATACTGACAATGTACCCAAAGAGAAAGAATACAAATCAATACAATTAGACTGAGAAAAGAAAATTGTAGCAGACACCAGTGAAATTCAGAAGACTGTTAGGCATATGTTGAAGATCTAAATTCCAGGAAATTGGAAAGTCTCTGCTTTATTTTTAAAATTATCCACGCCTTTGGGGTAGTATGTGTGCATTTCAGTAGTTTAACTTGTTCTACTAAAGTAATTTTGCTCGTAATCATATTGATTTGTTCTGGATCAAATGACTTTACCATAGCTTAATATCACAAAAACTTGCCTACGTTTCATGTTTGCTTCTTTTTTGTTATGATAGTACTTTCCATCTGAGCTGGGGTTTAATTGCAAACAGAAATCTCTTGAGGGGGCTGAAGAAGTAGAGGAATTTTAAAAGGAAATTGGCCAATGTCTGGTTTTCTGGCACCCTCACGAGAAACAGATTTCTTCCTCCTGCTTCTCTCCAGTGAGTGACACATGTTGTGACAATTGTCTGATCTGTGGACCCCAGATTACCAGTGCATGGGAGCCTGGTGGATGCACATGTTTGTTTTTTGTGTTGCAAAGCAGGAGTCATTGCATAGGAAAGACACCATGCTACTAAGGATTTGCAAGTGACAGAGAGGTCCAGAGCTCCATAGTTTCCTAATTGTTTTCTTGCTCTGCAGGAGTTTTATGGAGTGATTTGACCACAATAATAATTTCCTATTGAATGTGTTAGAAATGGAAAGTTGAGTTTTTCCTTACATTGTCTGTGTAAGAGTAGAATATGTATGGAGGTATCTCCCTTGTTCATGGATCTGGAGAATTAACATAGTAAAATGGCCATCTTACCAAAAGCAATTTATAGATTCAATGCAATCCCTATCAAAATACCTACACAATCTTTTAAAGACATTGAAATATCAATTCTCAACTTCATGTGGAAAAACAAAAAACCCAGAATAGCAAAAACAATACTATATAATAAAAGATCATCTGGAGGAATTTCCATACCCAATCTCAAGCTGTACTATAGAGCCACAGTAATTAAAACAACATGGTACTGGCATAGCAATAGGCTGGTTGATCAATGGAATCTAATAGAAGACCCAGAAATGAATCCGCACACATATGGTCACTTGATTTTGACAAAGAAGCCAAATCTATTCATTGGAAAAATGATAACATCTTCAACAAATGGTGCTGGTCTAACTGGATGTCTGCATGTAGAAAAATGCAACTGGACCCATATTTGTCATCATGCACAAAACTCAAGCCCAGATGGATTAAAAACCTCAACATAAAACAAGAGACACTAACTTGGTTAGAAGAAAAAGTGGGGAAGAGCCTGGAACACATTGGCATAGGAGACAACTTCCTGAACAGAACACCAACAGCCTAGGCCTTAATGTCAACAATCAATAAGTGGGACCTCATGAGGCTGAGAAGCTTCTGTAAGGCAGGAGACACTATCAACAGAACAAAGTCACAGGCTACAGACTAAGAAAAGATCTTCATCAACCCTACATCTGACAAAGGTCTAATATCCAAATTATATAAAGAACTCAAGAAATTAAACACCACCAAACCAAATAACCCAATTGAGAAATGGGGCTCAGAACTAAACAGAGAATTTTCAACAGAGGATTATCAAATGGCTGAGAAACACTTAAAGAAATGCTCAACCTCCTTAATCATCAGGGAAATGTAAATCAAAACGACTCTGAGATTCCATCTTAAACCCATCAGAATGGCTAAGATCAAAAACTCAAGTAACAGCACATGCTGGCGAGGATGTGGAGAGAGAGGAACACTCCTTCATTGCTGATGGGAATACAAACTTGTACAACCACTTTGGAAATCTATCTGGCGCTATATCAAAAAACTGGGAATAAGACTTCAAGACCCAGCTATTCCACTCCTTGGAATACACCCAGAAGATATTCCAGCACCCAACAAGGACATATGCTCAACTGTGTTCATGGCAGCCTTATTCATAATAGCCAGAACCTGGAAACAGCCTAAGTGTCCCTCAGTAGTAGAATGGATAAAGAGACTATGGTACATTTACACTATGGAATACTACTCAGCTAGTAAAAACAAGGAATTCCCAAAGTTTGTGGACAAATGGATGGAACTAGAAATGATCATACTGAGTGAGTTAACCCAGAAGCAGAAGGAGTCAAATGGTATATACTCAATTATATCTGGACACTAGCCCAAGGGTCGTGTCCCATGAAAGTCTTCACTTACCAGAAAAGTGGGTCTGAGGGGGGGACTTCCTATTGGGACTCTAGGTGAGAGAAGCAAGGGATAATGGGGAAATAGAAGTACCCAGAGGGTCCTAGAAACCTACAAGAAGAACACTATGATGGGCAGATCTGGGCCCAAGGGTCCTGCTCAAACTATGGCGCCAGACAAGGACAATATGTGCAGTAAACTTCAAACCCCTACCCAGATCTAGCCAATGGACAGGACATTCTCCACAGTTGAGTGGAGAGTGCGGACTGACGTTCACACAAGTCTGGTGCCCCATATTTGACCACGTCCCCTGGATGAGGAGGCCTGGTGGCACTCAGAGGAAGGATAGCAGGCTACCAAGAAGAGATTTGATACCCTATGAGCATATACAGGGGGAGGAGTTCCCCCTAAGTCACAGTCATAGGAGAGGGGAGTAAGGGGGAAATGGAAGGGAGGGAGGAATGGGAGGATACAAGGGATGGGATAACCATTGAGATGTAATATGAATAAATTAATAAAATATAATTTTTAAAAGGAGTAGAATATATTATTCTTAATTTAATTAATTGATCTTCAGATTACACAGTGGTCTAGTGCTTATATGCTAGAACACAACCAAAAATATTGAAAGGATACTAATGCTTTCCTTTTAGTTTCACCTGGTGCTATTTTATTAAAAATCAATTCTTTTAGAAGCTGGAAGCAGAGCTGCACATAAGATGTCAAAGGTGCTTTCTTAGAAGTTTGTCTGTGGATTTTAGACTTGTGCTCCATCTGGATGTGGGTCATTTACAGAGCACTGTGCCTATACATTTCATTTGATAATAAAACATAGCCGTGCATATTGACAGCTCTCCAGAGAGGTCACAAGCAGCTGAGTACACCGGATACCTTATAGGCTACCATTGAACATACTGTATAAAGCAAGATGCTACAGTACAGAAAATACATGCACACTCTATTAGATCATGGGAAGTCAATCACAGCCTGGTTAATATAATGGTAAAAAAAAAAACTGAATAAAACACAAGTTAAATGTGTGTTTTAGCATCTGATCTTTCTTTAAGCTCCCACCAAAATTATGATCCAGAATATTTTTAAAAGGGTATAAATTCAGAGTTGACATGTGACAGGAGAGAAAACAGAGGCCAATGGAACTTGTATATTTTTTAAGCTGGAGAGGCGTCTTAAATGAACATATAAAGCCAAAGCCTTGAGCCTACACAGAAGTTGGCTGGCAACTTTAGGGGAGGTTATACATTCGTGACCCTCATAGGGTAAAGGATACAATAAAGATAGTGAGAGTGGTCACAGTTGATTCCGGGGGCTGTTGCCGTATGTTCCATCTCTGCCTGCATGTAAGCACATGGAAGATGCGTTCTCTGAAGAAACTGAACAAGAGAGAGCTCCTGAATTCAGGTACATCCGGCACATGACACAAGTTATAATTAACAGGAAGAAGGAATTATGTGTGGCTGGGGATGTCTTAATAAAATGTTAATAAAAGGTCCATCTGTAGAAGAAGAAAAATTTGTTCTAACCTGACTTCAATGATCATTTTATTGAAGCATAGATATTACATTGTCAATGTTTTCTATGCATATAGAAGCATGCCCATATTCGAAATAGACCCTTTGTGGAGTTGCAGCAATGAGGACACAGTTCTGTATTTCTGTAACCACCATTTTGATCAAGAAGTTTGAGTGTTAAAAATATTATAAAAACGCTACTGTCCTCACCTAATTGTGGCTTCCTCCTTCCTCTCTTCTGTCTGATTAATTGTACCTGTTTTTGAACATAATAAAACTGGGATCATGTGGTGCCTTTCACTGTAGGTCTGTCTGTGCCATGTACCTCTTTGGTCTGCTGCTGTTCACTGCTATGTACTATGATGTTTGCTGAACAACCGTTGTGTCGTTTATTGTTAGGCTATTAAACTAATGCTGCTGGGAACAGCCTTCTGTGATTAGAGTGCATTTTGTGTAGCTGAATGAGTACACACTTCTCATTCTCCAGCTATATGTATGACTTTAGAATTTCATTTCATTTTTAAAAACAGCTATTATTCTAAAAGAATTATTCATCTTGTTATCAAGCTTGTCAGTTACATTAATCCAGTTTTTAAATTCATGTCTCATTATTTCAATATCTTAATCCATTGGTAGATCTCTTAATTTTTTTCTTGGTCCCTTTTTAAAATTAAATTTCTGAGGAGGAGGGAGGGAATCCAACATGGCAACACCAAACATACACCTTATTTGATCAGTAGGACAGCATTGACTGTACAGCGACTTAAGGACTGGATTGAGAACTACAAAACACCAGTGCTGGTGATCCCCAGGTGAGAGGGTTCCAAACTATGTGGAACACAGATGTGTCCAGCCTCAAGCCACATGGCTAATCCACAGAAAAGTCCCTGGGTCCCTGTAGTCATGGATGAGGGCTCCAAAGACTGCCCACACACTTGGCAGGTACACATCTTCCCAATTCCGGAGCTCACAGGGAGCTGTGGACTGCAAAAACACCAGTGTCACACATTGTCCTCCAGCCTGAGGAGACTGTCAAGCTCACCAGAGCAGCTCTCTGCTTGGACATCTTTCCACCTGCTCCCCAGATGCCGGGCCTACCTGTATCACAAACAGGAAGCCAACAGAGACAGTGAACTCATCAGAGGTGAGTTGGGCTAGGTGAGGGACCAAAGTTCCATTGTCCTCCACCCCAAGGAAGCCAGTGAGTCCACCAAAGCAGCCCTCTGCTCAGATATCTTTCTGACTGCTCCCTAGCTGCCTGATGTACCTGGGTAATAAACAGGAAGCCAACAGAGACAGTGAATTTAGCAGAAGTGATGGTCTGGACTGAAGCCCCTTTGTCTTTACCTACCTTCAAATTCTCTGACTATTGTAGACCACCAAACCTGCCAACACCAAAGACATCACAATGGGAAGAGGTCAGCATAAGAATACAAGCAACAATTCTCAGGGCCATTTGATAACACCAGAAACCAGCAGTCGCACTACCATAACAACCCCTGGAGACACTATCACATCTGATGCACAAGAGAAAGATTTTGAATCTGAGTTTATGAAAAATGATAGAGGCCTTAAAGGAGGAAAATAAATCCCTCCAACTAGAATAGTAATACAAAGGAAGAGATAAAAGAATTGAACAAATCACTTAATTAAATTAATGAAAGACAGAAAACTACAATAAAACAAGGAAGTAAATGAATAAAAGAATTCAAGACCTAAAAACAGAGACAGAAGCAGTGAAGAAAACTCAATCTGAGACAATCCTGGAAACGAAAAACATAGGAAAGAGGACAGGAACTACAGACATAAAGATCACCAACAGACTACAAGAGATGGAAGACAGAATCTTAGGCATAGACAATTAAAGATTGATTAAAGAAATCAATACAGCAGTCAAATAAAATGTTAAATCTAAAAAAAATCTAACACAGAACATCCAAGAAATCTGGGACAATATGAAAAATCAAACCTAAGAATAATAGGAATAGAAGAAGGAGAAGACTCCATACTCTACAGCCCAGAAAACATTTTCAGTAAAATCATAGAAGAAAACTTACCTAACCTAAAGAAAGAAATTCCCATAAACATACAGGAAGCCTACAGAACTCCAAATATATTGGACCAGAAAATAAAATCCTCCTGCCACATAATAATCAAAGCACTAAATGTACAGAAAAAAAAAGAAAGAATATTAAAAGCTGCAAGAGAAAAAGGTCACATAAAAGCAAACCTAGCAGAATTACAACTGACTTCTCAACAGACACCAGGAAAGCAAGAAGGGCCTGTACAGATGTCATGCAGACACTAAGAGACCACGGGTGCCAACTCAGAATACTAGACCCAGCAAAGCTTTTAATCACCATAGATGGAGAAAACAAAATATTCCACAACAAAATCAAGTTTAAACAGTACCTAGCCACAAAGTCAGCCCTACAGAAGACACTAGAAGGAAAACTCCAATCCAAGGAGGCTAGCTTCACCCAGGAAAACACAGGAAATAACCCCAATCTGTAAAATCAAGAGAAAGGATCCTCAAAACCAAAAGAAAAGAAACACACTACACACACACACACACACACACACACACACACACACACACACATACTACTACTACTGCTACTGCTACTGCTACTACTACTTCTACTACTAACAACAACAACATAAAAAAAACAGGAACTAGCAATGACTGGTCGTCGATATATCTCAACATCAAGGACCTCAGCTCCCCAGTAAAAAGACACAGGCTAATAGAATGGATGCAAAAACATCCTTCTTCTGCTACATACAAAAAACACAATTCAGCAATAAAGATAGACATTACTTCAGAATAAAGGCCTGTAAAATCATATTCCAAATAAATGGACCCAAGAAGCAAGCTGGAATAGCCGTTTTAGTATCTAATAAAATAGACTTTCAACCAAAACTAAGCAAAAGAGATAGGGAAGGACACTTCATAGTCATCATAGGAAAAGTACACCAAGATGATGTCCAAATGCAGGAGCACCAACATTTGTAAAATAAACATTACTAAAGCTTAATTTCACATCAAACCCCACACATTAATAGTGGGAGACTTCAACATTCCACTCTCCCCAATAGACAGATCATTAAGACAGAAACTAAATGGAGAAATAATGAAACTAATAGATGTTATGAATCCAATGAACCTAACTAATCTACAGAACATTTCACCCAACACAAAGAATACACCTTCTCAGCACACAGAACCCTCTTAAAATTTGACAATATACTTGGTCACAAAACAAACATCAAAAAGATTGAAATAATCCCTTGCATCTTATCAGACAACCATGCATTAAAACTGGAACTCAACAACAACAGAAACAACAGAAAGCCTACAAACTCATGGAAATTGAACAACTCCCTACTCAATGACATCTGGGTCAGGGACAAAATGCAAAAAGAAATTAAAGACTTCCTAGAATCCAAAGAGAATGAAGGCACCACACACCAAACTTATGGGACACAATAAAACAGTGCTAAGAGGCAATTTCACAGCACTAAGCGCCTTTATAAAGAAATTGGAGAGATCACATACTAGCAACTTAACAGCACACCTGAAAGCTCTAGAACAAAAGGAAACCAACATACTCAAGAGGAGTAGATGGCTAGACATCATCAAACTCAGTACTAACATCAATAAATTAGAAACAAAGAGAACAATTTTTAAAAATCAATGAAAGCAAGAGCTGGTTCTTTGAGAAAGTCAACAAGATAGACAAACCCTTAGCCAAACTAACTAAAAGGCAGAGGGAGCGCATTCAAATCAACAAAATCAGAAATGAAAAGGGAGACGTAATGACAGATACTAAAGAAATCCAAAGGATCATTAGTTCTTTCTTCAAAAACCTAAATGCCACAAAATTTGAAAATTTAAATGAAATGGACAATTTTCTTGATAAGTACCACTTACCAAAATTGAATCAAGATCAGGTAAATGAATTAAATAGTCCTATATCTGCTGTGGAAATAGAAGTATCCATCAAATGTCTCCCAACCAAAAAATCCCAGGGCTGGATGGATTCAGCACAGAATTCTACCAGACCTTTGAAGAAGAGCTAATACCAATTCCCTTCAAACTGTTCCACCAAATAGAAACAGAAAGAATATTACCAAACTCATTCTATGAGACCACAGTCACCTTGATACCTAACCCACACAAAGAACTAACAAAGAGAATTTCAGACCACTCTCCCTTATGAACATTAATGCAAAAACACCCAATAAAATACTTGCAAACCCAATCCAAGAACACTTCAAAAATATCATTCACCATGACCAAGTAGGCTTCATCCCAGAAATGTGGGGGTGATTCAATATACAAAAATCCATCAATACAATATATCATGCAGTATCCATCAATACAGAAAAAAATACACATGGTCATCTCCTTAGATGCTGATAAAGCATTTGACAAAATCCAACACCCCTTCATGTTAAAGGTCTTGGAGAGAGCGGGGATATAAGGCACATACCTAAACATAGTAAAGGCAATATACAGCAAACCTATAGCCAACATCAAACTAAATGAAGAGAAACTTAAATCAATTCTACTGAAATCAGGGACATGACAAAGCTGTCCACTCTACATATCTCTACAATATAGTACTTGAAGTCCTAGCTAGAGCAATAAGACAACTAAAGGAAATCAAAGGGATAAAAATTGGAAAGGAAGAAGTCAAAGTATCACGATTTGTAGAAGATATGATAGTATATATAAATGACCTCAAGAATTCTACCAAGGCACTTCTACAGCTGAGAAACACCTTGAGTAACATGGCTGGATACAAAATATTTTTTTAAGCTCAGTAGCCTTCCTTTATACAAAAGGAAGATATCAGAAGATGGAAAGATCTCTTATGCTCATGGATCAATAGGATCAGCATAATAAAAATGGCCATCTTACCAAAAGCAATCTAAAGATTCAATGCAATTCCCATCAAAATGCCCAACACAATTCCTTACAGATCTTGAAAGATCAATTCTCAACTTCATATTGAAAAAACAAAACTCAAAATAGCTAAGACAATCCTATAGAATAAATGGTCTTCTGGAAGTATCTGCATCCCTGATCTCAAACTGTACTATAGAGCAACAATAATAAAAACAGCGTGTTATTGGCATAGAAGCAGGCATATGGATCAATGGAATTGAATTGAAGACCCAGAAATAAACCCACGCACCTATGGGCACTTGATTTTTTGAGAAAGAAGCCAAAATTATATAATGGAAAAAAGATAGCATCTTCAACAAATGGTGCTAGTCTAACTTGAGGTCCTCATGTAGAAAAATGCAAATAGATCCATATTTATCACTCTTCGCTAAAGTCCAAGCTTCTGTAAGGAAAAGGACACTGTCAACAGAACAAAACAACAGCCTACAGACTGGGAAAAGATCTTCACCAACCCGACATCTGACAAAGGACTAACATCCAAGATATATAAAGAACTCAGGAAATTAAACACCACCAAACCAAATAAGCCAATTTTAAAAAAATGGGGTACAGAGCTAAACAGAATTCTCAACAGAGGAACCTCCAATGGTCTAGAAACACCTAAAAAATGCTCAACATCTTTAGTTATCAGGGAAATGCAAATCAAAATTACTCTTGAGATTCCATCTTACATCTACAAGAATGGCTAATATTAAAAATTCAAGTGACAGCACATGCTGGTGAGGATATGGAGAAAATGGAACACTTTTCCTTTTCCTTTGCTGGTGGAAGTGCAAACTTGTACACACATTTGGAAATTAATCTGGTGCTTTCTCAGAAAATTGGTAATAGTGCTACTGTAAGACCCAGCCATACCATTCCTGGGCATATACCCAAAAGATGCTCCACAATACAACAAGGACATTTGCTCCACCATGTTCATAGCAACTTTATTCATAATAGCTAGAATCTAGAAACAACCTAGATGTCTGTCAACCGAAGAATAGATAAACTGGTACATTTACACAATGGAATAGTACTCAGCTATTAAAAAACAAGGAAATCTTGAAATTTTCTGGCAAATGGATAGAACTAGAAATGGTCATCCCGAGTGAGGTAACCCAGGCCCAGAATGATGCTGGTATATTAGCCAAATAATACAAGATAACCACACTATAATACACAGACCTAAACAAACTAAATAACAAGGAGTTCCTTGGGGAGAATGCTTAATTCTCATTCAGAAGGACAAATAGAATAGACACCAGAAGCAGTTGAAGAGAAGAAACAGGATGAGAGTCTACCATAGAGATCCTCTGAAAGACTCTACTCAGCAGATCTAAGCAGATGTTGAGACACACAGCCAAACTTATGGATGTAGCACAGGGAGTCTTATGGAAGAATTGGCAAATAGAAGGACCTGAAGGAGTCAGTAGGTCCACAAGGAGACCAATTGGGCCAACAAATCCTGGCGGGGGGGGGGGGTGCTGCAGAGACTGATGAACCAACCAATGGCCATGTATGGTGAGGACCTAGACCCTCTGCTCAGGTGTAGTCCAGAGGCAACACAGTCTCCTAGTGCATCCCATAATATGGGGAGTAGGGACTACTTCTGACGTGGACTCTGACCTCACAGGTTGATCACTCCCCCCCTGGCAGGGCGGCCTTGCCAGGCCACAGAGGAAGAGGATACAAGCAATCCAGATGAGACTTGATAGGCTGAGGTCAGATGTTAGGGGAGGAGGGCTCCCCTTTCTGAAGACTAAGGGAGGGAGGGAGGGACAGGGTATGAGGTAGGAGAGTGGGATTAGGTGACTGTGAGGGAGGGGGCTACAATTGGGGTGCAAAGTGAGCAAATTAAAAAGAAATATAAACCGAGACCATGTGAGGCATCTGGAATAAAATATTGAGAACAAATAACTATGGAAAGAAATAAAAAAAAAAAGAAAGAGATGTGGCATCTGTCCTTCTGGCTGTGGGTCACCTCACGTATCTTTAGTTCCATCAATTTAGCTGAAATTTACATGGTTTTCCTTTTCATTATAGCTGCACCGTATTCCACAGTGTGCGTGCACCGCACCTTCATTATCCATTCATGAGTTGAAGGATGCGTAGCTCGTTTTTATTTCCTAGTTACTGTGAGCAGAGTGGCAGTGTGCACGGCTGAGCAAGTGTCTAGTGAGTAGGAAATTGAGACTTTTAGGCAAATGCCAGGCACTGGTACAGCTGGGTCACATGGGAAATTTATTATTAGCTTTTTGAGACTTGTCCACAGGTGATTTCTATGGATCTGAACAGAGTTTTTTCAAAATTTGAAGTAAAAATGAGTAAGAAATATCTTTTAAAAAAAAAAGGATCTTTTGAGCAATTGAGGAAATTTAAATCAAAACAACCTAGTGTTTCATCTCAGCTCATTCAGAATGGCTAAGACAACTGTCAACAAGACAACCGTCAACAAGTCAACCGTCAACAAGACAACCGTCAACAAGTGCTGGAGAACATATGGGGGAAAGGTGAACCCACATACAGTGTTAGTGGGACTGCAACCTAGTGTAGCCACTCTTGACACTGGGGTGCAGAATTCTCAAAAAGCTAAAATACTGGATGACCAAATACCATTAGCCACCCCTTTTTAATTGGATGATATATTTTATTGGTATTTAATTTTATGACACTTTATATATTCTAGATATTAACCGTACCTAATGTATAGTTGGCAAGGTTTTCTTTTTCATGTATGGTAAAGTTGCTCAGCACTGTGCTTCCTCTGTCATATATAATTTAATATAATTATATTTTTCAATTCTTCAGATTATTTCTGATGCTCTTGGGGTCCTTCTCAGAAAGTCCTTGCCTTCTGCCTATATCTCAAAGTGTCTTTCTTGTTTTTCTGCAGCGGTTTCAAAAGTTTAGGCCTTAATGAAGGCATTGGTCCATTTTGGTTTGGGTTTGGGGTAAGAGATGCATATCTACTTCCGTTCTTCATGATGCGTATAATCCAATTTACCTGGCACCACTTGTTGAAGAGGTTGTCTTATTAATATATTTTTCTTAAAAATAAGGTAGCTAGAGTTGTGTGCATTCATTTCTCTGTCCACTAACGTATTCCACTTATCTGTCTTAGTCAGCATCCTATTGCTGTGATGAGAAACCATGACCACAGCAACTCTTACAAAAGAGAGCATTTAATTGGGGCTGGCTTACAGTTTCAGAGATCTAGTCCATTCTCAACATGGTGGGAAGCCTGGTGGCAGGTAGGCAGTTATGGTGCTGGAAAAGTAGTTAAGAGTTCTACGTCTGGATCCACAGGCGGCAGGAAGAGAGAGACTCTGGGCCTGGCTTGAGCCCTTGAAACCTCAAAGCCCACCCCCAGTAACGAACTTCCTCTAATTAGACCACACCTCCTAATTCTTCTCTAGTAGTGCCACTTCCCGATGACTAAACATTCAAATGTATGAGCCTATGGGGCCACTCTTATTCAAACGACCACAATCTGTCTGCCTGGTTCTCTGCCAGCACATGCTGGTTTGTTCCTCTTGCTCTGCATTATATACTTAAACTCAGGTATTATGCTGCATCCAGCTTTGCTTTTTCCTCTCAGGATTGCTTTCACTGATGTCTTCCATGTTTTCTTGTTCATTTTAGCATTCATTTGCTATTCTCATAAGGAATATAATTAGAATTTGGGTTGCACTGACTTGGTAATATAGCCATTTCTACTATGTCAGGTATGTCTGTTTATAAGAATGGGACTTTCCCATTTTCTGGTTTCTTCTTATATTGTCTTAAAGTTTTCATATAGAGATCTCTTATGTACTTGGTTGGGCTTATTTTCTTATGATGATAGTATTGTTTTGTGGGGTTCTGTTTGTTTCATTGTTGTGAGCTATTGATTTTTCATCTTTTTTTTTTCTTGGCAAATTTCACCATTAGTACAGAGAAAAGCTGCTGCTTTGTGTTTTATGATAAAAATCTCTCTTGTTTGCTTATATATAAAGATGTATACTTGCCTCATAATTCTGGTGGCTATATGGCCCAGACACCGTGGTGTTAGCATCAAGGGCAGGGAATGCTGGGTGTACCATAGCATGGTGAGTAAATAGAAAAGGCCGTAGATGTGGGATGAACTGATTTCAAAGGATCGACATCATGTCTCCAGACAGAATTATCTCACACTAAATGCCATCTGGCAAAGCTTCCACCACATCACCATGGCCACAGTAGGCATGAGCCCTTAGGGAAACACATGTGAAACCATACCCAAATCCTAGCAGGCTAGGGTAACCAAATATACACACCCAGCATTTTTACAAACAGAATTTTCTCATAATTCTGAAGAGTGAAAGTCCAAACAAAGTGTTGGTAGCATTGGTTACTTCTGAGCCTTTCTCCTTGGCTTATTGATCACTTTCTCTCTGTTCCCATGTAGCCAGCCCTGTGTTCTAACTCTTTCTTCTTATTTGTAAGGCCACATCATCTTTTGTCATCTAATGATGACATTTTAACTTAAGCACCTCTTTAAAGGTTCTGTCCCTACGTTCTGAGGAACTGGGGTTAGGGTTTCAGCACATGAGTGTGGGAAGAGGGACAAGATTCAATCCATTCAATCTAAGACACACAAGAGCTGGAGAAACCCCAGTGACACCAGGACTGAAAACGCTAGAAGGGATCTCATCAGGAGTTACCAAAATTCTTATCTTCATTCTTCTCTGTCTTGCTCATTCTTTCTAAAGAGTAAGAATGTTTCAAAAATATCTCTGTCATAGACTGTGCCCCTCTATGCAAGCCAGACATGAGTAGCAGTAGCCAAGGAGACCAAGACTCATATAGTATGCTGTGAGCAGTGTCCTGTCACACTCCTTCCCTAACCAAGGTTAGTCCTTCCCTCTCACTCTTCACCTCCGACACCAGCGGTTCTCAACCTTCCTAATGCTGCACCCCTTTAATACAGTTCCGTGTGTTGTGGTGACCCCCAACCATAAAATTATTTGTTGCTACTTCATTAACTATAATTTTGCTACTGTCGTTAATCATAATGTAAATATCTGATATGCAGGATATCTGATATTTGACCCCCGTGAAAGAGTCATTTAACCCCCACAGGGGTCATGACCCACAGTTTGAGAACCTTAGGAAATCTTACAGAGTTAACATCAAGTCTATCCTATAAGCTCCTCGGGTGCATAAGGGCCAACAGGAGAAAGGAAGGCCATGTAGTGGTTTGAATGAGATGGCCTCAGAGGCTCTTATGGAGTAGCATCATTTGTAAGGAATAGTGTGTGTAGCCTTGTTGGAGTAGCTGTGGTCCCATTGGAATTGTGTCACTGAGGGTGGGCTCTGATCCTTCAGAAGCTCAAGGAAGACCCAGTGGCTCATTCTCTCTAGTGCCTGAGGATCCAGATGTAGAGCTCTCAGCTACCTCTCCAGCACCATGTCTGCCTGTGTGCAGCCATGCCTCCCACCATGATGATGATGGACTAAACCTCTGAACTATAAGTTAATCTTATTAAATGTTATCCTTTCTTTATAAGAGTTGCCATGGTCATGGTGTCTCTTCACAGCAGTAAAACCCTGAGACCGACAGAGACATGTTAGAGTTCCTGTGTTTCAGTGATGGCACGTTTCCTGGACATGAAGAGCCTTGGCCTAGATAGTTTCTTCAGTATCTACTGATACGATCATTGGCTTTCCAGGAAGCCTTTCATGATGGATAAGACTAGATGAGAAATCTAACTAGAGACCACAATCTGTCCCCAGTGGCCTGGGTTAATCTCCATGGTCCATGAAACCTAAGCCCCAAATCCATCTCACTCTTGCATGATTGTGTCCAGGCCAAGGAAAAGAAGAGGGTGTTCTCAAGCTCCTAGGATGCTGTGCAAGCTGCACTAGGTCCATCCTGACTTCATCGGTGACTCTATCAGTACTGAGCTTTTGGTTGTGTAGGGAGACTTCTTACTACTGTTTCAATCTTGTTGCTTGCTATGGATCTGTTTATCCCTATCTTCCTGGCTTATCCATAGTGGGTTGGGTCATATATGTCTAGGCATGTATACATTCCTCCTTAGGTTCTCCAGTTTTCTAACTTAGGTACTCACTGCTGTAAAGTTTCCTTCACGGTTCTGGTATGTTGCCCTTCATCTTCATTCACTTCCAGGAATGTTTAATCTCCTCTAGATTCCTTCAATGACTTTACATCATTTAAGAGAGCATTATTAAATATTCAAGTATTTGTGTGGTTTCTGGGTATTTTTAAGGACTTGCTTTGTGGACTGTATTGAAAACAGTTTTAGAGATCGTACGGGCTGCTTGAAAATGTGCCCTCTGTATCTGTTGGGCCAAATACTCTGTAGTTTCTGTTAAGTCCATTTCACCTGTGATCTAGCTGAAGTCTGAAGTTTCTTTGTTGAGTTTTACTTTGAATAACCTGGCCAAAAATGAGAGCCAGCCATTGAAGTCACCTACCGATAATTATTGAATCTAGACCTCTGAGCTTTTTGTCATGCCCATACATACTTGTCAGTAGGAAACATACACTTGTTGCTGAGCAATCAGGCATGCTTTCATACAGACACATTAATTGTTATTGAACCTCACTTAATCATCACAATATTTCTCATATGGTTTGCTAGGTATGAGCTTCCGAAGGTTGCTCTGGCCTACCACTAGATTCTAAGCCATAGAGAGTGGCTACGTATAATTAATAAAGGCTTAATGAGTACACTCAAAATAGAAACTAAATGGAGTAAGTACAGAAGTTAGGACAAACCGTGCTCTCTTTAGACTCCCAACTTAGAACTGTTTAGTTTTATGTAAGCTCTGTGCTGTTTTTCAGAATTAATCCTAATGTTTAAATTAAGCTATAAATGTTAAAAATAAATAAAATAAACTGACTCAGTAATTGGCCTGAAGGAGGGAAATGGTTGGGATATAAGTGGTGGGAGATGAGTCAATTTCCTCTTGGACCTACAGAACACGGAGCTGCCAAGTACTCAGTGGTCATAAAGCACCGCCATGATTGTGTTCCATGGAAATGCGACTAATGCCTCATTAGAGACTAATGCCCCCTGAGGTCTGAGAGCAATGTTGTGATCCAGATGTCCTAAGCTGGCATAACACTTGGTGTTGGTCACCTTTTCATCACTCTCAGAAAATGCCTGAGATGACCAACTCATAAAGGAATAAGTGTCTTTTGGCTCACTGTTTGGTAGGTTTTACTCCATGGCTAATTTGTTTTGTTGCTCTGGATCTGTGGCATATAGGAAAGCCAAACTCTATCAGTGGCAGAGAAACAAAAGAGGAGAAAGAAAGACAACAGGTCCCATAATCCTCTCTGGGGCATACATTCAATAACCTGAGGACCTTTTACCCTGCCCCCCACCTCAGAGGCTTTGCCATTCCTAATTGCCGCTACCCTAGGACCAAACCTTTACCTTATGAAGAACGTGTAACGTCTGAGCTATACAATAACTAGTCTTTGTCTTCAAGTTATCAGTGGTCATTTTTGTTGACGTATGATGCTACTTGCAATTTCTCTCAGAGAATAATTTAAGTTGTAAGAGAGGACATAAATCAGACGTTCATGTTAACCGTGTTCCTACGGGATGCAGGCTGGAGCTTTGTCATAGTTTGGCTGCCATCAAAGAACGTATGCTGGTGTGGAGTTGGACTACCACCATCCAGCGTTTCGGTGCCTGTCCAGAGCCAGCTTGGGCTACATCATAAAACCACATCTCAGCATAACAAATAAAGAAGCCATACAGAAATCTTATGCTGGGAGATTTCTGACTGTCCCTCGGAAGTTATAAACTCGAGCTTTATGTTGGCCATTTAGGTATTGGATCCTGTTCTGTTCACACGAACTCTTTACCATAGAGTTCGCAATTTCTTTTTTTTTTTTAATGAATTTATTCATTTTATATCCTGATCATAGCCCCCTCCCTCCTCGCCTTCTGTTCCCACCCTCCCTCCCCTTTCCTTTTATCCCTCATCCCCTATATCCCAGAAAAGGAGAGCATACACCCCCACCAACCCCAGTACATCAAGGCTCCTCTTCCCCTGTGCCTGGAGAGACAGCCCTGCCAGGGGGAAGTTACCAAAAGCAGGCAACAGAGACAGTCTCCACTCCACTTACTAGGGGACCCACTTGAAGACCAAACTGCCCATAGACTGTGTATGGGGAGGGGGGTCTAGCTCCAATTCATGAATGGTCCTTGGTTGGTGCTTCAGACTCCACGGGCCCCTGTGGGGCCCTGGTTAGTTGGCTCTGTCGGTCTTCTTGTGGAGCTCTTGTCACCTCTAGGTCCTTTTATCCTCCCCCCACTTTCCCACAAGACTCTCTGTGCTCCACCCAATGTTTGGCTATGAGTCTCAGCATCTGTCTTGATGTTTTCCTGGGTGGAGCCTCTCAGAGCACAGCCCTGCCAGGCTCCTGTCTGCAAGTACAGCAGAGTATTGTTCATAGTGCCAGGGACTGGCTCCCTCCCACGGGGCAGGTCTCAAGTTGGGCCAGGCATTGGTTGGCCATTCCTTCAATCTACTCTATCTTTATCATTACACATCATATAGGCAGGGGAAATTTTTGGTCGAAGTTTTTGCGGGTGGGTTGGTGTTTCCCTCCCTCCAGTAGGAGCCGTGTCTAGCTAGAAGGGGTCCTCTGCAGTCTCCATGATCCCTGATCCTAGAAGTCTCAGCTAGAGTCACCCCCATACCCTCCCAGTAGCCTGCCCTGTCGTAGCAGCTTGTCTCATTATAAGAGTCAGTACACAGATTTGCTTTCAGGTTCTGATCTCCAAAATTCTCTTCCTCTTTCAACATGAAATTGAAACAGCAATGGCACTGGTTTAAAAAAAAAAATAAAGGAATTCAAATTATATTGCATGACATATGTATCTGAGTTGGTTTTATTCTTTTTCCAAATATGTTCTCTTGTGAGTTCATTTCTTGCATTACTTCCCACTGGTGTTCTTTTGTCTCTAACCTTCAAGCCTGAGACATCTTACTGAGTAGCCCAGGCTGCACTTACATACATGAGCCTTCTAAGTACTGACCTTACAAGGTGTACCCAAAACCCAGCTTACTAAATGCCGGTGACGAATAAAAAAACGAATTAAAAATAAAGAGCTGAAAACCATAACTTGTAAATCTGTTGTTTAGACTGGTGGAAACCATTGTATTGCCTCTGAGCATTGAAGGTTTGTGTTAAGTCATTCGTTTCCCCTCAAGATTAGGATGTTATGCAAATGCAGTGGCTCATCTTGCCTGCTTCACTGTGGAGACTTTATACATTCAGAAGGATGGTTTGGGCTAAGTTTTTCATGCTAACAGTCAACATATACAAATTTCTCCTAGATAGTAAAACAGTCAAAAAATAATAAATAGTAATAAAAATATCATAAATGTTGATATTTATAGAAGAGAAAAATAAAATTAAATGTTGCATAAGCTAACCACATAAACTTATTTTACGTTTTTGTTTATTTTCTTTGAATCATTTGTTATTACGTACATTGTGCGTGTTTGTTTTGTGCCATAGAGTTTTGTCTGTTGCTTTCATCTGACTTCTCTTTGATTCTTTTTTTTTTTTTTTTTTTTTGGTTTTTTTTTTTTTTTTTTGGTTTTTCGAGACACGGTCTCTCTGTGTAGCCTTGCTTGGCTGTCCTAGACTCACTTTGTAGACCAGGCTGGCCTCGAACTCACAGCGATCCGCCTGCCTCTGCCTCCCGAGTGCTGGGATTAAAGGCGTGCGCCACCATGCCCGGCTTTCTCTTTGATTCTTTCCCATAGCATCATCATCTTCAAAGATACATTTTCGTTTATGGTGTTTTTTGCTATTGTTGTTTGGTTTGGGGGGGGTTGTTTTGTTTTGTTTTGTTTGCTGTTGTTGTTTTATTTTTTTCAAGTACAAGAAACACTGTACTATGTTCATTATGCCTTAAGTACTAGAAATTTAAGTTGCTTATTTTTCAGTAACTATAAACCCTTGACTATATAGATTACCAAATTTCTAATATTTGAATTTCTAATAAAGAGAAATTAAAATTACAAAATAAACCAGACATAGCTATCGTCGCCTTATATCCCAATACTTGGGAGGCTAATCTTTGAGTTTGAAGCCAGCCTGGTCTACACAGTAAGTTTCAGGCCACCCAATTGTATGGTAAGGCTTTGTCACCAAAACAAACAAACAAAAAACCCACAAATAATAAAATAATAAGCAATAAAATTACTCAAGTTCCATGTTCATTTTAAGACTTTTACTGAATGTATAGAATTGATTTGTAGATTATTTCTATTTCCTACAATGACAAGATTAATTTATTTACAATAAAAGAAACTGTACAAATAAATAAGATGAAATATACTAATGAATAAGAATATGAGTAAAAAATTTCTAAAAATTCAGATACCCCTATAAAATATGAATGACATTAAAGTACAAGTGATCTCACAATGGAAGTGTTCACTGGTGAGTGCTAACGTCAGGTGAACACTCTAACAGGATGCTCAATTTTGAGTCTGTTTGTTTGCTTTAATTATTTCAGGATAGAAAGTTTAACCTAATAATGGCTGTGGGTGTTTCAGTTTTTAGTAATGTCTTCAAGCTTCCTGAGCTCATAACTGAATCGGTGTACTCTAAGGAATCCCAGCTGGAGTGTAGTCAACCAGTTCTCTCGTTTGCACCCCTGCTATTGAAAAGGAGGTAGAATAAATGAGAACGAAATATAATGCTTATGAAGAGGCTTATTTGTGAGCTAACCTAAAAATGTAACTAAACACAAAGAAGAGAACATGAAATCTTGCCAGTGTGTGCCCGGACTCAGTGCACGTTATAAGTGTTACCTGATTTAATGCCCCCAATGCCTGAAGTAAGCAGCAAAATCCTCATGCACAATTTACTTCTGGGTTTATTATTTTTATTTTTTAAAACTAGTATCCAAAGAACTCAGTGTGGTTTCTTCACACCTTGCTGTTACTCATTGTCTTTTCCAGCCCTCTTGATTCACCTCCCCTCTTCTGCTTTAATACCATGTGATCTCCATTCTCTTCTCTTTCCTGCCAGTCCCCGCCTCAGTCCTGTTCTCCTTGCATGGCCCTTTAAAGCACAGATACACGTTTAAACCTAGTGTCTCCTTGAGGGAGCACAGCATAGCACTGCTATTTCTGGATCTAGTTTTTTGGGTTTTTGTTGTTGTTGTTGTTGTGGTTGTTGTTTTTGGTTTTGGGTTTTTTGTTATGTTTTGTTTTGCTTGCTTATTGGTGATTCACAGTTCCGGTCATTTTCCTGCAAATGTCATGATTTCAGCTTTCTTTACATTGAGTGAAATTCCATTGTGTATAATGCACCATATTACCTGGTTTACTCAGCTGTTGATGCTCGTCTGAACTATTCCATTTTGATTGTAGTTAACAGTGAAACACTAATATAAGTGGGCAAGCATCTCTGTGGTGGAAGTTACGACCTTTGAGTGTGTTACCCAGGAATGATATGTTTTGGGCATACATCAGTTCTATTTTCTGTTTCCTGGGACAGCACTACATTGATTTCTGTAGAGGATGCCCGGTCGGCATTCTAGACCATCAGTAGCGTTTGAGAGTTCTTCTGCACCCAATCCTTGCCATAATTTGTTGCCCTTTATTTTAATTTCATTTTCCTTGTGGATGAAAATGATGAAAACTTTTTCACATATTTATTGGCCATTTGTATTTACCCCTTTGGGGACTGTCCATTCAGTTCTTTAGCTCATTTATTAATTGGAAGATTTTTTTTTCTGCCACTGATTTTCTCTACAGTTGGAAAAATGTTCCTCTTGGATTGACCTTCCCAGCCCTTGCACTTACACCACCATTTCCACGTGGTTCTGTGAACTTCTCAATCTTCCCCTGCTTTCTTCGGTGATCATATATTTGTGTAGTTTCTGTAAATGTTGCTTTCTATTTTTTGACTACTGTAATAAGGTAGGGGAAGGGTGTGTGTGTGTGTGTGTGTGTGTGTGTGTGTGTGTGTGTGTGTGTGTGTGTGTATGTGTGTGTATGTGTTTAATAAAGCTTTCTTTATGGCCCATAATGTGAATAATTTTAGAGAAATTCCTGGAGTTGCTGAGGAGAATGTATATTTTGTATCTGGTGGATACGATAATCTGTTAAATCTAGTGATCTGAAGTTTCTTTATTGATGACATATGGAAAGATGGAATGGGAGTACTGAAGTCACCCAGTCACACCAATACTGTGTCGGGAACTGTGTGACCTTATCCGCCCATGAGTGTTTCATTTATGAAATTAGGAGCCCCAAAATTCAGTGCATGTCTTTTTGCAACTGTTACATTTCTTGATTTTGTTTCCTTTATTAACTTTAGTGACCTTCTTTATCTCTTCTTACAATTGCTTTGAAATCTGCTTTACCAGCTATTAGAATAGCTATTCAAGCTTATTGGCTTATATTTACTTGCTTGAGAGCCTAATTCCCGTGCTTTGACTCTTTTGTCTGGCTCGTTTTATGTCAACATGATGCATGCTAGAGTCATCAGAGAAGAGAAGGCCCCCATAAGATCCAGGCATGGACAAGATCTAAGGCCATCACACTTAGTGATTTATGGGGGAGGGACCAGCCTATTGTAGGTGATGGTCCTGGGTTTTATAAGAAAGCAGGCTAAGCAAGCCATGAGGAGCAAACCAGTAAGTAGCACCCCTCCATGGCCTCTGCATCAGCTCCTGCTGCTGGGCTCCTACCCTGTCTGAGTTCTTCTCCTGACTTCATTCAGCAATAGGGAAGTGTAAGCCAAATAAACCCTTCCTCCCCAACTTGCTTTATGGTCATGGTGTTTCATCACAGCAGTAATAACGATAAGTCAGCCATTTTGCCAGTGGTATATGGTTCTCAGAGACACAAGTTATACCATCTGCATCTTCTAAATGGTGAGTGAGTCTTATTTGCATTTACAATTACTATGAGGAAGAGTTTGCTACTTCTAAGGTTTCCTTGATTGCTTTTCAGATTGACTGGAATATTGTGCCTTTCTTTCTTCCTTGTTCCTTTTATGAAGCTACTGTGTTGGACATCTTAGATCTCTTCTTACCTCCTTGTTCATCCGTTTATGAAATGCACTCATCCCATCCCCTCATGGCCAAGACTGTCTTTCTTCCTTCTCTGTGTATAATCTTCCTTTAAGTACTTTCTGTAGTGCTGGCTTGGGGTTCCTCAATTGCTTTAGCTTGAGCCTGACTGGCAATATACATACGTCTCTGTCAATTTCAAAAGATAATTTTGCTGCATATAACATCTTTGTTAACCATTATTTACTCCCAGGGCTTAACATGTATCACTGAATGTATCTTAGGCTTTAAGAGTTGCTGACAAGAGATTTGATGTTATACTGGTGCATTTTCGTTATAGTTGAGTTGACATTTTCCTTACAACATACAATATTGTCCTTCGCATTCTATTTTTATTCCTTGACTGTTATGTGTTGTAGAATTATCTCACATTAAAGTTATAAATGCTTCGTGTATAGGTGTCTATTTCGCTTTTGGGCTTTGGGAATTTCCTTCTATCATTTCAATGACTAAGTTAGATTTTGTGGCAGCTCCTTCCCCATGGAGTCTTAGGTTTGGTGTCTTGAATATATTCCAAAGTTCTTGGACAGTTATTTGATGCTTTCTTTTGTGATGTTTTGTAAGTGTACCTATGGATGCATGTGTTGCTCCCTCAGCCTTGTCCTGATAGTCTTTATTCTACTTAGTCTTTTCTCATGATGATTTTCACTGTTTTTTATTTGTTTGGTTGACCTTTCATGTTTAGCATTTTTATTGGGTATTTTTAAAAATTTGTAATTCCATGCTGAATTTTTACTCAGGCTTTTTAAATTTTCCTCCAAATGGCTGTTTCATCCACTTTTTACTGATTTCCTTATATGGATCTTGAATTTCCTTATTTCATTTGTCCGCTCTTTAATGTCCTCTATGTGTCACAGATCCCTTTGAAAAGTAGGACTCTGAAATCTTTGTCTGTTACTTCAGATGTCTCATTATCTTGGGTTTCTGGTATTCGGAAGCTGTAATTTTGAAAAGGTGTCATAGTAGCTTGCTTTCTCATGCCTGTGTGGAGAGAGAGAGAGAGAAAGAAAGAGAGAGAGAGAGAGAGAGAGAGAGAGAGAGAGAGAGAGAGAGAGAAAGTTACATCTGTTGGTATGTATGTGTCCTCCAGTTTTTAACATTTTCCCTTTTTCACCCTGTTTGTTTCCTCCTTTTTTTTTTATCTTAATTTATTATAATTTATTCAGATTACATGCCAATTGTTATCCCCTCACTTGTATCTTCTCCTTCCTACTTCCTCTTCTGCCCTATTCCTCTCTCCTAGACCTCTGACAGAAGGGGACCTCCTCCTCCACCATATGACCACACCCTACCAGGTCTCACAGGGATAGCCTGCTTCCCCTTCCCCTGTATGCCCCTGGGCCTCCCTATCATGGGGAAGTGATCAAATTGGGGGCATCAGAGTTCATGTCAGAGGCAGTCCCTATTCCCCCACCCCAACAACTGTAGAGAATGAGCTGCCCATTGGCTACATCTGAACAGGGGGTCTAGGTTTACTGCATGCACTGTCCTTGGTGTAACAGATTGTGCAGGCCGCCCTGGGTCCAGATCCACCAGTCTTGATGGCCTCCTTGTAGGATTCCTGAACCCTCTGTGCCTGCATGGACCCGGGAACTTTCTGTAGATTGTTGGAGTGACCTGAAGTAGGATCGACTTATATTCCAGACCATGGAGTGTCCTCTGGGCTAGAAAACCCAGACACTGGTGTTTTGTAGTCTCCAGTTCAGTCTGCTACCCAGAGCAGACTTCGGAGATTGCACCCACGCCTGCAGGGACCCAGGGACTTTTCTGTGGATTATCCAGGTGGCCTGAGGCCAGGCCCACTCGAATACCACACAGTATGGATCCCTCTCCCCTGGGAATCACCAGCACTAGTGTTTTGTAGTTCCCAGTTCGGTCCTTAAGTCACTATGTAGTCACTGCTATCCTGCAGTGTTCGGCACTGCCATCTTGGATCTCCCCCCCCTCCCTTCTTTGATTTTATGTGCTTCTTCTGGTGAGTTGTCTTCACTTGGGTTTCTGTTCCTCACCATGACTTGAGGAGAAACTGACTGAAGAAACATGGACAGTTACTTGACAGAAGCTCTGAAGTTGACTTGCAGTAGACAGCATTAGTGTCCCAAAAGAGTTCAGAGATAGAGGCACAATGATTCAGAGTGAGGAAAATGTAGATTATAGGTTGGGGGATTTCATTCTGGTTTTTAGTTTACAATTTCTTTGAACTAGAGGTAATTTTAAAAAAGGAAGGAGGCAGGTGGTAGTGGCACTTGGGAGTCAGCACTTGGGGAGTCAAAGACAAGCAGATCCCTGAGTTCGAGGCCAGCCTGGTCTACAGTGTGATTTCCTGGACAGCCAGGGCTACACAGAGAAACACTGTCTCATAAAACCCAGGGAGAAAAAGTGGAAGTCAATGGGAAATGGAAGAGAGTTTAGTATAAATAAGAGGGAGACTGTATGGATTGGGGCTATGAGGAAACAATAACAAACAATAACGAAAATATTACCGATAAACTTTAGAACAAATAAGGATGTCATGAAGGCCTGTTTGGGTGAAATACAAGCTAAAGCAAAACAACTAAATACATGAAGTGTCGCTGGGAAGTGGAGAGATGGGCCTGCAGTTAAAGGCACTGGCTGCTCTTTGAGAAAACCAGAGTTCAGTTCCCAACACCCACGTGGTGGTTCACAAGCATCTATACCTCCAACCTGAGTGGATCCAATACCCACTGCATGCATGTGGTGCACATAAAATAAAAGTTTTTTATGTCAATAAAAAATAAAATCAGAAGTTACTATTGTTGCAGAGTAGAGACCAAAAGACATCACAGCATGACCAAAGACTTGAGAGTCTTTTTAAGCTGGTCTTGGCGTGCCTGGACACCCTTAAAGTCCATCTTACAGGGAGCTTTTAAAGCAAAGAAAACAGAAAAACTTCATCCCAGCTGGCCGTCGGAGGGGAGAGTAAAACAAGCAAGCCTTTTAACAGAAGCCAAAGGCATGTATTTTTAGCCAGGACATTTTGAGCCCAAATTTCTAGAACAAGGTTTACTACTTTGCCATGGGACTTTTCATGGTAGGGATACAAGGAAGAGGGAGGGGAATTAGTTTCAGGCTAAACCAGAGATGGCTGCATCTGACATGAGATGCGGGAGCCTTTGCCCTGTCACACTATAACATCATCAGTGTTTCTTCCCACATAATTTCATGCACTGTTTTTTAGTTTGCAGGTTCTCTTAATAGGGAAACACTGCTAGTGTCAATAAATCAAATAACTTAAATCATATATGTCCTGCTGCTCAGAGAAGCTTCTCTATGAGCCTGCAGAAATCACCCCTGTTAGCACCCACTCCTTGCCTACCAGCTCCAATCCAATCCTGCTATGCTAGGGACTGTAGCTTTCCTGAGGACTTTCAGTGACTAGGCCTCTAAGGTGGTCTGGAAAATTCTCTCTTTGTGTTTTTTGGTTTTGGTTTTGGTTTTGTTTTTTTGTTGTTGTTGTTGTTGTTGTTGTTGTTTTTTAGTGTATGTTTGCTGGGTATTCTCTTCCTCGGCAGGATCTCAGATGTCTTTCACCACCCATGTCCCCTGGTTCTTGTATGAGGGAGCTTGCATTTACTGTCCAGTGTAAGGCTCAATGCGTTTGTTGGGGTCCCATGCTGTTGCCTGCCTAGGTACTGACAGGAGCAGTAGCTGCCATTTTATCATCCACTTGTGGAGAAACCCAGCTCAAGGTCCCGTGCAACACTTGTGCAGCAGGCTTCCCAGCCAGCACCACTCAGCTGCTCTGTGCCCTCAGCACAGCATCCAGCTGCAGCTCCATCCGCGGGCATCCATGTTAAGTCAGCACACATTAATGGCCACTCCTGACGACTGTGCAGAAGATCCTGTAGCTCTCACGTCAGCTAATCTTTGTTCCTCTGAGGGACCCGCCTTTGTTTTCCCATGCTTTTCTGCTGTTGTTTGTGCCTTTCTAATGTCCTTTGGCTCTTTCGTTCATAAGAATCATGTCTGTTTCAGGCTTTTCTCCATGGGAGAAGAGGCAGTTTCTCATCTCCTTCCCGGAGCTGCCAAGCCCATTCCACAGACATCAAGGTTAAAAGTTTGAGTAAGGCGTCCAGAGCCCAGAGCTGTACTCTGAAATGTTCTGCTCCACTTGGCGTCCTTATAAAGTGTGTTCAGTTGGCAGAATGGCTTGTACTTAGGCATGGCTGCTCTTCGTTTTACATTGTATATGACACTCCTTTCCAACAGATGAACCCACAGATAGTATTCCACGAAGCTGTCAGCTTTCAGCAGACGTTCCTCATGTCACACAGCTGTTGAATATGACAAAGCTCCGCCAAACTGAAATAAAATTTGGAGATCATCCTCTGAGATCAGCAGAATCAGGTATGCACCGAGGCTCCTATAAGCATCATCTGTGTCCCCTTGCCCCGTGAAGGTGTCTTCCTCTAAAGATGTCCCTATGCCTCACTCTTCCACAGTACTGTCAGTGTACTAGGCCAGGGCCTGCAAGCTCAGTCCCCTGCCAGCCCAGGTGGACAACTATGATGACGAACTTGGCATGTGACATTTGACCCATATGAACCCTTATCTGCTTCAGCACTGTCATTCGCTGGGGGAAAGGAGAAGGTAGCGAGAGACGTGAAACAGTGCTCTTCTGTAGAGTGGTTGTCCCTCCACTGAAAGGCAACTTTACTGGAGCACTACAATAAGAGGCAAGCAGTGCTGTTCTCTGTGAAGGAGGTATAGGGAGTGGCAGGTCTGCAGCCGACCGCAAGTTCACTGTCAGTTTAAAAAGGAAGCTGCGGTTCAGCTGTAGCTAGAGTTGCCCTGCCTGAATATATAGCATTCATCTTTAAATAGTCACCATTTTTTAAAAATGCCCTGTGAGCTAAACAAAATACTGTAAGACTTCCAGTGTTGCACCTCTGCCAGCCTCACACCAGCTGACCAAATCAATGAAACGCCTTCATATCAAACCCAATATAAGCTCAACTCCCCAGATGTTTGAACCCCTGAGGCATTTTAAAATTACAACATTTGACAGCACAAAAAAAATTTTTCCTGATGTCTACACCCTCCCCACAGAGACCCTTAGTTAATTGGCGAGTCTGTTTTATTTTGTCTTTGGCCTCCTCTAGTGATGGTTAGGTGCAGCCAACATTGAGAACACTGGATCTCTCAGCCTGGGAAGGCCATGTGCTTCAAGTAACACACAGATACAGGGAGCTAACTCAAAAGAAGCTAAAGAGTAGGCATAGTGGCAGATCATAGCAGTAGATCCTGAAAGTACTCTATGCATATTAATGTATTTATACTAAATTAATAAGAGACTTAGGGAAGTATGTCAGGACAGAAGACTGAGTAAGAGCAAGGTGATGACTAATCCTTGGTTCATTTGTCAACGAAATGGCTTGACTGATTGAACGCTCTCTTAGAATCATACTGTGGGAGGGTCGCTCATTCTTCCGGTAAAGAGACAGTGATGTTCTAGGAAGCTGAATTTGACAGCAGGACTCCAGGTGACGTTTGAAACTAGGTGAGAGGTTGAGACAAAGGAGGGTAACTAAGATGCCTTTGCAGTGATCAGATAGAAAACAGAAGGGTCCAAAGTGACAGGGCCTGGGCCACTGTCAGCAGCAGCCCTGAGAGAAGCTGCAGGGGGAAGCGGCAGGATTGGTGGCTTCTCACATAACAGGAATGGCCAAGAGTGCTCGGATTAAAAACAGGGAAAAGCAGAAGCTTGTAATGAAACTGAAGGCGTGAACTCTTTACCCACCTGTATTTTCTCTGTCAATTTTGATCAGCATTATATGCCAGAAGCTGCAGTTCCCTAAAGGATCAGACCTCTTTTGTCCTTTTTTTCAGCACCAAAGAAGTCTGTATGTTAGTGGGCACTATACTATTAACCCTTGATCGTATCGTTCCCAAACTCACAGAAAAACAGAGTGTAGAGTGAGACCCTCACCTGCTTCACAGTTACTAGCTTTGGATAGGCCCTTTTGTTACCAATGAAGCAAAGAATGAAATATGTGCACTTGCTGTGTATATACCATAATAAGACGCAGAGAGAAACAGAAAGATTTCATTGCAAGCCATGTTTGTTAAGGAGCCATGGACACACATATCAAAGCATAAAAGTAAGTTCACTGCTTTTCAGGCAGCAGTTTAATCTTAAATTTTGCCACAGAAGTACAGGAAGAGTATTTTCAATAGCAGACGCTGTATCTGCACCTGATGTAGATGATAATTTCAGTAACAGGAATGACTAGTCTGTGCAGCACATCAGGTGACATGATTACGAATGGTCCCTTTTTACCCTCTGTCCTTCCAGCTGAGTGCTTTATGAGCGGTCTTTAAAATAAAAACAAGTGTATTCACAATATCATTGTCACTTTTATTTAAACCTCCAAAGATGCTTAAACTGAGTAAGATGTAATAAATACTAACTACATAGAAACACTTTCACATATTCAAGCCTAACACATAGAAGAGAAGTTTTTTTTCTTTTGTAAATTCTGTAAGTAGACTCCTGGTACATAATAATACTCAAGTCCATGCCAAAATCCACGAGTATATTTCTTTTTCTCCTCAAATACCAATTATATCCATTTGTGATCCATTATGATTGCTTTTCTTAGGTCAGTCTCATTGCACATTCACGATAGCCAAAATGACATGAACTTGCATAGTACTGTGTGGTCCTCCTTTTACAAATACATTCCAGTAGCTGATTTTCATATATGTGGACTTTAAAGTTTACTAAAAACGAATATATTAATGGTTTCTCTCTGTACAAGGTGTTTGATTTGAAAGGTACTTTTTAAATCATTGCCAAGCCACCAGATGTGTCTCTATTTGAACTATTCGTTTCTGTCCCTTTCTAGAAAGTGAATTCCCACAATGAAATTTGAATTGCATGAGAAAATGACTGTATGCTCATACAATTGGCTGTGTAGTGCTCATGTAAATTTTGATATTTTATCATAAATGCACATATTGAGAGATCCCAATAAAGCCTCTAGAGAAGTAGCCACTTCCCGTGGATTTTCATATAACCAAAAAAAAAAAAAAAAAAAAAAAAAAACCTTGAGATTTTTTTTAACTCTCTTAGCCAGTATTTTATTGAATGCCATGTAGCTTAATCAAGAGCACTGAATGGAATTAATAAAAGCACTGTTTCTAAGAAGCCTGTGCTTCCAAAAAGCTCCACATTACCCTCATTCTCTCTGTCAACTCCCAGTGCACAGTAGCTAATGACTTTAGTGCTGTGGAATCTGATCGTCTTACTTCCATTAATAGGACCCAGTTTAATTGAACCAGAGAATGTGGTCTGGTTATTGAAATGGAGCATTCACCATTAATGACAAGGTACAGTGGCCCCCTGAACACAAATCAAAAGTCGTAATTAAAAATCGGAAGATGCCTTTCCCCATTGCGCACGTTTTCACAGCAGCTATTTTCCTGGGTTTTCACTTTTTAAATAAGAGGAAACAGGCATTCCTACCACCTACTGTAACTGCTGACTTGTGAATTAATGCACCTAAAGACAAAAGAAAGAGGGAGGGAGGGAGAGGTGGGGCAGGGAGAGGTGGGAGGGGAAGAAAAAGGGGGATGAATTAGGAAGCTGTCTTTGGCACTGGTGATATTTGTATTAGATTTCTGTGTAGAGTTCATATTATGAAAGCAAAATTTAAACCAAAGACTAAAATCTACTGTGAAACAAAACCTAAAAGGAAAATGAATTAGTGTATGCTGTCATAGAGCCAAGTTATGGTCTTATGTATCAGTTGAATTAATATTGTGAAAATAGCTATATCGCCAAAAACCAGTCTAAAGATTCAGTGCAAACCCTGTGAAAATTGCATGACAGTCTTCTATAAATAGGAAAAAATAAGTCCTGAAATTCATTATAAAAGCACACTAGACCCCAGACAACTAAAGCAGTCGTGAGCAAAAAACCAATGGTGGAGGTATCAATATACCTGATTTTAGGTTATATTATGGATCCATAATAAAAAACCAGCATGATACTGACACCAAAGCAGATATATATACATCAACAGAATAGAATAAAGGACCAAAGAAAACCCACACACCTACAAGCACCTGAGTTTTGAGAAAGATGTTCAAAACATACAGTGGAGAAAAGACAGCCTTTTCAACAAATGGCACAGGGAATGCTGGACATTCAGATGTAGATAAATGATTCTAGATCCCGGTCTCTTACCTGGTACACCAATCAGGTCAAACTGGTTGAAGATAGTAATATGTGAAGGGAGCCTCTAAAGACTGTTGGTGGGAAAACACTTCAAGATATAGGCATATGCAAGAACTTTGTGAAAAAAGTCTCCAGTGGCTCAAGGAATAAGGCTACAGAGTGGGAGAAAAATCTTTGCTGTGTTACAGGGAGCCCAACAAAGTCCAGTCAGACACAATCTACAGCCTATAGAAAGTCTTTACTCCAGCTAGCTGGTACTATACCATGTGGAGCACGTTGTTTTACCAAAGACACTGTAATGCAGAGGTGAAGGCTCTATTTAGGCACCAGCTCAACATCTCCATCTTAAATGAGTTGTGTACATGTTGTCTAAAGCAGTGGGGCCTTGCTGTCACTTTGCGGAAAGAAACCTATAGTCTTGGCTATAGCCTGTGATATTTGGAGATTCCCATCAGGCCCCTTTGACCAACAACTCAATTAGATGTAACCCAAACCCAATACTGGAAGTTTCATTGGGTGACAAGAGAGATAGCCAGTTGAGATTCTGTCTTCTCCATTATTTGGCAATTTCATTTAGATCATATATATATATGTGTGTGTATGTTTGTGTATGTGTATTATAATTAAATATATATTTAATAAATACTATATAATATATTTTCTTATGTACTTTCATTATTTATTATCCCCCCAAAACAATCGGGATCCTGGGCTAGCGAGATGGCTCAACAAGAAATGTTACTTGCCGCTTAGGCCTAATGACCTGAGTTCTGTCCCCTGAAATTTGCATGATAGAAGGAGAGAACTGACTCCTTCTCAGCATGTTCTCTGACCTCCACAGGCACATCACTTATGTACACACACACACACACACACACACACACACACACACACACACACACACACAATCAGAGACAGAGAAACATATGTTTGAGGGGGACACTACAGGGATCCCATTTTTGGTTGTATTCTATAGCACCTAATTTAGTACTTAGCACCTTAATACTTAGTACTTACCAGAAGCACAAGAAACACTTGCCGACCGAGTAATCAAATGAATGAGTAAAACAATGCTAAGCAGATGATTTGAACACAGGCCATTTACCAACAATTCCTCATGGTCATAACCAAAGCCAACATTTAGTGACCTGTCACTGTGTTCCAAGCACTAAACCCCAGGCATGGCTGTCCTACTAAATTCTCACTAAGCCTTATTGGGGTAACACCATCAGAATCACCATCTTGTAGATGAGGAAACTGAACCTGTCACAGATGAACAGTTAGCGAGTGGTGGAGCTAGCGTGTGAGCAGAAGTCTGGCTGTGGAGCTGCGTCTTCACTGCTGACTCCGTTCACGATCTCTCCTCAGTATTTTGGAGACTAGTTCCTGGAAGCCTGCTGGATTTATGGGAAAATGCCACATTTCTGTCCCGTATCCAGGACCAAGTAAACTGTGTTCCTTATTCAGGATAGAAGGCCTTCTTGAAATACAACCATTTCCCTTAAAATTAGTTCTATTTTTCCTCACAAAGCATAAGAAACAAAACCTAGGATAATTCTTGCTTTTCAATAAATCAAAACCTTGTGGGGAAAACTATGCTGCACACTGCAGAACTGGGCCAGCCTCACACACAAACTGTGTACGGTCCTACTGCAGCCCAGCACAGAAAGATACAATCCAGATGCAGTTGTTAATATCATTTTATTGCCTTGAAAAGTGTCGTAAACTTTCTATTAATGAGATAAGACTACATACTGGCTTTAATTATGTGTAAAAATTGGAGATATACTGGAGTCTCCCAGGGCCTGTCCTGCCTGGGGCATTTATGTGTCTCCCTTTCATCCCACTTCCATGGCTTGTACCTGACAGTTCTCCAGCAGTCTGAAAACAGCATTTGATTGGCTACTGTGCACCAGGCCTAGGCTCTCAAATTACCCCACAGCCCACAAGTACCTTTGGAATGCCTTACCTGCCAGGCACTGAAGCCACCTCAGTGCGGCCTTCTCTCTTCTCCCAGCTCCGCTCCCTTTGAAACAGGACATTAAAGTCATATGTTAGCTGCTTAGTTCCTCACAGACCTCATTAATCCCTGTGACAAGCATTGGATTATAATATTCATGAAGTTTTGGTACCTATCAATACAATCATTAATCATCCACTTTTGAGATAACGTGGTTTTAGCTAGAAGGCTTTGTAAAATTACATAGAAAACACATATTGAATATGGGAAGACTCTCATACGATGTCCTCCTGACCCACATTAAATGAGGGCAGCGTCATGTAATTGTTTTAAGGCAAATGAATAGAAACTTGTTTTTGAGCCCTGGCTCAGACTGAGGACACGGCTTAATTTCTTCTCCTGTGGACACGGAATGAGGACATCACATAGAGGAAGGCCTAGAACTGCGTAGGCATCTGTTGCGTTCATCATCCTGCAGGCCTCAGTGGAATTCCCTTGACCCCCTTGAGACTACAAGCTCACCGGATGAGGTAGTGCTTCATCTCTCTCGCTGTCTCACTCAGTGCCAACCAGGCTAAGCACCTGGTCACTACTAAGGAATAAATGACTATGGATATATTTTGTAAACTTTAAACACTATCCAAGGTGGAAAGATCTTAGCAACCTATGTGCTAGACACCAATTCCCTCCAAGACACAACGCAAGTATGTAACATGCCTAGTTTCATGTAGTCTTAACAGACAATGCTGTGATTTAAGTACGTTGTTAGCCCAGTCTTAGGAATGGAGAAGCTAAGGCATTAGAAAGTCGGATGGTTTGTCCAAAATAATAGTGCTGTACTAGAATCAGCCTTTGCTCATGTTTTGTTTGTGCTATAGAATGACACAATATGCTAAAAATAAAAATTAATCCCAAGTCTGGACCCTGGTGCCAAGTTTAATTCTGAGTGGACTGGTAGATGAAAGTATTAGTCATGGCCCCTCAGTGGTGAGGGCTGAAATGAAGCATGTCTGTCTGGTTACGCTTTGAAAACCTTGCAAGCTTAAATGACTATAATAATTAGAGCATTGTATCTTGAGACAAAAAAAAATGGCTGTTTATTTCTCTAAAAGACAATTAGAGAGTACAGCCTTAGGTTTTACAACCTAACTACAAAGGCATGTACCCCTCAGTGAAATAGCAAAATAATTAATGCTAAATCCCTGACCTCCACCAAATTCGCTTTCTACAAACTCAAGAAAATGAAATGCCTTGAGCAAGATTTTAATCTAATCTTGATATCTAACCTCACTTTATGCAGATTAATGTCAGCTTTTAAAGTAGCTGCTTTTTAAATCCAAAGCACACACATCCTGCCTATAGTCTCCTTCTATTAAGATGTTTCTTGTTGAAGAAACTCTGTCCCTTCTACTTATTTTAGAAACCAAAAACCTAAATTACTTCGCCTTGTAGGATTTAATTAGGAACCTATCCAAACAAATGCATAAAATAATGCATAGTAATGGAGAATTAACTTTGACAGGTAATAAGATTCTAGGCAGTGAATTATAAAGACAAAGAAGGATTTATAAAACTTGTATGTTCGTTGTGGTATCAAGCTTAAAGATATCTTAAATAATGGAATATTTGTACTCTTTATAGCCAAAATTATAAAAAAAATTTAATAACAGACAAATGTAAATACAGTGTGGTGGCTTATTCTATAATAAAACCTGATGATAGGTCCTCTTCTAAAATCCATGTTATTACCTAGTGTGAAAGGGCAAAGGTTTCTCCATCTTGTAGTCCTGCTGAGAGCATTACAGGTTTGACTAGAATTTGATCTCCTTGATGGGAATCCCATGGAAAATCACCCAACTCTGTTCTAGCAACTCAAGGTCAGGACACCCTAGCTAACTTGCTTTAGGTTTTTGCTAAACTGCCTTTTGTGCAAACCTCCCCTTCCAGCTAACTGCTTTTCTTACCTTCTGGTCAGATTGCTTGCTTTTACAAAGCCCCCTGCAAGTGCCAAGTGAGATGCCAGGATGTAGCCTCCGCCTTTAATAACCCCGTGTTCTGGGCACCCATGGTCACACCTAGGACCCTCCAACACTTGGGTGTGGTATTAGCTGGATGGAATAAAGACTTTTCAGTTGGCTATAGACTGTGCCCGGGTGCTCATCTCTGATAGACTAGCATGACACTAGTTTTCTATGACTTAGGACATGGCAACATCTCAGGTTAGCTGCATCTTTAGTAATCACTGCACATCCATTACTGAGTAAAAGATTCCTTTAAAAACACTGGTGCTGTGAAGAGGGAAATGAGAACAGGGGCCACTTTAACTGGGGAGTAGGGAAAGAGATAATATAATACCAAGGATATTTGAAAAAGCCATTGAGGAGCATTATTTATAAGCATACTGTAAAACACTGTGTGTTTGTGTGTGTGTGTGTGTGGTGTGTGTGTGTGTGTGTGTGTGTACACAACATCTAAATAAAGCTGCACAGCTTGAACTGATGGTACTCCCAATGTGAGCCGCCATGGACTATCTAAGAAACGCCCAGTACCAGATAATGAGAAACCTTCTTCCCAGTCATTGCTTATGGGAGAGTCCAAGAGGCTCCCACAACAAGATAGTCCTTTTCCATTGCCCTTGCCTGCTTCCCAGAAAGCAAAGATGCCACACTCGTCAGACGCAGGATTTGGAGGAGTCAAGCTAGAACTCACTTGAAAGCTTCCTGTCTCAATATCAGAAGGTGCCATGAAAGCTCTCAGGACACAGAAGTGGTCAGTAGTCATGCCCAGCTGTACAGTCTGTGAGCCATAGTGACCAGCCTGGCCAGATAGCCCCAATAGTTAAAACACTGGCACATACTTTAGGGGTGACCAACAGCTGTCCACGGAGATTTAAGGCTCGCTTAATAGAAGTGAATTTGGGCCTAATAGTTCACTCCCAGCCAACTAGCAGAGAACTATTGCTGCCATTTGCTTAAACCAAAAAAAAAATCTCCAAGTTGTATTCTGATAGTACGAATCCCTATACCAGCAGATGAGTTGAGCTCTTTTTCATGAAAGAAGCTTCTTTTGCAACAAGTAGAGACTATTGGAGACACACACCTGGTGACAATGCAGAGAACAAATAACCATGAGATGCTAGCTCAAATAACCATGAGATGCTAGCTCAAACTATAAATCTGTAACACATCTCCTACACCTGAGACTCAGGAAATATTGGAGGGGGGAAGGGCATTGCAAGACCCACAGGACCAGGTTGCCTTGCTGTTTGTTAGACAAATGTCTTCTAGACATCATGGTGAAGCTACACCCACCTAAAAAAAAGACCTGCTTAATGGCAACAAGAATAGTCATGCTGGTGGGAATGGGGGAATTTCACAGGCCTTGTCCCTAGATAAAGAGCTCTAGGCCGTGACTGCTGAGAGGGAGAACTGGCTTTCTCTGGGGAAAGCTCCCTCATGCATTATCCAGTCCCAAGTATCAGCCCTAAACACATGCCATACATCAGTAAGACCCAGTAGGCTTTGTATGTGTATGCATGTGTCCCTGTGTATGTGTGCATGTTACAGAGCATGTGTATGTGTATACGTGTGTAACAGTAATTGAAGGGATTGTGAACTTGAATGAAAGTGGGTAAGGGCCGTGGTAGGAGATAGAGGAGGGAGGACGCATGAAAATGAGGTAAATATAGTCCTCAGGTATAAAGTTCTCAAAAAAGTATAAAGTTTTAAAAGTTCAAAGTGTAAGTATGAATACTTGATATGTTCATATGTTCATTTTTTTATATTATAGCTGGAGCTTCATCAATGTAATAGCTAAACTCTCCACCCCCAGTCCTTGTTTTATTCCTACATTACATCCGTGATTTTGGTGAAATTCAATCACTGTCTCCCATTTGCCGAACTAAGCATGGCAGACAGGTACATAGAATACAAAATAAATGGTCTTTTACACAAAGGAACTTAAAGTGGTTAGAAGGAAACTGAATTTAGATGAAGAGTGTGAGGAGAAAACAAAACAAGGAAATTGCCCTTGCCCTTGTGAGATACTTGAAGAGAAAGATAAACTTGTGTCTGGACAGTTCTCAGGGCAGGGCAGGGCTCCCCACATGGTGTCAGTCCGTTTCTGGACAGTTCTCAGGGCAGGGCAGGACTCCCCACATGGTGCCAATCCTGCACAGGACTGCACAGCATCCCACAGAGCCTCACTGCTGCTGCTTCAGGGAAATGAACATTACAAGAGAATAAATCATCTAGTATGTGTTCTACGTTATCATCAAAAGTACAAATGATATCTAATAGATTTTACAACTAACCTGGAATTTGAGTATTTTTTTAAAAATTTTCAACCTGAGAAGCTATGGTCTACTGATTCAAATGGACATTTGTTAAGTAAATGGGAGAGTACAGATGCACATATATGTGCTTTTTTCAATTTTTATTAAGTATTTTACATATACATTCATATTATTAAACATATATAGAATAAACTACCTACAGCAAGAAGAACCACAAAACAATCAGGAATTACATATATGTTACGTTCATAGTGTTTTGGTTATTCGTATTTGGAAGCCTTGAAGAAAACATCTTTCCTATCTTGGTGCGTCTAAAATTCTGAATGTAAATCAATATGTCATGTCTCATTATTATCAACTTAAAACATCTATCTAGACCTAAAAACATCTTAACCCCTAAACAACTAAGCTTAATTGTAAAACTAAACTATCTGGTTTTGAACTTCACCAGAGACTGAGTAAACAGGGAATGCAGGTGAGGATGGTTTGCTGCCTGAACAGTCACCCAAAATGCTCTATAACATTGAGGCATCATCTTCAGTCTTTTGCTAGTGGGAAGTTTTGCATTTAACCCAACAGGCATGAGATTGCCACAAGAGTCCTGCTGACATTCAGAGCCTCACCACGCAGACAAACCGCTAACATTTTTATCTTAACCTTCACATCCTTCTCATGGATTCAAACATAAAACCCCAGATGTGTCATTCTAATTATAGTTAGAAGTATCTGAGTTTTAAATCCAGCATCCCTTCACACTCCGTATGATACACGCATTTTCCTTAGCAAGAATGCATTAGATGGCACCTCCATGTCAAGGTGTCAGACGCGGGTCACCACTGACTTTGCATGTACTGGAGCACACACGACAAGAGATGCTACAGACATGTGTAAAGATGAATTTCAAGCATGTTCTCTGATGAGGGAAGTTAGCCTCATGAGAAAGACCCAGAGACATATCTGGAGAAGTGGTACTTAAGACATAAAGACAAAGAAGGAGATGCCTCCTCACCCTAGGGTGACATGCAGCGATGCCTTGAAGGAAAAACTGAAAAAGCCAGGAGAGAGCAGGAAACAAGGGTGTAAGATGGAAGGAGGTGCCAAAGCGGATGGTTCCAGGGGACTAGCCATTGAGGAGCTGAAGGGAAGGAAGTAAAGGAGACAGTACTTCCTGTCTCTGAGGCCTCTGGCTGCATTCTGGAGAATAGATGGTACATAACGCTGGAGCAGTCACGGGAGTACCTTGGGTAATTGTGTATACTCACCATTGTGTGAGAAATACTCTGCACACTCTGTGTGTGTGTCTTTTTTTAAAGCTACTAAAGATAGTAAAAATATTTTCCCTAAGGAAATAATGTAAATAAAATTATTTAAAAATAATACCAAAATATGTATTCTTTTTTTTTTTTTTTTAGAAAAGCAAGTTAAATAAAATTATTCACAACATCTTAACAAATATTGAACTGTGTGTTTTCTTGGGCATTTTCCTAGAGATTATCAGTCACACAAATGGCAAATACATTATTGGTTGCTCTTGGGCAGTCTAGAGAGGCCTGAGACCCAGCACAAACAGTTCACCTGGCAGTGAGAATGAAGTGTGTGCTCTTAAGTAGCGTGTAGAATTCAAGAACAAGTGTAGACACTCTGGGCAGAAGGTGAGTTCTTGCGGAAGGATGGGGCGAGGGTGGGGAAGGGCAGGCACACCCGGGAAGGGACTAGACACTAGACCATGGGAAGGAGAAGCTGGATCTTTTGGAAAGCCTTAAAATGCTAAACGCATATTCTAAAGTAAATGTGCTGGGTAACAGGGCAAGCCGGAAGGTCTTAGGCAGAAAGTAAAGAAACCAGAGTTCCTTCAAGCATGGCACATGTTTCCTGCCGTCTTTCCTTCTTGGCATACAGCTCAGTCACCTCTTTGGGTGCCTGAAGGAGAGATAAACCTGTTTTTTAGGATCCCAAGTGTGGGATCGGAACGGTCTTGTGAGAGAACAGGTGAGGTTAATCCACTCGAAGACCAACCACCTAGTGCGGGAGCTTGATTGTTGCCAGCTGAAAAGATCCCGTGAACAGACCCTGGGAGGAGATATATAAATGAGCCTGGAACTGGAGGCGGGCTTTTTGAGACTTGGGATAGTTTTGGCTGTTCATCGCTCCACTTCCAGATGCTCCTAGAGAGAACCGCTCGAGCGAAAGGCTTCAGGGCTCTGGCTCCTGCTGAGGTTCCGGGTTCTGGTTACTCCAGGTTCCAGCAGAAGAAATCCTGCTGATGATGCCCGGAGTATCGTTCCTCAGAACTGATATCCTTAAGGTTTTGTTAGTGTGTTCCTTAATCCTCTTTTCATATTGTTTAGGTTAGTGGGGTTATAAGTGATGTACGCTCGGTTAATAAGTTGTAATAAAATATATTGGTTAAGAAAATTGAGATAACAGGGGCCACATGGCTAAGTTCGGGAAATAGAATGTAAGGAGTGCCAGCTGCTAAAACCTCCCTCATAATCCAGAGCTCTCTTGCCTTATCAGAAACATCCTATAGATTCTATACATCTGACACACTGTTTTCATTTTGAATAGGTGTTGACTCACACCCTATGGCACCTGAACTCCAAGAAGTACTGTAATGTGGTGATGGTGCCTTTATTCACTAATGGATTGCCTTTCTTTAACCAACAGACCAGTTCATCAACAGAGGAACGGGCAGCATCCGGAACAGCAAAAGCCAAGATGTTTGCCACATTGCATTCGGGTCCAGGGTGCTTGGACCACCTCCACTGTCTGGCAGACGGAATAACCTAAGGCTCTCAAGTGAGGTGGGCAGGAGCATTGAGGAGCCTACCCAAGCAAGGGTAGGGGATGCTGACAGACATGTGGGCTGTGGGAAGAAAGGAAAAAGAAGCTGACTACGTGCCCAAAGTAGGCCTATAAAATTTTCAACAGGAATGTAGAGTCTTAAAAGACTTTAAAATTTGTTCCCTCTGTCATATCAACATAATTAAAATTGTTAGTAGTATTTTAACAAGCATGTTGCCTACAGGCATAGATAGATAGATAGATAGATAGATAGATAGATAGATAGATAGATAGATAGATAGATCCATCTCTGTCAAGAAGAAACGTTAAATGTTGACCAGTGACCATAGGATGCACAGACTCTCAAATAGTCTGTGTTTTGGCTTCCTTCGAATCTTTGGCATGTAGGATGAGTGTTACTGGGCTCTGCTACTGCAGGGGGGCATAGCTCACAGTACCTTTTAATCTGTGTGCCTAGGGAACCTGTTGCCTGCTATTCCATCTCATGCTATTTTTTTCCTTCCATTTCTAGTTCCTTTCACATCACCTTTTAACTATAGCTTCTCTGAGTTTTTTCTCACTTATTTGTCTAAGTTTTTGCCTATATAGGTTTTATAATAATAATGATGATAAATGTAACCGCTGTATCTTTAAGATTGCATACTAATTCCTTTTCCTTACAGACAGTAAGATCCATCGGGTGCAAAAATAGCCAGTTGTGCCAGCAGCCTACCGTGGAGAAGCATGTTAACAGTGCGGAAGTGTCAGCCTTGCCAACACCTGAGTCTGAGCAGCAAGAACAGAAAGGAAACAGTCGCCAAATGAAGCAGACCACACCTATTCCCGGTAAGAAAGTCGCATGGAAAGTAAAAGCCAGTTGAAAATAGTGAGAGATGTTCTTATTGAGATGAGTCAAGACCGAGCTAACTCTAGAAAACGACCACTTCATAGTGAAAAGGGCAGTGGGTACTGAAATACATTTGGAAGGCTTATTCATGCACCATTTTGTCTTCTCTGTCCTTTTGCCTATTGTTATTTTAAGTAGCTATAATGTCCTAGTTTTGCTTTCTGATAGTGACGTCAAAATAAAATAGTATCTGATTATCATTATATTTTGGAAGCTGCATGCTTAAGTTTTACTATGATTTCAGGTTCTGCTTGCAGAGTCCTCTTTATTTTCTCTCATTGATGAAAAGAAAAAATTTCTGTAGGAAGACTGGTCTCATTTCAGATTGAGAGCTCAAATCTAACAGAGAAATAAAGGGATTGGCAACTTGTATCTGTTAGAAAAATTGGGTCCAGAACACAAGACTTAGAATTGTCTTACATTTTTCTTCCCTTCTTGGTCTGATTTCAGTGAATGAGGAAAAGGGGACATTTAAATTAATTTTATTTGAGGTAGAAATTAACAATGACCATTTCAGGCCCGTGAGGCATAACAAACGGCATGAGAAAGTGAATAGCACAGACAGACAGCCTTGCTCTGCCGATGGCTGTCTCTGAAGCCTGCTTCAAAGCTCTTCACCACGGAACCTCATTCTCCTCCTCTTTAAAACAAGTCAGGCATTCTGCCAGGCCCCAGGCATGGTGGTGAATGGTAGGTGCCTCAAATGGTCATTGTGATGAAAACCAGTTCCACAGAAGGTACTGCTCAAAAAAAAAAAAAAAGAAGAAGGAAGGACTTAGCAAACATTAGTTGCTATGGTTATTATTTAAATACCAAATCATACTTCAGAATTCTTCTCTAGACTTAGTCTCCACTCACCAGCCTTCTTTGGAAAACTCCTTGTCCTGCTATATTTTCTCTTTACAGAAAAAGGAATTTTTCTGTCATTTTTTAAATACTTTTTAATATAGCATGTTGTATGAGTAACACCAATCACACTTCTTGTAGCCCTCTATAAATGTTATGAGTCTTATTCTTTGCATGAAATTTATCACTCGTGTAGAAATTCTATTGTTGAAATAGGAATGAACACCTATTTTCTGTAAAGGACTAACTTGTGTCTTTTATATAGCCTCAGATTGTGTCACAGTGATGCAATGAATACTATAGTGATAAATATATTTACTGTATTATTACAATCAATATAGTATTTTCTGTTCTGGCTTTTGTTCTTTGATATGGAAATTTACCAGCCAGTCTACCTATTATGTACCCACATCCCCCTCAAGAACCATCAGCAGATAAGAGGAACAACAGAAGAAGATCTCGGTTGAAAGGCACCAGCAGAGAAAGGACAGAGGCACACTGTGGTATGGCATTGCTTCGGTACTATCTCAGATCTGTGTGTTATTCGGGGCAGTGGGATCTCTCTGCAGGTTGTAAATTTCAAAGGATTATGAGCCAATTCATTTAAAATATAAATGTCTGTTCTGTGGGGATTACGGAAATCAAATTTTCTGCAAAAAGCATTGCTCCAGAGTCTACTCTAACAGAGCTAGCTGGAGTCAGTAGACAGGAGCACACACATGCAGGGCCGCTCCCTCCACTCTCAGGGCTGAAGGAAACGTAAAGGGCTGCTGCTGTTCTTTAAAGGGACCCAAGTGTGATAGAGGAAATTCCCGCCTGAAGTCTTTTCTCCAGTTGAGCTTTATTATCATTTTTTAGACTCAATGTATGTCTTCTCTCTTAAAGCCCTCTCTTTCAGAACGCTCCTTACTCTGCCATGTCTCCCCTTGGATTCTTGGCATATGATACGGTGCAGTTGAACATAACCACATCCACACTTAAGCGTTGGATAAATGGAAGTGGCTGCTCAAGTTATCCCCTTAAAGATGGGATGTGAGGCATGCTTATGTAGATTTGTAGATATATATATTAGTCTATCTTGAAGACAGCCCAAGGATGGGGTGAATAGATCTGTTAGCACAATTTTCCAAATTTTTAAGATTCAGTCTGCCAGGTCTTATGTTATTTTTATTAAGGGTAGGTAGAAAAACTAATTCCACAGTAAAGCTCACATCCATCTTCTTACGGCAATGAGAAAGAGAGCTTGTTTTAAAAGAGTTATAATCTAATTCTGTGGGGGAAAATCAAGACAAAATAGAAGGTCCCTTTAAAATTATGTGCGTTCTGGAGTTATTTTTATTACAAAATATAAAATTTAAATCTAAAACGTCCCTGTGCAAATCAAAATACTGTAAGGTAAAGTCCTACGAAAATGCAACAGAATGTATCATAAAACATTCAACTATTTTTTTTATTAGATGAGGGATTTATTAAATGAGCGTGGGGAGAGAAGGAAGGGGGGGGGATGGGTACCCCAGAGAGAGGAGGGAACAGAAGGAGGGAGAGAGGGAGAGAGAAAGGGGGTAAGGAGCAAGAGAGCAACAGTGGAATACTGTAAAAATGCACACGAACCACAATGATGCCTCTCGTTTGCTCTCAAATATCTGAAAAAAAAATATACAGAATTAATACCACCCTTCAAAAACAACTTTCAATAAGCATCAATAGCATGCCAGAGTGGAAATATCTCTTTCAATACAGGTAGTTCCTCGGGAAGTAACAGGAATGAAGGGGAAGACGCCACCGCCGCCCTCGGCAGTGTCACCCAGCCAGTGAGCGCCAGCACGCCAGAGCCCCACGCTCCTGACCCAGCAGGTCGGCATCCTTAGTATTCACAGAATATAGTTGTGCCAACTATTACTGGAAAGTCTGGGAGTCTACCACCATTGTCACCTATTACTAGGGGAATTGGAGTCCCATCTTGAGGTTCATAGTTTCATTAATAAAATAGTTTAGGAATGGTCTCAAATGAAAACTTAGAAGCAATTTTTAGAGTTTGAAAGAAAACTCCCCAGTGCAGACTAGCTGCATCTCTCAGCATCACCTCTGTAAATAAAGGGAAAAGCCTTGGCCGTGGACATCAGCCAGGGGGCAGGCAGGAAGCCTCCGTGGCCAAGGGGGTGGGCAATGCTGAGGAGGACAAGTACCTCATCTCATTAAACTCCACCTCTGTCTTTCTCAGGGTTTAAGGTAGACTTGTCTCCCTAGGCTGGGTCCTGCCTTCCTCAGAGACTAGTGGCCTGACCATGTGGCTTGTGTTTTGGGTAGGTTGGAATGCCAAGCCTCCATCCCTACCAGACAAATGACTTTCCCTAATCTGTCCTCACAGCAGAGCCCTTGCTTTAGGCTACCTTAACCCAAACATTTCGAACTCGGTCATTTCAAAAAAAAATGATGATACGATTATTTGCTGAAATGTATCATATTTTGTAAATCTCCCTTTTACCCTCAAATCTTACGTCACCACTTTAGTGGATGAAAGGGTATTTTAAAACCTGAGTTGTCCCATTCAAAAATGAAACTTTAAAACTTTGAAGCCTTGCCCTCTCACTGAGACACACACCCACCCACCCACCCACCCCCGCCAAGTTCATCCCCTCTTGTTGTTTTCCAGTCTTCTGTATAAATGGAGAGCACTGAGCCCATCAACATATCGTGCCTAGCAGGTGTCTGCTACTTTTACAAAGGCAAATTGTTTTTGAGCAAAGGGAAAAGGAAAATAAATGAAAATTGTTTGTAGTTTGTCAGTCTTATTTATGCAGTGTTGAAACCTTCATTAAAATGTTAGGTGCAATTAGTGTCTCTAGCATAAATCTGACTGTGTAGGAAAACTAATTAGATGTTTAGGTGATCATTCTTACGTTTATCTTGTTTGCTGCAATATTGTGATTACACGGTAATTTACATATTTCTCTCTAAGAAAACACACCAAATTATTCATTACAATTGATATGGAAATACTTGAGGTAAAAGTACAGATTCCAGAAAAAGCTTGTGGTACTGAGATAATTAGTATCACTTTGGTGTAAAACACTCCTCTCACTTTGACTTTTTGACAGTTAATAATGTTTGGCAAGGAGGCCCTGAATAATTGTCTAATGAATAGTGAAGATTCCCATAATCCTTTTTGCTCCTCTGCTCCACACATCCGTGTACAGAACATAGCACATTGGCTTTTATAACCATGTTCAGCCTCAGGCTTGGCCCATGAAATTTTTATAAAGTGCCAGGTGTGTATGTAAATAAAACAGGCATACCAATCAAACATCTGAGAAAATACTTCCAGAAAAATTATTTTCAAACTATTACTTGATTTGTAGATATGATTTTACCATTTATTAACATGGAAAGAAAATTCAAATACTAATGGATGGTGACCAAATGTATTTTAAGACATAAAATGTCATCAGCATTTTTCAGGGCTAGCTGATATTTTTGTATTTATAGTTGTCAATGCTGAAAGTGCCACTTCACATAAATACCTAGTGTTTATAAGTAGAACAAAGGGCTGAGCAAACTAAGGACAACATGGGCCTTATCAGGGAGAAAAACCTGCCGAAGGGGTCCTTAGTGGAAGACTCAGACCCAGGTGGGTGCCTACAGGACAGAACAAAGAAAGGCCAAGGAGACTGAAATGTTCCCTTCCTCAGCCAGCAGTAAGCCACCGCCGTGGATAGCTAGGAAGATGGTGTTTCCTCTGGGATGAAGAATGCCAGGCCACTAGTGGACATCTCTTATGGTCAGTTGTTTCCGGGATCAGTAGGTCAGGGAAACAAGAATACAAAAAAGAAAAAAGAAAAGAAAAAACACTTGGGAACAAAGTTACTTTAGTTCTGGGTTTTGTGGCTGTTAAACCGAAACAGAGCCACTTTACGAATGGCACAGTCACTGCTAACAGCGTGAAAGGGCTGTTCTATAAAGTACCGCAAACTCCGTCCCAACCCTGAATTTCTACATTCAGTGGTCTTTACCCTTCTTATTGTTAAACTCAAGCCAGCAACTCAAACAGTAATTCTGTTTAATTAAACATTCTGAGGCCAGACATGGTGGTTGTATACCCTTAATTCTGGCCCTCCCTAGACAGATGGAGGCGACTCTCTGTGAGTTGCAGTTCAGCCTGGTCTATATGTAGTGAGTTCCAGCACAGCCAGGGCAACACAGAGCAACCCTGTCTCAAAAATGAATGAATGAATGAATGAATGAATGAATGAATTAAAAACTTCATATGCCCAGCAAAACCACTACCATTCAGAGCAGTCTCAGATCCAAGCTGGGGCGTTTCAGACAGCGTGTGTTTGAATTATAGTGTGATGGCGTGCACTGCCCACATGGTGTGTTCAGCCTGGGAGCTGCAGGGAAGTAGCGCCATGCAACATGGGCGAGCACCGTCAGAAACCCCTGCGATTCACTGTGCAGTCATTGTATTTTGAGTTAGCTTGTGAATTCAGAATCCTTTTTATTGTTAGCAAACGTTTACAACTCCAAAGCTAATTTATACAGTCCAGGGTTGAAGACGCTGTTTCAGAGTACTCACTGGGTTTACAAAGCCCCAGTGTGTGCCTAGTCCCTGCAGTAGGGTTTCCTGCCCCAAACAGCCATGCCCAGTCAACTTGTTCATTCCTCCTGCCCACACTGACTCAGACTGCACATACCTCTGGGCAGAGATAAAGTAGATCTAGCCTACTCCAGCCATGGACCTGTACATTACATATTTTATCAACCTCTTTACCACCAGTCATTTTGTGTAACGGTGGTCCATGGTGAGTAACTGACGGTTGCAGTTTTGAGCTGCTTGACATCTGTGCCATCAATGTCATCTTGGTGAGAGGTTTCTGGGTCTTGCTTTCAGAGTGTAGGCTTTGTAGTTGGCAATTCTTACATCTCCCATGGTTACCTTCACTGTGGTCATAACCGCAGTAGCCTACAGGGTCCATCGATTCATGGCTGTGCAGAACAGCTGAGAGCCCCGCCCCAGGGACAGTGCAGGGAGAAAAGGTGCTCTCAAGGAAAAAGGCTAAGATGGGGAAGTAGTCCTCTTTGCTGCAGCCTTTCTAACCGAAGCAAGCAAACATTGCCTTTAGTTTAATTTCCTGTAAACATTGTCCTCTCACATTGCCTAGATCATAGTTATAAAACCCCCTTCCGTGTGGTGTAAAAGGTGAAAGTTTTTTAAATAGTTGATAAATTATTTTTTTCTTAGCAGTCATATGCAGAATTAAAAAAAAAATAAGAGCAAAAATTATATCAAAATATCTTCTAAAATTAAATATGAAAGGGTATTTCAAACTTGAGAAGCTACCACTCGGATTAACAGTATTTCTGTGGATTTAGCTTGCAGTATCTGCAAGGTTTTGGCTGAATTATTTCCATCCACAAGTGGCAGAGAAGCAGACCGCCAGTTGTCCCTCCTTGGGTTCCTTGACTCGGAACCCACAGTGACCAGATGGTCTGTGTAAGAAAGCTTGTTATGGGCTGTCCTCTGCCTTCCTGAGGTAAAAGGGAGGTGTTGTAACTCAAGTCCTCTCAAGACTGGACTGCTGCCCTCACTGGATGTCAAATTAATAAGGATGTGTTATACAGAACTTGCTGCAAGACAGGTGATAATTATTTCAGTCTTACAAATTTCCTGGCCAAGGTTTCAGCTCAAATGGAGAAGTGTAAATGAGTTGCCTGTGGCCGTGGGCCCTGTTCTGTGAGCAACTGGGTAGCAAGGCCCAAGATGGTGGAGAAACCGCCTCCCCTGGCTTCTTTCTGCCTTACTTGATGAAGCTCTGCTTCAACAAGAAATGTTTCCTAAACACCTGCTAAAAGAACGCTTACTGGAACACTATCATCTTTCCCCGATGTCAGATGAGTGGATATTCCCTGAAACAGCCGAGCCGACCTCCGACCCAGCGTGTGGCAGTCCGTCTCTGCTCCGCGATGTGGACTTGTGCATGGCTCCACACCTGTGGCTGGACAGCAGCAAGGACAGTGAGCCTGAGGCAGAGGAAGCACGGATGGTACCCCAGGACATCTTCACCTTCTCATCCAGACCGAGGTCCGCGCCCCACGGGAAGAATCATGATATGTCCCCCAGGGGGTGCCCATTTATCCTGAACCCAAAAGAGGACAGCAAAGTGACAAGGAGAGACACCGAGCTGGAAGACAATTTTTATGGCAGCGACAGCAGCGAAGAGGTACACGACTTGATGAGTAAAATAGGCTTAAAGCACAGTGTCCCTTTCGTGCCAATGAGCATTAAAACGTGTTGGAATGAAAGGGGGGAATCAATTGCTATTTATAAAAATGCAGCAGATTGCGATGTCAGTCAACAGTTCCATCAGGTTGTTATGGTAACTAAAAATTTCTGGAGGTTTTTATTATTAACAGCCAATTTTATGTTTAATTATGGAAGCCAGTTTTTCAGTTGTTTATATTTTTATTTTAATCTTTGCCTCACAGAATTAGAAATAATTTACAGTTGAGTACATGATAACAAGACCACTGCAAAGCTGACAACCCAATGTCAGGGTCTCTGGAGATCGGTAGTGCAGTTGCGAAGCATTCAGAATTGACACTTTTCTGGCTCCTTCCTCCCCTGCCATCTTTTCACCTTAGACCTATTAGGACTCATTATTTTCCATATGGTCCCAGAATTTCAAGAGTTGTGCCAATTAAAGTTTAGATAATGAATCATGAATTAGTACTGGGACTTTCCTTACAGGAGGTGTTTGTCTAGAATTATTTAGAATATAAATATGTGTAAGTTAGTAAACTGATAAAAATTTTTCTTATAAATTTGTTAAACTCAAGCTGAATTTGGCTTAGAAATATTTGTTTAGAAACTAAATGCTATAACTATTATCTCCATGTGAACTGAATGGGATATGCATTTTCTCTGTGCATGTGCATGTGTGTGTATATTTGTAGTTCGTGTGTATTGGGTACACTTGTGTACAATGCATGCGGAGGCCTCAGGTGTCACTTCCACCTTTTTTTCTTTATGAAGTATGGTCTGTCACCGCCTGCGGCTCACTAAGCAGGGTACTCTGGCAGGGCAGTCTCCTATTTCCCGTGAGCCACCTCACCCTGCTTTTTCTGGGAGTTTTCAGGCTCAAAATCAGGTCTTCCTGCTTGTCAGGAAAGCATGTTACCCAATATGTATGTATGTATGTATGTATGTGTGTGTATGTGTGTATATATATACATATATTTATATCCTTATTCTTAACAATAGTAATTCCTATGTGTTAGAGAAACATATTTTAAAAGCACCATAGTCAAGTTAAAGTTTAAGAAAGTATGTGCACATAATATGATGTAGAAATAATTAGGAAAAACTCATATGTGTGCTTCCAGGCTTTTTGAAATGCCTGTAGCTGAGTGAGAATGCCCCGTGCACAGTGCACTGCAAATAAGGTCCTCACCTCCTCTGTGCAGAGCCAGCTGAGAATGTGAAGACACTGCTCAAAGCTTTCACAGGAATTACTGGGTTTACATCTTTTAATCAACTTTGTCAACACAATATATGTTGGATCCTTTTTATCTAATACCCTGGCTTCTGTGTGTGCTCAAGTAATACACGATGCTAAACATGGTGGCATTAAATGCCACCATATTAATTGCTGCTATTAGACATTTATATCTTTTGCCCCTGAAATCATTAAGCTGTAAAAAGTATAAAATGGACTTTTGTTTTCAGCATCTAATAGGGTTTCCATCTTGCACCATCCCTTCTAAGTTTCACTTGACCAAACTGGTCAGTTAACTTATACATATAAAGTATAGGCTTATGTCTTTCCAAGGAGCACACAGCACTATCTTGTCACCTTACCTTGGGCTGCACTTATCACTGGACTATCACAACTGGCCAGCGCCCAAGTAAAGACATGGAGACTATTAGTAATATATGAAAGCTTGGCCTTGGTTTAGGCTTGTTCCCAACTAGCTCGTATAACTTAAATTAACTCATTTCTATTAATATATGCTCTGCTGCGTGGCTTGTTACCTTTCCTCAGAACCGGCACCTGTTCCTTCCTCTGCATCTGGCTGGTGAGTCTCCTCACCCAATTCTTTCCCAGAGTTCCTATCTCTGCCCAGAAGTCCCCCCTGTCCTCTACTGATTTACTAGGGGCCATTTGGCTCTTTATTAAAGCCAATCAGAAGATGATGGAGAAGATGTTTACAAAACATTGAGACAGGTGATACTTCATAAAAAATCATGCTACCAAAGTCCAGCCTGTCCTCAGCTCTCTGCTGGTGCAGAGGTCAACATTTCAACAATAATTAAAACAAAACAAAACAAAACAACAACAACAACAAAAAACCTCTACAAGGTGCACAAGGGATTAGCCTAAAGCCATCTTTCGTACTTATCTGCAAAAGACTCGCTTTACTAGTGGAAATGTCCTGACAGGTGAGAAGTTTCAGTTCCCTGGAAAGAGCACGCTGTGCGGAGCTTAGCTCCTCTACCTGTATGATAGACACATAGGCCTCAAGCAATCCAGGTCTTGGAGGAAGTGAAGACTTTCCCATCTGGGGGTTTGAATTTGATACCACTTTATGTGCTTCCTTTTTCTATTATCTCTTCTATTTCTGATGCCCCTCAATGTTTATTATACAAAAATATATTTACTAATAACTATATGAAATGAAAGTTAAATTCTTCATGCATTGCCCCCAAGCTCTAGCTGCATAGCAGGATGCTCCTTCCCACCACCATCCCCGCCCCCAACCTCTATCCCCCACCTCCCACCCTCGTGCTGTGCCTGTCCATGTGGCCCTCATATGGCTGGAGTCTGTGCTGGAACCATCTCATCGCTCACACTGGCCTGGTGCACGGTCAGTCAGAGATTCCTAAGAGTGCACTGGGAAGGGACAGAGCCTTGCCATGTCATGGAATCAGAGACACATATAAGATACACATACACACACACACACACACACACACACACACACACACACACACAACTACATTCATTTACAGAAGTCTAACTACAAAATCAATTTCCTTTTTTGTTTGGTGGTTTGCTTGGGGGCATGTCATATTTTCTTGAAGGAAAGTTCATCTTATTTATCGATTGTGTAAACTATAGGAAATTGGATTATCTTTTGCAGTGTTTATTTTAAATACATCTCCGGGTTTTAAGAAAGATGAATGTAGCTATCTTTAATGTTTAATGTTAGTTATACTGTTTTAGAAAGTGACATCCTTAGAGCAACATAATTATAGTTCAGGGAAACATTGATATTTTAGTATACAGACAGGTAATAATTATTTATTATACTTGAAATTTTTACTCAATAATTACAAGGCTTGATATAATGTTTGACAAGAAAGTGATATTTAAAGAAAAATTAGTTTAAATTCAGTAACATATAAACCAGGTAGAATCACATTGTGTTATTATAATGAAAGAAAAGCATGCATTCCATAGTAAAAAACTAATTAAAATAAGGTTCTGTTGATACATTGTCTTTATAACTTAAGGTTGTACTACCTTAATTAATTCACATCTGAGACCACAGTATGAGAGCCTCAAAAGTGTGGATTTTTAAAAATATCCTCTTGTACTCTCTGCTTGGTGTGTATTTTATTCCCCAGGCTGTCATATACACTGATATGCTGGTGCTCAGTTAATTTTGAAGTTGTGCCTTTTATTTGAAAGGCATATTACAGAATTATATTTCATGACGAGCTATAAACTTGAAAGTACCATGTAAATCTGGGAAAGCTATTAAAACACAGGGCTTCGCCTACTGTCTGCAGGAAGCCATTCGGTGTCCCTTCATTGCTCCCCTCGTGGCTATCAGGTGTGTCTGCCCTGCAGGTTTTACCAGCTTTGACGTTTCCTTAGCGCCCTGTCACCTCCCGCCACCCCATCTGTGGCTGTAATGTAGCACACACTGATGCAGATGGTTTCACCTACTCATCCTGTAAACAGTCGAGATTGGAACACTTGCCCCTGAAATACCCAACTGGGGCCCCAAAAGAACATAGACCTGTTGCATTCAGATCAGGTGGGCAGTCTTTGATGTCTTCTCTCCCCTGACTGTATGGAAGCCTGAAAGGAACAAATGTGTAAGCAGCGTCGTTAATGCCCGCATTAGTTCTTTCCTGGGATTGTTACTTTCATTCAGCAATCAGCTACTTTCCCGTCGTGCTTTCTCCTAACAGAGTACATTCCTGCGTTATGTGATGACTCCCTCACCTCCACTGTCTCTTGATTTGCTCCTCCACACATCTGTACACATATAATGGAAAGGATGCTTGATCCACATGTGACATTTTCTTTCTGTGTAATCTTTGAAAAAATTTAAATGTCAGTATATGGACTAGGAAAATGAAAGGGCTTTTTAAATATATTGCCTCACATTTAATTCCTGTATTTTATGAATTACAATGTAATGGCCTCCTCAGAGTAGCCTGGCAGACAAATCTAATATTTATTCTGTATGAATAATCCTTTTGGCCTGTTCATATTGGCATATCTTTATTATTACCGAGGCACTTCTCAAAAGGCCAGAGGCCTCTTCGTCCCTTCTACAAGGCTGTGAGATGTTGTGTGGGAGCAGAAGATGGCATAAGTCACTTCTCTACTTAAAACCCAACGTCCTGCCATTTTTGGTGGAAGCTGCAAGTCTTGCAGATCAGCGTGTGGTCGTAGGTGGGACTTTCTGTAAGGACTCTTTGCAGTGCTGTGAGCTAAACAACCATCCAGGCCTACCTCTTTGGAAAATGTGATTTGTTTTGAACAATTCCAGGAACCTTATTACTTCCCCAGTATTCATATGCTTGTACTTTCCCATCGCACAGTCACTGCCTTGCAGCGGAGTTACAATACTGAAACAGAAAGAACTTGCTCAACCCAGTGTCAGCCAGGATGAAGGCCGGGAGCTGGCTGCGGACTGCCCTGCCTTCCTTTCACTTTGTTTACAAACCAGTAAACCGAAGTGGAAGACACTGCTCTCGTTTTTTCTTTCTCATTCACTGAGAATGATATTAATGCTTTGATGGTTTCCTGTAATAGCCAAGAAGGAGAGATCCTGTTTGGAGATGGTTGTTCTAAAGACATCTAAGACGCGCTGGAATGGCCTCTTAGTCTCATGAAAGAAATTGAGTTTTGATTTTTGTAAGTATATTGCCATAATTTGTCCAGATAACTAATCTCTTTCCTCAAAAACCAAAGTATCACCTCAACTGTTGGCCAGCCCTATGGTGTAGCTGAAAGTTGTTGTCAATTAGCACATTTAATATTGACCAAAACTGAAAACTCCCACTGACCAGATTGCAACTCAAGATTGCCATCAAGGGTGAGCCTGGAATATTGCAAATGTGTTTTGTTACTGAATTGTTTAGAATGTTCTAGGCTTCCTTCTTTAGCTATCTAGGAGCATCCACTTTTACAAAGGCTAGAGTGAGTTCTGTCCTGACTTATTTGACATGAAAGTTAGGATTCAAAGAGCTCAGGCCCCCATTGGCGCTAAGTCAGTGGCCCTCAAGAGTCTTTCAAATTATCTTCTCAAAATTACAGCTCAGCAAGATCCATCCATTCTGGGCATCCAGAAAGGATTGCCCAAATGCCCATCTGCACGTCCTTCTAAGAAATATAGCTCAGCAAAGGCAGTGCAGGCTCCTCGGGGAACCATGCTCTTCAGCGTACATATGCTGTGCCACAGCTAACCAGGCACACTCTGTCCCTGTCCCTGGCACTGGGGCATGACTGTTTAACAAACAAATGTTTCTGTGCCCAGTAGACAAACAGTTCAAGAGATTTGGATTTTTGAAAAATAGATATTGAATCAAAAGCATTTTGTACTTGTTCTTCTGAGAAACAGATGAGCCAGTGTGTAACTTTATGTTTTTGTCATTGTTTTCCTCTTATTTTTTCTTTTCTTTGCTACTTCATTACTTTGTTTGGGTTCTTCTCCTGACTGTCTCTTAATGTCTTCTCTGGCTCCGCTCAGCTTCTCCTGGCTCAAGCTGTCACCAGCTGTTCTGCTCTTACTGTCAGCTGGCCCAGTTCACTTCAGCCGTCTCCTATTTTCACTCTGACCAGTCTCTTCTCTCCTCTCTAGCCCCACTCTCTCTCTCTCTCTCTTCTTCCTTCCTGCACCAACTGTCTTCTCTGGCCCTGCTCTTCTTCCAGCTGGACCCTCCTCCTGCCTACCCTCCAATCCTACTCCTTCTCTCAGCCTTGGCTCCCATTTTATATCCTCTCCTGTTCCCAGAATTCCCAGAGCCAAACTAACCTGAAAGGCATAGGGTCTTTTAAAGGGCCAGGCACACGAAATAAATCACTCTACACAGATAACTGGAATGTGAAAATGGTAGATGACCTCTTTGCTCCTTTGACAAAGTACATTTGGCTGCTGCACGGGTTTTCACTAGCTCCATCATCAACTAAAGGGAGAGTGTGGTGGTTCGACCCATACTTAGGAAGCTGACTTCTCATGCACGTAACAAATGCATAGCGCTCACACAGAAATCGACTCACCAGCAAGTTGAGCCCAGATGCATTACATATGTTAAATCGATGGACAGCATCTACTATGCCTTATAAAAGAGGCAGAGGCATTACTGAAGAAAAGAACATGGTCATCTCGGTGTCCTCCTCTTAGCGACGACAGTAGAATTTTCCTCTGAGTGAAAAGCTAGCCAGGTCACATCTAAATATTAGTTCAGCTTACTTTTGTATATCATCTTGTCCTTCTCAACCATCTTAATTTCCTTTCTGAGTCTGGTATAAACTACAACTAGGGGTCCGGGGCAAGCGATTGGAATGTATCTACGATTGCCTGTGCAGATCCTTCAGGCATTTGTCCTTCCCGTATGTTTAAAATAGCCTAGAAAAAAAAATCACATTAGCCCGGGAAGTATACTTACTAGGGTATGTGTTTGCCTTGGCTGATCTCCAAACCGGGATGTAACGTAAGGAACGTGTGAGCTGATGGCCGAGACACGTGCTTGGGAGTGATTTCATGTATACCCACCCTGCCTGTGCCACGCAGAAAGGTGGGCCCGAGGAGAGCAAGAAAAGGCTGCACCTTGATGCACTGCAGACCTCTTGCCAAGTGAGGTCATTTGGGCAGGCCCTCCTAAAAAAGGTAGCAAACATCCAGGTTTAAGTCACCTTTTAAATTTTCCCACAAGAGAGTGCGCTCTGGAAGACCTTCTTTACTGCCTCTTACTTTATGAGTCTCACTGCTTTTGCTCTGGTCCCCTCGCTGCCACTACAGGTTTTAAATTCCATTCCTTTAACTGGTACAGAAGAGTACAGAGCGTGTACAGATTAATGCTGCGCCACATGATGCTTCAACGCGTGCATATAGCTTATTATTTAAATTGAGTTAAGCATGTCTTCTCCACCTTATTTATTTATGGCGAAGACGCTTAAGTCCTCATCTCTGGGTTTCTGGAATACACAGTACATCTTTGGTATTTGTAATCACCTCATGGAGCTGTAGCCCCAGAACTGGACACTTGTAAGTCAGTGCCCTTCCCAGCATCCCACAGACAGCACCATACCTGTGTGCTCCGTGCTGTGTCATTGTGATAGTCTGCTTCCAATCACATAACTAACATCTCCAGGTGTCAGGGACTTGGTCTGCCACTGTGTTCCCGCCATCCACATCGCCTGGGACAAGGATCTAAAATGATGACACAGAAAGGGAGGAAGACAGGAATGGAGTCTTTCTAACTAAATCTCCGCTAACTCTCCCCTTGTCCCACGCTCAGCCCGGAGCAGGCTTGCCCTCCGTCACATGCTCTTCCTTCTGAAGAGGAAATTTCACCTTCCTGGCAGGATCATTATTACTGAACATGTGTGAAACTAAACTGTCCAACTTTTTCACCAAATACTTTGTGTTAGGACACCTAATTTTAGTGGCAACTGTGTATTTAGTCCTGTGTGGCTCTGAATGGAAGGTCAATGAATAGTTTGCTGAGCCTCCCCATGTATCTGGTGTCAGGGTACAGGTCATCAGGCACCACATGACACTTCTTTAAATGTGCTAAGATTTTATCTTTCCTCTGATACAAGCCTATTTGACCATCATTTGCTTACTATATGTAAAAATGAGTGAGTCAAATTAGAAAAATCTACCATACATACATAAAATGATATAGTTGTTTCTTTAAATATTGTCATATAGCAAGAAATTTTTATGGTGCGATATGTAGTATTTTGTAGCATGGAAAGGACACTGTATTGCTCTTTCCCCATATTTATTAGTTCCTTGGCCATTAATTTTTTTCACCTTTGCTTTCCTATGGATAGATCACAGATAGATAGATAGATAGATAGATAGATAGATAGATAGATATTCTAACATTCATTTCCAGCTTTTTGAGTAATTATATTGAATAGGATTTTGATATTTTCTTTTAAAAATACACTTTCCATTGAAATGTTCATGTAAGAAAAACACTTTATAAAGCACATTTTATTATCTACTGCTCTTAAACAACAAAATTTCCTGGCAGCAGTCAGAAATACCTTGCTTTTTTCTTAGAATACCATTTCCTCATTTAAATAAGCTACATTTCTTATGATTTGGTTTCTCTCCTGCAGGCAGCTTAGCATGTAGAAGACACAGCCTTCCATTCTAAATGCTGTAGATCACTTGTGGGTCCTCTTTTAGGTGTTTTTTGAAGCAAATGTGTGAATATTTTTTAAGTGTTCTCTGATTGCTTACTAGGGGGTAGAAAAATATGCCTTATCCAGACTACTTACCATAGAGAAAGACATCTTAGCAAATGATTAGTACCTATTTGTGGTTGGTATAGCTGTCTTAGCTACTAATATTTCACTTTTCATATTAAAGTAAAATATATAGTACCTTATTCAGAGATTTATTAACTTGTTAAAAACTTGTACTTGATATCTTATTCATAAGTTTCTGCCCAAAGTGATTTTCACTTTATTCCTCAATGTGGGGTAACCACAGTCTCCAGGGTTCTCCCGTCCCAAGTACCAGTGCATCTGTGGTAGTCCACTTAGAGAGCAGGGTAGACATGAGGAAGCTGTCTAGGAAGGGCCTCCCTGGGAGGAGGAACACCAGAAAGCCAGAATTCTTCAGTGAGGCAAACACATAGAAATATCTTTTAAACTACCATGCTGCTCAAGGCTCTGGAAAGGATAATAGCCCGCCTAGTGTATATGTAACGATGAGTTTATTCAGTGGCTTACAGAACCAGAGGCGTCAAAGGCCTGCCGTGGCCATCTGCCACTGGGATAGTTCAAGAAACCGTAGTTTCTCCAGCAGGAAGCTAGAAGCCCCAGGACAGGAGGGAACAAGAATGCAGCCCCAAGTCTGCACTGAAACGCTTAGAATCTGCTGTCTGGTGTCCCTGGGTCCTAGCAAAAGCAAACCTTCTCCTCTGTCCTGTGTAGGACCACACCTTGTTGGGTAATGTCACACACATTCAACATGGGTGTTCCCCCTCAGTCCCTGACCAACGTGTAAAGCATTCCGGAAACACCTTTACAGATACACCTAGCCTAAAGTGTGCTTTAACAGTTGTTCAGGTATCTCTCAATCCATAGTTGACAGCCAAGATTGATATCACAAATGGGTTTGTTGCTTGTCTCCTGGATTTCTACCCCTAAAGGAAGGAAGGCGTTCTTAGAAAATCCCAGATCCCCTGATCACAGCAGAGGGATCCTGCCATAACGGCCAGCCTCAGCAACCAGAACTTCCTGAGGATAAGTCTTGGGAAGGTTGAAAAAGATTCCAGAAGGGTCTGTGTGTGTGTTTGCTGTGCTTTCTGTGTGGGCGGGACTTCCCGCTAGGTTGTGCTTTGGTGCACTTACACAGTTAGAACAGAAGGTATTCTTTATCATTTGGGTGATCGGTAATGTATTTCCTTCCCCCTTCAGATGTTCTAGTTCATTTACAACAGCTGTTAAAGAGTACGCTGCACATCCCAGTGATAATAGAATGCCTCATGCTTTTAATGAGAAAGATAATTATGTGGTTTTCATCATAATAGTTATTTTTTATTTCCCAGTTACTTCCTATAATTTGAGTGATCACTGTCTGCAAATTATAAATGAGACCTTATTTTTTGAGCCAAAAGCTTGCCAGTTAAATTGACAGATTTTCAATAACAATCTACATTAGGAGCCATAAAAGCATCATTACGCTCTTCGTTTTCTCATCTCTGTGCTGCAGTTTCACAAATAATAAATGATATGAGTGAGGGTTAAGAGTGAAGCCGTGTCCTCAGCTAAACCTCAGCACTGGTTGTGTGGCTGGCTGCGTGCATGTCCATCAGGGTGACCTTCCCCTCTTTGTTAGTGCTTTTCTCCATCCATTTTCTCATAAACTACACTCAGAAACTGGAAAATAAATGAGATGCTGCAGAACAAGCCACACAGACTCCACTTTTTTCAAAACATGAAAAATGTTACGTATCATGTCTAAAAAATTCGGTATTTGTTACAGTACAAAACTTTGCCTCATATGTGCTCTAAGCATTTTGAAATAAGTAGCAACTGAGCACAAGTCACAGATGGCCACCTCTTTTTCATCAGGAAAATGGCAGTAGCTAATATAGCTAAACATTCCATATGTCCACCACTGTGCCACACTCCTTTGCTTCCACTGTGTTTTTCTTTTTTTCACAAAAGCCCCAAGAGTTGGGGACAACCACTGTGCTCACCACTCAGATGGGACACTCAGATATAAAAGGTCACACTCCAGGGACAACAGCTGCTGTGGTTGGAACTTGAGCGTGGACTCTCTACGTCACTCCAGAACCCTGTCCATGCGCAACACGCCATGAGAATAACTGTGAACCACTTCCTCCTGATGCTGACAACCTCTCTTCAAGCGATACCCAAAGCGAAAAGTCAAACCCGTGCTCATCCACAAATAGCAAATCGTTTGTTCTGTGACGAGTTAGGGAAAAGGCTGTGTGTACCTTTCTTCATGTTTTTAGTGTATAAAATATTGTTAAAGCAATCAAAAAGCCATTAATTATTTAACCTTGTGATTTTTATTTATTTATTTCTACTAACAAATTGAAGTTGTCATAAGCTGGCCTTGAGGGTCGTTCTGCAATGCTGCCTACCTTGACCATATATGTAGCCGGCCAGGCCTCGGCAAGTGACCGGCCCTGTTGCTTTCCCCCTGGCTTCTTTGCTATCGCAGTTAAATACAGTCTGTCAGTCTGTATATTCAAAAGGTTTCTTTTACTTCCTAGCTGCCTTTTTTTTTTTTAACAGAACTAAAACCAGAACACAAAAGTAAGCCTGCAAAGGCACACGTGGACTTGAAGTTCACCGCCACTCAGCAAGGTTCTGCATGCTGCCGGAGAGTGACAGGAAGAGGAAAGGGACCGAAGTTTGGAGCGAAAGATGGTGACATTCTCCTCGCTTAAGAGCCACTTGAGTCAAAACAGTTCCCAGAAACCCTTTGGATTATTTCAGGAGATTTTTTTTTATACATATAGTTTCCAAGTTTCAAAGCCCAGCCCCAACGTGTCTCTCCTGCCTGAAGCAGGAGACTTTTAAGTCACTCTTCCCCTCCCCGCTGACGGGCTGGACAGAGCAAAGGCTCCAAAGGAATGGGCATCAGGTGGGTGGGGGTCACTCTGTCATTGGTGAGGAGTAAAGGCACAAAGGTGTGGCTTTCTACTCATGCAAAGAAGTGTGGGCTCAGTCTCAAAACTCAGACTACGGCCTGGAGAGATGGCTCAGTCAGCCTCTAGGAAGCTGTACTTTGCTGAAGGCCCGAGTTCACTTTACCTCCAGTTCAGAGCTCCTTAGGCCTCCTTCAGCATCCGCGCTCATGTGCACACGCCTACATCCTAAAACGTAACTGAAAATTTAAAGTAAATAAATGGTTTGAAAACTCCAACGAGTCCAGTTTTACCTCTGACAACTGATATAACCACTCCGGCCCATGGCTCGCATTTGCAAGTTAACAGGATATAAAATCATTAGAGACAAAAGTAGCCTCCGTGCCTCGCTGAGGAGTGACACTGCAGCAGGAGTGGAGTGTTCGTCTGAGGCACAAAGCTCAAGCTCATGTTCACCGTTTTACAGTGGATTCTAGATTTCTGCAACTAAGAACCTGTGAAAGTTCCCTCCAATGCTGTGCCTCCTCCACAGGGGGATTCCCCCACAGACCCATAGAAGCAGCTTTCCCCCCTCAAATTATTCGGTTAAGAGCGTTTTCATGCATCAGAATGCTTCCTTTAAAATGTTGGCTCAGCATTTTTTTTAAATCAAGGTCCCAGAAGATATCCAGCCCCAACTAACAGTCATCTCCGTTATCTTTGCCACGTTCTGTGCAACTACTTGTCTACTTCTTCCCTACCTGCTCTGGGCATGTCATGCAGATGGGACGATCATATGTGGCCTTCTGTGTCTGATTTCTCTAGCTGAATATATACCTGATAGCACTTGATTTATTCTCTATTAGGATTCTCTATAGGAATAAAACCGGTAGAATGAGTATGTACATATGTGTATGTATATGTATATCTGTCTTCATATGTTGTGTGTGTGTGTGTGTGTGTATGTAGGCTGTGTGTGTGTGTGTGTGTGTGTGTGTAGGCTGTGTGTGTGTGTGTGTAGGCTGTGTGTGTGTGTGTGTAGGCTGTGTTATGTGTGTGTGTATATGTAGACTGTGTGTGTGTGTGTGTAGGCTGTGTGTGTGTGTGTGTGTGTGTGTGTGTAGGCTGTGTGTGTGTGTGTGTGTAGGCTGTGTGTGTGTGTGTGTATGTAGGCTGTGTGTGTGTGTGTGTGTGTGTGTAGGCTGTGTGTGTGTGTGTATGTAGACTGTGTGTGTGTGTGTGTGTGTAGGCTGTGTGTGTGTGTGTGTGTGTGTGTGTGTGTGTGTGTGTGTGTAGGCTGTATCAGAGTGCCATACAGGCTGTGGTCTAACTAGTCTCACAGTGGCTGTCCACCAATGGGAAGCCCCAAGAGTCCAGTGTTTTCACATCTCGAGGCTGGGTGTATGTGCTGGAATATCATCAGTATCTGCCAAAATCCTGAAGAAACAGGCTCGAATCCCAGTGATGGAATGAACGTGCCCGTGAGTGCAAGGGCAAGCAGGCAAAGAACAAGAACTTCTTTCTTCCATGTGTTTTATAGAGGCTGCCTCCTTGTGTGGCCCAGGTTAAAGGTGGCTCTTCCCACCTCAAAAAAAAAAATCTGGATTAAAGGTGGATCTTTCCACATTGAATGGTTTAATTAAGAAAAAAAATCCCTCACAGATGTACCCAGCTGCTTGGGTCTTCAACCAATAATAGCCATCACGCTGTGCCTGAATCCTTTATTTGGCTATGCCTTATTTTCTTATTCAATTATCAGCTGAGGGGTTTGGGCTTTTTCTACTCTGGGCTATTACAAATGAGGACACTATGAACTTTCATGGCCGTTTTCCTGTGGGCATGTGGATTCAGTTTTCCTGAATACATATGTAAAAGTGGAATCACTACGTTGTAGGGAACTCTGCTGCTATCTTGGGGGGAGAGCCGCCAAGCTCTTCCCAGCATGTCTGCTCCGTTTTCCTTTCCTATAAGCAGCATCTGAAGGCTCCAATCTCTGCATGTTCTAATGAGCATTTCTTCTGGTCTGTCTTTTGGACCTACGCCATCCTAGTGGCTGTGAAGTGGTCCCTTGCTGATTTTGATTTGAATCCTTGTAACGACTAACGATGCTGAGCATCACTTCAGGTGCTTATTACCCATTTGCACATCTCCTTGAGACAAATGTCTATTCAAGTCCTTTGCCTGTTTTTAATTAGATTATCTTCCCATTATTCATTTGCAAGGATTCTTAATAGGGTTTGAGTGAAACTTTCTTAACAAATATATGATTTAAAATATTTACTCGTGGGTTGCCTTTTCATTTCCTGGTGGTGCCTTTTGAAACATGAACATTCTAAATTTTGATGAACCTGTTGCTCTCCTCCACTACTGCGAATCTGGTTGTATATATAAAAAGCCGGCACCTGACCCAAGGCCACAACTATTTACACTGAAGATTTCTTCTGACACTTCTATAGTTCTGACTTTTCAGTTATTTTTGTGGCCTTTGTTAAGTTAATATGTTGTGTGTAGTGTAGGGGGTGATCCACCTACATTATTTAACATGGAGACTTAGTGTCCCAGCATGTTTTTAAGAAAGAAATTTCTCCCAGTATAATGATATGTGAGATAGCATACATCCATATTCTCTCTTTCAGTACTAAATTATCTCCGTTCCTCTCACTCTGTATAAGGTCCAAAATCAAGAAGTGAGCATTCTCCCTCTTCACTCTGCCCATTCCTTGTTGTTCTTGCTGTACTAGGTTCCTTGCGTTTACATATGAATTTGAGAATGTCAATTTTGGCATAAAAAAACAGCTGGGGTCTTGGTGAAGATTTACTAAAGCAGGCCCCTTAGTTGTAGGCTTGCTGTGGCGATTGGGCTATACTGTGGACCTTTAGGGGTGGGGGTGGGGGCTGCTATGTGAAGTCTTCTCTCATTGGCCCTGGACTGTGGATAGTATTGTAGGAGGCAAGTCCCATTTTCCCCTCTCTCTTCTTGCTTTTCCTATGATATAAAAGAACTTCCTCTGCCACGTGTCCCCTGCCATGCGTCTCTGGCACCCCACCAGAGCAGACTGCCCCATCTGAGGCCGGACCTTCCAGAATCTTTATCTAAATAAACTTTCCTGGCAAGCTCATTCTCACACATACAGCAGTGTGTGCGGGGGAGCTGACTAGCATGGGTGACATAGCGCTCCAGAGCAGGTTGTGAATACCACCGACTGGTATTAATATTAACTGGTATCACCTTAAGCCTTCAAACTCATGGTGTATCTTTCTTTTTCTCAGTTTTACACATGTGTCATTGAGCAGTGCTTCACCATTTCCATATGTGAATTTTAGCTTCTTTTGTTAAATTTATTTGCAAATATTTTATCTTTTTGGTTAGAATAGTTTTCTTGACTTTATCTTTGTGTGTCCACTGCTAATATATAGGAGTGAGTTTGTATCCTACCACCTGCTTGTTTATACAAAAAAGAATAGTTTCACTTCTTTTATGTGTCTTTATTTCTCTGTCTTGCTTTGCTGCCTTCATAAGTTATCATCGATGGAATTTTTTCTTAATTTTGTTGACTTTGTGCTTTGCCTGTTTTGGTCTTACATTGAAGTATAACACAGACAAATGACACCAGCTAGAACATGTGCTTGATGCCACACATCAGCCTTGAGAATTAATCTAGCATCAGTTTGCAGCTACCACTGCTGGACCAGCTCTCTCGGCCATACACCCGGCTCAGTGGCATGCCAGGCATCACTACCACCTCTACTGGACATCTAAAAGAGACACTTCCAGATGACAGAATTTTGCTGTGTGGTTCACCTTCTGGATAAAGACATCTGCTGCATGCCTGAGGTCAGGAATTCTCCTCAGTGCCAAAGGTACAACACTGACAAAGATAGATAAGGCCTCTCTCTTCAGCAGGTTGTAGCTGTTGAAAAACGACAAACATCTGTATAGAGGAATCTGTGCAACGAGTATAGGAAAAAACAAATAATGCAATGGAACGGCATGCTGGGCAGCATGCCAGGTACATCAGTGATTATCTTGATGGTGATATTTGAGCTGTGATGTGCATGTAACCTTGGGAGTAGCGTGTCAGGCATCAGAAGCACCAGATGCAAGGCTTTGAGAACAATGATGGGTCATGTGACCAAAGGATAAGTAGATGAAGATGAAGTCGCAGAGGTACCCAGGACCCAGGTAGTGTTTTTAAAGAGGGAAGTCTCCATCCTAGGAACAGTAGTAAGCATTTGGAGGGCGTTAAGCATGGCATTGAGAAGATTGCCTCTGGCTTGTCAAGAGCTGATGTAACAGGCAGGGACGGAACAAGGTATTCCACTGCTAGTCCAGAGTCAAGATGAAGGAAGGAAAGCAATAGACAGATGTTCGAGGCATGGAGCTAATATTAGCATATTATGTGGAAAAGGAAATAGACAAAATTAAAGATTGCCCAGAGTTCAGAAGCTGAGAGCCCGAACAGATAGTAATGTTCCTGCTACAGAGCTCAAGCATTGGCTTGGCCTCAAGTCCCAACAACCTGGAGTTGTGCGTGGACGCCCCGCTGCAAACCTGCACTCTGACCAAGTGGGAGCCCCCCTTTATGGCAAAGGAAAGCTAAAGGCTCTTACACAAGGAGGAACAGAGCTGTCTGTGGCCCCGACCTGGAAAGGTACCACTCTCAGGAAGGTTTTCGGAAATTGATTTGCAGAGTGCTTGGTAAACTTCTCCTTTGCAATGTTTTATTCATATTTTAATCGAGTTCTTTATTATGGAGCTCAAATATTTTTAATTAAGAAAGAAGTGCGGCCCTTGGGGTAATATTGCAGCCATGTAGATAGCTGGTAATTAAACTTCTCTACGTACACAACTGCATTCAAGCCATTATGAATGAGCCGTGTTAAGCCCTCCAATGTCGCTCCTTGTGTGTTTAAACAAACACACAAAATAGACTTATCTACTGGGCTTGGTAGCTCCAGTTGTAGTACATTTGTTGCCGAAGTGAGAATGGGCAAAGTATTACCAGGAGGAGGCGGAGCCTATTGAAAACTGGTCATTTTCATGAGAAAGACCAAAGGGCCACAGAGTATGACTTCAGGTGCTTTCCATAGGGGAAAAAAAATCACCCAATAATTCTTTTTTTTTTTTAACTTTTGACTTTAATGTCCAATTTTTTAATCTCGAAATTCAATTATAGAAGAATACTTTTTAAAGGTATTTTAGGCTTTGTTTAATCTAGGCTTTTTTTTTTCTTTTTTTTAGTTAATTGCCACAACATTTAGGATAGCAAAAGGAGTGTTTCACTGTCTGCCTCATGTGTTTCAGCCCAGTATTAGAGCAGGGAGTAGCTACTACCATACTTATTTTAAAAGGCTGTAATTTTTGCTCTACAAACTTAATGAAAAGTGAATTTTAAAGTTATTTTCAAGTTTTAAAGGCCTTGTTCCATTTACATGAAGTTCCACATTTCCTAATTTATATAATACTCTTTATTCAAAGGGAAGCCATCTGTCTCTCTTTGAATTTGCCACTGGAATATGCCATTTGCAGCTGTTTTTCCAGCAATACCTCATCCTTAAAAGAATTTAGAAATGTGTTTCAGAGCCCTTGCTCGAGCTACAACAATATTGCTCTGTTCCCAACACCTGTTTCAGTGTCAGATTCCCTACATATTAGACAAATGTTCAGTGCCCTGGCCCAGTTGTGCAGGTTCACTTAGAGGTGACTCTCCTCCATCTGACGGCTCCATCACTGGTGCTCAGTGGCCCCATGATGCCCTGGAGACAGCCGACAACAGGCTTCTCCATCAAGTCTACCTGCCTTTCCTTACCCCCCAAGCAGCTAAGTCAGGAGCCCTGGATACAGTGGCCCAGCACACTGACTGGAGCCAGGCAGACCTGCAGGAGGCTACGTGTGGCATTCTTCCCTTTGTGACCTTGGACTTGTTACTTCTATCTCCAGCCCTGGTCAGCTCGTCTAAAGACCAGGGCTAGAGTGAAACAGTGCATGTCCATAGCATGTTTCAACTATGAAATAAAATAGTGTATGTAGAACATCTATCCCATAATCCAATGGAACATTATACAAGGAAGAATGGTTCATTTATTTACTTCTCTGCCATATGGAAACCACTATTTCTGGCATTCTAAGGCAAATGAAACCTTGGCAAATTAATAAAGTCCAAAAATTAACCACAGTGATTCTTTGGTAAGTGGCTGCTATCGCGGGCATATGCTTCTGGTGTTCCGTCGTTAAATAAGCACTACACAGAGTGGGCTCACGTGTCCCTTCTGTGAAATATTTACAAACAGAAGCGATGCTTCTCCTCATTCCCTGCCTTCTGTGTGCCTGCTCTGTTCCCAGGTCTAAACTGTAGGGGGTGGAGCTTCACTGCTGACGGGCAAAATTAAATCGGCAAAACTAGCAGCATTTCATGACCCGGAGTGCTGAATGACACGGACATTCCCATCAGTTAAAAGCTTTTAGGAAACTCACTTCTGATATTTCATGTTTTGTCAGAATTGTACTTTCTCCTATCCCACAAAAGACAAGGTCTTTACCTAAGTTTCATCTAAGTTTATTGCTGAAACTACAGAAGCCAGGGATGAAGAGGCATTTGTGCTGTTGGTAAATGCGTGAATTAGTAGAGGAGTCTGATCCTAGCCCACGTGCCCTCGGACAGTATTTATTCCCAAATCCTACAGTTGTTACAGAGTGGTTGGTTTCTTGCAATTTGTTACTAAGGCCCAATTCTCTAGAGCAGAAGTTACGTAAAATAATGAAAAGTTGAATAGTCTAAAATTTTGGTAGCATTGCCGTTGACCAGGACACTGTGGTATCTGTTAGTGAGCAGCTTGCTGTGTGACCAGTACGCCTGTTAATGTCGTGAAGAGATCAATTTCAGATTTTCAAAAGTTGAAGAAATTGGATCTGAGGAGACAAGTCGGATAAAGGGCCACCTGGAATCCTGACACGATAAGGAAAGAGACAGAGAGAGTTCTAGAACAAGCGGGCTAGTATGGGTAGCTAGGCCAGAAGCTTCAGTTCAAGCGAGAGATCCTGCCTCAGCGAAGAAAGTGGAAAACAGTAGAGAATGACATTCGACCTTAGTTTCTGACTTTCCCATGCAAGTGCATACACATGTATAAGCACCAACACACATGCAAGCATACACACACACACACACACACACACACACACACACACACACACACACACGCAAAGAAAAAAAAACATTAAACAAATTGTAAGTAGAAGAAGTTGACCAAGCTGACAGCACTAACAGAAGTATGAGGTAATGTAGATGCCTGGACTCTACAGCCAAATTCACTGTGACAGCTCCCTGTACGTTCTCCAGCATGCTAAGCATCTTGCTCAAGCGAAGAAACTTGTCTTTCTGATATCTTGATTTTATATTTCAGGTAGGGTCAAGACTTACTTGCATTTTCCTGTGTTACATAGAGGACCAGGCCAACAGGATCTCCAAACGTTGGAAGGTCTGAAGTCTCTGGGAGCTCTTTCTATGGCCTTTTCTGCAGGGTACACTGTACTTTATCCTCAGTTCCCAGCTACACCTTAGACTCCTTCCTTAGACTCTGCTAATGCTGCTCTTAAGTGACAAGCAGGGTCAAACCCTGAACTTTCCAGAAGCCAGGTACCTGTCTCCAGCTAGAGATCTCCAAAAGCAGTTCCACAGCACTCCAGGTGGCTTCTTGACTTCTGGTGGCAGTAAGTGTACACAGATGGGGACACAAATGTTTGCCACCTCTCTTCTTAGTCCCATGACATGTTCCATCTTCACACCCCAAAACTTCAAATCGCCTACTCTGCTATTTTCATTTCCGTAATATCCAAAATCCTTCGTTCCTTAAGTAACTCAGTTTCTTACAGCATTGTTTAATCACTTATTAAAGGCCGCCATGCTTGTCCCATGGCCACGGCTACTGTGACCTCAAAGGTGTCATATCCTTGAATGTGAGTCCTCTTCAGCTTGACCCCGCCTTCTAGATTCCTTCTAGAGTACATTTAATGGTAAGCTGCTCAGGAAGTACCGTGAACTCTGAAGATAGGTGCTGGAAAATTCTAAACCAGCTTTCAACTCTCTGTAAAGTTAAAAAGAATCCAGTTATAGTTGTCAGAATTCTTTCTGAAAATTAGCAAGTTGACCATCAAGGGGAAACGTATGGAAGTGTGTTTTTTGTGCAGATGCCACATTAGGGTATTCTCTCAATAGAAAAACTTGTGGAAACTGCTTGGTGGCCCTCCTTCCCAAAGGCACTTCCTATCTCCTCACAAGGAATTAACTGGAGTTTAACCACACAAGAATTTCTTCCTGAGTCCTTTTTAGGGGATAGGTGTGGGGGACATGCAGGGGTTGTCATGTGTGTCTGCTGCTGAAAGGCCTGTGGCAGATATCTAATGGCACTGGCCCCACTTACACCTAGATATGTGACCGACCTGAAACACAGTGGAGACTCTGGGAATTGGTCCTGCTGATTGGAGTCTCCTGGGTTATGTTATGTGAGCTGAGACCAAATCCTTGACACTTAGCAAAGTGTTCTAGGTTATATCATGGCTCCATCTTGAAGTTTTAAGTAAACACATGCTGCAAAATACCGTAAATTGTTAGTGAGCAGAGTGGCTAAGTATATGCCACTTTACAGCTCCAGTTTGCGCCTCCTGCTTGATCCTCATTTGTATTGTTAGCCCTGCATCCCCAGTGAATCAGAGCAAGTCCTGGCAAGGATGCATAGCACAGCCACACCAGTGAAGAGATGCCCCAGGATGCTTAGTGTGCCGTCACATACTATTTTAAATGGCAGTTTCAGGAACTAAACACTATTACAAGTGCAATAGAAGGGAAATGATTACTCAATTTAAAACAGCAATTAAAGTTTAAAGTTAGCCTGGAACAGTTGACTCTCTTATGTTTCTTGCTGTCACAAAGGACTCAAAAAAAAATCTTTGAAAACTCCATTTATATCTACAAACCTAAGAGTGAATACAAGTGTGAAGGCACCACTCACGCTCTATAGACCGATGATTGTTTTCTCCTGTAGAACTGCCAGAGTGAATGGGTTGCCACAGACCAACAAGTAGCCAGGTCCACACAAATCCTCTTTGAGCCTGAGACTCAGTCATTGTGGTTGATCAGGTGGCAGTGTGGGCACCATGAGCGTATGTTGTGGTCACAATCTGAAAAACTCATGTAACCACTGTCCAGATGAAGAAAGAAAAACAGTAACAACACCTCAGAGGTCCTACCTGTCGTGTTCTCTGTTCCTGCACATTCCTGTCCCTGCCCCTTTACCTCTGTCCCCACGGTCAGTTCTACCTCTGTTTCTCTTTGATGCCCTCTGTCATAATATTTTGTTGGTGAGAGTAAATAGAACAGTCACTTCACGGCTGCATAGTCTTCCCCTGTGTGACTGTGACATCGTTATCAGTTTTACTTGGCAAAGGGGTAGCTTTCATTTGTGAACTATTAATAATATATCTTTTGGTCAAATTTTCGACTTTTAATGATATGTGAATGGGACACAGGAAGCAGTTTTGCACTATAGGGTTTCAATTAATTATAACTGTTCCCATCCATGTTACTTTGGGTCAGTATTATTCCACTTCTAAAATAGTAATGTGGAAGTGTTACTTTCTAGTCCACTTAAAGGTTTCCCATGGAAATGATCTGCATACTTCGGGCTTGACTCACGTTTTTCACCTGAGGGTTGGACTATACTGCACTTATAAGCTCTGAAGTCACCGTTTGTATTGTGCTCTGTAGAGTGGGTGAGTATACAGATACACTCAGTGTCACTTGAAACAATACAGCGGGTAGGAGGCTTTGGTAGACTCCTCCTCCCTGTGCTGGGGATGGAACTCAGGGCCCAGCCATAGCTAGACAGGCACTCTACCATGGAACCGCAGCCCTTGCTCAGGACTGACCTCATAGTCAGTTTTCACAGCACGGTGTTCCTGCTGTGCAGTTAAGAGTTGCCTGCAGTCACAGTGGGGACTTGATTCCTAAGCATCTTAGATATTTATAAGCTCTGGAGCAAAGAGAGCTTCCCAGTGTTCCCAGAGCTCTGGTCCCCTCCCATCTGTGAAGACACGGAGAGGTTCTTGGTCTGCTCTGGCCGTGAGAGCATAGTTCACTTCTCTCCACACTGTAAACTGAAGGCTGAAGCTCCCCAAATCGTGCAAGCAGATATTTAATCAATTAAGCTATTCCAGGCTAAAATCTCGAAAATGGAGACTGCGTAAAGATCGTCAGGTTCAAAGGTTGTTTTGTTGTGTGTCGTGTTTTATCTTTCCACTGGAGTTAGTTTTCCTTTTAGCTGACATAAAAGCCCATGTTGTGCCTACCTGTGCAGTCCTTCATCATTGGCTGCCTGATGGCCATCTCACCCCAGAAGTCTCCTTTGTTTTGCTTACTGTAAGGCTCATGAGAGCAGCAGCTGTTCCTTAATATAGTGGTTCCCAACCTGTGGACCACAGTGCCTTTAGGAATCAACTGACCTTTGCACAGAGGTCACCTAAAACCACCCTGCAGATCAGATGTTTACATTATGGTTCATGAAAGTAGCAAAACTACAGTTATGAAGTATCAACAAAAAAATTATGGTTGGGTGTCACCACAGCATGAGGAACTAACTGTATTAAAGGTCCACAGCATTAGGAAGGTTGAGGGCCGCTGCCTGCATGCCTTTGCTACTGATGTCTAAAGACAGATTAATGAAACTAGCAATCTGAAGGACCTTCCCAGGGGGCAGAGCCCAGCTGAGTTGACAGCCTTCGTCCCATTGTCTTACTCCTACCTAATCTGATGGGCAGCATCTTCCTTTCCTGCAAGGCTGTTTGGAGACAACATTAGGTTACAGTTAAGATACTGAGAGAAGCACTTTCCCTCTCTGTGGTTGGGTGATTCAGTTAGACAACATCTCATGCATGAGTCCCCTTGACGTGAAGATTGTACTGCAGGCCTCCTTAAAAATGGTAAGGAAAATAAATGATTCCGCCTTTCTGGTGATTCTGAAACGGCTTAAGCAATTGCAAGTCAAAACTGTGGTGCAGAACAAACTTAATTACCTGTCTGCCACCAGTTGCTCTATCTGTGACCCTGGAAAAAGCGGCTTCCTTCTCTGTGCCCCTTCCGTATGGTGGTTGGTTGCAGTGTGCATTAAAATCCTGAGACTACAGAGTTCTAAGCAAGCTTAGTGTGAAAGAGCCTGGCTGGGAGGGCGTCTCAGTCAGCATCCATAGAATGAATTACTCAGTCTCTATTTCCACTGCTGCAGATCACTGTGGTCGCCCAGCCAGATGTTCCCCCAGCCCCTGCTTCGGTACTGCCCGTGCTGGAAGGATCGTACTAAAGGCCACCAGTTCTGCTGCCAGCACACTTATCAAATGTCACCTGGACTTCAGTGAGGCATTGCCTAATTCCGCTGGAAAGTTAATGACATCACTCATGTCCTGCATCCCTCACGTATCCCAGTCCTCTCTCTGCAACAGAGAAAATGAGGGAAGGGAACAGCAGTGACAGACTACAGGAACTGATTGTCAGCACTCAGGTCCTGGAGGGATGTTTTCCCACTAAGCCATGCATTCCAAAGATAACCCATTGGATTCAGAAGAAAGGTTTAAATTGTATTCAACTTTTAAATCTCAGCTAGTAAATATGTTTTGTATATGTTTTATGTTACACATAATTTCAATGTAGTTATACATGAAGGAGCATGTATTAGCTGTGACAATAACATATAGGCAAGATAACCAGCTTATAAAGAAAGGTTGATTTTCACTCACAATTTGAAGGTCTCGGTCCGTGATTGGTCAGCCCAGTTGTTTGGGGTCCTGTAGAGTGACAGCATGTGGCAAAACCTCATGGCCAGGTGGTGAAAGAGAAAGCAAAGGAAGACACAGGGAAGCCCCACAGTCCCCTTTATGGCATGACCAGTGACCCAAGCCCACCACTAACCCACTTCTCAAAAGCTGTGCTTCCAGGGACAGTAGCATGGCTTAGTCGGGAAAGGAACTTGCTGCACATGCCTGATTATCTGAGTTCAGTGCCCAGAATCCACATTAAGGTGCAAAGAGAAAAACCTCTCTACAAGTCCTCTTACCACACTTACCCCGCAGCAGACATGCACAGGCACTCACATGTGTACACACACACACACACACACACACACACACACACACACACACACACACAGTATTCCATTCCCCTCCTTAGACCCTGTGCTAAGGACCGAGTCTCCAGCACATGTGTTTGTAATGGATATGTGAGAGCTAAAACACACTGTTCTCTTAAATGCACAGCACGGCTACCACTAGCACGCCGTCTCACCGTCTGTGCACTGCTGTGCTAAGCATTGGCGATCTACACCTAAGTCCATCACCATAGGGTGACTGTGGCCTCTGCAGATGAAGAAACTGAGGCACAAAGCGATAAATGCTGTCCTTAGTCGTGGCTGAAAACGGCAAAACTAGGACCTGGATAAAGCCCTAGTTCTGTCTGACGTAATCTCCACCTCAAGCTCTCTTATTTTCTTCACAAAAACCAAGGGCTGCTGATCAGGCACAGTACAGGCCTATGAGTTAAATAAACAGATTGGATACCCGCCTCAGACATACCAATGACATATTAATTTCTTATTAATGAAAAATTCAAAAGTTAAAGTGTCATTTTCCATTGTAAAAACACATGTTAAAATGGCAAGCCAAGTGGCATGATGGCGTGACACACTGGGATGTTCAGTTCCATAACTTGAAGGGAAGGACAGCATGTCACACGTTCACTGGTGCACCCAAAGTTAATCAGGGGTTCCCACCACCTCAGGTTACTAAACTATTTTTTCACTGAGATGATTCATATACCATAAAAATCACCTGCTTTAAGCAATCCAGGAATTTTAATGCATTCTATAGTCTCCACGGTGACCTAATTTCACAGCATTTTCACCACCCCCAAGGGAAATATATACCCATTAGCAGTTGCTTCCGTTCCTTTTCCTGAGCCTCTGACATCTTAATCCACTTTCCATGTCTATGTATTTGCCTACTCTGGACTTGGCAGATAATGGGATAACATGATATGTGATCTTTACATGTGCCTGCTGTCATGTAGCATGAGGCTTTCAATGTTTGTCTAGACTGTGTAATGTAACACACATTTATTACCCTTTGTAGCTGAGCTATATCACATATAAAGTGCATAAACAAAACTCCATTTACTAATGCATGGACATTCAGCTATTTTCACCTTTTGGCTACTTGGAATGATGTTGCTATGGACATTCATGTATACCATTTAATGTTTGTGTGTGTGTGTGTGTGTGTGTGTGTGTGTGTGTGTATGTGTGTGTGTGTGTGTGTAAACATGGACTTTTCATTCCCATCGTACATGTTCAGGAGTGCCTTTCTGCGTCTCAGTGAACGCTCTAATGCTTACCATGTTGAGAAACTATAAACTTGCTCTTCCAGACTAGCTACTCCACTCTATAGTCCCACCCAGCAATGTGTCAAGGGTCTCATTTTTCCACAGTTGCCAACACTGGTTGTCTTTCTTTTTCATATAGCCCCTGTAATTATGAATTGCATATATCTCCTAACAGTGATGCTCATAACATTGTCATATGTTTAGTGTTACCTCGACTACTTCTCGTGACTTTGAAATATTTACTTTTTTAGTGGTTTTTCCACTGGAATATAATTGTTGTTATCGTGTGACATTTTTCCCAAAGCTTCTTAAATACTTAAATACTCATTAATGCTCCTACATTCTAACAACAGAAATAAGCCATCAACAAGACATAGTAATTGTAAATATGTGGAGGCCAAATTTGGGACTTTTTTCTTAAATTCATAAAACAAACACTAATGGGAATAAAAAGTGAGCTAGGTCATAATGCAGTAATAATGTGTGACGCTGAGACTCCGCTCTCATCTGTAGATGGGCAGTGCAAACTAAAATTCAACAAAGCTCCAGCTGAGCTGTACCATAAATCAAATGGACCTAACAGATCTATAGAATATACACTCTTCCCAGAATCCCATTAACTTTTTCTAAAACAGACCACATTCTAGGTCACAAAGCAAGTCCAAACAAATTCAAAAACATTAAAATGATTCCTAGGTGTTATCAGATCATAACAGTAAAACTAGACCTCAGAAGCAAGAGAACCTACACAAAGACTTGGGGACTGGCTGGTGCACTCACGAATGACACAGTGGGCCATTGAAGGAATCCGTGGAAGCCTTTAAATTTGTAAAATCAAGCGAAAATTAAAGCACAACTAGACGTGTCCTTGCAGTATAACTAAGTCACTTCTACAAGGAAAGCTTAAACCAATGAGAAATCTGAGAAATCGCAAATAAATAGCCCAGTAATGCATGTCAGGGACTTAGAAAGCTGAGAATGAGCAAGGACGCCATTCAGGAGAGTAAAGAAGCAGCCACAGAATGGAGGAACCGCTTTTGCCAATCATTCCTCAGTCGGGAGATTAGCATCTAGAATATATAAAGAATTTCAAGAACTAAACACCAGAAAAAGAAACAAGTCATCCACTCGGTAAATGAGCCGAGATGGTCTTCAAAAGAAGAAACACAAATAGATCAAAAAAAAAAGTTTGAAGGGATGTCTGATGTCTTTAGATATCAGAAAAAATACAAATTAAAACTGCTTTGAGAGCCCATTTTACTCCATCAGAATGGCTATCATCAAGAAGACAGGCAATACTCACAGAAATATAAACCAGTCCAGCCACTGTGGAACTTAGGGTAAAAGTTTCTCTAAAAACTAAAATTTACCCTAGGTCCTAGGTGCACTTCTCAGAACACACCCAAAAGATTCTCAGTCAACATACAGAGATAGTGTTGCACTCCTCTCTATTGCTGTAATGTTCACAAAAGCCTGGGTGCCCATCAAAGGGGAAAAGGGGAAAAAAGGATGGTACTTTTTTTGTTTTTTGTTTTTTTCATGAGCAGCTGACCCAAGTAACTTAATTAAATAGAGTTCTGCTCTTACCATTCTCTTTTCACATTTTGTTCCAGAATTAACCAGGCCAATATCCCTAGAATTGTGGCATAAAAACATGGTTTTGATTCGATGGTCACATTCTGCTTCTGATTTTTTTTTTTATCTCTGTTACATCCAGGCGCAGTTTTCCCTCCCTCCTCTCCTCCTAGTCTTCGCCTCCTCCTTCTTCTTCTTCCCAAGCCAATCCTCCTCCCTTTCTCTTCCGGAAAGCAGAGGCCTCACATGGATCTCAACCAGCCTTGGCATATCAAGTTACAGTAAGACTAGGTGCTTCTTCCTCTGCTGAGGCTAGACAAGGCAGCCCAGTAGGAGGAAAGGGTCCCAAAGGCAGGCGGCAGAATAAGGCAGCCCCTGCTGTTAGGAGTCCTACATGAAGACCAAGCTGCAGAACTGTAACATGTGCAAAGGGCCGAGGTCCATCCCATGAACACTCCCTGGCTGTCAGTTCAGTCTCTGTGATGCCCTGTGGGCCCAGGTTTTTATTACTATTGCTTTGTAGTACAGCTTGAAATCAGAGAGCTGATAAACCCCCCCCCCCGGGAGATCTTTCATTGTGTAGGATTCTTTTAACTATTGTGTTTTTTGTCTTGTTTTTCATACAACCTGAGTAGTGTCCTTTCATGGTCTATAAAGAATTGTGTTGAAATTTTCATAGGAATTGCATTGAATCTGTAGATTGCTTTTGGTAAGATGACCATTTTTACTATGTTAATCCTACCAGTCCATGAGCATGGGAGAGCTTTCCGTCTTCTGATATCTTTTTTTATTTCTTTCCTCAAAGACTTGAAGTTCTTGTCATACAGGTCTGTCACTTGCAAAGTTAGAGTTACACCAAGATACTTTATATTATTTGTGACTGTTGTGAATGGAGGTGTCTTCCTAATTTCTTTCTCAGCCATTTATCATTTGTATATAAGAGTGCTACTGACTTAATTTTTCTAATTGATTTAATATCCATCCAGCCACTTTGCTGAAAGTACATATCATCTGTAGGAGTTCCTTGGTAGAATATTTGGGGTCACTTAGGTGTACTATCATTTCATCTGTGAACAATTATACTTTGACATCTTCCTTTCCAATTTGAATCCCCTTGGCTGTTATCTTACTGCTCCAGCTAGAACTTCAAGGACTATATTGAAGAGATATGGAGAGAGTGGGCAGCCTTGTCTTGTCCCTGAGTTCACTAGAATTGCTTCAAGTTTCTCTTTATTTAGTTTGGTGTTATCTATCAGCCTGCTGTATATTGCCTTTATTATATTTAGGTATGTGCCTTGCATCCCTGCTCTCTCCAAGACTTTTATCATTAAGGGGTGTTGGATTTTGTTTACAGTATTTCTGCATCTAATGAGATGATCGTGTGATTTTATTTTCTTTCAGTTTGTTTGTGTGGTAGATTACATTGATAGATTTCTGTATATTGAATCACCCCTGCATGTCTGGATGAAGCTTACTTGATCATGGTGGATGATATTTTTTATGTGATTTTGATTCAGTTTGCAAGTATTTTATTGAGTGTTTTTGCACCAATGTTCATGAGGGAGATTGGTCTGAAATTCTCTTTCTTTTTTGGGTTTTTGTGTGGTTTAGGTATCAGAATGACTGTGGCAAAGTCAGTGTGATTTTGGCATGTTCTTTCTGTTTCTATTTTGAGGAATAATTTGGAGAGTATTGGTGTTAGCTCTTCTTTGAAAGTCTGGTAGAATTCTGCACTAAAACAATCTGACCCAGGGCATTTTTTTTGCAGGGAGGGGGAAGACTTTTAATGACTGTTTCTATTTCCTTCAGGGATATAGGACTATTTAAATTGTTTACTCAATCTTGATTTAACTTTGATAAGTTGAATATATCAAAAAAATCATTTATTTCATTTAGATTTACCAACTTTGTGAAGTACAGGCGTTTGAGGTAAGGCGTAATGATTTTTTTTTCCCACGGTGTTGTTATGTCCCCTTTTCACTTCTGACTTTGTTAATTTGGATATTGTCTCTTTGTCTTTTAGTTAATTTGGCTACGGTTTTTTCTATCTTGTTGGTTTTCTCAAAGAACCAACTCTTTGTTTCATCGATTCTTTGTATTTTTCTCATTCTTTCTATTTTATTGATTCCAGCCCTCAGTTTGATTATCTTTTGTGATCTACTTTTCTTGGGTGTGTTTGCTTCTTTTTGTTCTAGAGCTTTCAGGTGTGCTGTTAAATCACTAATATATCTCACTAATTTCTTTTTTTGTTTGTTTGGTTGGTTTTTGGTTTTTTGAGACAAGGTTTCTCTGTGTAGCCTTGGCTGTCCTGAACTCACTTTGTAGACCAGGTTGGCCTCCAACTCACAGAGATCCACCTGCCTCTGCCTCCCAAGTGCTGGGATTAAAGGTGTGCACCACCACGCCCAGCCTCACTAATTTCTTTCTGAAGGTAGTTAGTGCTATGAAATTTCTTCTTAGCACTGCTTTTATTATGTCTCATAAGTTTAGGTATGTTGTGCATTCATTTTCATTGAATTCTAGACAGTCTTTCATTTCTTTCTTAATTTCTTCCTAGACCCAGCTCAATGTTCATTGAGTAGAGAGTTGTTCAATTTCTATGAGTTTGTAGGCTTTTTGTTGTTTCTGTTGTGGTTGAAGACCAGCTTTAATTCATGGTGGTCTGATAAGATACAGGGGGTGAAGGAGAGATAAACCTGTTTTTGTTATGATCCCAAGTGTGGGATGGGGAACAGTCTTGTGAGAGAACAGGTGAGGTTAATCCACTAGAAGACAAAACACCTCTTGAGAGAGCTTGATTGTTGCCAGCTGAAAAGATCCATGAACAGACTCTAGGAGGAGATAAATAAATGAGCCCAAAACTGGAGATGGGGCTATTGGAGACTTGGGATACTTTTGGCTGTTCATTACTCCAATTCAAGATGCTCCTAGAGAGAACTGCTCAAGGGAAGGCTTTGGGGCTACGGGCTCCTGCTGAGGTTCCGGGTTCTGGTTCCTCCAGGTTCCAGCAGAAGAAATCCTGCTGATTATGCCAGGAGAATCATTCCTCAGAACTGATAGCCTTACAGTTTTGTTATTGTATTCTTTAATCCTCTTTTCCTATTGTTTCGGTTAGTCAGGATATAAGGGACATAACACTTGGTTAATAAGTTCATAATGAAATATATTTGTTAAGAAAATTGAGCCTCTTATGAACATTGATGCAAAAATACTCAACAAAATACTCGCAAAGCGAATACAACAGCATATCAAAGACATCATTCACCATGACCAGGTAGGCTTCATTCCAGGAATGCAGGGATGGTTTAACATACGGAAATCCATCAATGTAATCCACCATATAAACAAACTGAAAGAGAAAAACCATATGATCATCTCTTTAGATGCAGAAAAAGCATTTGACAAAATCCAACACCCATTTATGTTTAAAGTTCTGGAGAGATCGGGAATACAAGGCACTTTTCTAAACACAATAAAGGCTATATATAGCAAACCAATAGCCAACATTAAATTAAATGGAGAGATACTCAAGGAAATCCCTCTAAAATCAGGGACCAGACAAGGCTGCCCACTTTCCCCATACCTCTTTAATATAGTTCTTGAAGTTCTAGCCAGAGCAATAAGACATCAAAAGGAGATCAAGGGGATCCAAATGGGAAAGGAAGAAGTAAAATTATCCCTATTTGCAGATGATATGATAGTGTATATAAGTGACCCCCAAAATTCCACCAGAGAACTCCTACAGCTGATAAACACCTTCAGCAAATTGGCAGGATACAAAATAAACTCAAAAAAGTCAGTAGCTTTCCTATATACAAATGACAAACAGGCAGAGGAAGAAATTAGAAAAATTACTCCCTTCACGATAGCCACAAGCAATATAAAATATCTAGGAATAACCCTAACCAAGCAAGTGAAGGATTTATTTGAAAAAAACTTTAAACCTCTGAAGAAAGAGATTGAAAATGACATCAGAAGATGGCGGGATCTACCATGCTCGTGGATCGGAAGAATCAACATAGTAAAAATGGCCATCTTACCAAAAGCAATTTACAGATTCAATGCAATCCCTATCAGAATACCTACTAAATATTTTGTAGATATTGAAAGAACAATTCTCAACTTCATATGGAGAAACAAAAAGCCCAGAATAGCAAAAACAATCCTTTACAATAAAAGATCCGCTGGAGGAATCTCCATACCTGATCTCAAGCTGTACTATAGAGCAACAGTAATTAAAACAGCATGGTACTGGCACAGCAATAGGCTAGTGGATCAATGGAATCGAACTGAAGACCCAGAGATGAATCCACACACATTTGCTCACCTGATTTTCGACAAAGAAGCCAAATCCATTCAATGGAAAAACGACAGCATCTTCAACAAATGGTGCTGGTCTAACTGGATGTCTACATGTAGAAAAATGCAATTAGACCCCTATTTGTCACCATGCACAAAACTCAAGTCCAAGTGGATTAAAGACCTCAACTTAAAACCACAGACATTAACCCAGTTAGAGGAAAAAGTGGGGAAGAGTCTGGAACTCATAGGCACAGGAGACAACTTCCTGAACAGAACACCAACAGCCCAGGCCTTAACATCAACAATTAATAAATGGGACCTCATGAGGCTGAGAAGCTTCTGTAAGGCTGGTGACACTGTCAAGAGAACAAAGCGACAGCCTACAGACTGGGAAAAGATCATCACCGACTCTTCATCTGACAAAGGTCTAATATCCAAAATATATAAAGAACTTAAGAAATTAAACACCACCAAACCAAATAACCCAATAGAGAAATGGGGCGCAGAGCTAAACAGAGAATTCTCAACAGAGGAATATCAAATGGCTGAGAAACACTTAAAGAAATGCTCGACCTCCTTAGTCATCAGAGAAATGCAAATCAAAACGACACTGAGATTCCATCTTACACCCATCAGAATGGCTAAGATCAATAACTCAACTGACACCTCATGCTGGCGAGGGTGTGGAGAAAGAGGAACACTCCTGCATTGCTGGTGGGAATGCAAACTAGTACAACCACTTTGGAAAGCTATCTGGTGCTTTCTCAGAAAAATGGGAATAGGGCTTCCTCAAGACCCAGCTATTCCACTCCTTGGAATATACCCAGAGGATGTACTACCACACAACAGGGACATATGCTCAACCATGTTCATAGCTGCCTTATTCATAATAGCCAGAACTTGGAAACAACCTACGTGTCCCTCAACAGAAGAATGGATAAAGAAACTGTGGTACATTTACACTATGGAATACTACTCAGCTATTAAAAACAAGGAATTTCCAAAATTTGTGGACAAATGGATTGAACTAGAAATTGTCATAATGAGTGAGTTCACACAGAAGCAAAAAGAGCTAAATGGTATATACTCACTTATATCGAGACACTAGCCCAAGGTGTACGTCCCCATGAAAAACTGTACCTACCAGAATAATGGGTAAGAGGGGAGGACATCCTATTGAATCTTTAGGTGTGAGAAGCCTGGGAGAAAGAGGAAATGGAAGGATCCAGTGGGTCCTGGAAAACTACAGGCGAGTCTGGGCCCTGGGGTCCTCCGCAAACTGTGGCAACAGCCAAGGAAAAAATAGGCAGTAAAAACCTTGAACCCCTACCCGGACTAGCCGATGGACATTCTCCACTGTTGAGTGGAGAAGAAGATCTAACTCTCACACAAACTCTGGTGCCCCATATTTGATCATATCCCTTGGATGGAGATGCCTGGTGGCACTCAGAGGAAAGATAATAGGTCACCAAGGAGAGACTTGATACCGTATGAGCATATTCAGGGGGAGGAGATCCCCCTCAGACACAGACATAGGGGAGGGGAGTAGGGGGGGGAAGTGGGAGGAAGGGAGGGATGGGAGGATACATGGGATGGGCTAACAACTGAGATGTAATATGTATAAATTAATAAAAATGTATTAAAAAAAAAAAAAAAAAAAAAAAAAGAAAATTGAGCCTATAAGGGGGTTATTTCAATTTTCTTATATCTGTTGAGGCTTGTTTTGTGACCAAGTATAGGTCAATTTTGGAGAAGGTTCCATAAGCTGCCGAGGTATAATCTCTTGTGTTTATGTGAAATGTTCTGTAGAGATCTGTTAGGTCCATTTGAGTCATTACATCTAGTTAGTTCCATTATTTCTCTATTTAGTTTCTGTCTGGATGACCAGTCCTATGAGAATGAGGTATTAAAGTTCCCCTCTATTAATGTGTGCACTTCAATGTGTGATTTAAGCTTTAATAATTTTTTTTGCAAATATGAGTACCCTTGCATTTGGGGCATAGAAATTCAGAACTGAGACATTATCTTGGTGGATTTTTCCTTTGATGATTATGAAGTGCCTTTCCCCGTCTCTTTTGATTAATTATAATTGAAAGTATATTTTGTTACATATTAGAATGGCTACACCAGCTTGCTTCTTGGATCCATTTGCTTGGAAAATCTTTTCTCAAGCCCTTAACTGTGAGGTAATGTCTCTTTGTTTCTGACCAAAAAAAAAAAGGTGTGTTTCTTCTATGCAGCAGAATGATTGATCCTGTTTTTGCATCCATTATCTTAGCCTGTGTCTTTCTATTGGGGAATTGAGTCCATTGATGCTGAGCAATATTAATGACCAATAATTATTAGTTCCTGTTATTTTGATGTTTGTGGTGGTAATGTGTCTCTTTGCTTCTTTTTGGTTTTTCTGCAGTGGAATTAGGCATTTTCTGTGATTTCTTGTGTTTTATAAAGTGTACTTAACCTCTTTAAGTTGAGTTTTCCTTCTAGTATCTTCTGTAGAGCTGTATAGATATTGTTTAAATTTAGCTTTATCATGGAATGCCTTGTTTTCTTCATCTATGGTGACTGAAAGTTTGCTGGGTATTATAGTCTGGGTTGCATCTGTGGTTGCTTAGATTCTGCTAGATATATGCTCAGGCCCTTCTGGCTTTTAGAGTCTTTGTCTAATAAGTCTGCCTTTATATGTTACTTGTCCTTTTCCCTTTCAGCTTTTAATATTCTTTCTTTTTTCTGTATGTTTAGTGTTTTGATTATTATGCAACAGGAGGACTTTCTTCTTTGATTCAATCTATTTGGTGTTCTATAAGATTCTTGTACATTTATAGGCATCTTTTTCTTTGGGTTTGGGAAATTTTCTTCAACAATTTTGCTAAAAAATATTTTCTTGTCCTTTGAGCTGTGAATCTTCTACTTCTTCTATTTATGTTATTCTTAGGTTTGGTCTTTTGGTAGTGTCCCAGATTTCCTGGATGTTTTGTATCAGGAACTTCTTAGATTTAACATTTTTAACTGATATATCCATTTTTTTCTATCGTATCTTCTACACTTGAGATTCTTACTTCCATCTCTTGCATTCTGTTGGTGATGTTTACATCTGTAGTTCCTGTTTGCCTACCTAGTTTTCCATCTCCAGGATTCCCTCAATTTGTGTTTTCTTTATTGCTTCTACTTCCGTTTTCAGGTCTTGAACAGTTTTGTTCATTTCCTTCACGTGTTTTCTTTCCTGAATTTCTTTAAGGGATTTATTCATTTCATCTTTAAAACCATCTGTCATCTTTATAAATTGGATTTCTGGTCATTTTCTTGTGATTCAGCTGTGTTAGAATAGCCAAAGCTTGCTGTAGTAGGGTAGATGGGCTCTGGTGATGCCATATTGCCCTGGCTGTTGTTGATTGTGTTCTTACACTGACCCCTAGTCTGGCTTTGGGCTTATTATAGGTTTAGGTAATAATCTCTGAATTTATCTTTGTTACATGGGTGTACTTTCTCTTGGTTTCTGGCCTGAGTGACCTGGGGTTCAGTGACCAGAGAGACTTCAGGTCCAGTAGAGTGTCTCCACTGGAGTTCTTGTGGTCTGTGTGACCTCTGGGGTTTTGAATGCTAATGTTACCTCTGAGGTCCCTAGACTCATCATGGCCCGGGGTCTCTGGTGCCGGCCTGGCCTCTGGGGAAGCAACTGGAGTTGTAGGGCAGAATCTGGAGCCCAGGGGATTGAATACAAAAATGCTGGTATTTTTACACAATAAATTTTTATTCAGCCTTTTAAAAAAATGAATTTGTGACATTTGCATGGAAATTGGTAGAACTAGAGATTATTACGTTAAGCAAAACATCAGATAGACAGACAAACACTGCATGTTTACTTTCATAAGTGGACTTAGAGGGACCTGGGATGGGAAGAAAAAAAGGGACTCTGAGAAGGAGAGGAAGAGATCTTAAGAGAGGGATAAATTAGGAAAACAAGAGAAAATAACATGGCATGAAAGGGAGGTACTAAATTTGTAGTGGGAAATTTATATAGTTTTACCATGAAGATATATATGATATATATGTGTATATATGTATCTCTCTCTCTCTCTCTCTCTCTCTCTCTCTCTCTCTCTCTGTGTGTGTGTGTGTGTGTGTGTGTGTGTGTGTGTGTGTGTATGTGTGTGTGTACACAAAGTGAAAAGCAAGATGATGGCAAGGAAATGTCTACATAACTATGGCAGAGGTATATTGTCCTAAGTATGTAAAGATGTTTTATAAATCAATAAAAAAACTGTAATATGAGTTTTTAATATGACCAAGTATATAAATGGCAAAGTACATACAAAGCATTTGCACAATACATTAAAAAGTAATTACATATATAGAGAGAGGACTTTTGTTGTACCAGACTTCTGGAGTCATGAGAAAGGATTTAATTGTTTCTCAATAACACTCCAAAAAGTCTGTTCATCATATTACCAAATAGCAATATTTTAAAAATTCAAGTTATGGAGATGGCAATATCTTATCAGAAAGCATTTGGCATCCCAAGAATTGTTTTCAGAATTACATTTTTTCATAAAGTAATAAAAAAGAAAAGACAGTCTCTATCTCATAGTGTCTTCCAAGAAGGTAAGTCAGGGTCTCAATGGGAAAATCTGAAAGTTCTCATGTGTTGTGAGAACCAACATTTCCAGATAGACCAGGATATTTCAAAATTACTTTTAAGTTGTGCATTAGACTTGAGTCTGAAGTATATTTCTCATATGTAAAGCCAAGATTTTAGCCATGATTTAAGCCAAAAGGAAAGGAAATAAAATGTGTCCAAGCTTTCATATACTAATGCCTGTGCTGTACATTGAAATATGATTTCTATGCTGTCAAAATGGCACAGTGGGTAAAGGCACGTGCTGCTGAGCCTGACAACCTGAGTGTGACATCTGTGACCCATGTGGCAGAAGGAGAGAGCCGACTCTTGCTAGTTGTCCTCTGACCTCCACATGTGTTCCATGTCACACTCACACACACGCGCGCACGCGCACACACGAATGAAACTTTTAAAAATTGAAGAACAGATAATGTTTATTTGTGTTAGCATCCGGTGACTTACAGCAAGGGTCTTGATTCCAGCTACTGTCTGTCCCTTGTCAGCAGATGTCTCCTGCACATGTGAGGCCTTTCTGAATTGCAGAACATACATTTTCCCACCTTACATTCAGATATTTTTGGCGGCTTTTTATAGTAGTTACTACCCTCCATGTCCAGGTAATTTGAGTATATTTGGCCTTAGTAGGCAACACTGCTGCAACCCATCCACTCCCTTATAAACTGGGCTTTCGTCTGGAAAGGATGCTTCTCTTGTCAACGCTCCTTTTAAGTTGGTCATGGTATGGTGACTCCCACCTGCAGCCCCATCCCTCAGGAGGCTGAAGTAGGAGGACCACTGTGACTGCAGGGCCAGCCTGGGCTATCGGGAAACCTCTACCCAAAGGGTGTCAGTAGTAAACAGTTAAATTCATTTAATTAAAAACTGCTTTGAGTTTGGTCCCCACAGTTAAGTACCTACAAATCTTCACCATGGCAATCCAGCTGGAGTCGGGCAGTCATGGCACTGCTCTGTGGAGGGCTCGTGGCTGACGCGTCATTTGCAGGGGCAGTTAGTTAGACAGCTCCAACCGGGACAAGGGCTAAAAGGCAAAGCTTTTAGAGTCTATGAGAACATACACTAGAGGAGATGGTCCCACTTCTTATTAAAAACAAAAAACAAAAAAGACCTCCCTGAAGAAGAGTCACATCAGTTAGCCAGCCAGGCAGCCAAGGGGGACAGGCAAGCACAGGGGAGCTGAGGCAGATGCAAGCTTGGTGCTTTTGTGGTCCCTCATGAGAGCAATGTGCCTGTGTACGGAGTACAGAGTAGCCTCTCATGAAGCTGTGAGGAGCCTTTGGGCTTCCGTTGAAGGCGGAGTCACACTTGATGGTGGCCCATAAAACGGAAACCAAGTGACGCTGTCGTCTTCTCTGTCTCTTGGTCAGGAATACAACTGGAGGAACTACCAGCCCAGCCAGATGAGTGAATCTGAGCTGCAGATGCTGGCAAGCCTCAGGCGGCAGCAGAAGGAAGACTTGGAAGACACTGGGCCTCCTCATGGCCTGAGCGCATCCCAGGTGGACAGCTGTAACGTCAGCATCAGCACCAGCAGCGATGACACAACCACGTGGAACTCCTGTCTGCCACCTGTGAGTCCTGTACTTTGCATCCCGTCTCCCTGCCTTCAAAAGGAGCAAGCCCAGCCTTATCTAGGGAAACCAGAGCCAACGAGGAGCCGCCCGCCATGAAAAGCAAGCAGTGAAGTGGTCCTTTAGGGAAGGGACAGATAGTAGAGGATGCCATTGTCCTGTCTTTCACTGTCTATACAGTCTTGGGAATGTGTGTGTGATGACTGATTGTCTTAGTTCCATTTTGTTCTGCACAATAGATGAGAACAAGGTCATTGTGAACACAAAGAGTTGTTTTGTTGAGTTCTAACGGCTAAAAAGTCCACAGTCAAAGGACCTACACTTGGCAAAGGTCTTCTTTAATCATCATCCCATGAAGGCAGGGAGAATTGGGGAGGCGGAGAAGCACATTAATGGAAAGGGGCTCAGTGAATCTTTTTATTAAAACCCACTCCCACAATAATAGGATTAATTCATTTGTGAACTCAGGGCCCTCACGCCCTAGCCATCACTCCCCAAAGACCCCACCCCCTGCCCCTCACATAGACACTGAAGTTTCTGATATATGGACTTTGGGAGAAATCACTAAAATCAGAGCAGTACACAAGACCGTGCAATGAAATGGGCTCTGACAAGTCCTGCTCCTAGCACACAAGCCCGTTGCCACATAAGAGACTTAATATTTTCCAGTGAAATACTTATTAATTGAATGAACAAAGGGAAAGACTAGAGCTATACTAAATACTGCTCACCTGTGAGGACAGACGAGAACCTTCTGTGGAAGTCACTAGATGTTGAGTAACTCCTCCCTGTGTTTGAGGGGTCAGGATAGGAGCTGCAGGCACTATTTTTAAAGGCTTACATCCCCATGTGCTCATGTGTGAGAATGCATTGGTATAATCATCACCGTCCCCATGGCCTAGCACAGAAGGAAATAGACAGTAAGTTTGACCAAAGCTTGTATATAACTGTATACAGCTAGGAATGTAGCACAGTGGTTGAGTCCTTGCCCAGTATGTGTGAGGTCCTGGCGGAAACACTAATAAACAAAATCTGGCTCTCCTTCACCCAGACTGTCTGCAGTCCCCACTACAATAGCAGGAGAATGACTGTGTTCTACAGGGCCAACACAGGTTCCTGACCATCTCTTGCCTCCTTCCTTAGATGCCGAATAGAAATAATGAAAAGCTCCTGTAATAGAAACGTAAACTAGGGCCTGCAGAGACAGTTCATCATTTAAAAGTGATGACCACTCTTGTAGAGAACCTGGGTTTGGTTTCCAGCACCCATATGGTGGCTCACAGCCACCTAAGACTCTAGTCCCATAGGATCTACTGTCCTCTTCTGACATCTACAGGCACCAGACACATGGGGTGGTAAACATACAATCATGCAGACAAAACACTCAAACACACCAAAATGAAAATTAATAACTTTTAGATTATGTTTTAATTTTACATAAATATTACATTCAAATTTGGTAGACAGAAGGCAAGTTTCATATGTTTAATAAATATACATTTTGCAATCTGCGTTTATCTTAGAGCCAGTTTTTCCCAGGCTCCAGCATCTTTGGAGGCCTTCCGTGCTGCGGCAGCCCCTCATCTAGCAGTCAGATGTGTTACCTGAGTGCTTCCCGCTGCCATTAGAGCTTTCTGTCCCCGTGAGAACACTGAGGCCCTCGAGAAGTGGCCCGACTGTCTTCCTGGCTCTTGATATGTGAATGGCTTGTCAGCTAGGTGTTACAGACATCCAATGGAAGATGAGGTTCCTGTACTCTCGAGTAAACACACAAGCCATCATGGAAGGCAAATTCAAATACACTCCCAGGAGATACAAAGGGGGACACTCACCACCAGCATTCACTTAGGACCTTCTGTCTCCATCTCCCCTGACCCAGCTTTCTCTCCCTTAATTTGTGGTCTCATTAGACGTGGCCATGGATACACATAACCCTCCAAGCATCCTGGGTGCTGGACAGTATCTACCACCCAGAAAAATACCTAAGTCCCCGTGACCTTGGCCACAGAGCATCCTCGCACCAGAGTGAAGAGCTTCAGAGCCAGTTGCAGGCAAAAGCGAAACAGTGCCTTTCTTATAGAATAGTCCTCGGCAGTCAGTTAGACCCCAGTTAGAAAGGGAACAGTAGCCTCGGGATGGAGCTCATTTCATCAGGAAGTGGCTCGGAGGCCAGCAGTACAGAGGACAAGCTGAGGAATGATTATTTATGGACTGAGAAGTCTGAACTCTTGGTTGCCCTGGATACCGGGTTCTCATCACTGTCCTGTTCTGGCAACAACTGAAGGCTCCTGCATGACAAGTACCCTGCTGTAAGAGCACACGGCCAAAAATAACACCATCAGTAATGAACTTAATAACCCCTCCATTCAGCCAAATGAGAAATTGAAAAGTCTATCTTTTAGACAGAAAGAATTTGAAAAATCCTACCTTTAGTATTCATAGGATATGTTTATTATTTCATCAAATTTGGTTTGCTCCAATATTGGAACTATCAACAAATGGGAAATTGCATTCCGTAATGAACTCTGCATCCTGCTGCTCATGTGGAGTTTAAATAGAGCAATTTACAAGCATTGTCTCAGCTGCTCTGAGACCTTGTGCCTTTCTCCTCAGAAAAGGTGTGCAGACACTGAGAAGGAAAGTGACAGGGCTCCTGGCATTAGTCACTGTGATGCCCTGCTCTTCTTCTGCCTCGGTGAATGGAGCTGCCCCACCCCCAATGGCCCTCGAGCCAGAAGACTGGAACACAACTCCCCTGCTCACACTTTTTCCTCCCGCCGCCCCCCCCCCCCCCCGGTGTTCATATCAGTCTGTGGATTCTAAGGCTCTTCTATTTGTTTCCTTTTTTATTTAGTGTTGTTTGGGGGGGCGGTATTTATTTTATCTTATGTGTGTAAGTGTTTGGCTTGCATTATATAGATGCTCGGTGTGTGAATGTCTCGTGCCTGGAGGTCAGAGGAGGGTGTCAGATCCCATAGAACTGGAGTTACAAATGGCATAACCCACCGTATAGGTGCTGAGAACCAAACCCGGGTCCTCGCAAGAGCACCAAGTGCTCTACACCAATAAGCCATCGCTCCAACTCTTTGCCTCTTAACCCCTATTGCCCAACGCCACAGACTTGGCATGGTGCTCTTCGTCTGATTTTCTTCCTCATCCCCTTGCCTCTGATGCAAGTGCCACAGGTCGTGAGGTAGGAGTGCTTGTTCTGCAGTCAGTGTCACGAGTCAAAGCCAGCCTGTTATCTTGTGAAGCAATTGGCGCTGAATTTGAAACACAGTAAGCCATATTGTCAGAGATGGCTGAGATGTCGAGCACACGTGCTGCTCTGGCAGAAGGCCAGGGTTCTGTTTCATGCACCATGGCAGGCAGTTCACAGCCGCCTGTAACTCCTGCTCTATAGGATCCAACGCCCTCTCCTGGTCTCTATAGACAACACACATACATGGTGTATATTCACACAGACATGCGCACATAACCAAAGAAAGTCCTCTTAAAATTTCAGTTCTCATTTTCAACACTAGACCTTCTAAAGCCCAGATCTGTTCTACTCTCTTCCTTTCCATGGCTCCCTGTCGTCTCTTGTGTCTGGCACAGAGGGATCCCTGCACTCTGAGAACTGGCCCCGTCTCAGCCTCCTTTCTCACGTCACTCCATGCCTTCAAACCGGTTACAATTCCCTAGCTGCGCTGTGTGAATATCTGTGTAGCTTGCACTGGATTATCCCTCAGACCACTCCAGAACTTTCCGTGACTCTACTCTAGGCCTCACTGTGAAGGCTCTATCTTACTTTATGCCCTAGAGCCAGGAATATCTAACTCCCATCCCAAACTTGTTCATTTGTGCCACAGTCTCTCATCCTACACCCTTTTTAGTCCAGTGTGTTAGGGACTCTGCTGGGCGTTGGGGATAAAACTTGCCCCCACCTTAAGATGTTCATAGAGAGACAGACGCTCTGTAATTCAGGATGATGAGATGACAGTAAAACAAAGAACTATGGGAAGATGCTGGAAGGAGCCAACAGTATGGCTCCTGGGTTCCAGGCGTGCTTTCAGCGAAGGCACCAGGTAAGCCAGACTTCACGAATGGGTGCCAGTTTACATGTGCGCAACGTGGAAGAAGGTATTTCAGATTCCAAAAAAGGAGCAGACTTAAGTCTGTGGAGACAGCAGCATCACTCCTTGTGCCAAATACCCTTCTCTTCAGGCCTCTGCCTGTCCTTCAGCTCCCAGAGAACTTGAAACTTACCACGCGCGCTCGCCCCCCACCCCATCCAGCATGTGCACAGGACACTGCATCAGCTGGCCGTGCTTGGGGGAGGCCCTGTCCCTGTTCTCTGCCTGGGGCGTTCTTCCATCCCACTTCTCCCTTTGGAACGCACTCACTCGTTTGCTTGGTTTGCTTGTGTTACCTCTCTGCTTACACACTGGCTCACTTTTTATTAAAGCATCCTTTTCCATCCATTTAGTTGTGATCGGGGTACCTTATGGCACAGGTGTGGAGGTTGGGGGACAGGCCGGGAGAGTTGGTTTTCTTCCACATGGCAGTCCCAGGTGTTGATTGAACCTGTTATCAGGCGCTGTGGAGAGCGCGGTTGCCTGCTGACTCAGCCCCTAAATATCAAATAAATGTCCCTGTCCTATTCCTCACATATATTCAGCCTCCTGCATTGTCAATAGGCTCAACTAGAGCACTTAGCAACAATAAATAACATTGTTATAAGTGTCCCCAGTCCTTATATAAAGCCCATAAAGACAGCCGACATGAGGCAGCACAGCTGGTTGTCTGTCATTGATTAAATGAAACTGATAAAATGTAACATGCACACTAAATAATTCCTTTCTACTCTAAAGTAAACTGGCTTTCATCAGCTCCAAAACAAACATCAGCTTTGTTCTGCTTAAGTAAAGCTTGAGTGGCACGTGCAATATTTTATGTTAAATATTGATACTAAACAGTCAGTGTATGCTCTCCCCACAAGCAAGGCTTCATGAGCCATTGTGTGCAAAGGAGCTTTAGTGAGGCCGTGTCTAGCGTCTGTCCTTGTGGGAGGATCTCACAAGTGCTGCGCCTAGAGAGCAGGCACAGAGCGTGGTGAAGGCCTTAGCAAAAGCTATTGTGTTCACCCCATGCGCTGCTTCTCCCGCACCATGACAGTCCTGAGCAGTATGTGCTGTTTAAGAGGTGTTTAGGTGTAATAAATTAGTCATTTAAAAGTGTAATTAAATGTAACCATACTTCCCTCACAAACTGCCTCTTGTGGGCTTCTTAAGCTAAATAAATCAAGCCTACTGAGAAATCCATTGGCCTTTGACAGACAAATTTTTCAAAGTTTCTAACTTAGACCCAAATTCAATTAAAACAATACTTTACAACTTCTGTGGAAACCAGGCTACAAGTAATCGATTTTGGAGGCGTTCTGGAAAGAGTAGCCCTCATGAGATTTGTTCAAAAACTGGGTTCGCAGCCGCCTTGGGAAAAGAACTAAGACTTAGTTGCAATAAGTTTTTAAAGTAAATGTGCTTCTGATTTTGATTGGCAATAACATAAAACTATTCCATTCATGGTATATGAGTGTGTGTGCACACACATGTGCTTGTATGTGCACACACACATGCACACATACACACAAACATGAATATAGTTTCATATGATAACAAAAAGAATATAAAGCTGTCCTGGGCGAAATCCCATGTTTGTCGTTTACTAAAATCACCAGTAAAATTAATTCATTAAAGGGTCTTTCCCTGTTGCCTTGTGTCGGCAAATGAGCCAAGTTCCCAAGACAGGAACTTGCTGCTTCCCAGAGGAATTTTTTCAAGTTTTCCAGAGCACTTACCCTTTTTGTGGCTACTGGAGCTATACAGGTGTAATGGGTCTGTGCACATGGACTGGAGCTGTGTACATGTACTGTGCTGTGCAGGTGGCCCAGGAATGTACAGGTGGACTGGGAATGTGCAGGTGGACCGGGGCTGTGCAGGTAGACTGGGGCTATGCAGGTGGACTGGACTGTGCAGGTGGACTGGGGCTGTACAGGTGGACTGGGGCTCTGCAGGTGGACTAGGGCTGTACAGGTGGACTGTGAGTGTGCAGGTGGACTGGGGCTCTGCAGGTAAACTGGGGCTGTGCAGGTGGACTGAGGCTGTGCAGGTGGACTGGACTGTGCAGGTGGACTGGGGCTCTGCAGATGGACTGGGGATGTGCAGGTGGACTGGGAATATGCAGGTGGCCCAGGAATGTACAGGTGGACTGGGAATATGCAGGTGGCCCAGGAATGTACAGGTGGACTGGGAATATGCAGGTGGCCCAGGAATGTACAGGTGGACTGGGAATATGCAGGTGGCCCAGGAATGTACAGGTGGACTGGGAATGTGCAGGTGGACCAGGGATGTGCAGGTAGACTGAGGCTGTGCAGGTGGACTGGACTGTGCAGGTGGACTGGACTGTGCAGGTGGACTGGGGCTGTGCAGGTGGACTGGGGCTGTGCAGGTGGACTGGGGCTCTGCAGATAGACTGGGGATGTGCAGGTGGACTGGGGATGTGCAGTTGGACTGAGGCTCTGCAGATGGACTGGGGATGTGCAGGTAGACTGGGGCTCTGCAGATGGACTGGGGCTCTGCAGATGGACTGGGGGTGTGCAGATGGACTGGGGGTGTGCAGATGGACTGGGGATGTGCAGGTGCACTGGGGATGTGCAGGTGGACTGGGGCTCTGCAGATGGACTGGGGGTGTGCAGATGGACTGGGGCTCTGCAGATGGACTGGGGGTGTGCAGATGGACTGGCGCTGTGCAGGTGGACTGGGGATGTGCAGGTGGACTGGGGATGTGCAGGTGGACCAGGGATGTGCAGGTGGACCAGGGATGTGCAGGTGTACTAGGGCTCTGCAGATGGACTGGGGATGTGCAGGTGTACCAGGGATCTGCAGGTGGACTGGGGCTATACAGGTGGACTGGGGATGTGCACGTGGACTGGAGCTGTACTAGCAAAGGTGTGTTTGTGTTTGGTTGAGCATACACACTGGTGCCCACACTGTCCCCCACAGAACTTTGCTGACAATCTTTGGTAGTTTCCTTTTTTAAAACTACTTCATTATCTCTGTCCCTCTATGAGCCTAGAGTCAAGAAAAGCACACCTAATGTGCATGCTGTTCTCTTAGTAGATGCCTCAAAGCTATCATTTTCTTCAAATTAAAAATCCTCATACCATAACCTAATATCAAATATATAAGCCTTTCTAGGTTGGAAAAGGGGAGCAAGGGGGATTTAAATGCTCATTTTATGCATCCATCAATGTGGCATATTGCAGAGCATAATATTTGGAGAAAATGAGGCAAAATTCACTTAATAAAATCCTAAGCATATGGCGAGGTTCTCAGACAAGTTATTTATGGCCTTGATTAACCTTGCGATATTATTGCCATTTTCAATAGATTTTACATAACAACATAAAAATATTATCTGTACCTCTCAACATAGCAGGATTATCTTATCTCTTGTTCTTTTATTTAGCCTTCCCTGCTCTCCCTTACCTCAACATTTCCAGCAAATTGATCATAGGAAATCAAAGCTTCTGGGTGGTGGCTAATTTTATGAGCACAGCTTTCCTGGCACTAAGGCATAGCAACAGCACCACCAAAAGGACAAATTCCTCCATTGCCGGGTTCTGTTTCATGTATCTGCCAGGAGTTTGTCTGTGTTTTCCATGACACCAGGATGCTGTGCATACAAAACTAGCATTGTAGGGGTTTTTTTTTTTAATCTAATAGGTCTTAATTTCTTCTCACCTATAGATCCATTAATCCGTCAGCTTTTTGCAGGGTATGCTGGCTTTGTTTTCATCCTGGTAAACGTAGAAGGGGAGCGGGGGCTGGTTGTGCTAAGCTGTAGATAAAATCAGATGAAACTATAGAAACAATACCAAAAAAAAAAACTGATAATAGAGTCACAATAATTTCTTTGCTGCCAGGAGAAAATATGGAAATGTGTGAGTTGTTCTGTGGCTAGTGACTATGGAAGTCCCCTCACAATATAAATGTCCTCGGTGTCTATTATGTCTTAATGACGAAATTTATCATTGTGATAAAAAACTTACTGTCTTTAATTTTGACTATATAGTGATTTGTTATGAGAGTCAAATCATGTGAATGTAATTGATAAAAACTGGGCAGTCTCATATCCTTCAGACAAATGTGTCTTGGGACTGCTTTGTTGTTGTTGTTGTTGTTGTTGTTGTTGTTGTTTTTCATACCATATACTGAATAGACCCTGCCACGCTGCTTCTCAAGAACATGCAGTCCACAGCTTGCAAGAATTCCCAAGCAGCATTAAATGGTACAAACAAACTCATGTCGAGATAGGAGGCTGTTGACGCTCGCTGAATAGGCACAGCCTCTGGCGGCACTGCTTCCTGCCAGGCACGATCGTGGGTTCACTCTAGTCGCTGAATGTCCTCTTCTAATAAATGGAGTTAATTACTTATAGATCACGGGCTTGCTGTGGGGCTTACATGAGATCATCTCTCTCAAGAATTAGCACGAAGCAAATGCACAGTAGATATAAGTCAGTGCCGTTGCTCTCATGGCTGTTTGCAGACACTGGTAAGCTGCTGCCACTGTGGGTAATGCTGTAGTTACTTGCAGGCGTCAGCAATGGTCTTTTGCGTCTACTTATGGTAGTCTATAGATAAGGCTAAATTCTAAAGTCATACCTTGGTTTTATTTTCTATCACAGGTGCCACCATAGGATGTTACCTACCTAAAAATACACATACTGATAATGTATGTAGAGGAGCACAGTAGGGAAGGAAAATGTCTCCTTCACTACCCACTGTAGATCCATGCCTGAGGCTCCACAACAAGACAGATTAGTAAAAGAAAAGCCAGAGAAATGGTTAAACATGTATCTTCAAGGAGAAATGGTTAAATGCATATTGTCATGCTAGATTTGACAACGTGGAAAGTTATGGAGAAATATGATTTAATAAAGGTGATAATGATCTCCTGGAAATACAGTGGGAGAGCTTAGCAAGGCCTTTTGATCAGCTTCTTTCTCGTGTTCCTGTATCTTCAGAGATAAGGGTCTTCCTTTCTTCCCGGGGCCAGGGAGGGAGCCAGTCACGTAAGGATGCTGTGGCCTGGTTCAGGGGCAGATCACAAAGACCTTCCTAGGTTTTATGAGCTACGTGAGAGGTAAAGAATGAGTACAGGGTTTTAAGGTTTACCGCCTGTATTGTCCTTGGCTGGTGCCTTAGTTTGAGCGGGACCCCTATGCCCAAATCTGCCTATCATAATGTTCTACTTGTAGGCTTCTAGGACACTCTGGGTCCTTCTACTTTGCCTTTCTCCCATGATTCTCTCATCTAGAATCCCACTAGAATGTCCTCTCCTCTGTCTCAGTTTCCTGGTAAGTGAAGGCTTTCGTGGGACATGCCCCTTGGGCTAATATGCAGATATAAGTGAGTATATACCATTTGAGTCTTTCTGCTTCTGGGTTAACTCACTCATTATGATCATTTCTAGCTCAATCCATTTATCCACAGATCTAGCCAATGGACAGAACACTCTCCACAGTAGAGTGGAGAGTGGGATATTACTTTCTCACATACTCTGGTGCCTCACCTTTGACCATGTCCCCTGGAGGGGGAGACCTGATGGCACTCAGAGGAAGGTCAGCAGGTTACCAAGAGGAGACTTGATACCCTATGAACATATAGAGGGGGAGGTAATCCCCCTCAGGAACAGTCATAGGGGAGGGGAGTAAGGGGAAAATGGGAGGGAGGGAAGAACGGGAGGATACAAGGGAGGGGATAACCATTGAGATGTAACAAGAATAAATTAATAAAAAAAAAAAAAGAAAAAAAAAAGAATGAGTACAGGAATGTGCCACTGCTTCTGTTTCTCAAATGCAAGATACAAGTGTGGAGTAGCATTTTTAAACCCCCTAACACCCACTTGGCAACACTCGACTGTGGACAGGCAGCCACTGGCATTCCTACGTCTCACATAAACAGTTTCCACTCCTCTAAGCTTCTGTTGACTGTTTTCAAACACTTGAGAGTCATTAATGGCTGTGCTCTTCTTCAGCCTTATCTAAACATGACCAAAGATGGAGAGGAATGGATCTACAGAGTTCAAAGAGCTGCCTCGCAAACACAGTAGTCGCTTTCCAGTGGAGGAAAGGCAGCATCTGGAGTTAGGGGCTGCATCACAAACACAGTAGGCGCCTTCCAATGGAAAAAAGACAGCATCTGGAGTAAGGAGCTGGGATGAGTGTACACGGAATTAATGGCTGTAAGATTTGGGGATGGACTTTGCTTGAATATCAGGGCAGTGATGCTCAGAAAGTTTTGGAAGTAAATAGGCAGAAGTCCATTCACTGGAGGCCTTGGTGCTGCTGAAGTACTGAGTGAATTCCAATGAATGCATTATTGGGAATGATTTCCAATACCAGTGGGAGTTGATCCAGAGAAGCAACCCGTTAGGCCTTTCGCCTGCTAATGTCTTTCACTATGAAATATTAGAGCACAAATTGTCAACTAAATTTCACTTGCAAATTCCTAACAGCTTGATTTCTCTGGTGAGCAGAGTTGTGCCTTTGACATGCTTCCTGTCCGCTCTTCTCACAGCTGTTGTTGCGTAGTCCTGAAATGGTGATGCGCTGATGCCCGTTAGCTACCAAAGTAGCTGAGTGCAGCACAGGTAGCAAGGCTACCGCATGTGATGATCCCACGGACGTTTGATACTTGGCTGTCCTGGACTCGCTTTATAGACCAGGCTGGCCTCGAACTCACAGCAGTCGGCCTGCCTCTGCTTCCTGGAGTGCTGGGATTAAAGGCGTGCGCCACCACGCCTGGCTATTGGAGGAATACTTGCAAAAGAGTGTTTACTCTTACAAGTTCTCACCAGCTGTGCTATTACTAATTTAGAACCCCTTAAAATAAGGACTGTGTGGGGAAGGAGGAAGCTAGGCTTTTCATGTACAGCTGTCGCAGCTGCACTGTTAGCCTTGGCTGGGGTCCACACTGAGGGCCACACTTACCATGGATACGGAAGCCTTAACAACTTCTCTGCCAGTAGAAGAAACATTCCAATGAAATGCACACATACATCCAAACTCCAACCTGTAATAAAATAAGAATACCGAAATAAAGTGGTTTTCTTGTTAGAATTTTGTCATTGTTAACCAAATAAGGAAAATATTTAGGATGCTGTTCAAAATGGAGTTGGTATTAGCTGTAACTAACTCTCTCCTTTTATAGGCCAAAGAGGAAAGATCATATTTCATTGTTAGCAGTAGTTTGTTTTTCTGGGGTTTTTTTGGGGGGGGGGTTGTTTTGGCTTATTTGTTTGTTTTTAGTTGTGTTTCAAATAACAATGAAAGGTTTATTGTGAGGGCGGGAATTAAGAGTTCACATTTTTTTCTTAGCACCTTTCTCAGCTCAGTTTGATCAATGCTTACAGTTGTCTTATACATTTGGGGGGGGGGAACCTAAGATTTGCATGAGTGATCCAAGTTAATAGCAATAGAAGAAATCCTTGCAAACAGCTAGTTTTTGCTAGTTATTGCTCCTGCTTTCAACAAGAGATCTTGAGTTTGTTGTTGTGGTGGTGGTGGTGGTGTTTGGGTGTTTTTGTTTTGTTTTGTTTGTTGTTGCTGTTTATTTGTTCCTGTCTCTGGAGATAGCAACAGCATAAAAACTTCACAAGGAGAACTCTAATGTGTGGCCCTTATCTGCATTGTAGATGCTATTGAGCCTTATCAGCAAGTATTGAAATGGCCTGTGTTTCATCATTTATATCGCCCTGTGATATGCTGGGCCTCTCAGAGCCTTTGCCTATGCTGGGAAGTGAAGCCAGTCCTTTCCTGTATGTAGAATAAGACGTGAAAACTGACAAGTGTTGATATCAAACTATAAAAACTGAGAATTGACGTGAAGGTGAGCTTAAAGCACGTTGCGTTTATTGCTTCCTACCTCACAGATGTTTTCTTTCTTTCAGCCAGTGAACCAGGGCCGTCACTATCAGAAAGAAATGAATCCGCCTTCTCCATCTAACCCTCGGTAAGAATCATCAGGAACCTACATGGTTTTGACTCAAACCCTTTTACTTTAAAGGTTGTATATTATTTTTGGTTATATAAAACTTATTTGCCAAACACGCAAAGCATCTCCTAGGGTTCTTATTTTGTTGTTGTTGTTGTTGGTGGTGGTGGTGGTGGTGGTGATGGTGGTAGTGTTGATGTTGGGGTAGGGCTGGTGCTGGTGGTGTCAGTGGCGGTGCTGGTGGGGCTCATGGTATCAGTGGTGGTGAGGGTGGTGCTGATGCTGGTGGTGCTGGTGGTAGTGGTTGTGTTTTGTTTGTTTGGGGCATTGCTTGGTTTGGTTCAGTTTTGAGACAAACTCTCAACATGTAACGGCTGTCCTGAAACTTGCTCTGTAGATCAGGCTGGCCTTGAACTCACAGAGATCCACCCGCCTATGCCAATGTCCAGCCAGAGTTCATTTCATCTGAAGTCTTACTTCATACCCTTTCCTCATCCAAACTGTGATGTGGTGGTAACAGCCCACCTGTATTCAAATACCTGGCTGCGGGGCTTTGAGCAAGTCATATAATGCAAGGTCACTCAGGCACAGTAATTACTTCATGATATTTTGAGGAAGTTCAAATGGGCCAATTCAGCACAGGGAAAGCTCTTTTGAACAGTAACTTACTCACGGTTTTCATAAATATGCCATTTTAATAGGCATTTGATGTCTGGTACATCTGGAATATGAGTGTTCCATATACCTTTAAATTTATCTCGATACCTTATGTAAGTTCAAATGACAATTCACTTTTTTCATAAATTCATAATTTTGTGACTGCCAAGTATTTTGATATCTCAAAAACATTATTGGCTTCTGAATCATAATTTTAGGCTAATCAGGAATAAATAAGTGTGAATGGGCTCTAAAAACACATAGGATCATCAGTCCTCAAGAGGCTAAGACAAGAGAGTTGCTGCAGGCCTGAGGGCAGCCTAGACTACATAGTGAGTTCTATACTAGCCTGGTCTACAGAGTACAATCATGCCTCAAAAGACCAGACAAAACCAAATGCATACAGTATAACACTACCACCTTCTCATACAGATTTATGGAAGCTAGTTTATTCAGATAAATCATTACTTAATTCCTGTTTGTCGTGCGTTGGGTTGTTACTGGAAGCCAGGGAACCTCGAGCTTCACTAATAGTCTTAGTTACAGGAATGCATCTCTCACCAAGTCTGTGAGTTGCCCTGTGGAGAAGGCTGACACCAAAAAGAGCATCGCTTCCGCTCCAGAGTTCATTCTGTTACATCATATTTGAGGTCAGACTGAAGTGGCCTGGAGCAAAGGCAACCTTGCTAGCATCGAGAGAGCTGGGAAGGGAGAGCCAGACGCAGGAAGGATTCCTGTAGTTAGAATGCCATGCTGCAGGAGCCTCGTTAGAGCAGTAGGTAGCGTGCCAGCCTCGTAGAATACCATGCTGCATGGTAGGACGGAAGGACAGGTGGGTCTCAGGATGGGCCAGAACTAAAGATCCCACAGAGCAGCCAGGCAAGGCCCCGTCTCTCCATCTCTGCTTCCATCCTCACTTCTGCTCCATGCCTCTCTCTGAACTCTAACTCTCTCTGCTTCTCATCCCAAGTGTGGCTGTCTGATAGCGCTTGAAGTTTGTATATCACAGTTTTGTCTACATATGGAGGCTGACGGACTCTGTCTCAATGTCAGTTCTACTTTCTAGTTTCTGCTTCAATGTGATTGGCTTAGATTGAACCAAGTATCCATCTCTGGTCCAATCTGCAATGAACAGTGAGTGGAGCCATGGAAGAGTCCTAACAAGGCTCCTGGGAGGCTATATCTACACAGCTTACAGGAGTTTTGTTAGAGCTGGGAATACTTATGACATGCGCAGATGTTAGCACTCATCCCTGTGGTCCTGGCCCATGGAAAATTGTCACCGTCACAAATCATGAGTCTAAAATTGAAATTAGAATTTCAGTGTATATAAAAAGGCATTTTCACATAGCTAGAGAAACAGATATGGATGGATGGATGGATGGAGGGGGCAGATCCAACTTTAATCCTAATTCTAACAGCTTGAGAAGTTGTAGTCTGAACAAGTGAGAGAGAGTTAAATGTGCTAGAAAGTAGAGCCTTGACTTCAAAAGAAGAAGAAAGGGGCTAAATCTTATCACCATTCAGTCACTAGCCTGGTACACGATCTCAGACAAGGCTGTTGCCCTTCCCAGTTTTCAACATAGTATTACAAACACCTTCATGTGTTAAAAAAAAAAAAAAAAACATTGGCGTTAATGCCATCTGAGGTCAGGTCCAACCTTAGGATTCTGTGGCTTCCACGAGACTCATGACTACTATGAAGGGAAGGGTCCCATGGTTTGCTTTTATTTCATCGAGCTGAATAGAAAAGAGCCTTAAACACTGGATGAGTGATTGACATTTTGATGGGATAGTGCGCAACTCTAATAATCCCTTTTCCAGGTTGATTCTAATAGATAGGATACAAGAAAATTCACCAACAGCACAGACAACACTTTTATGCAACCAAGTGTTAATTCACTTAGGGGAAACTAGTTTATATTTCTTCATAGTGAAATTTAAAAGGACAAACTATGAAGAGAAAAAGGTGTTCTCAACCCCATTTGCTATCTGGTTATCCATAGTTTCATTTTTAAAAATAGTATGTAAGTTCAAAAAACCTACAGCTTTGTGCATTGGCTCCTGATTCATAATGCCACAGCCTGGGGAGGTGACAGAAAGGCATTACTGGGCCATAAATGTAGAAGATCAGTATGTATCGTCATATAAAGGGGGATAAATCGATCCATGTGATCAATTCATGTGATTTATTGTGTTTCTTATAAATAATACCCTATATTTCACATCTCAAAACATGGGGCTTCTAGTTAAAGGAGAGAGACAATTAATATGAAAAAATATGAAAGAAGCTAAATCTCTGAGGCACCCTCTCAGATATATGAGCCCCTAACCTGGCCCCTAGCTGGGAAGTTCTGCATAGAGAGGGTCTGAGCGCTGGCTACGAGGCAGGCGTTAATGTGACTATAATCACAGCACAGACAGGAAGCATATGCAGGTTTGCACAGTAATAGGACCGCAGGATGTGGCCCTGTGACAAGTGACCACATTACCTTCAGTGAAGTGCATCTAAGAACCTAAGACTTTCACGTTTCATATACTCATGTGCATATACGTATGATTTGAAGTCAACTTTCAATTAACTTCATTAGCGTAACAGAACAGTCAGTGTCCTCCGGTCTTTCATTTACATTTTATTCTGGAAAGATTTTCATTTCTGAAACATAATTGCTCTCTTCATTCTGTGTGTGCAGGATTAATATTAGAGATAATATACAACTCACAAAGCAAGCAAATGCAGGTGATGGAAAGTTGGCTCCGGGTTGGAAATAGCTAAGACACTGACTATATTCATAGCGTGTTTTCTTCCCGGTGAAATCATTCACTTGTACTCTCAGGGCAGTGCTTGACATTGGATCGAGGTGGGACGCAACGGTAATCATTTTCCTGAGAAGATTACAGTCTAGGAAGTGAAATGTATATGGTTCACCTCATCACACACCCTGGCGTGTCTCGATTTGCAGCAGAGCCATTTTCCCGTGCATCCTGAGGCAGGGGGTGGTAGTCCCCATTATTTTTCCCTAATGCGCCAACTGATGTTTAGGCAGCAGCTCACACGCTGGGGCCTTTTCCTCCCAATCCGCTGGGGCTACCTCGTGGGGCACTCACAGCTTTTACAAGGTGTAGAAATGGCTGACATAATCTAATACAATTTAGAGTAGTGTGGGGCAGGAGGAAACAATTTCACAGTTCATTCATGTTGAGAAATGTTTCCTAGCATGTAAACTTGCATGCTGCCAGACAGGGCAAAAATGGATGCTGGTTGCAGCCTCCGGTCATTTATTTGAAAATGCCATCTCTGGGTTTGCAGGCTTAGAGCCGTCCCTTAGGCACAGCCATTTATATGTTTATGTAGACTCTTCAGAACTGTGGAAGGTATTTTTGCTCAGGAATGAATTTTATGAAATAGCTGTGATTGTGTTCTGCTTGTGTTTTTGCAAGGATGAGTTGATTGTCAGTTTTTCTGTCAAATAGCAATGCTACCTGCTATTTTATGACCTATTGTAAACTTTGGGAGGGGAAGGACTAGATTCAAATGCTTCCTAAGGTTTTAAATATTTATGGAGATAAACAATATCAAAAAAAACGGCTGTAGAATCTCCAAGCAGCAGTGGAAGGTATGGTTTTACACAGTGTTTGCTTTGTTGTTTGTTACCATCTTAGGTTTGGGGGTTTTGTGCTTTGGGCTTTTTTTGGTTCTTTTAAATGCCATTGAAGATTATGTTAGGGTCTAAATCCTTTGTGGCTCTGCCATGTTTTTGTGTGATATGAACATACTTATAACTGCAATCATCTGATAAAGCCCTGAAGACTCTGACGAATGATTAATACCCGATGACCTCAGTTCCTGCTGGCTCAGCCGACCTGGTGGAAGCAGGCCGGCCTGTCATCCTGCGTAAGCTACTGGGTAGGCCTCCTTCATTTCCCATTCTCCACTTGTCAGGATTCTGCCGAATGGACCTCCTTTCTAGTGCTCAACCCTCTTTTCTTCTGGCACAAGAAAGATGATGTGAAAATAAGCCCATGGAGCTTGCCCTTCAGGCTCCTCTTCACCTTGTCACATTTGGGTCATCTTAAAGTAGGACAGAGACTCTCCATCCTAAGCAAGCATCTCTCTTCTCTTATGTTGTTCGTGGTCTTCCTGCTGCCTGGATTTTGTGCTATGCCTTCTTGGTCTGCATATATAAAGTCACAGACTGCTCCTATCATTTCTCTGGCGGTCTCTCTATGGGAAAAGATATCAGCGCCTCTTGATCTTGTAACTCCATCAGCACAGATTCACACTTGCTTGCTTGAGGCCTCAATCTTCAGTACTTAGAGCACCGCGGCTCATGTGTTAAAGGTCTGCGCCTAAGCCTGTGGTGAAACTGGGGGCAGTTGAAGCTTGGGAGGTGGGGCCCTAGTTGGAAAATGCATACCATTAGAGGTGTGCCCTTGAGGATGATGCTGAACCACAAGCTTCCTCCCCCTCCCCTTCCCCTCCTCCTCCTCCTCTTCCTCACCCCCATCACTCTCTCTCTCTCTCTCTCTCTCTCTCTCTCTCTCTCTCTCTCTCTCTTTCTCTCTCTTCTCTGTGTATGTGTATGTATCTATGTGTATATGTGTGTATATGTGTGTTTGTGTGTGTCTATACATGCACCTCCTGTTTGTCATGGAGTGAGCACACGGCCACGTGTCCCCCACTGTAGCATACTGGTCCAGATCAACAAAGTCAGTAGGCAAGAACTGAAACCTCTGTCTCTGTGAGCCAAATAAATCTTTCCTGTTTTTAAGTTGCTCATCTTAAGTGTTTGTTACAGCGATGGAAAGCTGACCAACACACTTCTTGTCTCTTTTCTCTGTTTCTTCTTCTTGCCTGTGTTGTTATCTGGGTGAGGATAGGAGCTCCATCAGCCTCTGAGTTGAGGGCAAGAGGAGAGAGAAGTGTTACTTGGGACATGCTGGGAAATGAAACTGCTTGTCCTGAATATTAACCAGTTAAAGTTTGCATCTTTGTTTCTGTGATTGTGTGAGAACTCCCCTTCCTTTTTCTCATGATAGGAAGGTAAGTTTGCCGTGTTTACAGTCAGGTAGAATTGTACTTTTATGGGAGGCTTTTGTCTGGAGAGAGTTCAAGTCTCATTTCTAATCCCACCTCTCAGCTTTGCACTCCCAAGTGTTTTGCTCACTTCGCACTACACTGTGGTCCTCTTTTTGCCTCACATACCGGGGGCTCTAACCTCAGGAGCTTTGCCTGGGCTCTACCATCTCTTTACACATTCACCCTAAAATCCTCACCGTTTCACTTTAATACAGTATCGTTCTTACTTTGACCATAGGGCTCTTCAGTAACTGACATTTTATTATTTGTTCATTGTCTACATGCACCCACCCTCCCCCTCCAGAATGCTCATGTGCAAAGTGCATGAGCAAAAAGTGCAAGTCCTGCTGGGCATGGTGGCGCACACCTTTAATCCCAGCACTCGGGAGGCAGAGGCCAGTGGATCACTGTGAGTTCAAAGCTAGCCTGGTCTACAAGTCTAGGATGACCAAGATAACATAAAGAAGCCCTATCTTGAAAAACCAAAAAAAACCAAAACAAAACTGCAAGTCCTTGCTTTTTTCCACTGAACTCCTGCCTCTTCAAACAATCCCACAACCAATAAACATATAAGAAATGTGTGTTCAAAACATTGAAACTCACCTTTCAAAGATGGCTTTCCAGTCTGTCCTCACAAGCTACATCCCTATGTATTGAGCCTTGAGCCTTGACCCATGCACATCCAAATTTCTTGCTCCCTTGGGGCCCTAAGGTACCTGGCCCTATTCCTACTTTTTCCCACAGATTTGTTTTTAAACTACACCTGAAAAAAATACCCATAATGTAAAGTCTCTGATAGTGGTTATTTTAAGCTTTTAAACTGAGACCGTTTACTAAAATGGGGTTAGTCTGTTCTCTCGTGTGCTTACTGGAAAGGGTTTGTCTCAACTGGCTGTTCATATCCATTTTACAGAGTCAGTCCACTTGCTAGCTGGCCATGTGCTTGGGTCCCACTGCTTAAGAAGGTAGGTTAGCAGTCACTGGCCAAAATAAGCAAATAGGGAATTTTTTAAGAGGTGCACAGATGTATATATGTATATAGATGTAGGTGCACGTATTCTTTGAATAAAGGAGAAAGGGGTAAAAAGCCTGAGCCGGTGGAGATGGCACATTTAAATCAAGCCTCTCCCGCCCGCCCCACTGTTTTTTGAAGAGAGTCTTGAGACCACTGTTCTTCCGTGAGAGCAGGCTTAAGTCATCTGGGCCCTCTCCTCTCCAACCCCCAGCAGAAGCCAGGAGTCAGAACAGCTCTCCCAGCCTCTGCGCTGCCACAGAGAATTGCAAGGACAGGATTCCCAGAACAAGCCAAAGCCCCAGAGAATCCTCCAGCTTTTTCCCTCCAGCCACTCTTAACCCAGGACAATGACCTGCTCACCTCAGAGAACCGTCCCTCGTCCTGGCCTGTAGGGGCTTCAGCAGTTCACCAGCAGAACCATGTGGTTGATCAGGGCAGGCAGCTAGTGCTCGCCTACCCTTTCACAACCACTGCCTCCTCTTCCTCCTCTTCCTTCCCCCTCCTCCTCCTCTAACTCCTCCCCTTCCTTGGCTTCCCCCTCTTCCTCCTCCTCTTCCTCCTCCTCCTCCGCACTCCTCCTCCCCCACCTCTTTCTTCTTCCTCCTCTTCCTCCTCCTCCTCCTCCTCAGCCTTTGGCTCATGCTGACCTGCCCACTCCACTCTCAATCTTGGTCTTCCTGATTCTTTTCCCTCAGCAAGTTTGCTCAGATCCCAGGCCCTATGTAGCCATTGCGGCAAAGGACTTACAACCCATGCCTGCCTACCTACCCAAAATGTCTTCATCTTTGCTTTCTTCCCTGACCATGCCTGGATGGAGCTGCCACTCTGAGCCCAGGACAACCCTACTCTTCACTGCCCTCCACTGGGACTGTGTCTCTCTGGGCTGCTGGCGTTCCACACATCACTCAGCCCAAGTCTAGTTTTTCCACTGTGTATACTGAGACTGGTAAGCATAACCAATGTTTTTGTTATTGACTTGTTCTCCAAAGTTGCAAACTTTTGGAACCCTTATTCATGGGGGCTTTAGAATGACAGAGTGCACCTGTACCCCCAGGCTGTCCAAAGCCTCTGTGTCTGAAATGAAAAATCCCTAAAGAATCTGGGCATCTCTAGCCAGCAGAGTGTGATCCCTCAGGACTCCCTAATCACTGCGCTCCATCTCAATAGTGAACTCACAGCCCAGGAGGCCCACAGTCCAGTGGAAAGATAATAATTACCAACGCAATTGTTTACCATTCTAACAATTGTATAGCTTCAGTTTTTAAGCAAAACATCCTGTTCTTTAGAATAATAAAAACTTTCAGCCAGCTTAAGTGGCAGTTCTAGTTTAAAACATGTCTGCTCTGCTAGAGGTGAGGCGGCAGGGCAGGCCAAGATATCAGAGAAGGACATATACCCTGAGAAATGGGAAACCATAATGATTGCCATGTCCACAGTCCACAAGTGTCCCGAGTGTCATGCCTCTAGATCCACCACCTCACGGTACATTTTGTGACATAATGCAGAAGAGCTTCCTTGTTGTCTAAATAAGAAACCCCAACAGCATGGGCACAGGGTGCACCTCAGCCCCTAGCTTCAGTGCTGCTTGGTGAAAGTGCCCTCCATGAGCCTGAGCGCACCCCTCTGTGTGTCATGCAGATAGTGTGCAGATGAGCAAGGCGGGGGCAGGGCACTGAGGGGGGAAGAGCATGTAACAAGCCTGGCACAGGAAAATGGCACCTTACAAAGCTGGTGCCATGCAAAGACCCCACTTCCTGCTAGATGTTGCCTGTTTCTTCCCTGGGTTTCTTTTCGTTTCTCTTGTTAATGAAAAAATTATGTTTTTAAATTGATTGAAGTTAAAACACATAATTTCTCATTTTTGCAGTAGATTATGTTTATTGGCATTTATAGCTTCATATTATGATGTTCATTACACATAAAAAACCCACTCAGTATAATAAACCCTCTGTGAGTCAAATGCTCAGCCTGTTTCAAATGACTCCAAGGTGAAAAGGCGAACAACCCTTAGCTGATTTGATTGAACTAACACAAACATTATTCTTCTCTTGACTCTTTCCTGCCCATCGATTTTTAAAAGGCTTCCCACCCCTTGCTATCCATTAAGGCGAATCAGATGCAGTTTGGTGCTCAGGACAAGAACATGGCCGGGCGGCCTTGCTGGCACACAGAGGAAGGGGATGCAGGCTATGCTGATGAGACCTGACAGGGACCCCCTGTCAGAGGTCTAGGGGAGGGGAAGAGAGTTGAAGAGGCAGAGAGGGTGGGAACAGGAAGATAAGAGCAAGGGGATAACAACCGGGATGTGATGTGGCTAAATTATAATAAATAATTTTTTAAAGAAAATTATATTGGGTATTGGGTATGGATATTCATGGGGGAAAGAGTCATGTGTATTCTCAAGCAGACTTATCAGAAAGTATTTCTCATATTTTGCTATGAACAACTTCTTTGTTCCTGATTGCCGGGTTAATAGTGACTGCTGGATGCTCACGTGCATACATGGCTCAGTAACAAGTGCAACCAAATGGTGAGTTGTATGTGGCCCTATTACCACTTACTGAACGTAATTACAGGCCAGAATCTTACATAGCCTGTGTTTTCAGGTCATATGTGTGACAGATACACGTTATGCAAACAGCGCTTCCTCCTGTGGGCAGGATTCATCCCTCAACTACAGATGATCCTCTTCTTTTCACAGGGGTTAAAGCTAAAGGGTAGGAGTCTACTCATTGGCCGCGAGAATTACAAGAAATTTCCAACACGGTATGGTCAGTGTTTTGACTCGGTAAAGAGTGCACTTCCCTTGTTTTTCACAATTTGCCCTCTCAAACTCTTTAACAAAACTCTTACCCAAACCAAAAAAACTGCCCTCATTCTGCAAATATGATTACTCCATAGTAGGGGTCTGGAAAAAGCCTCCTGGATTAATGGAAGAAGTGGGGAACAAGGGAGGCCACCGCCCATGTGACAGCCTCTGCGTACCGCTAGGGAACTTCCAGATTCAAGTGCTAGCTAGCCAAAAAGTGCTGTTGGCGAGGCACACAGTAAATGAAGACCTCCCGCGCTAGGCAAGGGTTGGATCTGTCACTTTGAGGGATTGTGAGGGGAAGAGCAGATTAGCTGCTTACTCATAGTCAGAAGGCAGCATGGTGAAAAATGTACAGAAAACGGTACGCGTGGGTTTGTGCTGATTTAATGATATTCTTAAACTATAGTAGCACTGCTGGTGTAATGGAATAAAGCACTTGGCTTGCATTTTTAAATCATCAACATATTTCTAGTTTGACCTTAAAAAACACTTCGGGCTATTCCCTTAAAATTTGTAGCTTCTGAACTAGGAGAAAGCACCCTCTCAGATGCCACAGCAGCACCCTCATGGCAAGCATCCCTGGCCCTTCCCATCCTGGCTTCCTTCCAGCGCAGTGCCTACTTCTCCTTCTCTTCAGGCGTTTCAGTCACAAAACCCTGTCTTCGCTTTATTATTATCCTTCTCTTTACATTCCTCCCTCCTCTCCTCCCAGTCCCACCCTCCCTCCCTCTCTCCCCTATCTCCCCTACTCCTCAGAAAAGAGGGATCCTCCCCCCAAACCCACCCCAGCACATCGGGTCTCATCAGGGCTGACTGCAAGGCCAGGCAAGGCAGCCCTGACAGGGCGTGGTGATGGAAAAGCAGGCCACAGAGTCCGTGTAAACCCGTCTTCTGACAGCCATGTTAAGTAGCATGAGGGTTAGCTGTCCTCGTGGGCTCTCACTGTCATTGTTAGCTTTGTCTTGAGACTATGGAGTATATTTGAGTAAGCCTACTGTCTTCCCGTGGATGGTGGGTGAAAGGGGCTCAGTCTGAGCGCTCACTCCGCCAGAGCGAGAAAATAAATTACTTTTATTTTGTATCATTGTAGATATTCATCAGGGGAAAAAAAAACTTTTAACAAATTTTTATTTTATATAAATAAATATGAGACGTGAATACCACACATGTAACTAATGTGACAAGGATGGACTTGCATCAGGATAAAATGCCTGTGGTGCCTTTAAACGGTGTTTCTCTTAACATCTTAGCATTTGTACCTAACATAAGTAAGGCGTGGCTTGTTTCATACTGCCTTCTCTTGGTTTGCCAATGGTGGATCTATGCAATCGCATGTTTGAAACTTGAAAGGAGCTAATATTTGCTGTCTAAATCTCCCCCCACCCCCACCCCCAGAAAGTAACTGTCTAGGCAGGAAGCCATTGAAGAGAACTCTTAAAACTGTGATAGGCATCCTGAAGTGTAGCTCTTCACAGTTGATGGCGTCCAGCAGGGGGAGGGGACGAGAGGACTCAGATCTCTTTAAGGGCCTGGCCACTGAGAACTTGACCATGCTCCAGTGAGTACATGAGCAACAAATTGAATTTGATGTATTTCTCCTCTTCCTCCTCCTCCTCCCTTCTTCTTCCTCCTCTTTTTCCTCTTCCTCCTCATTCTCCTCTTCTTCTTATTCCTCCTCCTCCTTCTCCTTCTCTTTTATCTTTTTTTTGGGGGGAGAGGTCACAATAATGGGGAAGTGGACCTGAGGGGACTGGGAAGTGAATGCGATCAGGATGCATTAGTCAAATAGTCAATAAAATTCCCAAATAGTCAATAAAATATTAGGAGGGGGGTAAAACCAACCTAACTCTGTGCCTAATCCCAGTAACCAGCACTTGAATACTAGACAATGAGACTTGATATTATGGTGTGTGTGTGTGTGTATGTGTGTGTGTGTGTGCGCGTGTGTGTGTGTGTGTGTGTGTGTGTGTGTGTGTGTGTATGTGTGTGCGCAGACTTACCAGGATTCAACATGGTTGTGCGCTTTTCCTATTCTGAAATTAACACTCCCAAGTTGGGATAAGTAAAGGAGTGTCTGGAAGAAGGAAGCGAGGAGGAGATGCAGAAGTGTGCCTGGTGGAAGCAGCTAGCTGTGTCTGGCACCCCTGCACTGTCAGTCTTCAGTAGCTATTGATGCTGTTTGCCAAATGTTTCCAGCCCTTTCAGACTTCCAGGCACATATTTGATTGGCACTTACACTTCCTCTTTCTTTGACATGCTGCCAACCACCCCACTCATTATAGCCAATAAATTAGTAACAAAATGGCTTCAGTTATTATTTGGAATTGGCGCATGGAACACGAGGTTTTTGGAGATGGGAAACGCTCTGGTTAAAGCGCAGTCTCTGGCAGTAAGTGCAGGTTTGTATCCTTGTGAATTATTTAACCTCTCCAAGCCATAATCCAGTTAGCCACAAAGTAGGACCTTCCTTCCTATTTCCAGGCTTCCTTCCAGGGTGCAGTGAGACAATACACAGCCCCTCTCATGAATAACTTCATAAGTGGTATCAACTTCTTTAGTAATATGGAATTTTTCATAATTTTAAACAGTGATAATAGGGTATCACTGGTAAACTGAGGAGAGAAAGGACAATTGCAATGTGAGAGATGCAAGCATCACAGGGCTGCAGGGAGGTGACTTATCCCAGGGTCTGCTCGTCTGCCCCGGGGAAACTGGCTTGGCACACCATGAGGTGTTCCCTTCCGTTATCAGACAAGTCCAGCCTGGAAACTCTGGTGCCAAGCTGGCGCGTCCCCCTCAGAACAGTGCATGGAGCCATCGCCTCCTCACATGCCATTCTTTTGTAGGACATCTGAGTCACGTTGTTCACTCCTGCAGTCTCTTACTCATCCTAGTCCTATCGTTCCTGGCGGTAATCAGCTGCCGTGGTGGCACACTGTTGGGATGCCCAGCTGGCGTCCTCCCGGCTGAACAAGATAGTTTAGATGTAATCCAAACTGCGTGGACTGCAGCCACCCTTCGCCAGGACCCTGTGCCTCGTGGTGCAGAGCGAATCACGGTCACGGTTTGAGTTGCCCTGTCTCACTAATTGCTTAGTGATTAGTCTACCCCTCCTACCATCTCTTTCCCTTGGACTGTTGCTATAGACTAGTAGGGAGTCTCCATGCATCGTGCGTGTTTTTTACCACAGCCTGTTCCCTGTGGAGCAGTTAGAATGAACTTCGTAAACACAGATCTGAGTCTACGTCTCCTTATTAAAAACCTTTCACTGGCGGGATACAGACTGTGAGACTGAGCGACCTGGCCCACGCCTGCTGGTGCAAATATATTTTGTACAGGTTTCCCTTACAAGGGTTTGTGTGCAGCCACTCAGCCTTTTCCCCTACAGCGCCTTCCCTGCTCATAGCCACCTGTCTTGCCTCATACACAGCCTGTCAGCCACTGTGCTACTTCTCAAGCACCGAGCAACATAAACTTCATAGCAGTTCTGCACTGTTGTGTGATTCACTGATGGATGCTTGTCCTCCGCGTTCTGTGTTTGACAAGGGCAGCACTGCAGAGGAGGTGCGTAACGTCCTGGTAGGAGGAGAGTTCCTAAATAGGTCCCCAGTTTCACAAGCCTTAAAGGAACACACTAATAAATTCTATTAAAATTGAGAACTTACTAAAGGACAGTAATTCAGGTAAAAGACACACCACAAAATAGGAGATATTAGCAATGCGAGGGCTAGTGTTCACAGTATATGAACAAAATATGAGTCAGTAGGGGGGAAAAAATAGAGACATACCAAAAGCAAGGTAAAATGTCCAAGGCAGGTGAGGGGAATAGCAGTACCTTGCATGGGAAGCTGTGTGCACTGCCAAGGGGTGTGAGTACACTGCTAAGGGAGGTGTAATTACACCGTGTAAATGCTATGGGAGATATAGATGCACTGCCAAGGAGTGTGCGTACCCTGCTGGGTAGGTGTGAGTATACCATGTAAATGCCACAGTGGATAGAGACAACCTGCCAAGGAGGTATGAACACCTGCAGGAGGGGACTGAATGCCCAGCCAAGGGCTATGACTACACTGCTGAGGGGCTATAAACACGGTGGTGATGGGTGTACATACACTGCCAGCGGAGGTATAAACTGCTGGGGGTGTGACTGGACTGTCTGTGGGTATAAACTGATGAGGGGTGTGACTGCACTGCCAAGGGAGGACACACATTGGTATAGTTGCTTTGGAACACTGTTCCCTATGAGCTAAACATATCATGGCCTTTTATCCAGCAGTTAACACTCCTTCATACGTGGCCAGTATAAGGGCACACAGGTGTGCATCCAAAGTCACCTGTGGAGGTTGAGGGTCCACTCAACCTCCCTAGAACTGCTATTAAGATTATGTTTAAGTGAAAGCAGCTGAGCTACAGGACCAGCGCTTGTCTTTTTCCTTATCTAAAGCAAAGCCTCCTGAAACCCAGCTGCCCTTAGTCAGCAGCCCCCAGGGGAATTTATTGCTAATTTACCTTTGTAGATATAGTCATCACCAGTAACACTGAAAGTCCAACAGGCCTTCCAAACTTCCCCTGTCAAACCCCTGGAGCTCATCATCCTTGTTAAGTTGCTCTGCGAGCCTTTATCGCCAGGTTTTCAGTGTGTGACTCATTACTGAGCAACACCACATACACTGTCAGTAAACTGCCTTCTCCTCATTGCTCACCGTCAATTGATCTGTAGACCCCAACCAGCAGAACTCACATAAATATACCCGAAACATCATGTGCTGGAAAGACCTGGTTTTATATGCTAAAAGAGATAAATAAACTGTGCTGCATTGACAAGACAGAATGCTAATTACACTCAAAAGCTTGGATGAATTTCATAATGCTCAGAAAAGACCCTGGGTAGCTAAAGAGTACATACCAGATGACCCCATACATGGTTCAAGCTGGCATTTGGAGCTATAGTGCCGCCATCTGGTGGCCTTTGAGGAGAAGAACATAATGACTAGAAGGAACAGAGGGGACTCCTCTTTTCTGCCCCAGGCAGCAGCTCCAGCTGGTGTTGGTGTCACTCCCTGAATTGTGCGGTTTATTACTTGTGTACCCTTCCCTGCAAAGTTCCCTGGTGAGCACCAGGAGTGTAGCTCTGGGTCTGTTCTGATGCGGTCCGGATGCTCTTTCTGATACTGCAGTGTCTGTCCTTCTGTGTCACAGTTGTGTGTGTAAGCTTTCTGCAGAGTGAGAGCCCGCTGAAAGCTGCTGTGGTAACACTGAGTAATTACATCAACTACGCTAGCCTGGCCGCTGGGAAGAGTTATTACCCACTCTGGGAAGCCTAATTGACTCGTAGGAATGGCCCATGCCCATGCCACAAGATTATTTCTTCCCAAATGTTTTTTTTAAATAGCATTTTGCCATCATATCTGTTTAAAAGTCCATTTGTCACCCACATCGGCATCCTATCACAATATTTTTCATTAACTGAAATGTTACAATTAACACAGTCTGCAACTGCTGAAAAAAAATTAATCTTGTCAGCAGAATATCCTGTCAGCTTTCTCAGCTCTTTATTTTCCTGTGCAGCCAGTCAACACGGTAGGGGGAAGGAGAGACAGGAGGCAAATTGTCATTCACCTCAAAGAGCCTTTCTTTTCTAGCATACCCTTGTTTTATTTGAGTACTAAAAATAAAGGTATAGCCAAACTTTCAAAAGAAAAATGGAAATCACTATGCAAATATCATTTCTGATAGCCCAACACAGTGATAAAATGATACCTGTGTCATCCCGAACAAAAGCCCACAAGGCTGAACTACAGCCCGCCCCCACTCTCTAGATTTTTCTAAGTCTCTCCGGAAGGTTTAAGTGAATTTTTATCTTGTATTCAAATTTCAGGGCAATTGGTTCTCTAGTTCAGGCTTGAAAAGGCAACAGTTTTCCACACTTAGCTTGCCAAAGGCTGAGTTAGGTTGCACCCAGCAATGCTCCTGCCTTAGAGGCTTTCACAGATGCCACAGAGAGCTGCTCCACCGCGGGGCTCTTTCTGGAATTTCAAGTGACAACCACTCACACTTGCACAGTGTGGTAGAGTGTGCTGCGTCGTACGGAGTGGCGAGAGTCGATTCGCGTGAGCGCCCTCTCTGGAGCAGCCGGTACTCACTTCTCCTTCCCACCTTTTTGTTTTAACCCAGGCCCACGGAGCTCATAGCACGAGACAGCCTGAGAGAGTTTTCACTTCACCCTTACTTGACTTTGAATATTTAGGGAAAATTCTCAGTTTGCAGATTTAGCTAATGGCACTACAATGTCACTCTTGTCTGTTTAACATTCAGCTTTGTTAATCAAGAAAACCATAGATTGGCTCTTTGCGTGTTGATTAAATTGATTACAGCTGTGGGCCTTGATAGCATTTTTTTTCCAAGTGTCTCTAATTAATCAGACAATGCTTGATTGGGCTTTTCTGTTTTGAGGAGATAAACTGACTTCCTTGAGAATTTTCACCCTGAATCATTCTCCATTGCAAGGTAAGGAAGTGAGTCGCCACCTGGGTGACTTTTTGGTTTCCTTTTATCCTTCAGCAACTAAAAAAAAAAATTAAAAGAGAAGGAAGAAGAAAGAGAGAGAGCGAGAAAGAGGAGGTGGAGGGAGGGAGAAGGAGAGCCTATTGAAAGACAAATTAAAATGTAATATTAAACATCACATAATCATTTGAACACGTTTTGGGGGAATAAAGGAAATCTGTATCCCCCTGAAGCTGTTGGGGTGGCCGGCCCTCTACAGGAAAATGTCTCTTAACGTGCCTGACCTAACCACCATTCTTTGCCAACTCATGTCCTCTGAAGTATCAGGTGTCGCATCGAGCAGCATTGTTTTTCTATTCCCGTCTCATGTATGGGTCTTGACATGACCACCCACTTTTCAGTCATATCTTTAGCTGAAACACCTGTCATTCGTGCAGATACAAATGTGAACGTTTCCAGGAGCGTTGCCAACACTGAAGACCCGAGCTGTTGTCCATCCACCCAGTGAGCAAGGCTGCCAGGACCTTGGCTTGCTGGTAGGAGGTGACAATGAGAAAGGAACCTGTTTTCCTGTCCCCTCCCCATCAGTAGAGGGGGGGATCTATGAAGCCCTGTGTCCAATAAGCAGCGGCCACCTTAACAACTGACGTTAGATGTTTTTAGATAGACGTCTTCCTGCAGACCTCATCATGGTGGAAGATCCTAAAGAGAGAGAGTCTAACGTTAAGATAGAAAGTGCCTACGGCTGCCAGTGGACGTGAGTGGTAGAGCCCTTGGCCAGCAAGAGGGAAGCTCTTGTCCTACCCCCAGCACCAAAACAACAATGATGCCTGAAGTGCAAAACTACAGTAGAAAAGTAGAGATGAAAAAGATGTCTGATAGCTCCACTCCCAGCGCCCCCCATTTCTACTGCCAGGTGTAATGGTGGGTAACAGTTTCTTAAGCACCTAACATCTAGAAACTTCCTATGCGTATACTAGAAAGGGCAGCTTCTCTGTTTTGTTTGCGCAAATGGGATGAGGCTGGCCTCTGCATTGCTTCCTCTATGAACACAGTGAGCGGGCCCTGAATTTTTACAGACCGATGGGCTAATTTTTCACGAGCTCCTGGAAATCACTTCCTTGTTTGACAGCATCTGGACATCTAGGTGGTTTCCACGTGTTTGTTATTGCCAAGGGCACTAGAAAAAGCAACTCAGGCACCTCCCTAAAAGCCACAGGGATTTCCAGCAGGAGAATCACTCAGACGAAGGGGAACTTGATAAGCATGGGCAAATTGCTTACCAATTCACCGATTTCTCCCACCAGCCGTCCAAGTACTTCCCTGTCTTGTGTGTTTGAGGCTTGTGTCGGGGTTTTCTATAAAAAACCAAACCCAAGCAGTCTTTGAACAGATTACACAGATGAGGATTATCCTGCATCCCCTCCTTCTCCTGCCTTTGCCTTTCCAGTCTGCCCACACACCACCTCTCTACGACGGTAGAACTCATGCCTGACTGTCAGTAGAACATCATTAGTTTAGTTTGCATCTCTATGTACAACATCAAACATCTCTCCATGCCCTGAATAACATGGCATGCCTTCTTCTCTGACTGCCTATTCATATGTCTATGGGCTTACACCTTGATTTGCTCAGCATCCCTGTGGATCCAACACAGTGTCGGACACATGAACACTAAGAAGCACACAAAAATAATCTTTGAAAAGGAATAGAAAACTCTTAAGGCTAATCACCATTACCAAGGATGTTAAAGACCACTAAAGAACAATTTTAATGTGCTGTCTTCTCAGGAGATCTCTGCACAATGTTCAGGGCAGGAGATTCTGTTACCCCCTCGGTTCTTTAGCTAGGACTCGGGAATCCTACTAACCAAAGACAGATCTCTAGGAGAAGAGCATGCGAGTGCGAGCCCTCTGACACAGATATTTTAAGTTCTGCGTGTGCATGCAGGCTTTCACAGTGGGAAAATGGAGAGCCAAAGGAATCTAGATACTGACGCTTCCACAGCCCCTTTAACAGAGATAGATTAAATATAGAAACACAACATATAGAAAGGAAATGGAAAGCGACCTTAGCTGGAAGCAGTAAGTCATGGGAAGAGAACAAGGAAGTGTTTAAGAGAAACTCCTGGCAGATGAGAGTTCTTTTCATAAGGCTTGTATGGATTGATCTTCCTGTCAGATTCCCATCTTTGATGATAAGAATGTTCTTTTCTCTCTCTCTCTCTCTCTCTCTCTCTCTCTCTCTCTCTCTCTCTCTCTCTCTCTCTCTCTCTCTCTCTCACACACACACACACACACACACACACACACAAGCACCTTTAGTGGAGAAAATGTATGCCCTATTTTTAGGAAAGCTTAAAGAGTCAGGCAGCTCCAACTTAGAGGAACCAGGATGGTGGAGTAGTGCCTACCAACAGGCTTGATGTACTCCAAAAGAAATTAGTAATGGCAAAGGGGAAGTTCTGTGTTTTCCCATCTGTTTCCTAATACATGTAAATATTTAAGTAATACCATTATTTATTTCCAGTTGTAAAGCAGCAAAGTCCTCATGGCCCCTCTCTTGTCTCCCACCAATCCATTCTCAATGCATCTGTCCTGGGGTCTTTCTAAAATGCAGATCCACACTTCTTCCAGACTCACATCTTTTGTTTAATTCCTTGGGGCCTTCATAACTTAGTTTGCCACCCATGCATTCTAATTTTTTCAGCAACTGAATGTAATACATACATAAATGTATGAAATACATACATACATACATACATACATACACACACATACATACACACACACATACATACACACACACATACATATACACACACATACATACACACACATACATACACACACACATACATATACACACACATACACACACACATACATACACACACACTCAGAGTTCATCATTTCATGTGGCCACAAGTGCTTCAGCTTACCTTGCACTGCATTCCTGTTACATTGCCTACTGTTTCTTCTAGAGTATTTTCCCACTGATTTCCTATCTTGTTGCCTCATTCTCATCCTTAAGGAATAACCATCTCATAACTGTTGCTATACAGCTTCCCATAAACTTCTCACCCAGCCGTTTCCTGGGTTAGGTTCTCTTATGTGACTCTAACCACTCCCATGAGTGAACTCCTAAAGAGCAGGAGCCATGTCTTTTCTTCTAAAACTCGGGAGATCAATAAACAACTAAGTCTAAATTATAATACAGCTTTGCTGAAAACAGGAGAATAAAATGAAATGGTCGGTCCTTTTCTGTGCTGTCTCAAGTCTATAGGGTGTTACTGCTCGTGTGTCTTAATTGTATTTTATATCTAGTGCCATGATAAGTGATTCTAGAGTTTAATTATCTGTCATGTCAAATGGGAGTGTGTGTGTGTGTGTGTGTGTGTGTGTGTGTGTGTGTGTGTGTGTGTCCTATGCTGCTAATATAGTCTTTACAGATAATACTGTCAAGATATATTGATATTCAGTTCCACAGAGAACATATAAAGTATACTTGAATTAGTATAAGGAATGTAGTGCTTCTGTGGTTTCTTGAAACACTAAGAACTTAGTGGAACCTGGTACTCCCTGTTTTATCAGTTTTCTAACAAACGACATGGAGAGGTGGATCTCTTATATAGGGACTAGGAGAAAAGAGAACCACTTCCTGTTCGTATGAACACTTTTTATGTCTCCAGACAATACTCTGTTCAAAAGCTCCTAGAACTTTAAACAAATATAGTGAAGTTGCAGAACACAAAATCGACATACAGAAATCAGTAGCATTTTTACATAACCGTAATGAACTTGATGAAAAAGATTTTTAAAGGCTATTCATTAGAGCTGTATACAAAAACAAATATTTAGGAAGAAACAGAATTAAAAAGTAAAAAGGTCTCTGAACTGAAAAATTACAAACTATTTATGAATCTCTAGGAGACATTAAAACAATAAAAGAATACTGCCATCCTTGTTATCAAAATTTCCGTATTACCCAAAGCAGTCTACTGATTCAGTAAAACTGCCAACCAAATGTCAATGTCTTTTTCATAGAAACAGAAAAGCTTCCTAAAACTCACATGGAACCACAAAAAAACACCCATACTAGCCAACGTGCTTCTAAGGGGAGAAAAACAAACTATGGGAGACATCACAGTACCTGACTTCATGACATGCTACAAAACTACAGTAATTAAATCAGCACAGCATAAAAGTAGATGGATACAGCAATGGCACAGAATGACCCAGAAATTAATCCATGTTCATTTGGCCAACTATATATTTTTTAACTTTTTATTGGTTCTTTGTGAATTTCATGATGTGAATTTCACATCATGCACCTCAGTCCTGCTCATCTTCCCCTCCTCTCATATCTCCCTCCACCCTTGCAGCCTCCCCAACAACAGAAAAAAAAATGTGGTAGCTGTAGTGTGTCACAGTGTGTCCCACAGTGGACCCTTTTTTCCACACTTCTTTGCCTGCAAAGCTCCATTGCAATGACTTGTTGGTCTGGCACAGGGCCTCTGGCTACTGTATCAATACTAGAACCTCACTGGGACTTTTCTCAAATATCCTGTTGTTGCCCTGCATTATGGAGATCCTGTGGTTTTGGATCTGTAGGACTGTCCCCCTCATGCACTCCAGCAGTTCGTAGATCGGGCAGATGTTGGGGTGTGCCAACTCAAAGCCATGGATCTGGGCCTGAGAGATATCTGAGCTGGTCAGCCTGCCAGGTCTCCCGCACTCATACCACTGGGGTTAGTTCTCCTGCCCTGTACTGGCTGGTCCACCCAATGACACAGGCAGCAAGGGGCAGAGCCAGCTCTCCCACTCTTTTGCCCTTGGGGCTGGTTTATCAATGCCCATGCCATCAGTGCCAGCTCTACCCTGCTGCCCAGGCAAGATGTAAGGCCTGCTCTCCCAAGTATTGTAGCCATGAGGGACAAGGCCAGTTCTCCCACTCTCATGACCTTGGGGCGAGCTCTTCTGTCTGCCATAGATGGTGAGGAATGAGGGAGGGGCGGAAGACATCACTTCCTCACTGGTAATACCAGACAGCATACAAGAAGTAGGTCCAGCTCCCATGTATGAGCCCTTGGGTCCAGCTCACCTGTGACCCCCAAATCCAGGGCCAGCTCTACTAGGCTGCCCAGGGAAAGTGCAGGCCCCACTCTCCCAAGTGCTGCTGGTGGTGAGGGGTAGGGGCAGTACTGATGACCCCAGGGCCTAGTCTCCTGATAGGTGGCAAGGGGCGAGAGAAGGGGCATTTCTCCCTTGCCCATGTCACTGCACAGCAGACAAGTGGCAGGGCCAGCTATTCCATGCTCACACCCTTTGGGGAGCCCCTGCCACCAGGGTGAGCTCTACTGTGCTGTCCGGGTGAGGTAAGGCCTGTTCTCTCAAGTGCTGCATCTGGTAAGGGGCGTGGCCAGCTCTCCTACTCTCATGACCCCAGTGGCCAACTAATTTTTCAGTAAGGTTCCTGGAACATAGTCCAGAAGGCACAACTATTACAATAGGTGATACTTGAAAAATTGTGTTTCCAACTGCAGGAAAATGAAATTAGATCCATTCCTCTCACCAAACTGCTGAACTTTAAAGTATGAGTACAAAGGGAAACACTTCCAGCCACTTATAGGAACCAGTGTTTTAGATAAGATCCCAAGAGCACAAGCAACAAAAGCAAATATAGGCTGCTATGATCACTTCACCCTAAAAAGCTGTACCCAGCAATGGAAATAATCTACAGAATTACCAGGCAACCAGCAGAATTTGAGAAAACATTTTCCTGGTACTCATCTCCCAAGGGATCTAGGATATTATATTCATGATATGAGAAATTCAAACATCTAAATGGAAAAAAACAACCTGGTGAAAACTGCCTACAGAAGTAGGTGCTTCTCCGAGAAGACATTCAGGGGCCAAGCACATAGAGCAGTGCTCAGTCTCGAATATACCAATGAAATAGGATAAGGAGCCTGGAAATAAACCACACAGCCATCTGAATTTCAAAAAACTATGCACCAAAACCATGAGAGAAAAGATAATCTCTCCAACAAATGCTGCTGGAAAAACAGGTACCCACGTATAGGGGAAGGAGACAAAGCCCCTGTCTACAGACGAAGCCCCTGTGTTCCACCCTGTGCAAACATCAGTTCCGTCATCAGCCCCATCCCTCCCTGAAGACCTGATAGCTAATGGTTGCTGGGAGTGGCTATTTTCTTCAGTGGTGTAGCCACTGCTAACTTGCCCTTGCTCCAGTAAATAACGTTCCCCCACCCCATGCACGATAAGCAATCTTAATTAAACTCAGTGGGTCGCAAAGCAGCAGAAAGGCATGAAAGTCGGAGAGGGACTTGTTAGGCAGAAGAGAGAGTTCAGGAGAATGAGGAAATGAGGCGGAGAAGGTGTAATGTGGAGCGAAAATGACTGTAGTGCATGATATGCAGATGTGGATCACCAAGGAATGACTGTAAAAGTATGCTTGTCTACTTAAGTAGAAGAAAGAATCCAAAACGGATCAAAGCCCTTAATGTAAGACCTAGAACTTGGAAACCAATTGGGAAGAACACTTCAAGATAGAGGCATAGACAAGAACTTCCTGAAAGGGGCACCAGGAGGTCTGGGAATAAGATCATGAGTACAAAGTGAGATTGCATCTAATTGAACAGCTCTGTGAACAGAGTAAAGAGAGAGCCTACCAAAGAGAGAGGCGATGGGATTTATACAGAAAATATACACAGAACTCAAACCTTAAGACACCAGAAATCCCATTGATAATTAATAATAAATAGACAAATGAATTATACTACTCAGAAACAGCACAGTCAATAAATATTTATATAAAACGCAAAATTCTTAGTCATGAGGGAAATACAAGTCAAAACTACATTGGAATTCTAACTCTCTGTCACAGAATGTCTGTTATCAAAAAATACACACACATGATATGTGTACACCCCCCTCTGGCTGTCCGTGCTGTGGGAGAAGATGGGGTGGAAGAGCAGGAACTCCAGTGCATTGTGGGAAGAAATGCAAATTAATGAGGCCATTATGAAATACATCAGAGGCTCTTCAAGAAAGGTAAAGTACAAGTATTAGACCATCCTATTGTGACATTCCTGAGTAATTTAAATTCCTGGAGGAAATTATGTCAGCATTCAACAGGCATGCCTGCACACCCATGTTTGCTATGGCACTAGTCACAATAGCTGCTTTATGGAAATAGCCTAAATGGCCATCATAAATGAATGCGTAGGTAAAATTTGATATAGTTAAACAATGAAATTTGTTCAGCCATGAAAAACAACGAGATTATGACCAATGAAGGAAAATGGGTGGAACTGAAAGATCATTTTAAATAAATAAGCCAGACTCACAAGAAGAAATATCCAATATTTCTTCTGTTATGTAGTATCTAGACTATGTATAGATATGCATGCAATGTGTATATATATATGTATATATATATATAACATATATATATATGACATGAGAAAGCACAATGGCAACTATTTGAAAAAAGACAAAGAGATGATATAGTGGGAGGTGGGACAAGAGAGTAAAGTTAGTAAGTCACATGATATCCATGTATGAAAATGTCATAGTGGAGCTATCATTTTGTACAATGACTATACGCTATTAAAAAATGTTCGGTCTCACGAGCCATCAGAGACTTGCAAAGCAGAACCACAAAGCGATATTCTCTTCCTTGTTAGAATGGCTAACACCAAAAAGACAGAAAATGAATGCTGGCCACGATGTGTATGCCCCGCTGCTGTGGGGGAAAGTAAATTAGAGGAGGCGTTATCGAAAGCAGTATGGAGATTCCTTAAAAACTAAAATTGGAAGGGGCATGATTCTTCCATTCCTTTTTTATTTAAAACATTGAGAATATCATGTGTGAGTACTGTATTTCTCATTTCTACTCTTCTCTCCTCACCCTCCAACTCTTCCCATGTCCCCCTGCCACCTCATCTCAAATTAATGACCTCGTCTTTAATTCTCACTACTTTGTTACTCTTACGTCTGTTTTACCGTTGCTTGTATGTGTGTGTTTAGAGCACTTGGGAGTTCTCCCTGCAGGAAGCCGAGTCTCCATCTCTTAGCAACCTCCGATGGCTTGTAGCACTTGTACCAGTAGAGCCTTGTGAGGTGCAGGTCCTACTTAGGCAAACATATTGATGAAGTCATGGATGCAGCATCCCAGTCATCCCGGAGCTGTCCTGGTCCTCCTCCGGCTCTTGCAGTCTCTCTGTCCTCTCTCACTATGTTCCCGGGCCACAGCTATAGGGGTTGCATTCTGGATGTCTCAACTGGGAATGGGCATCCCACAACCACTTCACACTTTGACCAGTTGTGGATCTCTGTAATAGTCTACACCTGTTGTAAAAAGGAGCTTCTTTGAGGAAGGGGAAGAGCTCTGAGTATAAGATTAGTATTTCAAATACAGAAAGATCATACTGATGTAGGAAAATGTCAGTAGTAAGTTCTTCTCTCAGGTCTGTGACCTCTCCAGCCACCAGTTGTTGCCTATGTTTACATACCAAGTGTGACTTCTCTCCTGTTGAGCAGACCTTAAATCTAATCAGATAGCTGATGATTGATTAGCCCCAAGATAAGAGTGCCACTGTTATACCATCAGGGCAGTCTTCTTGTTCTGGTCACTGATGTTTCATAGTCTTCATAGCTACACAGGACTACTGATTGCTTGTCTCCCTGGCTTGTACGCACGCATACTTGCAATGCCAGTGCTGGAGATGCAGAAACAAGCAGATCCCTGGGCCCGCCTCAGTGGCCGGCCAGCTAACCTACTTGACAAGTCCCAGGCCAGCGAAAGGCCAGATAGCTGGCTCCCAAGAAATGACACCAGTATTGTCGTCTGGCTTAAACAAGTGCATGCATGCCCACACATGAAGCAGGGGTAATGAAATGCTGTACCAATGTGAATGAAATTCAGATCATCATGTTGAGTGAAAGAAGACAGACACAGAAAAATAAATACACCATGCTCTCGTTAATTTGTGGGCAGAAGTTGGTAAGTTTTGTAGAAAATGGGATGAAATAGTGAGCACAAGATGGGAAAGGACAGAGGCAAAGAGGGGCAGAAGGAGACAGAAGGAGATACCAGCTCGTGAAGGAAGGAGTTGCACTTTGCTCTTAGCATAGTAGTTACTGTAAGTCTAAATAATCTATGACACTTTTCAAAATAGCTAAAGACAAAATCTCCAACATGTAAGAATAGAACTATTATTACCCTGATTTGATTATTAAGTATAGAGTGTGTGCATTGAATCACCATAATTCCTCATAATGTGCCCAAATCCTGTATCTCAACTTAACTGAGGCACATGACGCATGGATATCAAAAGCCCAGAATGCATTCTGTGCCTCATCACATATCCTATGCAGTGGAGGACTGCCTCTACCACATAGCTCAGGGAGCAGCTGGGAGCTACAGTGCCTCACAGTGCTGAGAACTCCATTGCTTAGTGAGAAGTGGAAAAGGAACCCAGCTGAATTTGCGAGAGAATGTCACAATCACTTTCTCAGAAAACATAATGCCTGAGCTGTAATCCAAAGGCTGGGAAGGAATTGATCAAACCAAGGGAGAGCAACAGCAAGCCCCAGTCACAGGAAAGGACATGGTGGGCAGTGACGAGGGGGCAGTGTGGCTGGAGCAAAGGCAAGGTAGAGTAGGAAAAGGACCTAAACTCAGGTAAGGCAGTCTCAAAGGCCAAGGTAGGGAAGGTGACCAAGGCTGTGGCTTCCCAGTGACTTTAAGTAGGGGGCAGGGGTAGGGGGGATCAAGTTACCATCTCAGGGAGGACAGCACAGAAGGGAATGCCTGAGGAGCCTAGGAACTTGTGCTGCAGAGAGTGGGAAGCAAAACAGTGGCTTGGACTTTGGTGATAGGAACAGAGTCCGTGACAAGGTGGACTCAAATGTGGCAGCAGTCTTTGGCAGAACCTTGAGAAGTTTCCATTCCATGGTTCCTTCCTCTAAGATAGAGGCCACTGAACACAGCTTACAGGTCACATCCTGCCCGTTGCCTATGTTTCTAAGGCCCCATGGGAACCCAGCTCGGCACCTTTTAAATGAATCCTTCTGGCACAGCACCCAAGGAGAGCAAGAAGACTGTGTGGCTCACTCATAACACACTGTCCAGTGCTTCCCAGAAAAACTCAGACCATCACCTCCAGGAGACCTGTAGTATAGAAGTTCTTTCTTTGGGGTTCAGAAATACATAGCAGACACACAAGAGCAGCCTCTGACTTCCTGAATTGGAAGTTTGTAGTCCATATATATTTTGCTAGAAAACGAGGCCAGGCTATAGAAGAAACTGAATTTCCCCAAAACAGAGATATTTACCAATCTTCCCCACAGCCTCTTCTATGACCAGAGAAGACTTTTTAGAATCCACTTTCTCTCGGTGAATAAGAAATAGTCATTGGTAGCAAATGGATGTCACTAAGTATTAGACAAGTGAAATGGAAGATTCTGGTTTCTTTAAAAACTCAGTGTATCACGTGGTGTTTTGCTGAAAGCTGGCTTGTGAGAGGTCACGTGTTTTTCTGGAAGAGAGGGCATGGGATATTTTGCAGGGAGCAGACACGTGAGCGGGCTCATAATGGCAGGGAGGAGTATAAAAACAACCACAGACCGTGAGACGAGGCTTTTGGCAACACTTCACTGGTCTTGGCTGAACTTCACTGGTCTTCGCTTCACAGAGAGAAACATTCTAGAAAACTTCTCATGGTACTGCAGCTGGTTCTGGCTGCTTCCACGGACTCATGCCAGTTCAGCAGAGCCTTGCAGTTTCTGCTGGATTGTGCCACATCTGTGGATTCGTGTGCTGTTTGGTGTTGACCATTGGACCGCACTGCTCATATCCTGGCAATGCAGAGTGGAATTGGCCCAAGGAACTACATCTAAACAGGTCCATATCACATTTTTCCTATTAACATTCTTTCTCCCCTTCCTCTGGTTGGTGGGTTACAAGTAAGTTGAAGTGTTTAAGAACCACAAGTAAAGTAGGTTTTGACAAATCTAAGCCTACAGGCAGGTGTTGCTGCAAACCACCTGGTTCTCGACAGATCTTCTTTGAGAAGTGTTTTCTCAGATCTGTTCCTCTACCCAGAGCTTTATGATAGCAGGCATCTGAGCAGTCCAGTAGTGTCGAATTTGGTGTCACTGAATAAGCACTCCCCTAAGTAGCCACCTAAATGTACACCAGACTATAAGCAACCTCACTACAAGGAGACCCTTTAAGGACACTCACGGATTAGCTGATCAGCCAGTGAGGACATCCACTGGTTTGTAGTCATTTTCTGTCCACTAGAATGCTTCTTCCATTGAACCATGACTGTATCCTGCAGCTCCCAGAGCCTGGCTTATGGGAATTGAGTCAGTAGTTACCATATATGCAAAGAGATGATAGGCTAGCTTGTGCTCATATTGTGTGTGTCTGCGTGTGTGTGTGTGTGTGTGTGTGTATGTGTCTATCTGTGTGTCTTCGTGTGTATGTGTATGTGTTTGTATCTTTCTGTGTGTGTGTATGTTTGCATCTGTGTGTGTATATCTGTTTGTGTGTGTGTGTGTGTGTATATCTGCCTCTGTGTGTGTGTGTGTGTGTGTGTGTGTGTGTATGTGTGTGCACGCACGCACGTGCGCAAGCATGCCATGGAGTCAGACCTTGTTTGAGACAAGGCCTGCTATTGTTGTCCACCACTTTGTACCAAGTTAACTAGCCTGTGAGTTTCTGGGGATTGTCCTGTCTTCACCTCCCATCTCTCCATAGGAGCACTGGGATTCCAGATGCGTGCTACCAGACCTAGGGATCCAAATTCATGTCCTTATGCTTGCACAGCAAGTATTTTACACAATGAGTTATTTCCCAATCTAAACTAACAGTCTGTTTTAACTGATAATATTGTCTTCAGTTCAGCTAATATCTGATCTAGCCCTACTCAAATAATACCCACTATCTAGTGCGTGGGTTAGATGGAATCATTAAGTATTATTTTTTTTACCAAAGGTTTAAGGTCCCTAGCCTTATTAAAATTCAAAAGATAATTTCATTCTCTTCTTGCACTGTCTTTTTGTGTGTGCTATTCAAAATTATTCCACTACCTTGCATTGTCATCATTTACACACGGGGCCAGGAGCTCGCTCATGTTCCAAATTGGGGGGGGGGGGCAGGCGTGTTGGGAAATCTGAGTCCTCAGACCAACGGGAGGGAGAAGAAGCTTTGGGGTGTGCTCAGAGAGCCAGTGTGGTGGAAAGAAACGCTGTCTGAGCAGAGGCCTTTCAGTACAGGGTGTTTGCTGGTCAGAGCTGAGGAAGCAACCAGTGTCGACAACAGGACAGCTGTGAGAGTAGCTGAACAAAGAACAAGAAGAGATTGGGCAGCATGCGTGGCTAGGGGACGATGCTCAAGTAAATGGCTGTGAACTAACACTGTGACAGGTGCCTGTGCTGGTGACTTTCTGTTGCCGTGATGAAACACTGACCAAAACTAACTTGGGGAGAGGGTTTGTTTAGCTTACACATCTGGATCAATATCCATCATTGAGAGAAATCAAGGCAGGAACCTGGAGGCAGGAACGGAAGCAGAGACCATAGAGGATAGCTGCTAGCCAGCTTGCTTCCTATGGCTTGCTCGGCATACTCTCTTATACATCCAAGACCACCTACCTACCCAGGGATGGCACCACTCACATCCAGCTGCACCCTCCCACATCAGTCATCAACCAAGAATCCGCCCCACAAGCAGGAAACATCAAGAGAAGATGCTTGCTGGCTTGCTCTCCGTGGCTTGCTCAATATGCTCTCTTATTTCAACCCAGAACCACCTGCCTAGGATGGCACTGGGTCGTCCCACATGAATCATAAATCAAGAAAGTGAGCCACAGGCATGACCCACAGACTAGTCTGATGGAGGTAATTCCTCAGTTGGGCCCCCCCCCTCCCCAGATTGTGTGTCAAGTTGAGAAAGAACTAACCAGTACAGCAGCTCCTGAAAGAATCTTAGCTGAAGTCCCCGTTTGCTGTGTGTGTTTTGCTTGCATAGGGGAAGGTGCGGATGTTTAAAGGAGTTGATTATGAGTCAAGATACTGGATTAGCACTAAGCACATACAAAGAGGCCAATGTGTAAGGCACAGTTCATGAACCACTGGCTGCTATTGAACAAGTGACAAAAAAAAAGAATGCTCTTGAGAAAAACGCTACTGCTAAGAATATATGAAGTGTTGGGTTTTTAAAGGCTTGGGTTATAGCTCAATGGTGGACACTTGCGTAGAATGCACAGAGCACCGGGTCAGGTTTGAGCCCATATTAAAAAGGGAAAAGGAGGGGAGAAGGGAAGGGGTCACTTAGGCAGGAAAATGGCATAAGAGGGACCAGCATTTCTCACAGTGGGCTGCGTGGTTCCAAGAGATACGACACTTCTGGGCCATAACTGGGCCAGTGCTACAGCCTCTGTCCGACTTCCACTTGGGAGATTCGTGGTATAGTAAAGATTCTGGAAGGTACTACAAGAAAAAGTCCTAGTTGGTTCACTTTAGCCCATGTTTAGTTAACAAGCAAACCCCTGTTAAAATTATAGTTTGTAGATAGCTTGCCCAGGAAAAACCAAAGAGTTACTTTACTTAAAACTTTAATTGCATTGTATATCAGATACTTTCTTACTGCTGTGATAAAACTTCATGACCAAGACAACTTGTAGAAGGAGGGGTGTGTTGGGGAGCTTACAGGGTCAAGTTCACCACCTTCACTGTGAGTAGCAGCAGGCAGCCATGGCAACTGGAACAGCCCTGAGAAAGACTTTACATCTCAACCCACAAACAGGAAGCAGAAGAAGGAAATTCAAAATTGGTGAGAGACTTTAAACTCTCGATCCTTCCCTCAGGGACATATTTCCTTCAGCAAGACCACACCTCCTCAGCCTCCCCAGAAAGTGCTCTAACTGAAGACCAAATATTTAAATGTCATAGCCTATGTGGGCATCTCATCCAAACTACCACACATGTACTCTAAATCAATGTTAAAATAATAAGAATTGTCAATAGAATCTTTGTTATTGAGAAAAGTAACATTGTATGTGCCTTACACCAGAACAGGCCCACACTATATGCTAGAATAAACTCCAAATGGATCAGAAATCTAAGCTTAAAGATGGAAGCCAGACTAATAACTGGAAAAAATATGAATGAATATCTATAAGATGTGGTTTTAAGGGAAAGTTTTCTATGATTGTAAATACTCTAAAAAAATTATTCATACATTTGACTACATGAAAATAAAAAAAAACATTTACATAGATAGGGGGAAAACCTAAGCAAAGACAAACAGCCAAACAAAAATAGAGAAACTGTGATACGAGATGAAAAAGACATTAATGTATGGAGTATTATATATATATATATATATGTACATATATATACTCATATATATCAAAGAAAGCATGTGAAAAAAGAATGCATATATGTATTTATATACAACTACATGCATATATGTATGCACATGTATATATTTCTTAAATGGCCTTAAACATGAAAATGCAATCAAATTCATTTATACTAAAAATTGAGACAAATCAAAACTACCAGATGAGAGCAGTTCTCATGGATCAGGCTGGAAAGAATTTAAAAGCTGAAGACAGTGTCCTTGTAGCTTTTGCTCGGGGAAAACTGTCACTCTTGCACATGGCGATGAGAGAGCACATGGGTGCTGAGGGAACTGTCAATATCTAGCGATTGACCCTCATACGTCAAGCGTGCCTTTTGTTCCCAGAATCTCACTTGTAGGAACTTACCTTGGAGAGAAATGCCTGATTTTCACTGCAGTGCTCACTGTAGCTACGACTACTGAAAACATGCCCAAATGGAGGACAGGGCTGAGATAAATGGCAGTCAATCCACATGATGAAGTGTTATGCAGCTGTAGCATACACCTAAGGAAGAGCTCTGTACACATAAGGAAGTTTCCAGGGTATATTACAAGCTTTAAAAAAAGACTACAAAGGGGTAACTATAGCATGCTGCTTTTGCATAAGAAGAGGGAGTCTTTTTAAAGGAAGATGTGTGTTTGTACATATGCATACATGCATGCAATAACAGCTAAAAACAAAAAAAAAGGCCATGAACTTGATGGAAAGTAGGAAGCGGTGTGTGGGAGGGTTTGGAGGAAAGCAAAATGAAAGTAATAAATTACAATCTCAAAACTTTTTAGGAGGGGAAAAGGTATGTGTAGGCATTCTTTTATAAGCAAAACATTACTCTTGACAGTGTGGGTGGGGATAAACCAGAGAGAGAGTCCACAGAGAAGGGTGGAGCAGTCTGACGTTATCTGAACGTATTTTCCTGTGCATTTTGATTTTTCAATTGTTAATGCTTTCTTATTCAATGATATTTTAAAAAATAATATAAATTAGGGGAAATGGATGAGAAAATCCTAAAAATGTAATATGATCAGGAGCAAAAAGTTTTTTTTTTTCACATGAATAATACAACCATACTGAACAGAGCCAGGAGAGGCTAACCCACGAAAATTTTGAGCATGATATTTTGACAAAGGGGGAAAAAATTACGTATAAAGCTTTAAAGAGCAGTTGTGTAATAGGCTGGAATGTTTGTTTGTGTTGTTTTGCTTCTGTTTTCACTGTTTTAGTTAGCATTTTGGAAACTACTTTGTGTGTGTTTATAACCGAGTACCTGAGGAGCAGGCTGATCACTGTCTGAAAGGCGTTACTAATAAAAACAAGATGGAGATGAGAATGATCACGGGGGCTGGATTAGTGTTGTAAGAAGCGGGATGAGTTTCTGGTTAGAGGGGAGAAGCATCAAAAGTTTCTGGTAAATAAACAGATAATGAACACTTAAACCTGTCATAATAGATAAAAGTAGCCATAGAATCCAACCATTTGTAGACACTGCATTTTGAAATGTACACACACACACACACACACACACACACACACACACACACACACACACACACATAGTTTTTCGAGACAGGGTTTCTCTGTGTAGCCTTGGATGTCCTGACTCACTTTGTAAACCAGGCTGGCCTTGAACTCACAGCAATCTGCTCTGCCTGCCTCTGCCCCTCAAGTGCTGGGATTAGAGGAATATGACACCACACCTGGCAGAAGTTCATATAATTTTTAGATGCCGTGAAATATTCCATTTAACCATTTAAAATCTAAATAGTTAACTTAGTTTACATAGTATACATATCTAGACTGTGAAATAGGCTTAGCCTATGAAGGGTAGTTTACAACTTCTGTTGACTGATCAATTGATTAATAATAAATGTAATGAAATATTTTTAACCAATAATAAAGAGCCATACATTGTCCACATCTACAGCAGGAAAGGAATAACATCACGTCATTGTCTCAACATTCAACCAAGGACCAACATTCACATTGCCTGAATTTCCGAGCCAAGAATAAGACCCCTCCCCACACGGTGGAAAGCCCCTGGTCAGAAACAGAAGAGGGTCTTCCAATGATACCATTCTTTTCTCCTTTTTTCTCATCTGTTTTTCAAAACTCTTATTAAGAAATGAGGTTCCTGGGCTGGTAATTTGTATATGACCTCATGGTTTTCTATAGTTCAGAGAAATTTTGGTCTGCTATAATTAAAGGGACTAAATAAAAAATACTTATCAGAAAATGTCCCATTAGCTTGAATGTCTGTGACAAATCCTTTCTGATGTTCTCAATATGTTATTATGAAATTCAATTACACAGCATGTTCACCTCACTTATTCAGCAACCATAATCTAGGGATTGCGGTAAGCAGTGATTGAAAGTCTCTTAAAATATTACAAGTAGAAACTGAGTAATTTTTATGTTAAAATATTGTATACTTGGAGAATGAGTGGCTTGCAGAGGGAAACCTCAGCTGTGTAAGGCAACTGCTGAGCTATGTAGTGCTCTGGTGAGCATTCAAGCCATCTCTTACTGGTTTAATTCCAGCAAGGCCACCTTGGGTTACTATTGTACGTCAGATCATGCATGGGCTTCCATGATCAGAGTATCACAAGTAAAATTTACAGAATGATGACTCTATACCCAGATCTGTGCCAAATGGGGTTCATTTATTTCTATAAGCAAAACTCTCACCAATTGATTAAAAGTAAATGTAATGAAATGGTTTTAAAAACAAAACAGAAATCTTAAGAAAGAATCATATGTTGTCCACACCTACAGCTGAGAAGGAATAGCATCAAGCCATTGGCCCAGCATTCAAAGAAAGACCTCCTTTGTACAAGTCCAGCTCAACAGCATTAAGTGATATGGCCAAGCTCTTACTGTAGGGAGCATGGAGCTGGCACTGGCCTGACAGCTGGTGAGCTTTACCTCTGGTTAGAACTGCTTCCCACTGTAGATGAAAGTATGAAATACAGAAATTGAGGGAGAAAATATTAGATATTGATAATATGATGTGATAGTATGATCCTGGCCCTCTAGAGGAGGCCTGCTGGCCCCAGATCATCGAAGCCTGTGGGTCGCCAGGAAGAACCAGGTAAGAGCATGCCCAGCCTTTCTCCTGCCTACTGGGGAACACAGCCATCAGAGCTCTGTAACCTTCCCTCTGGAGAAGGTCTGCCAGCCCCAGGATCATCTAGGCCTGCGGATCTCCAGGATCAGCCAGCTCCATAACCTTCCCTCTGGAGGAGGCCTGCTGAACCAAGGATCATCCATGCCTGTGATTTCCCAGAAACAGCCATGTTAGAGCCCACCCAGCCGTTCTCCTGCTTATCTGGGGCACAGCCAGCAAAGTTCTGTAACCTTCCCCCTGGAGGAGGCCTGCCAGCCTCAGGAAGAACCAAGTAAAAGCCCGCCTAGCTTTTCTCCTGTGCCAGAGGACACAGCCCCCAGAGCTCCATAACATGCCTTCTACAGGAGGCCTATTGTCCCCAGGATCATCCAGGCCTGAGGGACACCAGGAACATCCAGGTAATAGCCAATCCAGCCTTTCTTCTGCCTATCTGGGACACAGCCGGCCAAGGGACATCCAGGGCTACATGCCTCCAGGAACACCAGCCAGCAGAAGTGAGCAGTCTGCTATTCACTGAGCTCCACCATCAGGACCCAAGACTCTGCCTCCATCCCCAAGGAATCCTGTCAGCATCAGAAACATACAGCCAACACCAGGGACAACCAGAGGGCTAAAGACCAGTGTAAGAACACAGTCAACAAGAGACAAGACAATATGGCATCACCAGAGCCCAGCTATCCTACTACAGCAAGCTCTGGACACCCTGACACAGCTGAGGCAAAAGAAGACAACCTCAAATCCAACCTTATAAAATGATAGAGGCCTTAAAAGAGGATATGAATAAATCCCTTTAAAAAATTTTTTAAAACTCAGGCAAACAAGTGATGGAAATAAATAAATCCCTTAAGGAAATACAGGAAAATACAATTAAACAAGTGAAGGAAATAAATAAAACTGGTAAAGACCAAAAAGTAGAAATAGAAGCAATGAAAAAAAGACAAACTGAGGCAATCCTGGAGATGGAGAACCTAGGGAAGAGAACAGGAACTACAGACACAGCATCACCAATAGAATACAAGAAATGAAGAGAAAATCTTAGGTGAAGAAGATACAATTGAAGAAACCAGTACATCAGTCAAAGAAAATGTTAAATCTAAAAAGTTCCTGACACAAAACAGCCAAGGAATCTGGGACTCTATGAAAAGACCAAACATAAGAATAATAGGAATAGTAGAAAGAGAAGACTTCAAGCTCCATGGCCCAGAAAATATTTTCGACAAAATCATAGAAAAAAACAAAACCTCCCAACCTAAAAAAAGAGATGCCTATTAAACATACAAGAACCTTACAGAACACCAAATAGATTGGAACAGAAAAGAAAAGCCTCTCACCACATAATAATCAAAACACTAAATGTACAGAACAAAGAGAGAATATTGCTGAAATGGAAAAAGGACAAGTCACATGTAAATGCAGACCTATCAGAATTACACCTGACTTCTCAACAGAGACTTTAAAAGCCAGAAGAGCCTGGGCAAGATATCTTACAGACACACTAAGAGACCACAGATGTGAGCCCCAACTACTATAACCAATAAAACTTTTAATCACCATAGATGGAGAAAACCTGATATACCATGACAAAAACAAATTTAAACAATATCTATCCACAAATCAAGTCCTACAGAAGATGTTCAAAGGAAAACTCCACCCCAAGGAGGCTAACTATACCCAGGGAACCAAAGGAAATAAGTTGCCCCACATCAGAAAAACCAAAAGAAGTGAAGCATACCCACACCATACACATACATTCTATTATCACTACCAACATCAAAATAACAGGAATTAACAATCACTGGTCGTTAATATCTCTCAACAACAATGGACTAAACTCTCAAATAAAAAGACACAGACTAACAAAATGGATGTGAAAACAAGATGTGTTTGTGTTTCCTGTATACAGCAGAATTCATTTTTTAAAAAATTACTAAAGATGAAATCACACATCTATCCCCACAAACTAATAATGGGAGACTTCAACACTCCCCTCTCACTAATGGACAGATCATTGAGACAGAAACTAAAAGAAGAAATAATAAAACTAACAGACATCATGAATCAAATGGACCCAACAGATATCTACAGACCATTTTACCCAAACACAAAAGAATACACATCTCTTCAGCAGCACCTCATGGAGCCCTCTCCAAAATTGCCCATATACTTAGCCACAAAACAAACCTCAGCAGATACAAAAAGATTGAAATAACTCCTAGTTTCTCATCAGACCACTATGGATTAAAGTTAGATCTCAACAATAGAAACAAGAGAAAACCTACAAATGCATGGAAACTGAACAACTCTCTACTCAATGACCACTGGGCCAGGGAAAAAATAAAGAAAGAGATTAAAGACTTTCTAGAATTCAAAGAAAATGAAGGAGCAATATACCCAAACTTATGGGACAAAATAAAAGCAGTGCCAATGGGAAAGTTTGTAGCATGGCATGCCTTCATAAAGAAATAGGAGCATTCTCGTACTAGCAGTTTAAAAGCACACCTAAAAGCTCTAGAACAAAAAAGAAGCGAGCACACCCAAAAGGAGTAGGCAGCTAGCTGGAAATAATAAAAACTCAAGGCTGAAGTCAATAAAGTAGAAACAGAGAACAATTCAAAGAATCAACAAAATTTAAAGCTGGTTCTTTGAGAAAATCAACAAGATAGACAAACCCTTATCCAAACTAACTAAAAAGCAGAGACAGTATCCAAATTAAAATCAGAAATAAAAAGAGGGACATAACCAGAGACACCGAGGAAATCCAAAGAATCATTAGGTCTTACTTCAAAACCATGTATGCCACAAAATTAAACATGTAAAGGAAATGGATGATATTCTTGATAGATTTCACTTACCAAAGTTAAATCAAGATCAGGTAAACAGTTTAAACAGTCCTGTAACCCCTGAGGGAATAGAAGCAGTCCTCAAGAGTTTCCCAACCAAAAAAGGCCCTGGGCCAGATGATATTAGCAAAGAACTCTACAAGACTTTCAAAGAAGAGCTACTCCTCAAACTGTTCCACAAAATAGAAACTGAAGGAATATTGCCAGACTCATTCTATGAGGCCACAGTCAGCCTTGTATCAAACTATATCAAAGGCCTAATGAAGAAAGAATTTCAGACCAATCTCCATTATGAACATTCATGCAAAAATACCCCATAAAATACTCACAAACTGGATCCAGGAATACATGAAATACCTCATCCACCATGATCAAGTAGCCTTCATCTCAGGGATACAGGAATGATTCATATATAAAAATCCATCAATGTAATCCACTATATAAATAAACTGAGAGAAAAAATCACATGATCATCACATTAGATACAGAAAAAGCCTTTGACAATATCCAACATCCCTTCATGATAAAAAGTCTTGGAGAGATCAGGGATATAAGGCCCATACCTAAGCATAATAAAGGCTATATACAGCAAGCCTATAGCCAACATCAAATTAAATGGAGAGAAACTCAAAGCAATTCCACTAAAGCCAGTGACAAGACAAGGCTTCCACTTTCTCCATATCTCTTCAATATAATACCTAATATTCTAGCTAGAGCATAAGACAACTAAAGGAGATCAAGGGGATACAAACTAGAAAGCAAGAAGTTAAAGTATTCCTGTTCACAGATGATATGAGCATATTCATAAGTCGCCCCCAAGATTCTATCAGAGAACTGCTACAGCTGATAAACACTTTCAGGAAAGTGACTTGATACAAAATTAACTCAAAAAACTCAGTAGCCTTCCTGTATACAAATGACAAATGGGCTAAGAAAGAAATTAGGGAAATAACACCCTTCACAATAGCCACAAATGATATAAATTATTTTGGTATAACTCTAACCAAGCAAGTGAAAGACTTGTATGAAAATTTTTCAAGTCTCTCAAAAAAGAAATTGAAGAAATCAGAAGATGGAAAGATCTCCCATGCTCATGGATCAGTAGGATTAATGTAGTAAAAATGGCCATCTTACCAAAAAGCAATCTATAGATGCAATGCAGTTCCCCTCAAAATACCAAAACAATTCTTAACAGACCTTGAAAGAACAATTCTCAACTTCATATGGAAAAATAAAAAGCCCAGAATATCTAAAACAGTCCTGTACAATAAAAGATCTTCCTGGGGAATCTCCATCCCAGATCTCAAGCTATACTATAGAGCAACAGTAATAAAAATTACAATAGTATTGGCGTAGAAATAGACTAATTGATCAACAGAATCAAATCAAAAACCCAGGAATAAATCCACATACCTATGGACACTTGATTTTTGACAAAGAAGCCAAAACCACACAACGGAAAAAGAAAACATCTTCAACAAGTGGTACTAGTCTAACTGCATGTCTACATGTAGAAAAATGCAAATAGATCCATATTCATCACACTGCACAAAAGTCAAGTCAAAGTGGATCAAAGACCTCAATAAAAAAACCAGAAACACTAAATCTTTTAGAAGAGAAAGTGGGAATCAACCTTGAACTCATTAGCACAGGAGACAACTTCCTGAACAAAATACCAACAGCTCAGACTCTAAGACCAACAATTAATAAATGGGACATCGTGAAACTGAAAAGCTTCTGTAAAGCAAAGGACACTGTCAACAGAACAAAACAGCAGCTTACAGACTGGGAGAAGACTTTCACCAACCCTATATCTGACAAAGGGCTAATATCCAAAATATATAAAGAACTCAAGAAATTAAACACCAACAAACCAAATAATTCAATTAAAAATGTGGTACAGAGCTGAACAAGAGAAGATTCTCAAATGGCTGAGAAGCACTTAAAGAAATGCTCAACATCCTTAGTCATCAGGGAAATGCAAATCAAAACAACTCTGAGATTCCATCTTACACCTCTCAGAATGGCTAAGATTAAAACTCAAGTGACAGCACATGCTGGCAAGGATGTGGAGAAAGGGGAACACTGCTCCATTGCTGATGGGAGTGCAAACTTGTACAACCACTTTGGAAATAAATCTGGAGGTTTCTCAGAATAATAGCTCTACCTCAAGACCCAGCTATACCACTCCTGGGCATATACGCAAAAGATCACCATTCAACAAGAACAGTTACTCAACTATGTTCATAGCAGCTTTATTTGTCCTAGCCAGAAACAGAAAATAACCAAAGAATGGATAAAGAAACAGTGGTACATTTACATAATGGAATACTACTCAGCTATTAAAAGCAAGGAAATCATGAAATTTCCAAGCAAATGGATGGAACTAGAAAAGATCATCCCGAGTGAGGTAACCCAGGCCCATATGGTACGTGCTCACTTATAAGTGGATATTAAGCATATAGTGCAGGATAGTATACTACAATTCACTGGCCCAAAGAAGCTAAGTGACAAGGAGGGCCCAAAGGAGGATGTTTGAACCTCACTCAGAGGGGGAAATAGAATATAGTAGAAGTGGTTGGAGACAGGGAATAGGAGAGGACAGGGAGTGCTGAGGGAGATGAGTTTAGGGGTCAAATGTAGGAGAAGCAGGAGCAGGAAGACAGAGAGGCTGCAGAGAGAAGAGAAACCCTGAGTGGGGGCATCTCTGAGATAAGCCGGAGTGATATGACAGGATACGCTGCTGGAAGGAAACAGGGGTGACTCTAGCTGATATCCCTAGTAGGATCGTGGAGAGTGCAGAGGCCGCCTTCTAACCAGACAGGACACCCAGTGGAGGGAGGGGAACACCAACCTACCCACCAAAACTTCAACCCAAAATTCACCCTGCCTACAACATGTACAGCTAGAGCAGAGACTGAAGGAATATCAAACTCATGCCTGACCCAACCTGCAACCCACACCAAAGGAGAGAGCCAGGCTCTGACACTATTAACCACACTCCGCTACGGTTGCAGACCTGAGCATAGCTGTCCTTTCAGAGCTTCCAGCCAGCAATGGATTGAAACAGATACTGAGAGTCACACCCACATATTGACTGGAGCACTGGGAGCCTTGTGGAAGAGTAGGGGGAAGGACAGAAGCACCTGGACGGGACAGGAACTCTACAGGAAGACCAACAGAGCCCACTAACCTAGGACCAGGGGAGCATATGAAGACTAAAGCACCAATCAAGGACCATGCATGGGCTGGATGTAGGCCCTCTACACAGATGTACCCGATGGGCAGCTTGGTCTTCATGTGGGTCCCCTAGTAAGGGGAGTGGGAGCTGTGTCTCTGACATGGACACTATGGCCTGCTTTTTGATCACTTCCCCCTGGTGGAGCTCCCTTGCCAGAACACTGAGGAAGAGGATGTGCTCAGTCGTGATGTAACTTGATACGCTGGAGTAGGTTGGGGGTTCTCCCCTTTCCTGAGGGGTTAGGGATGGGGGGTAGGGGGAAGAGGGAGTGAGAGACCTAGAGGAGAGGAGGGAGGGACTATGATTTTGTATGTAAAGTGAATAAATTAATTAATTGTTTTTTTTTTTAAGGTCATGGTCCTGTTTAGAAGAAAGGGGTAAACAGTATAGTTGCTAATATCCATGCAACAAATAGGATTCACATTGGAAAATCCTTTCCATTCCCCTGCCTGGTCCCCTCTACCTCGGCAGCTTAGGAGCAGGTTTAGGGATGAGAAGCATTTGACCTGTGCCACCCAGGTATCTAGCACAGTCTACAGGAGACTATGAGAGAGGAGGGGGGCAGTGAAGGTGGCCCCACACTAGACCTCAGGCTGACTTCTGCTCAACTCATGTGGAGAACACCGTCATCCAGATCACATCACACATAGTGCATCAAGCTTTCTCACCCCAGACCAGAAAGAGCATCATCTCTGCTGTATTTTGCGTGATTTGCTGAAATAATTTCCTTATGGGGAAAATGTTTATACAGGAAAGTAACATGTCTCTGTGCCACCAAGCCTGAGGATTTGTGTTTGATCTCTGAGACACATGTGGGGAAGAAGAGAACTGACTCCCACAAGTTGCCCTTTGACCTCCACATGTACATCATATACCCAAAAATAAATTTGTTTAAAAGTAAATATACTACATTTTCATGGCAATAATAGCATATTTCTTTTTATCATTATTTCTCTCTTTTATTTTTGAGATTATAGTATAAGACTTATTTTCCCCCTTCCCTACCTACCTCCAATCCCTTCCACATAACCTCTCCTTTCTCCCTTCCGAATGCATGGCCTTTTTTCTTCATTAATTGTTGTTACATGCATACATTGTGTGTGTGTGTGTGTGTGTGTGTGTGTGTGTGTGTGTGTGTGTGTGTGTGTGTTCCTAAATATAACCTATTTAGTCTGTATGATGTTATTTATATGCACAATTTTGGGATAGCCAACTGATATGAAGAGAAATAGTTATCATTTAGGTTGCTGTTTTAATCAAGCAACTCATTGAGTGATCAACTCGTGATTAACCTCTTCACAACATTCAGTATTAACTTCTCAGCATTTTTCTTACTGAACATGAGGGAAGATAAAGTGTTCCTTTGTAAGCCCCAGAGAAGTGAAGAGCACCAGGGAGAGCACCAGGTCGATGTGTGGGTTGCACCTGTGTTGCTCACTCCCTTTCTTTCCTCTTTAGAGACTGGTTGAACATGCTGAGCCCACCAATCGTCCCTCCCAGTCAGCAGCCGGTGGAGCAGCCTCTGGAGCCCTCTGCAAGTTTGAGTGTGCAAGGTAAGAGTGCAAGAAATGCTGTGAATAAAAAGGTAAAGGTCACTTGCCACAGACAGAGAAAAATCAGTCACTCTCAGCCGCCTCTGCTTTCATACTGACCACACAGGCTTGCGCATGCACACTGAGCTAGCTCAACTGTGCCTCGCCTTTTACTAAGTAGGTTACAGACGCACTCTCTGCGCTCTGAAGGCTCACCCCAGGGCAGCCCACAGTTGATGTCTACATCAGCTTCATCTGATTTCCAACTGTCCCACTTCCCGCAGTGACCACTGAGTTTTAGTTGCCACCTCTCTAGTGCCTGCTCAGCCCCACATGCTACTTCCTTGTAAAGACTCAGTGAGGTGCGGTATTTGAAGCACTGATAGCAGTGACTGCCAAATACCAGCAGCTGATAAGCATAGTAAAGCAGCCCCAGCCTCTTGCAACACTGGGATAAGGCTATGCACTGTGTGGTATCCTGGTCAAGACTGGACCTCACACATCTGACACCTGTCCAAGAAGATTATAATAGAACTAGGAAATTTCTACTTCTTGATGTCTTGTCATTCAGCCATCATAGCAGGACATATTACCTATGTGCTTGTGGGTTACTAGTGTAAACAACCTGCAGGGCTTAAAAGCATAGCACATGCAGGCTGGGCAGTGGTAGAGCACACCTTTAATCCCAGTGCTCAGGAGGCAGAGGCAGGGGGATCTCTGTGAGTTCAAAACCATCTGGTCTACAGAGCAGTTCTAGGACAGAGAAACCCTGTCTCAAAAACAAATGAACAAACAAAAATGTATAGTACGTACAATCACACATGGTACACAATGCATGATAATAAACTGTCACTGGCTCATGTACTTGCTGTACTATACTTTTAATCGTAGTTTTAAAATGTTCTCCTACCTACTAAGGGATGTTTACTGTAAAACAGCCTGCCGTGCTGCTCCAGCAGCCTCATACAGCTCCTGTGCGCTAACTTCTTGATTCGATCAGGAGACACATGAAGTGATGGAGCTGTGCCATCTTGGCTTGCATAAATTATCACACTCTATGACATTCACACACACACACACACACACACACATTTCTCTATATCCCTGTGTGATCCCATTGTGAAGTGACTGCGTGTGCACACTGTCCTTAATGCAGAGATGCAGCCCTTTCACTAAAATGAGTCCATGACATACCTACCTCATCCCTGGGTTTTATACATCTGGAAGATTCCTGAAATTCAAACAGTGCAAACACTGCTGAGAAACCAGATGAAAATCCCCTTGGTGTTCACTTTGGTGGCGAAGTCATGAAGATGAGCCGCTGGGTTTTAGTTGGGACAGGGAGCCTGCATGTCAGGGATGGGCGGAAGAGGAACTCTGGGCTAGAGATGAAAGCCATTTGTCAAAATGCCTGCTTAGTGCATACAGAACCGAGTGTGGAAACACGCTTGTAATCATGGCGCTCTTAAAGCACAGAACCAGGAGTCCCAGGTCATCCTCAGCTGGTTTCAGATCAGCCTGTTCTACACGAGACTGTCTCAAAATGAAGAAACAAATAAGAATCTCTGGTGGAAACAATGATTAGGATGGCAGGGCTGGGAGGAAACTCAGATCCATTCGAGTACATAATTGTGGTGACAAATGACCTCTGATAGGGCTGAGACAATTTTTTGAGTTGACTTTTGAAGATGGAAGAACACTGTATCTAAAGGTTTTTTTTTTAAGTGAAACTAATATAAATTGTTCCACCAAAAGTGGCAGGTCCCCCCTGTCCCCCGCTGCCCAGTTGCCCCAGGGAGAAAATGGAGCATCCGTTTTTTTTCTTCAGATGTGGAGAATTCAGTGTGAGAGCTCATACATCTGCCTTGCACTCTGCGGCTGCCCAAGGGATGGAGATGTCTCTGTGATTTACTGTCTGAACTAGATTGTGCCCCTCAAATTGGGAATCTTTTTAGAGGCGTACATTTATAATTACTTATGACAGAAAAATAGAGTCTGGGCTGTCAGGAGGAGACCTTGCTGTGAGGGAACAAATAATACGTTATGTTAAGTGTCCTAAATAAACCACAGGAAGTGTGGTCCTTGAGCAAAGGCTCTGGATATATGTATTAGTGATAAGTGGCTGGAAGGGTGTCTTCCAGTCGCCATGGCACCGCCCGTGCTGGCAGTGGGAGCTATATAATGTTGAAAGTCAACTGAACTTCCACTGAGGACAAAGGTCCCAAATTCAGGGAGTTGTAACAGCACACCGGGCCAGGGTTAGCCAGTCAAGAGCATGCAGGGCTGCCTGCCGCCCTCCGGTTCATCTCTGTCCACCTCCCTTCTCTCCGGGAGCTCACACGCAATACCTCCAGGAGCTAACGCTTCCTGTTTGTTCACAGTCTCCTTCTGCAATGTGTGCAGGTGGTTTGTGCTTAATTAACACCATCAAAACTACTGTTGGCTATTTGCTTAATTTCTCCGTGGTAAATGGCGAGATTTTAGGCAGCCTCGCACCTTCTGTGCTTAGCTGGTACACTGAGATAGGGTTTCCATTTGATCCTATAAAATATTTCTCAAAGAAAATAATGCTCAAGTCTCTAGTTAATATCAGCAGCCATTTGGAACTCATCCTGGGCTTCTGCTGCTGCCATTCACTGACCACTTACGTGTGCTGAGTCATTGTATTTAGCCCTCTTAGCACCATCATGAGGCAAATATAAATTATTTTTTCTTTCTATCGAGAGTTTCCGGTCTGTCAGAAAAAGGAGACAGGACTAAATCACTGTGTTTTTAATGAGAGAGAACAAAGAGAATGAGACTTCTGGCTACCCTTCCCGTGCCTGCTCTCCCACCCCCTGCCTGTTCAAAATGGCTAGCCACAGTTGAGGAGATCCAGGGCAAGGCTGGGACCTCTACAGCCGGGGGTCTCTATATGTAACCTGCCACTTTCTGCCCTGCCCAGAGTCTCATGGGGACAGTCAGTGCTCCAGTCACCATCTCTCTCTCTCTCTCTCTCTCTCTCTCTCTCTCTCTCTCTCTCTCTCTCTCTCTCATTTTGCTTATTTATCTTCTTCTTTTTATTCCCAAGTAGCTTCAGTATGTAAGAGATGACCAGTTGCTAACTCGAGGACACACGTCCCTGAGTAGTCTCCGGCATGGATCAGGTTTTCCAAATTCTCAATAGAGCAGTTCACAGAAACTTGAGCCAGAGTTTCCTTCCTCATCCCTGGGTTTTATACATCTGGAAGATTCCTGAAATTCAAACATGAAGTAGTGGCCTTTACACTTTATTTTAAACAGCGAGAGCTCACTTCAAAAAGGATCTCATATAAAATCCCAGCATATAAAAGAGGTCAGAGGAGGATGAGTGTCTTAAAGTCCTACCCTGGGACTCTGACGAATCAGTCACAAACTGGATAAGTTCAGCCTGTTGTTTGCCTTACCAGGTAAATTACTAACACAGAGGTCAAATTCCCAGGTGGAGCGCAAGCTAAGATGGGGCTTCAGCCACCTCAGCATCTGTCTGCTGAACCGCTGTATAGTTTATAAGTACGTTTTGTTTTATCTTGTCTTGGGTTTTGCTTTGTTTTGTCTTGGTTTTTCAAGTTGGAACCACAGAGAAAAGGGATCATCCATCTTGACACTTCTAGGACAAAAATAACAACTAACGAGTGATCTGTCTTTCTGTGTTCCGGGCCTTCACCTGTACTTGATTCTCACAGTAGCCTCTAAACGTTAGAGTACAAAGCGTGGGTACTGCGATCACCCCGTCTTCCGCAAGTTCTCCGGGGCTGTGCAGCAGTGCCCTGGACCACCTCATCTTTTTCGATGAAGGAGAAGCCACCGTGCCCAGAGCAGGACTTAGGAATGCGCCTCCAGCAGGGGACAGTATGATGACCTGACTAATGTGTAGTTCTAGAAAACTTACCAAGCTGTTCAAAAGGAGACGCAGGAGTTACATCTGGCCTGCAACCCAAGGAGGCCCTGCCTTATTCGGTGGGAGGCTGAGTGAAAGGAAACGCCACCTTAAGTGAGCCGTGCACCTGGCAGAAATGGTGGTGTGCTTACAGAGTTCTGTTCTGACCCTGCCACCAGCTGAAGGAGAGCTGATAGGCTCTTCCTAGTTTCTCCTGGGCTGTAACATGCTTGTGGAATATCAATTACCACAAGCACAAGTGCCCTTAACACTTACTGAAAAAGTGTTTTCCCGGAGCCTGTGTGAAATGTAAAATGAGAAGTGAAGATTTCAGAACTTACTCAAAAGGAAAAAAAAAAAAAAACTACTGAGCTGACCTTTTGAAAATGAACCGTACTTTGCTGGAAGAATGGTTGTCAATTTGTTTTTGACATTTGTTCCTTTACAGATATGACCCTTAAATTATTCATACCTACCAGCTCCAACATGGAATAATAATCACCTCTCTCTTCAGCCTGTAGACCTCTCCGCAGTTCACAAAAACTTGGAGTAAGAAAGGCCTTCCAAGGGGTTCTCGGTACTGTCAGCGTCTCATAAAAATAACACTCCTGCACGTTCTGTATGACAGTGTCACACAGACTGTTCAGGCGTCAGTCTCCCACTAGGTACAAATGGGCAGCAAATGCTTTTTTTTTTTTTAATCCATCATCTAAGTTGCTAGTAAAGAACTCACAGAATTCTCACCACTCCTTATAGACAGACAAGCAGATGCACGGATGGTTATCTGGCTGTCTGCTCTCCATCCACAGAAGTATCCTTTCTTAGTAACTCTGCTTACAGCTACATAATGACTTCACGCCTAATAGTGGGTCCGAGAGCTCTGCTTCACTGAGCATCTGTGGTACCTGGTGCCTACAGCGGCGTCCAGGACATAGTCGTAATAAGCAGATGAGTGTGTGCTCCATGGGAGACATGGGGCAATTTGAGCAAGCCTGTGGGCTTCCTTAGGATGTATTTACAATGCAAGGCTTATTACAGATGTGGTAGCTGCTGGCACTCCTGTGCTCACAGCACCCAGCCCAGGCTGTAGAACAAAACCCCTGTCTCTTTCTTAAACTCTAATTGACTTTATTTTCAATTCCAGAACTGCGAACATACTATCTGTCTTGGAGGCAGTAATATTCTTTTGTTTTGTTTCTAAGTTTTTTGAGACTTTTATACAATGAGCTCTGGCCTTATTCACTTCCCTCCCACAACTCCTCCCAGATTCACCTCCCCACTTCCCTTCCCACCCAACTTGGTGTCTATTTTTTTTCCCCCACCAAGGCCAATTTGTGCTGCCCAAATATTCTTAGATATGTGGCCTTCCACTAGAATGTGATTGACTCGTTGGGGACAACACTCTTTGAGAAAACTGATTCCTCCAAGACTTAAAGGGAAACAAAGGAATCACAGAGCTGACCTCCCTCCCCAAAAAAGGGGGTATAAAATTGGCAATGTAAAAATAATAATAGAAGCTTAGTGAGGTTCTGCTGTTTGCCCTGCATGACATGGAATTTTTCTGAGTGTTAACCACAATATGGTCCAGTAGGACATCATGTCCTACATGACAGTGAGGTTAGGAGAGTAGCCTGTGTCCCATACCCAGGTGTAAAGGAGTGTAGAGCCACAGGCCTGACCGTCAGCAGCTTGCCCCCCACACTGTAGTGCTCTCCACAGAATGCATACTGAGGTTAGAAAGAACCAACAAGAACAGGTCCACTGTGATGGCTTTTAACCTAGCAAGTCTCTTCCTGTGAGTCTTTCATCAGTTCTCTTCATGGTGGGAACGGGGGGCAACCCTGGGTATTATACCTCAGGTGGGTATTATATCTACCCTGTTGACTGAGACATGTTCTTCATCTTGCCACAGATTCGAGCCAGGCCAGCGGGCCCCACGAGCCTTCCGGTCTCCCCGTTGCAAACACTGAGACCATGGGTTCTAGGGATAAAACTCGAGTCTTACTTACCATGCAAGGGTTGTACCAGCTGAGCTATCCCTCCCATTCTCAGGAGCCCTCTTAGTATTCCACTTAGACCCCTAACTCAATCCCCAGCTTATAAAATGATCCATGGGTTTTCTATGACCTTCTAAAAGGCAGTGTCCCTGCCACTTCTGTGAGGCAAGCGAGGACCATCTGAGAGATGTTTTCTCTTAAATCACGTTCAAGGGCCAGGGCTGTCTCCTGTGTAAATGTCAGAGGCTCTGGGCTAGTGACATGCTCACTACTAAAGGAGGCACCTTCCTTTCAGGGATATAAGTCAGCTCTCTGAAAGAAACATAAGCACATCGCTGAGTCCAAAGCGCTCTAGTCGCTCTTCTAGAACCATCCCTACTTATGGGGTACCACATGCACTCTGGGAAGGATCATGGCCAGCACGGAGACCCAGTTTTCTTTGCTGGGGAGAGTGTGTGGTGTTAGTCAGTGCTGACACCTGGCCAGAAGTCATGTTCCTGAGACACTGTGGGCTCTGTAGCCTACAACAGGATGGCTAGGAGGCTCCCTCCCATGTGACCAGTCACACTTATAATAGAGACAACCTGGAAGGAAAAAAAGTTTCAGTGACCCCTAATCCAAGTCCCACAGCGTGACCCTCAAATGGCATCTTCCAGGTAAAACATACTCACCTGTCTACACAGAGGCCACTTGGTTCCCTGTGGCACCTGACTTGCCTTCCAACAGCAATACTAGTGGGAGAGCCTTAAATCGTTTCAACCCTACCCTTGGTGTTCTATCTTCCTACACTTTGAAGGCACTGGGTTGCTGAAGATCAAAATGGAGTGCTTCACAGGAGACCTCCAGATGCCACCAGTGAGCATGGATTTCTCCCTGCTCTGAGGGGTGTGGGTAAAAGATGCTCCAGGCAACTGGTACACAGCAGAATCTTATCTCAGATGTCATCTTTATTGATTCTCAGGCACACTACTCCACACAGTGACCCCTCCTCGCTGGTGAATCTCTTAAACAATACGGTATTGGTGTGCACATAAAAATACAGCCAGTCATTCCTTAGGATCTATAGAAGGGAAAATGCATTGGTTTGTTTTTTTTTTAATTCTAGAGGCAACATCAGAAAAATCGAAAATCAAGTAGAGTGTCTTGGTTCTGAGGTTTTAAATCTGATAAATGGTGCCCTTCACTTATTTTCAAGCATTAAACCTTAGCTTGCACATACAGGTTTTCTATTATCCACAGTTAACATGCGTTAAATATAAATAATTAAAGATTTCTATTAATTGGCTCTCAAAGATTAACTCAAAGAGTTGTTCACCCACGCTGACGCGGCTGAGGGAGGGCAGCAATATCGCTGCATTCGGTCTAGCTCTGCTGGGCTTTCTTTTTCTATTGCTGCTAACCAATTTCAAAGCAGATGAGGCTGAACGTTTGTAAATAGATTATTATCTGAAAGGTAATTTTATTTCAGTAGAAATGGCTTTGTTATAGGGAGAAGAGTAAAAATGTAATTTGGACCCCTGTCCAGATGCTCTGAGCCTGGTAGCAGAAAATGGTTTTATTTGTTAATTTGTCCTTTTGGAGTTTGTAAAGCCAGTCTTTAAATAGAGCAATTTAGCATTTTAAGGGGAAAAATTTAAACTCTGCAGCATTGGAGAATATAATTGAAAATTACCCCATACCCATGCAGGATAATTACCTTTAGAAACATTCCCCAACACTTGACATCATACTGGCAATTGCTTAATGATGTTATAATTTCATTAAGCAGAGATTCCTATGGCAAAATGATTAAGTTGGAGGCCACAGAAATTAAATTACAATGAAAACAAAACCTTTTATGTAAGTTTAAAGTACTTATTTCATTGTAAGATTATACATAAGCTCACCCAATTTTTGTACATATACCATTGTTGGTAGTTTTAGAACTCACAAAATTATGTTAGGCCCATGGTTCAGATACATGCCGCTCTCGTTCTGTGGCTGCACATACCAAGTCGAATGCGTTTATACAGCAGTTACTGCTTTGGTTCTTCTGCATCATACAGTAAGAGCTTTGTTAATGATGGGCCCCACCTTGATCCCTTTGCAGTTTCGAGGGAAAGAGCCAGGGCCCGCCACAGAGGTTATTTTCATCTTGAAAGCTCCCCAGCTGGTTGTAAACGTATTAAGTTTTCCAGTTGAACAGCACTTGCTTACACTGTTATTGTTTTCAGTGCAGGCACAGGATAAACTGAACAGCTGCACAAGCCACTGCTCTCCTGTGCTCTCGGTCGGTCTAACCAGCACTTTAGTAAAGACCAGAAATTAAATGGCAGATCCACAAGCACTCATGATTCACCATTAGCCTTGTGACTTACTGCTTTTATATTATTATTGAGCCATCTCAATGGCTTTTTGATGGAAAAATTAGTTTTCCTCTTTGAATCAAAATGGTGGTTTTGTTTTTGTTTTTGCTTTGTCTATAGACTTTTAATCAAAGATGAATTTGTCTTGGTGTCCTATATAAACTAATTGATAACTTTTGATTTCATTCAAACTTACTGTACCTTCTCTCTCTCTCTTTCTCTCTCCCTCTCTCTCTCTCTCTCTCTCTCTCTCTCTCTCTCTTTGTAGTAACACTCAAGCAGATACAGTTTGGGTGCCTAAGTAGCTATAAGGAATACCCTCCTCTCATGTCCCTTGTCCTCCATAGTGATGGGTGCCTTTCTTAGGTTCTGTGGCTGTGATAAAGTCTATGACCAGAAGCAGTGGGGGAGGAAAGGCTCTGTCTCAGCGTACACTTAGTCCATCGCAGAACAAGTTAGAGCAGGAACCTGGAGGCCGGAGCTGATGCAGTGGCCATGGAGGGGTTCTCTCCTTTGCCTGCTCAGCCTGCTTTCTTAGTGCACACAAGATCACCAGGCCAGGGATTGCACCACCCACAGTGAGCTTAGCTCTCCCACATCAGTCATCAATCAAGAAAATCACTCCAGGCTTACCCATGAGCTAATCTGGTGGGGGTATCTTCTCAAATGATGTTCCTCATTCCCAAATGACTCTAGCTTATGTCTAGTTGGAATACAACCCGCCAGCACAATTCTATACCATTTGTGAAGAACTCATTGTATGCTGAGTATAATCCTACTCTATCCCCACTGGAACCATGGCAGGTTCTATTAATATCACAACTTATACAAAATAGAGGGTCTGTGGGGAATTCCCACTCGTCCCTCAGCTTCAGTGAAGTAGAAATGGAATATGGAGCCATCTCTGCATTGTCTAGATGTTTTGCCTCCTGCCTCTACACAGCCTTTGGTTCGTCCTTAGCTGTATTGATACATATAAATTACTAAAAATACATAGTTAATAGTCCATAATTCATCTCATTATTATCCTAAATAATAATAACCACCACTTACTGAACAGCCGCTGTGCTGTGCATATTTCCACATCCAGTTTAGACTTCCACAAAGCCCCGTGGCAGAGACATTGTGATCACCAGTTTGCAGAAATGATGAAATCAAGGCCCAGAGGTAAATGAACCATTCAGGCAACCATCCCCATGCCCAGAGATGCTGGAATTTGGAAAACCACAGGTATTTTTTAGCTTTCTGGAGGTGCAGTGCCCAGGAACCCCTTGTTAAACTTTAGTAGATGCTCTGTTTGGTATGGTTAAATCACATTCACAGGAAAACAACGTTCCTTTTCCAATCTGCTGTTCATTAAAACTGGTGCCGAGTACCCAAGTCAGCTGCCACTGGGAATCCAATGTCATTGGTAGCAGAGTCCTGTCACTCTTCAAGGATATAAATCCTAGTAATCAAGGTCACAGGGGATCTTCAGTGGATCTGGCCCTTTGCAGTCTGTAGATTCATCTACAGAATCCAAGGATTGCCCTAAGATATTGCCACTTACTGGCCAATTCTACTGCTAAGAGAATTCTTCCTTGTTCTGAGACAGAACAGCTTCCCTAAAGCCCCCCTGCCTCCTCCTCCTCCTGGGACCCCAGTGAATCCTCTATAAACTACTCATGCCTATGCAGCCCTCATCTTTAAAGCAGGAAGTTCTAATGCCCTCTGCCCCTCCATCACCAAGCTTGCTCTTTTCCTTTGGGCCTACTGAACCCATTACCCCTGGCCTCCCAGTTGACTCTGTCATAGTCACCAGTAGGTTTTGAAATATGAGAAATCCAGTTTCCTCTGCTTCCAATTTTGTTATTTGAGAATGTAGTACGCCTGTACATTTTTCTAGTCTAGCTCGTGTTTAAACTCCCAATTAAATGCGTGATTCCATACTCTTCAAAAACAAAACAAAACATCAAGCATGATAGTAGAAGCTAAATGTGGGCACATTATGATTTTAAAGAGTTTCCTTGAGCAGGACCAGAACTCTCAAGCATTGGTCACCACCGGTCTGCAACCAAGTGGGCTCAAGTGAGAGCGAGAGAGAGAGAAGCAATGCTGACATGTGTCCTTGAAAGTTAGACCAAGAAGACACATGTGATGGACTGAGGAGGAAGCCAGGCTGAGGATGGGCAGGCAGTTTCTTAGCAGCAGGGCACAAGGCTTGTGTTTGTCTGTTTAGATATTGAGCTGGGGCTTTGATTTGCTTAATAAGTGGGAACCCAGGGCACTGGAGCAAGCTCGGATTAATAATAGCCTGTCAGTTTTTACAAGGGCCTATGAGAAGGGACACTGAGCTTATGCCTCATTACTTCACTTTGTCCCAAGCTGTGCTGTGAATCACCACCAGGCAACCTCAGATGAGCTATTTCCTTTGCAGGCCTCAGCTTCCTCGTCTGCAAAATGAATACCCTATATCCCTACCTACCCAGGCATGATTGTATAAGGAGCTGCTGCAAGAAACATGTCTTCAAAAACCATTAGGGAAATACCAGCCAGCAGAGCAGATGCAGCCATCCCTCTTAGCCCCGTTTTTAAGAACTGTTCATGCAGAATTCAACTCACAAGAGCCAAGGCATCACAAATTTACTACACGCTCCTAAGAACAAACCTGTTTCTTAGAGTCTTTGTGCCTGGCTCCCAGCTCTGTGTCTGGCTCTAAGGAGGGCTATCTTAAATAGTTCAGGTGGTAACAAGAAAGATGGGCTTGGAGTGGCTTCAAAGCCTCGCTCGTCATGGGGGCCTATGCCTGTGGTCCTAACTCTAGTTTGCCAATGTCCTGATGGTGATTGTGACAGCTTGCTCTGATTTTGCTGGATAAAAATGGAAGCTTCCCTCCACCACCCAATTGTACTGAGTAGTAACATTTAAGATCATGGGCTCTGTGCATTTTGTTTTAGTTTATTTTTTAAGTCAGGGTATTGTTGTGTTTAGGCTGGTCTAGAACTCATGGCCCTCTACCCCCTGATTATTGAGGTCATAGTTCTGTGCCCAGGACAGTAAGATCCCAACACCCACATAAAAGCCAAGAATGGGAGTTCACACCTCCAATCCCAGCACGGGAAAGGTGGAGATTTAGGGATCCCTGAAGCTCATTGGCCAATCCGTCTAGCCAAGGCCATGAGCTTCCAGCTCAAGGAAGGGTACTGTCTCAAAATATAAGATGCAAAGCAGTCAAGCATGACACTAGACATTGATCTTTGACCCCCATTCAGTGTGTGCAAGCGCATACATACACACACACACACACACACACACACAGTCAAGCATGTATGCACCAATGAACCATACATGGGTTTTATTAACCTCTGTCACTTGCAGATCTTCTCATACTCATTGCCCAAGCCCTTTGGAAATCAACCTCGGTGAGCTCACAGCCCACAGTTGCCTGTGGTCCTTAGTGGCATGATCTAATAATAAAGAGAAAAATGTCCTAAACACCTTCTGTTCTCTGAGGCTTACCTCATCCTTCTTGCTCAGAAATGAAGATTCAAACTTCTGAAGAAATCAGAACTCAAATACTGAAATCCTTGACACTCCTGGACACACAAAGAAGCTCTGAAAGTAGTTTTGTAAAACATTTTTTATTAACTTCTTTATTTTATTCACTTTACATCTGGCCCCTCCCAGTCCCACCCTTCCTCTCTGTTCCCCCCTCCCCCTCCCCTGTTCCTCAGAAAAGCAAAGCCCCTCCTACCCACCCACCCCAGCTCATTAAATCAAGACAGAACTGAGTGTGTCCTCTTCCCTGCAGTCCCCAAAATAGTTCTGCTTAGGTTTGAACCCTAGACCTCCAGACTCAAGATCCTGGTGCTTTACCAACTGAGCCACGAGAGGCTCAGTAAAACATTTTTAACTGCATACTACTTATTGGATACTCTGCTAATGATTTAGGCCAATGGCTGTTCCCTCCACTCAAGCCATCGCCTAGATCCCCATCAAGCTTAGAAAACCAGGCATCACCTGGCATATTTTCTGTTTTATGGATCTTAGTTTTGTAAATGGCATCATTTAAATGCACGGTTGTTTGAGGACAAAATGAATAAAGCCTCTCTATTCTGCCTTGGACTCACACTGCTCTGCCCTTGGCACAGCTCGGGCACATGTGGGAATTGCATTTTGGATATCGCTCGACATCTGATGCTGACATGACTGCCATTGGATCCTTTTCCCTTCAAGCTCTCCTCCATACCATTTTGGTTTTGCATGTTTTTCATTGTTTATTTTATGCGTAAGAGTGTTTTGCCTTCATGTGTATCTGTGTACCATGTTACAGTGCCCAAGGAGGCCATAACAGGACACTGGATGCCCTGGGACTGGGTTGCTACAGGAAGTGCCAGCTGTTATGTAGGTTCTGGGAATCAAAACCTGGACCCTCTCTCTAAAAGCAACTAGTGTTCTTAACCACTGGGCCATCTCTCCAGCCCGGCATTTATGCTTTATCCATCATTTTGGAGCTGGTCCCTGAGTCCCTGGCTTTCTTCTCAAGCTTGTACTGTTTGTGTAAATGCAGTGCTTTCTGCCACGCCCTCCCTGTCCAGCCTAACTTCTGCCTGCATAGAGAAAATCTCATGAGAGAGGTAACGACCCCTGTCCTGGCTCCCTTCTGGGGTGTCACTTTAGGAATTCTGGGCCAGGCCACTAGCTAATGTGTTTGTGGTTTCCCTTGGCCACAGGTGAGGAGGACCCAAGTGTGGAAGAGGACGAGGAAGTGCTGACTCTGCTCTATGACCCGTGTCTCAACTGCTACTTCGACCCTCAGACTGGGAAATACTACGAGCTGGTCTAGTTCCTGCCTCCAGGGCAGAAGAAAACAGCCAGTGCAGATGGAACGTGACAGCAGCGTGAAGTCCACAGTAGGGGTGGTGGCCTGCCTGGTGGCCAGGGGCTCCAAGGGAGTCAAAAGAAATGGAGAGAAGTGCTTTGTAAATGGCATTTAATGTTGATTAACATCATCTGCATTCTCTTTGTAGCTGTGTGTATGTGGCTTTGAAACTTGTGAAGGAATTAGTACAGACACCAGATTTTAGGTTTTGAATTTGTTCTTAGTTGTTCGTTCCAAACCTCTAATTCTCATTTTGTATATGTTACATAAGCAAATTAAGAATTACTCGTTCAAATTTTTCCAGTGTTAATCTGTAATAAATGATGGCTTGATACCCTACAGAAAGCGTATCCTTGTTTAAAAGATGTCTGAAACCTTTTTTATGGCTTGTTTGTATTAAAAATAAAATATAGTGGCCAAAAGACCACTTCCTTTGTTTTACCCTGTTGCAGTACTAGATTATTCCTAGGCAACTTGCCATACTTTTAGACTCTAAGGAAACATAAGCTGTCAGGTTCAGTGATCAGGGTCTGTGGGCATGGGCCCCACTATGTCTTTTCAATTCTAGCTCCTCCAGTGTTAGCTGAGATCACAGCGTTGTTAATCATCAGGCTACTGAGCACCACGCTTTACTTTTACTGCTCTTACCTTTTGCCACTGGTCTTAGAACCCTAATAATCTGGCTCTCTGGATCCAGATTTAACAAAGAGTTGCCATCCGAACACTATTCCACACCTCCCTGCCTCTGTGATCTGTACCTAAAGAGAGCCAGGTGGCTTTCTCTCATCTTAAGGCGACATCAGAGCAACTCCACTCTCATCCCAAAGCAAGAAACATGTGCGTCCTGCTTTAAAATTGAGCTGGGGCAGGTCTTATGAACAGGCATATTTTGTTACTTCATAAAGGGTTTTGATAAGGCAAGCACGTTAGAAATGGGAAGTTACTGGTGTGTGGATGGATTTAGTGGCACTTCTCCAATTTCATTTCATGTTGATAAAGGAAGTAAGAACTTGTTTCCACAAGCAGATTTGGGCTCCAAAGGATCATACATTATTGAAAGCCATGTTTGTGCTTGATAAAGTTTTAATCCCTTTTCTCAAATTATACCTTTGTTATGAATTTCTCTCAAATATCATCATGTTTACAAAATGAAAATGAATAAAATAAGGCTTCATGGATCATACAAAATTATAAAAGAGACTTTTTTTTTTGAGACAAGGTCTCACTATGTAGCCCCAGCTGGCTTGGAATTCTCACTGTGTCAACAAGGCTAGCCTCAAAACTCACCCATCAGTACCTCCAAAATTCTGAGATTAACAGCGTTAGCCACCACGCCCAGGAAAATCAGAGTTATCTTGATTAAGAACTTAAAGACTGGAATGGAGGGTAAAAAGCCTTATTCCTACTTTAAACAGTGTTAAAGCCATCCACGGAGTAGACCATGTCATTCACAAGTTTATGCTGGTTAACACTTGCAGTTACATCAAAAACTTGAGCGGTTTATTGGGGAGCATGCTAAGGATGCAAAAATGCTTTATGAACCCCAAAACAGGATGTTTCCACATTTCCAGGCCCCACCTTCAGCTCAGTTCAAAGACTGACAAGCACCTGTGGTCTGGGTCGGAGTCATGGTGGCTGCAGTGTGATCCCTGCAGCCTCATGGCAGTTGGCCACTAGAATGCTAGCGATACCTTTTCCTGCCTCAGGTTTCTGCTTAAGGAGCAAGAAGCAAGAAGGCAGGAGAAGAGGGCAGAGTGAGGTCGTAAAAACTTTATACAGTTGACATATGGGAAAACCAAACTGGCAAAGGAAACCTAGAAACATCCTTGCAGCCCGGACCCACCAAAGCCAGCAGGCTCCTGACTAAGCACAGCAGCGTTCCAGGGTATATGAAGTATTCTGGCTTATAATAAAACCAACACACACACACACACACACACACACACACACACACACACACACACACCTGGGTGGAGATTTAAGATGTCAGCGAGATATGTCACACATGAAGTTCACAGGTCCATATGTAGAGTTTGGACCAGGTAGCCTGCACTAGGACCCCAAGATGCCAAAGGCCCATGCTGTCCAAATGAGCCCAACGCCTGGCCTAGCTCTGCACCAGGCCCCTGCCTCGCTGTTCCTGCCTGCTTTCTGCCTTGAAGTGTAGCTTTTTCTAACAAATCATCCCTCCAATTACAGTCGTGTCTCTTCTAAATTTCCTGTTGAGGGACATAAAAACCTGGGACACCCCCAAGAGTCGACCTCACACCTCTGATGGTATCAGCCAACGTCACTAGTAAGCCTGGCTTCCACTTTCCACAGGACCAGTGGGATGAGGGTAAGAGAGTCCCTAAAGGAGAAAGGAGTTCTGGGGCTGGAGGGATGAGGATCACCCAGGCAAAAACCAACCAAGTCTGTCCAGGAAGTCTAGAAGTGTTATCTGTGCCTTGCCTCTGATGCGTCTTGCTCTCCAAAGCTCTCTCCTCATAACTTTTATTAGCTAGGTGCTCAAGCCAGGACTCTGCTGTTCCGTAACTGACCATATAGAAATATTAGCTTCCATTTTCAATTCAGAAATCCAAGTCAGGGAAAGATCTGTTGAAGCTGGAAGCAGTGAATAAGGAACGAGCTGAGATGCCTCTCCAAAGGTGCCTACAAGGGCTGACCAACCAGCCTGTGCATCTGTGTTGTCTTTTCTAAAGGCGTAGCAGTTAGCTAAGGAAGAATAGAAAGATATAAAAAGATTCATTTCACACCACCAATTTTTAGCCAAAATAGCACGTTCTGTTTATTTTGGAAAGTCGTTGACTGGGCTTTCTGTCTCTGTATCAAGTTCTGTATGCCCATGGGAACCATCCCATAATCTCCACTTGTCCTTGGGGCCTTAGTGTCTAATATGTGCCATTTATATCTAGACCAGACGGCTACAAATGAACACTGAAAAAAAAATAGCAATATGGAACTACATCCTAAGGTTATTAGGTGTAAATCAGGTGACTGATTTAGTTTCTTGTTTCCTTTCATCAGAATGAAGCTTACAATGACTTCTAGTCATCAGTCTCTAAATTATTATTGAATTACAGATCCCAATTAATAGAAATTATGAAAGAGAAACTGTCATCAATCATCATATGATAGTAATGATTTAGTGTCCCTGGAAATGACGAACACTCTCTGCCTCCCCCACCGCAGGCCCAACCTCCCTCTCTCCCCTTCCAATTGATTTGTTTTCTACTGAAGGAAAAGATTAACATGTATAGTCAGAGTTTGGGGAAATACTTTGCTATAGAATATTTTATAAATTAACTTCATTCAAGTCAGTTGTTTCAAACACATTCTTAGTTTGGGGCTTTTATATATATATATATATATATATATATATATATATATATATATATATATATATATATATATACATATATATATAATCTGTTTTAAGAAACAAGAAGAGTGTCATCTATTCTATAGAGACTGCAGAACTAAAAAAAACAATTAATTAAGAGAATTCATTTTAAAGTTGCTCTTTGTCGTTAGTTGAAGATCTAGCTGATGGAGGGTTCTGGGCTGTTATATTCTAAACTGTGCAGTGGCAGAAAACGCAGAAGTACACTTGCTTTTATTTACTCCCTTTGCACTCGGTGCCTCGGTCTTCTGAAATTACTGGAATCGTGGAAGTTCAGCATCAGCTGTGCACCCCTGTGTTTTTGTAGCAGCACCTCAATTTCATACATCATTCATTTTGTATTCAGGATAAACTGGTCATAGAATTCTTGCCAAGCAAATTCTGTTTTCTCCGTTTCTCCTAGTAGGCAGGTTGGGATGCAGTCATCTAAATGGCAGAGCAAGGATGACCAAAGACTACTTCTTTAAGCTTCTGACTTTACAAATCAGCTTGGAAAGCTAACTACCCAGAGGCACTCAGTTGCAGAGGGCAGAGATGATTCTGCACTTCTGTATGAATTCCTCTCCCACATCAGATGAGGATTCCCATGGTCCACACGCCATTGAATGGACCCTATACACACCTTGGCCAGGAGCTTGGGATCTCCAGGCTCTGTTAGCATCTCCTTCTCTTTCACTCTGCAGATCCTTCCCTCAGTTGTCAGAAGGGACACTCGCTGGCCTCACAGCCTTTATACATCAAGGATCAGCATCCTGGTGTGCCCTCCAAGAAGCAGAACTTCCATTCCAGATCACAAAACGCAGTGGGAATGGAGAAGGGGTACATGTTCAAGGCAAGGACACACAAGAGACATGGGATTGTCATTTTTCTTTATAAAGAGGTTCCCAGGTGGGGTGGTGATGGCGGGGGTGCTGGTGGTGGTGGTTGTGAATTCAAGTGGCACCGGAATTTTCCTAGGAATAATTTTAAAAAGAAATCTGTTTACCCTAGAAAAGGAATATACTCACAAACCGAAGAGCCCAGCAGAGTCCCATTTGATGAACCAATGAATCAGCTGGGGTAACTGCAGGTGCATGGGTGACTCATGCTACTCCATGGGTGGGTGCATGCTACTCCACCAAGAAGTCCCCTAAGCAGCTTACTGGCTGCTACACTACTGAAGAGCCCCACCCACAGCAGGGGCAACTCAGAAGACATTGCACCACTGTAGGGTCCTGTGGGCAACTTACAGGGAGCTCCTCTACTGAAGAACACCCTCTCTGCAGTCAACTTTGAACATTCTGTGTAACTGAAAAAGGTGCAGGGCCTCATGAAAGCTGGGAGCCCAGTGAGCCTCCCTCTTTGTCTACAAGGGGACCTTAATGGGCCACCTGACTTCATGAAGGCCTATAGCTTCCCCTGGTATAGACAGAGATCCAAGTCTAGTGGGCACCCACTGGGACTTCCATGCTCTGGTGGCCCAGAATAGGAAATTGGACAGACACACACTAATATTAGGAGAGGCAGAAATAATATGTTAAGTAGGGAATGCATTCCCTAGAGTAGCAGTGGGCCAGAACTGGAGAAAGGTCAGGGGTTCCATGGCATATGCTCCCAGTAGCTGCTTTATAGATGACTTGCATAAACAACTATTTTTGCTCATGCTCTGCCTGCTACATTCAGCTGCCTCCGAAGTGGTAAAGTTTTCAATCTCTGTTCTGGCTTCTCTTTATGTGCTAATCTTGACCTCAGTCCCCACCCTGCCTTCCAGCCACACCTGACTCAAAACAGCTATGCTCCTGTTCAAGATGGAAGGAAAAAGCTAACAACAGGCTAGGAGTGGCTAGAATATTTGTCCTGACCAGGCAGCAAGATCATTCTTCAGACTCAGTCAGTTTCCATCCAACCCCAGGAGTGCTGAAACCTCACTGTTCCCCAGCTGGGGCCTTCCTCACCCAAGGTGAAGAAACTTTACCCCATTTTCAGTTTTGCACACATGTAACTGTAGGTAACACAGTTAACTTCAAACAGAGGATAAATCTAAGCAAAGGTTCATTTATCATGGATATTGCACCTTTACATCTTAATGAATACTTTGGTCCTGGTTTGTGTGGTTTTAATATAATTTAGAATCACATTAAGTCAAAATAATTTGACTTATAAGAATTAAATTGCCAATAAACATGGGCCACGGATAACACTAATTTTTACTGCTGACATATTCTTCTGTAGTTAATCACCTGTAATTCCGTGAAGCGTTACAAAAGTGAAGTGTGGGAAATGGTATTGATTGGTTTTCATCAGCCCAACTCATCATTGTCAGTGTTTTTGCTGAACTTGGCAAGATTTAAGCGTATAAGCTATCTCCTCCTTGTAATAAGTATTGTCAATATCTTAACCTGTAGATCAGAAATGATCTCTCATTTGCCATAGTGGATGAAGGCATTGGGGAACTGCTGTTCTTGGGACTTTAATTATTGAAAATCATCTGGGAGAATTTAGCCTAAGAAGTCCAGAAGGGGAAATTACTTTTGTTAATTTCTGGTAATATGCCATTCTGAAATATAATTTCTATTAATAGAGTTCCCATGGTCTATCAGTAAGTCAAAAGATGGGATTAAAACTCCCTTCAATTTTGCTTTATATTTTCCTGAAGCAAGATTATCTTAATTAAAGAAATCAAGCAAATCTTGTCATTTGCCCTTTGTACTATATCTGTCAGCTTTGCATCACTATAATGAAATACATGATACAAGCTACCTAGTGAAAAAGAACGGATTTATTTGACACACACTTTTGAACATCCAAAGGTCCCATTACATTGTTCACATTCCGTGGCATGAGATGCCCCTTGGCTTCAGAACCTCACAGTGAAGAACACAAGGTCAAGAGCAAAGCATTACACCTCAGAGCAGGGGCAGAAGGTGGGTGCTGGCCAGGCTCAGCCTCCTGAGAAGATGCCTCAGTGGCCTGAGGAGCCTCCACAAGACCCCACCTCCTCAAGGATGCTTGGCGCTTCCCACTAGGACAACCCCATAGACACCTCAAAACACTCAGCCCCTTGGGGACACCCAACCCACACCTAAACCATGGAACCTATTAGCTGCAAAACCAAATCATACATTTAAAACCAGGCTTTAATTTTTTTTTCAACTTTTCAACCAACCAACCCCACTAAAGAGTGCTTTCTTTGGCCACTAGATGTACCTTCCTTGCTACTTTTAGTAAGTATGATATCCTTTGCCCAATATTTGACTTTTCTTTGACTTTCAACATATAGATAATTCTAAAAATGATGAAAAAGAAAATGTGTCTAAGTGTTTATATATAGAAAGTGTTAAGGACGGTGTCACTTTAATCAGCCTAACTAGCTTATTTCAACAGTTCTAATCTGAGGTAAGGTCTAAGAACATCTGCCATAGAACATTTGTTACTCTCCTAAAAAGTGATGGTTTTCTCTTAAACCAAATAATCTATGTATGCTTCAGGTAAAGACTGGGGAGTACCTCAGTGGTGAGCTGCTTGCCTAGCCTGCGCAATGCCTTGAGTTTGGTCCTTATCACAGGAAAAGGAGAAAAGCAATATGAAAGGAAACAGAAAAGGAAGGAGGAAGGGAAAGCCAGACAAGCAGAGAAGGATGGAATTCAGATGTTCTCTGCTTGGCAGTGCACTGTCCCTACAGAAGCTTTAATATGTAAGGGACATCAGGACTTAGATTTCTTTTATAATTTTGTAGTGTTTTTATTTGCCTACTGTTTTCGGTGGCTGTCACCTTCAGCTACACTTTGAATTTCAGAGAACTCTAAAAACTGCTGCAACCTGGGTCCCACTCCTCTGTATTCCTACCTCCTTCCTCCAGCCCGGGGTTGTGACCTAGCATCAGCATGTTTGCAAGGTACCCAAATGGTCCTTATGTGGGTCGAAGGCTGAAACCTTCTGGCCAAGCCACCTCTCCTTGCCTGTGCCTCCTTCCCTTCTTGACTTCCTTTGGTGGAAGCAACAGTTTGGGCGTTCCCAAGGGCGTATGGCATCTGCGGCACTCAACAGTTTCGATTCAGCAAACTGACCATAGATGGATCCCATCTGTAGGCAATCCATAATCATCCTGGCCGCTGAGGTCAGCTGCACTGTGGTTGGCTACTGCTAGAAACATGCTTGTTTCACTTTCTTCAGTCTCACCATGTGACTGTTCCAAGCTGAAGCATTCATTCTCTTTCCTGGCTGTCAGATGATAGTCTGTGTTCCAGGAAATATCTGGGTCTCAGCTTCCAAATTAATAAGGGGAGGAAGATACATTGAGTGGGTGTTTGAAAGGGATGGGAGCCACTGTTTTAAGCTATTGAGATCTGCACAGGAGTCACCCCTCGTCCTGGGTGGGTGTGCTGCAAGACTCCCTGTGAATGCCAGAAACTGTGACTAATACCAGATTCCTTACCTGCTTCCCTTCCTCCTGAATCTACAGATCTGGGGGGAGGTTTCATGTATAAATTGGGCACACAATAGGAGATTAACAAAAACATCAAATAGAACTATTTCAGAAGGGATTGTAATAGAAGTAATGTGAATGTCTTTCTCCAAACATCCAACCTCGTTGCATTACAGCGATATTTCAATGCTTAGTTTACCATAGCTAACTAAACCTTTAGAAAATGGAATTCCCATCAGAAAAGGCATGGTTGAAGAGTGTTTTGTGTAATCAAGACCCACCAGCTCACCAAACCATTCATGACTTAGTACCGTTGTTTAAAAACCCCCCAGGAAGCCTAAGAGTTTTCCTATTTTAGTTCTTAGGGGATTAAAGCTATTTTGTTCCACATACGATCACATTTATTCTGACCTAAGCAAAAGCATAGGCCTTAGCTTTCACCTTCGCTGGACCTATAACATTCTTCTGAATGTTAAGAAGGTGGAAGAGACACTGGGCGCTGAAAACGTCCCATACGTCACCACTTCAGGGTCCTAACTCTCCCCCCTCAAGTGTAGTTTGTACAAAATCTTAAATGGGAAGCACTTTTGACTAGGAAAGAACTGTGACAGTTAACACGCAGCCTGATGATGGGATAGAGAAGAAAGGTCAAGAGAAGTCAAGAAGTTAGCCAGGCAAATACCAAGTCACAGGGTGTCGGAAGACTACAGGCCTGGATCCTCTGCTCAAGACTTCTGCAGACTGAGCAGGCGACGCTGATCTGTGGAGTGGGAACATGAGCTAGGTAACTTACAAAATCCTAAGTGGCAATTTGGTTTCAGCAAGCTAGGAAACGTGGAGACAAGCAGGATGCTGAAGAATGAGCTATGCACTTCACGAACATGAAGGGTTCTAGGAAGGTTGGCTGCTATGATTATCGTTTGTACCTAAGGTGTGTTGGACCGAAGGGCCAGCAGGCTTGGACTCTGACACCACTCAGTGCTGATTACACCATTCCTAAATGCATGCATGGACATGCACATAGTTTTCTGCATACACATTACAGTTTGGTGTTCTGCTCAGTTAGAAGGCTGGGCTCTAAAATGTTTGACCTGAAAACATAGGGACATCAACTTTATGCAGCATGCTCAGAAAAAAAGCAACATTGCCTGAGAACTGTGGCAAATAGGGCCAACCCTAATTAGCGATTTAATACCTGGTACCATGTAGAAAAACAGACACTTCAGAAACAGTTTGAAACTGGACTTAGTCAATATTTGTAATAATTCAGGTCTGACCCATATGGTTGAAAGAACTGATCCCAATATGAATTTTCAAAATCTTACTCTTAAGTCAAGGAAAAAACCCAAGATTTACACAACAGCTGCCATACAGAGCAAGGATCTCAGATATGCTCCTCTGAGCAACCAGCTCGTGTAAATTCTTGTTTCTTTGTATGATTTAGGGTTTTGTTTTGGTGTTGTTGGTTGCTTTGGTTTCTTTTTCTAATCTAACCTTCCTGGTACTGTGTTGGGCTTTCTCAGCCATCCCACTTTTACTATTAATACAAATTCTATTTTAGGGTATATAAAGAGTACTTTAGCTAGGCAGTGGTAGCACACACCTTTAATCCCAGCACTGGGGAGGCAGAGCAGGTGGATCTTAGTTCGAGGCCAGCCTGGTCTATGGAGCTAGTTGCAGCAGGACAGCCAGGGCTACACAGAGAAACCCTGTCAAAAAAAAAAAAAAGGACTTTAAATAGTCAGTATCTATAACTCAAACTGTGTACAGTTCCAGACTGGCTCCCCTCCCCTTAGGCTAAATCAATGATGCTTTTCTAATGGTTGGAAAACATTTCCAAACTTCTCCCCAAGTTTTCTTTCAGAATTTAATCACAGGTTAGAGAAAAGCCTCGCCAAGTCTTCACGAATGCTGTGAAGTTTCCCATGCTTTTTTTCTCAAAGAGTTTGCAACGCAGACTCCCACAGAGGCCTGGAGATTCACATGCAGGAGGTAGGGCACTGTTTCTGTCACTGCTTTCATGCCAGGCTGGGTGTTAGGGACCAACTAAGGTGAGAAGCAGTTTTTCTACTAACTGCATAATATCAGGTTAAGATTCCACCTCAACACCAGGCTATACTGTGCGTGCCTGCCTCTAAAATAGTACCTACTATAAAAAATCTCTCAGTGTTGGAAGGACTCTGCTGTTTGATGTTGCAGTCTTCCCAGTCCAGATAGCCACTCTGAGCTCAGCATTAGATAGAGGTCTCTCTCGCTTTCCCCCAGCAGGGCCTCCTACTCTCTGCCTGACTCCATCTGGAGAGTGTCTTTAGACATAGATGTTCCTAACCACATTTGGTATATGGCCTTTGACACAGCTCCCTGCTAGCTCTCCCCTCCATGTGTCTACAGGATAATCAGGTACTGTGTTCCTGTTCATGTGATATGATCATGCTGCCAAACGCAAATCCAGCATCATTAAAGTGCCTAATTCCAGCCAATTATGAACACCTATCCTGGGAGCTCCCTACCCACTCCCCAAGGACTGTAAAGGTTTTGTTCTCCCTGAGTAAAGTTGAACTTTAGCTCCCTGAAGTGGATCCTGGAGTGGTCATCCTCCGTCATGTTCACAGCTCTCCAAGCTCTGTTCCTTACTTTCTGCAACTCCTGCCTTTGTGGGCTGGTAGCTAACAGCCTCCCAGGGAAGCAGAGAGGCATATCTCTCACTGGTTTCAGGAACTCCTAAGTGGTAAAGGGCATTTGAAGTATCTCTTGACAGATCCTGGACCACCCACTGTGGCACTGCTCCAGCACATGGTCACAGGCCGTAAGCAATGCAGGCATCATTTATAGCAGCTACCTCTTGAAGTTTGTGTGCGTAGCTCACTGGTCCTTCGGATGCATTCCCACAGTGTTTCTGTAGCATTTGTACTGAGCTGACTTCAACCAACACCGCCAGTTAACATGTCAAAGAGAAACTGTCTCCCCCGTTTACCTCATAAACCATTAGGGTAGACATGGGGTTGTGACTCTACTAAACGCTTTACCCTGCCCCAGAAATCAACGATTGTCTTCAGGTTTGTTTATTGTCAACACAACCATCAGCTGAGTTCTCACTCTGTTCCCAAGCACTGCACTGAGCCATGCTGTCTTGGTTTCTTTGCCCATTACCATGATATAATATATAATACACATAATAACACTTAACATATTCAATAATATATAATATCTACTCTATACCCTGACAAAAGCAACTCAAGGGACAGAGGGTTTGTCTCACAGTTCAAGGTTGCTATTCCTTAGGCAGGGAAGCTGCAGCAGTGGGAATCTGACACAATTTGCAGAGAACAATGAATGCTCTGTTCAGGTCATTTTTGCCTTTTTTTTTTCCAATCCAGGATCCCATACTAGAAATAGTACCACCTATGTTGAATGGGTCTCTTACCTCGATTATCCTAGTAAAGATAACCCCCCACACTTGCGCTCAGAAGCCTTTCTTCTATGTAAATCTAGCTTTCATCAAGATGACCATTTTGATTAACGATCACACATGTGGATTTGTTCTCTCAATCGATCCTCATGACAGCTCAGGAATAAGCATCAATCCAACACATAAAGTAGGAAGCTGAACAAATTTGGGATCTTCCTGGGAGGCCAAGTGACATCAAACTTCATGGCTTAGCCACCAGGGGCACTGCTGTCCAGCAACTATTTTCATACAGCTGATGTCCACATTGTATATTAGTAAGCCAAATGTTCATCACAGCATCTTGCTTGCTGCTTAGGCATTAGCATTGTAGCTGCAGCTTGAACAGTATTTCCTATTTAGCTACTGCACTTTAAAAACCTCTCTACATTTTTTTCAAAAGAATGTCCATAAGGCATCTTGCCTTCATAAATACCTAACCACATTTCAAGTTTGTGTATTAGGAACATTCTTCCTATTGTCTATGAATTTAATAAAAGGAAAATGGTTCATGTGCCATACACATATCATTTCAAAAATCTATTTCCTCTCAGTATGGCATCCATCTTGCCTCTTTCTATTCCCCTGCTGTTTCTATAGTAACCTGGCATCCTCATCTGCCACCTTTTATTGGCACCAAAGGATGATTTATAATCACCTCCCCCCCCCAACTTGTTCTGAAATTCAGCCTCCAATTCATTACACAACAGATCGTGTGAAAGTTTAGCAGGACCCAGAGCACATCTTATCTTGAGTTAAACTCACATTTTCACAGGAGTGAAAGCATCAAGAATGCTGGTGTTATAGGACTCAGCTTTTAGCTTCACAGCTCAGAATAGGAGCTTGCCGGTGTGAGGGATCTTGGGAGTCAAGCTACACTTCTTATACCTACTATCATGTCTACTGCTCACGCGGTGAGGATATACAGCCAGACAAAGCCACAACCAGCAAAAGAAAGTTGCAGAAACTTCTTTCCTGACATCAGTCTCACCACGCCTGCCAGTGGCTTCAGGTCCTTGATACAGGACAGGATATGATCAGGCTATTCTTCATATAAAATAATCAGATTACATCATCTGGGCCTGTCATGGAACAACTACAAGAGCCATTCAAGCTGGGTAGCCACAGAAGCATTCTTGTGGGGTGAGACATACCTTTGCCTGCTCATAGTGACACTTGAGTGGCTGCCGCGCACCTCTTCCTGTAATACTGTAAGCCTTACTGTGAAAGCATGCTGCTTGTCATTGTCCTGTGAACTGCTTTGGGGAGGGGCTGTATGTGCACATAGAGGTCAGAGGACAGTTTCAGGAGTTGTTCCTCAGTTGTTTCCCACTCTGTTTTATTGAGATTTGGTGTCTCATTTAACCAGGAATTCACCAATTAGGCTAAGGCTGGCTGGCCTGAAATCCTCACAAATCCACCTGTCTCTGTCGCTTGGGATTACAAGTGTGTGCCACAATACATGACCTTTTTTTTTTTTTTTTTTTTTTTTTTTTTTTTTTTTGCTTGGGTTATGAGGCACAAACACAGGTCCTTATGTTTTCGAGGCAGGCACTCTACTGCCATCTCCCAGCCTATGAACTGCTTTTTAAAAAACTATAATTACCTTATAAAGAGACCAATCACATGCACTCTCATTTAGGTAGATGAATTTTCCAAGTCCATACACTCAAAATGTACCGTATCTGCTCCATTCATAGTCTCTCTCCAACTCTGTATCGACTGATGGCAACACGTAAAATATGAAATTGTATTCAACCATAAAAAATTAAATGACGACATTTATAGGAAAGTGCACAGGACTAAAAATTATGTGAAGCAAAGTAACTCAGTCTCAGAAAGATAAATAACGTACTCTTTCATATGTGGATCCTAGATTTTAATTTTTACAGCCATGAATATATGTGTGCGAAGGCAGGGAGGGGTATAGGTCATAAAACTAAGAAGGGGAGAAAGTATAGAAGAGACTAACAATGTTTGTGACAGGGAAATGGAGTGAGCAATCTCCAAGCGGGCAGCAAGAGAGGCAGGGGCATTGGGGGCGGGGTGGACAGACAGGAGTAGGGGTCAAGCAAACAGTACATGAAAATGCTTTAATGACATCCATTGTTCTATAAGCTACCATGAGAAACCAGAGTTTAAATCCTCCTCAGCAGCAGCACTCCAGGGTATGCGGGCAGGGGAGAGAGCAATCCCAGCCTCTGTGCCTGTGATCCCAGCACTCAGAAGCAGAGACAGAAGGAGCAAGAGGTTGAGGGGTCACGGGGCTATGTACCAAGACCCTTTGGATGGGGTGTGGCAAGTGACAGAGCTCTCCACACTCTGCTTCCTGGGCCCACCGTGACAGCACACACTCCTGCCGCCATGAACCGCTCTGTTCTGCTGTGCCATTATGAACTAAAAACGCTGAACCCTAATAACCTTTCTCCCTGTCAAAGAGAAGAGAAAACTCCAGGCCAATGTGCTCCCCGGTGATTTCTTGTAAATATTTAAAAGGAAGAGGAATACTAATGCCACCCATATTCATCCAGAAAAGAAAGCAGGAGGAATGCTCTCTAAACATTTGAATTATGAAACCAGACTTTTTTTTTAACAGTACCTTGCAAAATTCACCTCCTGCTCATGGTAAATACTCCTACAAACCAAGAACACAAGTGGCTTCCTTTCAGGGCAGACTGCCATGTCCCATCGGTGCTGCTCCCGAGCTCTTAGACACCCAAGCTCCCCACCTTCCTACAGTGACGAACAGCTCAACTCTAAGTAGATCCCACGCAGGGGAAAAGAAGAACCGGCGTCTGCCCAAGAAACCAAGCGAGAACCCTTTGGTCCTCTTTGCAGCATGAAGCTCTTTCCGTCCAGGACAAGGAACCCGACCAAGCCTCTGAACTGAAGCGTTTCGGTCTATGTTGATGTCAAGACAAGTCATCAAAGTTCTGCCCATATCCATCTTAGGACAAAAATAAAAGACGCATGCCTCTGGAGCACACGCTCCTTCTATTAGAAGTCAGTAACATACATCTAACCATTGTCCCTACTACACACACACACACACACACACACACACACACACACACACACACGGTCCATGAAAACTCCATGGCTAGGCATTATTCAGACCCTTTAATTCCAGTGCTAACTCTCATGACAAAAGACCACTTTGCCTAGCAAAGTCAAAAACTGAGGGCCACAGAGTGGATCTGGGGGAGGTCACCAAGACACTAAGGCTTGCCCACCACCACAGCCTGCTCCCTGCAGCCACAGGATCGTATAACAAAGTACTTGTTGTGGGCGTCTCCTAATTGACAATAGAGGTGCAGGAATATGCTCTGTGCTGCAGGCATGGTAACACGATCCTATAATCCCAGCGTTCTAGAGGCTGGCGCAGGAGAATGGCCTCGCTGAGCTGCATGTTGAGACTCTGGCTCAAAGGAAAAATTGCTCTGCGCTTTCAAATCAGAAGAATTTCAGAGGATGAAAACATCCCAGCAAAGAGAAAACACAAACACCAGGGTACAGGTTCTTTCACACTGTGGCTCAGCTAGGAAAATCGCTGAATGTGAAATGCTGGTGACATTACATGACTTAAGTTCGCCCATTAAAATGTGTAATATTGGATGATTGTGCACTTTGTTTGTGTGAAGGCGAGAGAGGCTTACTCTCCAAGGCTGCAAATGTCATTACAAAGTGTTACATATTTATTAGCTCATCTGCTGCTCCAGCATTATTGGGGCGAGGCGGAGGATCTTACTATAAGTAATTTCTTCACAGTTACAGTTTTACTACCTGATGTGCAAAATAACAACACACGGTAAGCATTTATTCTTGTGCTGAGCAATTTCAATTTCCAATTGAATTCTTGGTGTTCTTTAAAGCCCACAAAAGTGAACATTTGCTTCACTTTACGTTCCATTTCCAACTCTTGGATGGAAAGACTATTCACTGGGACTGGGGAAATTCAAGATTGGAGAAATGCCAGTATGGATTGGGGGTGGGGCTTCCACACACTAGAGGGGTAGAAACGTGACTGCCAGGTCACAGATGTGGCAGCTGCATGTTAAAGAGTGGACACGGAGGAGACAGAAAGGTGAGTTTGAATCGGACCGCCCAGGTATTTCCAGGGCAGGCAGCTCTGCTGGGAGGCAGCTGCTATAGTTTGCTAACACTGAAGTGAATCATCCTGCAAGCTATGACTGTTTCTCTCTCTTAGCAAAATGCCAGCAGTGTGTATCAGTTGGGGGAGCTTTCAAAAACAACAATGACAATCTTGAATCCCCAAATAACAATGAAATGAAAGACTCCTGCAGAAAAATCACAGGCACAATGTGACATTTATACCTAGACAGGATAGAAAAGAGCTATCAATGACAGAGTAACCTGTCACCTCTCCTGCCTTGATTCCCCCTGAAAAGTTGGCTTTTGGGGGTTGGAAATTGTCATGTCATAGGTCTCCAGCCCATAACAAAATTGCCTATCATGCCTTCTTTAACATGTGTTCCTATTACCAATGCTGGATAACAGAGTACTCAAAACTCAAAAGATCTAAGACCAGAACCACAGTGTTCTACTCTTGGATTTTTTTTCCATGACTTAACTAAGCTCCATGGCATCTGTGGCTTCAGCTGGGAAGATCCCCATAAATGTCTGACAATTAGAACCATCTGGAAGCTTCTTTTCACATGTCTCTAGTGCCTAGTAGAGGACACATGAAACATGCCTGAGATCACTAACTGGAGGACCTACTTGTGGTCTGTCCACTCAGCTACTGCCGACATGACAGCTGGGTCCCAAGATGGAAATCTACGGAAAGTTCAGTAGAACCAGATGAAAGCTGTGCACCTTTCTGGAACTAGTACCAGACCTCACATGGCATCTCCACACAGCATTCTGTTGGTTACTGTAATGGTTAATATTGTCAACTTGACAGGATCTGGAACCCCCTAGGAGACAAACTTCTGGATATGTCTATGAGAAAGTTCTCAGATTGGTTTGAGACAGGAAGATGTAGAGAGAATACCTTATGTATTATATGGATGCAACACCTGTCAATTAAAAAAAAAAACTATGACCTATAGGGAAGGGTAGAATAGAAGATAAGACATCCACTAGTCAGAAGAGATTCTGGGAGAGGGTGAGGTGCATGAGAGTCATCCAGGAAGATGTGAGGAGGACAGATGCATGGTCCCTGAGCACAGGTAATCAGCCCCACGGCAGAATGTAGATTACAATAAATGGGTTATTTTAAGTCATGGGCTAGTCAGAGAAGAGCCTAGCTATTTGTAAATACATTTTGAATCTCATGAGTCATTATTTCTGGGAAAACAGGGGCATGGGTTTAAAAAAAAACAAAGCACATTACAGGAAGACCCATGTTAAATATGAATGGAACCATGGACTGAGTAAAAAAGGAAAACGAAAACTAAGCTGAGCACATTCCTTTTCCTCTACTTGACTGCAGATGCAAAGTAACCAGCGGCTGACCTGGGCAAGCCGGTCATTCTTCAGTGAAGTCCTACGGAACACGAGATCAGAAATATGAAAAATAGGAAAGGTAGGCTCAGGAGGTCTTGAACAAGCTGATGGCTTTTGTCAAGCAAGTGTTTAATAACGTATTTAATTTTATTTTATGTGCATTGGTGTGAAGGTGTCAGATCCATTGAAACTGGAATTACAAACAGTTGGGAGCTACCATGTAGGTGCTGGGAATTAAACCCGGAGCATACAGTGCTCTTAACCACTGAGCCATCTCTCCAGCCCCCATATATCAAGCAAGTTTATTAAGAACTACAACATCTTACATATACTTCTCAAAGGGAGGGAAAAAATGGGACAAAGTTAGTAAAAAGCCATTATACAATGGGAGGAAGTCAGCAGGAAGGTAATCAAGCAATGTGACACAAACGGAACACAAAACAAAATGTGCTCAGTGTGTTAATAGCAGGGGGAAGACAAGAGCACTTTTCATGGGGACAGTGCTGGGTCTCTGCTGAGACGTGGATTCTAGCCAGCTATGCCTGGCTCCCGAGGCAGCCCACAGTATTAATCACTGTGCTAAGGTTACAGCCCCCTACTCAGAAGACACAGTACAAATAAGCCAGAGATGTTTCTGTTGGGGGGGAAAGATGCCCAACAGAAATAAGCCCTCTTTTTGGGAGACCCAACTACTAAAGATTGTCATGAAATCATGTAGAGAGCCGTGTGGGTGGGTCTTCAAGCTCTGTATCAACCAAGTGGTGTTCTCTTTTAACAGACATAGCCAAAGGACACTCAATGATTGTAGCTGAAGAATCACAAAATCTTCTATTTGCTTCTGCAAGGTACTCATCTATTGTATTCATTCACTTAAATAATGTCATAAAGCCCCTACTATGTGCACAATGCACATCTGTCCCACCTGGCAGAGTTGAAACAGTAAACTTAGATTAAGTTAGAGTTATCACTCACTAAATAGTTGTGTATGCCTCAGGCAGGGTGAAGGTCACCGAGCAGAACAAATTTCCATCATGGAAGGAGGAAAAAAACTTTTTTGAAAGATCCAAACTTTTACTGTAAAAACTAAAACTAATTTGAACCTCATGTTCTACGAGTCCCTTGCACCCCATGCATGAGTCTCCCAGACCAGCAATAAGCAGACAGGAAGATTAAGTCCCACATGGCCAGGAGATGACGCCCACTCACCAAGTCAGAGCTACTGTGAGCATCACTGCCTTCCCCATCATCTCTGAGGCAAGATAAGCACCAGGACCTTGATATGGCACTGCTGTCTTCCAAAACCAGCCAGATATTAAAAATTATTGGCTCACTTATGGAGGAAAAAGCACATTGTTTTTAAAATAGGCACATACTCTAGATGTAGATTCAGTTCCCAGCATGTAAGGCTTCTGAGGGGGTGGGGCTCACTAAAAATCACAAACTATTACACGATGCCTTATCCGTATCGTGGTATTCCACAGTATTGCTTTGTTTTGTTTTGTTTTGTTTTGTTTTTCGAGACAGGGTTTCTCTATGTAGCCTTGGCCATCCTGGACTCACTTTGTAGACCAGGCTGGCCGCGAACTCACAGTGATCCGCCTGCCTCTGCCTCCCGAGTGCTGGCACAGTATTGCTTTTGACCATGATGTTTGCTCCCAACCAAAGAAGTACAGCTTTAGGCTCATGCTCCAGAAATGACCTGCTGTTATCTTGCTCCCCACTATCTTGCAGAAGCTGGCCTGAAAGAGTCATAGCATCATCCTTGAAGATTTAGTTGTAGTTGAGTGCTTTGCAAGACTCGCAGGATTCACAGAAGGCCATGTGCACTGTGAGTCAGCGTCCCGTACAGGATTATTACCTTTCTTCATTGGCCAGGATTCATGAGTACAGAAACCAAAGTCTGGACATAAAACTGAACCCCTGGCTATTAACCTTGTACATTTCTTCCCCCAACTCTCGTTTGATGCTCTTATGGCCCAGAAATCTGAGTTCTATAGAAATTAGAAACTCAAAGGGTACCAGGACTCAATGGCCCCACAGAGCTACAAATAGACACTTCTTCCCTGACTCTTTGGAATCCTTGTGTCTCTGAATTAACAAGCCAAGAAGTAAGTTACATTTTAGGACATGGTGAACACTCCGGATGATCATCAGGAAATAGTACTAAAAGGTAAGTGAGGCTGTGTGGAAGCTATAGGAGAGCTCTTAGACATCTCTTAAAGTTCTGTGTGCTGCTTAGCCCAATCACCACCAGAAAGGCTTCCAGCTGTGGGAGGAGATTCACAGCCAAACATTAGGCAGAAAGAGAGCCCAGACTGGAGATCTCCATGGGGTCCCTCTCATTTGGAACTCAGGGAACCCAGTGGAAAAGGAGGACAAAGAGTTATAGGAGCCAGAGATCAAGAACGCTAGGAGAACTCAGCCCACAGACATCCATCAACTAAGCATGTCTCAGGGCCTCATAGAGACTGAAGTGGAAGTCACAGAGCATGCACAGGTCTGTGCTAGGTCCTCTCGGTATCTGGGTAAATAATGGTTAGCTTGGTGTTTGGTGGGACTCCTAACAGTGGGAGTGGGGGTGTCTCTGTTTTGCTTGTTCTTGGTACCCTTTTCTTCTTCCTAAGTTGTCTCACCCAGCCTTGATATGAGAGTCTGTGCCTAGTCTTATTGTATCTTGTTACACTGTGTTCAGTTGGTATCTTTGAGAGGCCTGGTCTGAAGATATATGGAGGAAGAGTGGATCTGGGGGAGAGGAGTGGTAGAGGGATGGGGGTAGAGACTTAAAGGGATGTACAGAGACAAAGCTTGAGTTGGGATGTCTTCAAAACAAAAGGTATTTTTTAAATTAACATCCCCTTTGAATAAGGTCAGCGAAGAATGGCAGCAAGCCCAATCCAGGTAGTATTGTGAATGCCCTGGTCCATTACCTAGAGTGTCTGCAGAAAGCAGAGAGAATACAGAATAAGTGGAAAATAGTATTTATGAAGACTAGCTACAGTTGATCACACAGCTAGTCCAAGAGATGGGGACTGTGGTTGCTAGGAATATTTCTTTCCTATTTTGCTATGAATACATATTCATATATATGTATATTAAATAACTATTTTTGTTTTCTTTCCTCTTGTGTTCTTTTTCTTTTATGAGTGTGTGTGTGTATGTGTGTGTGTGTGTGTGTGTGTGTGTGTGTGTGTGACATGCCCTCATGTGTGTATACATTTTACACAGGTGCATGTGTTCCTATATATGAAGACATGAAGTTGACATCAGTACCTTCCTCCGTCCTTCTCTATTCAATGAGGCAAGAGCTCTCACTGAATGCAGAGCTCGCCAAGTCTGGCTAGTGTAGCTAGCCAGCATGGCGCATGGATTCCCAGTCTCTGGCTCCAGACTGCTGGGATTACAGGCAACCACCATGCTGCCCAGCTTCTTTGTGGGTTATGCAAACCCACACTGCAGTCCTCATACTTTATCCTCTTCATTCCCTCTCATTCCCATATAGCGTATGCTGCCTGAATGTTATGAATGTGTCATCGTATTTACATTGTGGGATTTTGTGAAAGGAGTAAACATATCCAATGACTTCACTTCCTTCCTCTTCTGAGGGAAATAACAACATTTTATGAAGGATAGCTGTATCGCGTTTTATATGGCCTGATATCGATCTTCGTTGGAGACTGATTAGGAAGATACACCATGTTGGCAAAGGGTTACAATGGATCACCTTAGATGCCAATGTCCCTGGGTTATCAGACACCCAAACAGACAGTAAAATACTATTTCTAGACTTATCCAGTCTGGATGTGAGCATCGTCTAACCCACTCGGGGATGGAGGGAAAATCCATGCTCTCACATCTTAGCTGGGATAAATCTTAGCTGTTTTCTCTCACCCATAGACATTAGAGTTCCAGATGATTGTACTTACACCAACACTGCTCTTCTGCCAGTTTCTTGAACTTTGTTTTCAAGCCTTTGCACTCAGCCTGAATTGTAACATGGGCTTCCCTCACTCTCCGGCTTACCGGTGGCATATTTTAAAGTTGTTGACCTTGACAAGTAAATGAGCCAATTTCCATAATAAATTCCCTCTTGTATCCCTGTAGACCTTCCTTAGAGCTTTCTCTCATGGCTACTACACTGTCAATAGAAATCCCAAATGTTTTTCTTTAATACTACAGCTATTGCCAATATCTCAATATTTCACAGTTATCACTATTTTTGAAAGTATGCCAGTTGCACAAGAGACTCAGTTCTTATTCTATCTGTTGAACATACTAGTTAAAAAGCATATTTATGACTATATTTGGGTTTTTTAATTATTTAATGACTTTTCTAATAAAATTGGTTATCTCATAGTCCTGTGTATTTTATATGCATAAAAACTCTCTTCTGGGAGCAGGAGAGAGGGCTCGGAAGTTAGCAGCACTTGGTGCCCTTGCAGAGGATGTGGGCGCCTATATCAGGCAGCCCACAACTTCCTGGAACTCCAGTTCCAGATCACATCCTCTTCTACCCTCCACAGGTATCTTCACACATATGGTACACACACACACATACACACACACACACACACACACACACACACACACACACACACACACACGAGTTCCATACATGTACAATCAATGGTTTTTAAAAGAGAAACCTTTCTTCTGAAAGGAAATCATCAAGCACTTCTAATTATCAAGGGAGGTCCTGCCACATAAGACACACTCCCCAGAATTCAGAACATGTGTTCTATTATGTTAAGCTCTGTGGCTAACAGAATTCTGAACTCTCCTGGGTGCCTATCCCATGCATGGGCAACACCAAGGGCATGGTAATTTCTGGAACTAAGATTAAACATACTGGTAACTCAAGAAACATTGGAACATCCTTCAGCCCTGACTCTTTTTACTTAGACCTTTGAAATTTCTGTTAAAATACTGGCTGCTCTTCCAAAGGACCTGGGTTCAATTCCCAGCACCAGCATACCTCTTTCACGGTCCTTCTACAGTCTGGAACTTCCTGACACTCACAGGACAAATCCAGGTGCTGGGGTGGGAAATGACTGCCCTCTTGTGAGGTTTTTTAACTGATGGAGGATTTCCCCCACAGACACTATCAGCCTCCACAAGCCTCCCTCAGTGGACCACCCTGGTGATTTCTGGGTGAGATGTTTTGTGGAGGCTGACATGATATCTTCCCACTGGAATAGTTTGCACTCTGTTACACGGTTATCCAGCCTGGCACATGCAACCTTTTCTCAACCCGCCCCATTATCATAGCTGCTAGTCTACCCAGAGCCATTGGTCCAGACCACAGACTCTCAGATCCATGTGATAGGAAAAGGCTTCTGGGGAGCCAAAATAAATAATGTCACATCCATCAAGTGAGCAAAGGTCAGTCATTCTGTGTGGCCACAAAGCATGTCCCTCAGGGAGATGGCACATCATTATTCCTTACAGATGAAAGCCATTCAATTTTCTTCTCCAACTGTTTCTGGCTACAGAACATGGCCAAGGTCTGAGAAGGAAAAGCCAGAGGTTCTCAAGCTTTCTTGGGAGGCCTAATGCTGGCAGAGGCTGGGTCACATGAAGCCTCAGTAGACACAAGGTTGTCTGCTACCCTAGTCTGGGGTGTGGACACATGTGCCATTTTCAAACTCCTTAAGAAGAAGAACAACAACAAAGAACATTCAGTCTGTGAATTTCTTCAGTGACATTGTCTGGGCTTTTGTGTGGCATGTTCACATGTTGGACCTGACTATATTAATTTATTGCTGTCAAACAAATTACCCTGCCCCTTGGTAACGCACAACTCTCCTGTGGGCTGGAATGACACCCCTATTTAGGCTGAGGGTCTCTGCCTCAAGGTCTCTCAGACTGAAGAAGGTGCTGAGATTAATTGTAGACTCACCTGAAGGGTCCGTTGGGGAAGCATCTGCTTCCAAGCATATACATATCATTATTGAGTCCCTCCCTGGCCATCGCAGAGGCATCTTCTGTGTTACACATTAGACACTCACAGTATAACCACTGGCTGTCTACTGGAGAAGGCAAGTGGGAAAGCAAGAGATAGACAATGGGAGAAAAACCAGAATCTTATATCTTGACTGTGAAGTGATAGATACCATTTCACTGTTGCCAGTCTGGACACAGAAACAAGTCAGGAGCCCAGTATGTGCTCAAGGAACGGGTTATACAAGAGCATACACCAAAGGAAGCAAGGCTTATTAGAAGCCGCCTAGGAACCGCCTGCTGCCCTGTGTAGTTAAGCAAAACTGCTCAGCTTTCACTAGTTTCACACTAATGGGCTCAGCCCACACCACACCACAAGGGTGTCTTGTCACCTCTCCCTAAACAACACAGCAACGGTTTCAGCACTACTTACTTTGCATTAGTTATGGTAAGCAATCTTGAGATGCTTACCATGCATCCCATGGGAGCACTCCATTATCCTACATGATCTTTGAAGCACCACAGATTTGAGTATCCACAAAAGGTCCTAATGAGGAATATCAAGGAACAACTATATATTGCCAACCAAGCAATATACAACTGTATATTGTGACTTGGGGCCCGAGGGCCCTGAGAGATCTTAGGGGTTCCCAGGGCTTGAAGCCAAACGCTGGACACCATGGACATTGCCGGGAAGAGAATGTACAGTTTCCACTGGATTTCCAAAGTATCCCAAGACTCCAGAAAGATAAAGAGCCTCTCTCAAATGTCTAGATGGTATCTCAGAGCACAGTCGGCTGTGTAACAGGTGGGTGCTGGCAGGCCTGTGCTGGCCTGTTCCAGATCTATCCTACCCAGCAGAGAGTGAAGCCGAGGTCTGGGGAGAAGAACTGAGAAGGAGGTGTGATGGACCCAGGGGTGTCCTGAACAGCTTGGAGGCGGGGTTTGCCCTGTTTTCAGGTTTGGAGGCGGGGCTTGCTCTGTTCTCAGGTTGGAGGCGGGGCTTGTCCTGTTTTCATTGTTGTAAGTAAGGTCACTCCAGTATGGAGAGCAGTATGACATGTTTCAATGGCCACTCTGAAAACATGAATCTTTTTCAGCAAATGTACAAATATCGTTTCAGTACAGTGTCCCGACAGCTAAACACCATTCTCAGTTCCTTTCTTTATCTGTAGGTCTTGTTTATTTGCTTTGTTTTGTTTTGTTTTTCTGTCAGTTGGGTTGAAAGACCGTGTGATAAACTTAAGTGTCTACCATCAGGTGGCAAATAGTGAGTAAGCAGGCTCTTCAGAATTCATTCTGTATCCCCAGGAAAAAGATGACATGGCTAAAATCAGGCATAGAAAGGAGGACCGGCTAAAGGTGATGGCAGAGAAGCCCACTCTCCCTGCAGCTGAACCAAAGGTAAGGCTGTAGTGCCATGCCTCAACACGGGGCAAGCCTGATTTTCTACCCCTTGCACTTCCTACTCTGCAAGGAAATGAACTCTCTGGTCTTCGGTTTCAGTAATATGAGAACACTGAGAGGACTCGCTGTGCTTGGCTGCAGGGATTATTATGTCAGAGTCTTGACCCACAGCAAGTCCTAGTGACAAACAGATGAGCGGCCTCCTTCCCTTTCAGAATCCCTAAAAGCTAGGAGCCTGAGTAAGTGACAAGAATGCATAGAGCTGCGTGTGGTGGTATGTGCTTCTAAACCCAGCACTCAGGAAGCTGAGGCAGAAGGATTGCAAGTTGCAGGTTAGCCTAGACACTTTAGCCAGAGAGAAAAATAACCATGCCTGTAGAGGAGGTCCTTGTTTCGTGTAGCCGTGAGAGCCAGGAACCAGAGGCTGGATAGCTCAGAGACTCAGGATAGAACAGAGCACAACTGGCAAAACAAAAAACAAAAAAACAACAAAAAAAACCCTCATAATCATCACCAGAGAGGCCGTATCCAGCAGCTGATAGCAGAGGTAGAGACCCACAGCCACACGTTAGGCCAAGCTCAGGAAGAATCCCAAGAAAGAAGGCAAAGGACTGTAAGAGCCAAAAGGGTCAAGGGCACAAGAACACAGCCCACAGACTCAACTCCTCTGGGCTCGTAGGAGCTCACAGAGACTGAACCAACAATCACAAGTCCCACATGGGTCTGACCTAGGTCCTCTGCATATATGGTAGGGTTGTGTAACTTGGTCTCTTGGGGGGACTCCTAACGGCGAGAGTGGGGACTGGCTCTGACTCTTTTGCCTGCCTTTGGGACCCCTTTCCTCCTAATGGGTTGCCTTGCCCAGCCTTGATATGAGGATTTGTGTCTAATCTTATTGTAACTTGTTAAGCCATGTTTGGTTGATATCCCTTAGACTCTTGCTCTTTTCTGAAGGGAAATAAGGGAGGGGGGGTGGCGGGGAGAGGAACTGGGAAGGGAAACTGAGGTAGGGATGTAATGTATGAGAGAAGAGTAAATTAAATTTTTAAAAAACTAGAACAAACAACATGTATTTTTTCCTCACTCCAGAGTTTTTCCGTTTAACTATTGTGATATATAAGAATATTGGTTAAAAGCCCTGGGGTCCAGAGGCCTAGGGGTGAGTCTCTCCTCTGACTGTAGATCGCCATGGCCTTTAGCAAGTCATTTCTCTCTTCCCTGCCAAGGCTCCAGATAGGCGCACAGGCTTGCACGCCGATGCCTAGAGGCAACACTTGCTGTCTTAACCTCCTGCTCCAACTCTCTCCGTAGCTACCTGTGGCAAACATGTGCAGTCAGTTAGTGGAGGGGACAGACTAAGCCAGCAATACATTCATATTCTCTCTTTCTCCCCATAAGCACATACACACAGGGAGAAATAAATATTTGTAAAATATATACAATGAAACATGTGGAAATGTATATGAAAATATGTGGAATGTATATATGACATGTATATATAGATATATACATATATACATATACGTGTGTGTGTATCACCTTGGAAAGGAAAGCAAAGAGGGCTATAGATGTAGCTCAGTGGTAGAGTAATTATGTTCTATGTACGAGACCCTGGTGTCTATTTCTAACAGAGAGAGAATCTAACCTAATTTCCTCATAAATGTTCTAATGACAAATGTTCTGGAAAACAAAATTAAGGTGGAGACTTTACATATAGAGTCCTTTCAACAAAATATACCTGGGTGTCTGGGTGACATCTAGGATTTACGGGTCTCTGGCATTCCTCCCAGTAAAGTCATCACACGGCCTTTGTAATTACTAGGACATAGTACAGAGAATTCTCATGATGGAAGTGGATTTTTGTGGCATAGTCATTCCCACTGGCATCACCCGGAAATGTCACTTGTAAATAGTGACAGATACACCCTGACACCAAGACATGAGGAACTGCATGGTGGTCCCTGGCTCTTGCTGTTCACTCTTGCTTAACCATGATGGTAGGCTTAAAATCATCACTGGTAAGATCTCTGGTTCTTGCAAGTTTTCCAGTCCAGCCACAGATGACACCATATTGGAGTTACAGACTATGAGATACACAGACTCTGAGATAGGGTAGCAATGACTTCGAGCCAAAGCATGCACATGTTTTCTACTCCCCTAGGTCCTTGCCCTGGTCCTGACTCATGGCAGATACTGTGAAAACACTTCTGGAATCCGTTCACCTGTCACATTCTGAGAGTTCACCTCCTGGCCCCTGGTTCTCCCAGAAGCATCAAAAGTTGTACTTCATGTAGGTGGGTAGGGAGATTCTCAGGAGAGGAGTCCTACCACAGGACATGTGTCTTTCTCAGACCCATGTTGAAGCTCCTCAGCCTCTACCCAGATGCTGCTGTGCAGGGGGAACCCCGTGATCGATAGGGAATAGTCCTTGGAGGCAGTTCCATCCCCTTTGCCACCATCATCAATAATTCATGAATCAAAAGGACTGATGTTATCGACTGAGGCCACTACAACTCAGCAAGCACACCTTGAACACTGTGTGGAAACCAGCCATTTCGAAAGTCTATGGGCTCCAGGGAAGCATATTTCAAAAAGATCCCTCTCTTCTCCTGCTTAGGGACAGGGAAGTCCCCTCATGGCATTACATCACCCAGTGCAGCTTCATAACCAACTTCAGAGGTTTCTATAGCATCATGTGTGGTAAGCAAAATGAAGCAGGCTTTGTTGGATCTGCATATCATTTAATAGTAAACGTAGCAGAAAAAGCATTCAGAAAAAAATGAAATTCAACATTAACCCCAGAATAAAGCCAGTGTAACCACTCTTATCATTTTGCACCAACATCTGACATTTTCCAAGGCAAACAAAAACGTTAAGTACAATGGTGTCTCCTCAGATGCTCTCCCATGCTGGTGTGTGGGTGCATACGTGTGTGTGCGTGTGTGTGTGTGTGTGTGTGTGTGTGTGTGTGTGTGTGTGTGTGTGTGTGAAATAAAGCCCGTTACTCAAAGAAAAATGCCCAGTGCTAAGAAGGTTCCATTTAAGTCAGGGCCCATGTGTCATCATACGCGTATTTTAATAGGAGAATGGCCTCAAAAATTGAATTACTGCCTGACGATTTGGTGCAGTTTGAGGGCACTGAGAACAGACCTTGTCAGATCTTATTCCTTGTGTTTTACAAGGCATGTCATAGCACACGTTTAAATCTCATGGATTTTATGCTGGAGCATGAGAGGCCTGAGGCTGTGAGTTCTGAGGTTAGGAAAGAGAAACGGTGAAATAAGATGCTGTCTCCATAGCCATAGAGACGTGTCATAACCCTCTCGGTCTACAAAGCGATACTAGGGTGAGAAAAGGCTTGAGAGAGGGAGTGTGTGTGTGTGTGTGTGTATGTGTGTGTGTGTGTGTGTGTGTGTGTGCGTGCGCGCATCTTGGGCTAGGGAGTTGAATCCGTGTGTAAAATGCTTATGGTGGGTGCAGTCTGAGGACCTGAGTATGAATCCCAAGAACCTGAGTGTGAATCCCAAGAACCCACATGAGTCCCACACAGTGGCACACAAGCGCAGCAACCTTATGGTGAAATGGGAAGTAGAGACAGGAGGATTCCCACAGGCTCATAGCCAGCTAATCGGGCATAAGCAACAGTAAACAACAAAAGACCCTGTCTCGGACAAGGTAGAAGGTTAAAAACCAACACTGGAAGTTACCTCTGACCTCCACACTGGAGCCATGTCACGTGCCTACTCAGATGCCAATGACCACCACCCGCTTCCCAGTTGTGGTTAATTAAAATGCCTTCTAGACATTGCCAAGTAATTCCCGGCCTCAAGGAGGAGAGCACAGCCTCCCACTCCTACCCCCATTAAGAACCAGTCATCTACACTGAGTGTTATTTGGCTATAAAGAAGGCAAATATGTATCATTTTCAGAAAAGCAGATGCATCTGGACATCTTCTTAGTAAGCAAACTAACCCAGGCTCTGAGAGATGAATATCACCCATACTTTTTATCTGTAGACTCTAGAGGCTTTTTAAAGTTAGGCATGGTGGTGCACACCTGTAATCCTGGTACTTGGGAGGGGGAGGCAAGAGGGTAAGGACTTCAAGGTCACTCAGTAAGTTCAAGAACAACCTGGGCTGCATTAGACTCTGTCTCGAAAAGAAAAAGGACAGGAAAGTAAAGGTGGCGATAGAAGGCGGGTGCAAACCACGGGAAAGAGGGATGACATGATCAACGTGGAACACGGAGTGTGTGTTAATCACTTTTCTCATCTCTGTAATAACACCTGCAGAAGCAACTTCTGGGGCCGAGGACTTATTTGGCTCAGGGTTTGAGGAAATAGACATGGTGGCAGGAGGCTCCGTCACAGAAGCAGGCAACGGCGGCTTGTCACGTGGCATTGACCAGGAAGCAGAAAGACTGGGGTCGGAAGGGGCCTGGACTACAACATTTAAAGCCATGGCCTCCCTCACCCACTTTCCACCTCCTGAAAGCTCTACAGTCTCCGCAAAGAGGACCACCATTTGGGGACCAACTGTTCAAATACATGAACATGGGACATTTTACATCCAAACCATGTGTGAAAACATCATGATGAAAGTTGCTGCTTTGTGTAGAATAATGTATATGAGTAACCTAAAATTTTGAAATAGATATAAAACTGAAGAGGGAGAGGACCACTGATGTAGGCCCTGCAGACACAAAAGACAGTTTTTCTGCTGCTTATAAGCCACGGAAAAGCTTCTGGCATTCCATTACAGCAGCTGAAAGAAACGGAGTCAGCATTCATTCGCTCTTTTATTTTTTTCAGTCATTTGAAGAAGAATCACTGTTGCCAATGTTTGACAGGGACTAGATCTGAGAGGAGCAGTCATTTGAACCTCCAAAGACCCCTTAAGCCAATGAAAACCCAGTGCTCTTCTGAAAGAAGCTGCAGGCTCCGGGGGCGAGGTAGAGGTGAACCAGGTGAACTCCATGTGGAAACTGCTGGGGAGTGAGGCCAGCCAAAACGAATAAGGAAACTGAGACTGGAGGGCAGAGCAGTGAGCATAAAAAGGTCCCCAAAAGCCAGAATCGTCGGTGTGCCTGCTGCAGCAAGACATAACACTAGACTGGAGAAGAAGGTCATCACAGTAAGTTCCTCCCTGGACTAGTTTATGAGGAACCCATGATGACCCTCAGCATGACAGCTTGGGTCTCTCAAAGACTGCATGGCACTCAAACTAACAATACAAAGTTTGTTTACAAATCAAATGCTCATGTTTTAAAAAATACAAAAGAGGGCAGCTGTAGAGGAATTTTAACTCATTATATGGCTGTTCTGGCAAGAGATCACATCCAAAGACCTTCTATGTCTGTGTGATCCAAACGGAATACAAACATGCCTTTAATCCAGTAGAGAGAGGCAACCAGATCTGAGTTCAAGGCCAGCCTAGTACAGAACAAGTTTCAGGTAAAGGAAATCTTAGGTCCAGAAGTGGTGGCACATACCTTTAATCCAAAACAATGAAGGTCAAGTTAGTTTGTAGAAGGAAGCACCCATGTGTGAAAGTGATGTTTAATTGAGTATCAGTAAAAGTGACAAATCAGAGAAAGATTTGACAGAATAGGATATGCCCAACTCTCACAAGAAAAGAGAAGAAATGGAAGCTACTGAAGGGAGCAACACAGAGAATAAGAGAGAGAGAGAGAGAGAGAGAGAGAGAGAGAGAGAGAGAGAGAGAGAGAGAGGAGTTTTACCAGGAGAATAATAGAGAGGCAGGTTGTAGAGAGAGAACTCAGGTAAAGACCAAAGGGGCCAGAGAATGAGAAGGAGCCAGAAGATTAGAGCAGATTGCTGAGTTAGTCTGAGGCCAAGCAGAGGAATTCTGGGCCTGAGAGAGAAGCCAGATTGAATAAGTCAGCTGGGAGAAGAATTTGAGCCAGAACATCTGAGTTGAACCAGCCAGCCCAGAGCTCAGAAAGAACAAGAAAGGGTGAGTTTATTAAGTAGTAAGTCTCAGAGGCTGAAAACATTCTAGGCCTAGGTTAGATTGTACAGAGGCCAGAAGCTTCCAGGACTAGACCTAGGTTAGCAGGAGGAGGCAATAAGCCTCCCAGACAACAATTGAACCAGGAGAATAAAAGTTCCTTTAACAAGTAGCTATCAATATTTTGCTGCTTGTGCTTAATTAATTATCTTCAATAAATGGCATTTGAAGATAATTATTGGGCAATTAATATAATATCCAATTGAAGCACTTCTCATGGGTGTTTGCCAATTTGTAGAGGTGGGGGTTGCTTAATTATGGGGAATGCAAGGCTTAGATGGATCCTGAGCCCTGGGACAGAACTGACTCCTCACCGAGAACTGCAAACTTTTGGTCCCAATAGTGTAGTAACAAAGCACTAAGAGGCATTTAGGGAATTGGGAAATGTGAGAAATACTTGCCTGGAATAAAGTGGAGCAGATGTTGCTTCATGCCTCGCATGCAGTCTAAACTCTGGGTTCACCTTAGCCAAGCCACTTGAATCTTAACGTTGTGAGGCAGGGACAGGAAGGGCAGCTGAAGCTGCCTTATCACATGATCACAAGATCATGATGCCGTCTCACCCAAGAGAAAACTGTGGGCGTTCACCTGTCTTCAAGCCACCCACTAACTCTGAGAACCCTTGTGTCCTGCCAGTATATATCCCCTTCCGCTTCGGATGCTCAGCCTTCTTACTGTGCCAGTAACTAAGAACTTTGACCAAGACGTAAATAACTGGAGGGAAGGGAGCCGCTGTCTATTAATCAAGTTTTCCACTCAGGTTAGGTTCTCTGCGTAAGGCAAGAGCAGCTTGCTTTTAGAAATATGAGGGTGGCAGCCACAAGCCATTTAGCCTTGATAAATGCAGAGAGTGTGGTTTGGAGGGCACCTGTCTCCAACTAAAATGGGAACACGAAGAATTATGGCCAAAGTGAGAGGTGGGAGAGGGCAGTCGATCCATTTACCAGAACTCGAGAAATGAAGTCATTAGCCAACAAACAAACAAAGGGCAGAAACATTGTTCAGTCTGTTATCATGACTTGAGGCCCCTACTTAAAAGAATTATTAGAATGGATGACAAATATCCCAGGCTGGTTGTGAATCAGGACAGCTTTCCTTCCTGGATTGTCTGCCTGGCTCCCAGGGAAGTTTCCTCAGCAGCCTTCCCACTGTGGAGGCCCTGGATCAACGGGCAGTACACATTTGGGTACTTGATATTCATTTGTTGAAAGAATGGACAAATTGTTACCTCAGTTCTATTATCCTTATTGTGGAAAAGAAGAGTAATGCAGTCTCTAGAAAATGGCCATGCTTTTAGCCACTTGAGTGTTTCATTCATTTAAAGGTATTCATTCAACAATTTTACGTGTTTATAAGTTCACAAAAGCCAACCTCCAAAATGGGTGCCAATGATCCTTCGACTTTGAAATTTATGCCACCAAATAGCCCCTTCTTGTCCTGAAGAGGAATGGATAAGTCTGACCAGTGTAACCAATAATAATTCAGGAAGGATCACATCTAAGCCTATATCACAAAAGATACCATGGCTGCCACCTTACTCTCCTGAGTAGTTGGAGAAGAGCCAAACTGTCACATTAAGGACATTCTAGAAGCTTTCCACAAGGTCCACATAGTGAGGAACTAAGGTTTGTTGGTTTGTTCATTGGTTGGTTGGTTGGTTGGTTTTGCCAAGAGCTATCATGAGCCGATCATGCAAGTAGATGAGCTATTTTGGATTTTTCCAGTCCCAAGCAAACCTTCAGAAGTCTGCAGCTTCCTGAGCAATCACAGCCCAGAACAGATCAGCAGAAAAAAAAAACTACATCCCTAAGCATGGAGGAGAAAGGAAAGAGCTTTTTGTTGAATCTACGCTCAGAAGAGAAAATTGAAAGCCTGGGAATCTGCCCTCTCCTACAATGAGGTTTGGCCCACTTTCTGTCTAACCAGTCAACTCTATAAGCCATGATAGCAGGAACACTGCAGAAGGTTGGGCCAGTCCTGGGCCTGAAAACAAACACCTGGTTCCAAAGTGAAAATGATTAAACGGCTCTTCACCTTTCTCTTCTGCAATGAATGATTTTTTTTTTTTTTAGTTTTTCCCTCAAACACATATACCAAGATCTCTTGTTGTACACAGAAGAGACAAACAGAAGATTCTACACACACACACACACACACACACACACACACACACACAGTCACTCACTCACAAAGATAAGCACCATATTCTTTAGATACATACTCTTATGTATTCATATGCCATAAATAAGTCTTTCAGGCATACACAGAAGTGGACAGGCATGATTTTACTTCTGCAATATGCCATAGTGCTAAGAGTCCTTTGTCATCCGTCGTTCCAGCTAGGTGGACTTCATGTGGGACAGTTTCTACACAGATATAATAAATACGGAATCTTGTTCTTCTTGGTGAAGTGGTTAGATAGTGGAAACTCTAATTAAAATGTGTAAATGAAAGCAAGGTGTAACAGTGACCCTTCAAGGTGCCCTGAATCAATCATTTCCTGAGAGTCACACACCAGAGTGAGATCTCTTCTCATACTTAACATACTGGTCTGCATCACAATCAGTAATTTCCAGCAGTAGGTCAGGAAAGACACCGTGTCTTCCAAAAGGGACTCTCTTGGATCAACCTGCAGAGAGTAGCCAGTTACCATGCCATGGGGACAGCTGAGCAACCCTCTAGGGAGACTGCCAAGACAAACAGAGGGTTCTCACTAATGTCAAGCCGAAATTGGACAGTCAGGTGAGTAAGTTCGCTTGGATAGAATCATCCAATCCCATGGAGTCTTTAGATGGTGAAAACCCAACCCACATTTTAATTACAACTTCATTTCTGATTGTGTGACTCTGAGCTTGATTCACGGAGCTAAACTGCTCCTGGATTCCTCACTCACAAGCATTGTAAGCCATAATAAATACATATTTAGTCTTTTGAATACTCTGGGTTTTAGGGTGATTTTTCCATAACAATTGGTAACTGATCAGCAACATGAAATTACCAAATGGTGTTGTTAAGACTTCCCAGAAATACAGAGCTATTGCAATCCCAAACTCTCAATGCAACAGATGGCTACACTGGGGCTGCATAGAATGGGCAAGACAAGGGTGAAGCACGGGTTGGGGGATGGGGCCCAACCCTCACTGCTCAACTATTTCCTACAAATAGATTTATGGCAAGGGAGTGCATTGTCTTCAGTAAGTGAGTATGCATCAGATCCTTGGGACCCACTGTGGGTTTCCTGATAGGATGAAAGGCAGAGAACTGTAGGGACAGGGAGTAAGTAGCTAAAGGGCATGAGCAATCTTCTTGCCAGACAACAAGAAACAGCTCATCTGGAGAAGTACAGTACTGTAAAAATGAAGTCCTTCAATAGTTCAGATTAGTTCAGATACACTGGATTCCCTCCAGCTTGATTCTGCCCCAACTCAACGAACAAAGGTACACCAGAACCCAGGATGTGAGCCCAGTCTTGTAAAAACCTGGTTGACCCCTAGTCCTGATAAAGGTGGGTTATGTGTGGGAAGAGAACACACCCAGCAGTAAAACATGTGGTTGTCAAGACCCAATGTACTTGGCAATGACCACTCCCTTCACTGTGAAACTATCAGCTCTTTGAACAACACACTTGGCCAACATTTGCTTCCAATGTGTACTTTTTGTGGGTGTGAGCAGAGGCAGGGAAATAAAAGGAGACAATAGTATTTGCTTCCAACAGTGCAAGAAATCAGTGTCCACCAAGCTCTGACTGGTCAGCTGGATAGGAAACAGTGAACAAGCTCTAACCGAGGAGTGGAGGCAGAGAGAAGCAAACTGGATCCAACACATGACACTTGTATTTCATCCTTTGGGAAGCATGAAAGGAGGATTCCCCATTACACCAGTACTGTGGCATCTTTCATGTAGAGGGGTACATTGGTACCTGTCTTCTTGGAGGAATGCCAGTCAGCCTTGTGGGGTAGGAAGTCCAGGAATGGAAATGCAGGCAACTCCACTCACTTCTCTGTATTTTTTATAAATCAGGCACAATGATCATTCTACAGCATATATTAGGTTCTGTTTACTGATACTTGGCCCTGTATTTAGCATCAAGCTCACAGAGTTTAGTATATTCCCATGACCTTGAGAGCCAAAATAATATTAAATAACTGGATCCCAAGGCTATCAAAAGCCAAGCTGGATGCTGGGACACAATGGCAGACACATGAGTTCCAGCAATCACGACACTTTGGAAAACAGATCACGAGTTTGAAGCCATCCTGGGTTGCATAGTAAATTTACATTTAAAGAACAAAAAAAAAAAAAAAAAAAGACAAAGTTGGTGTTTGCTCCCAGGTCACAAAACTTACACTCCTAAGTCACTTCTATAACAGGTAAAAGAGTGAAAGCAAATGAAGTCAGACCTTCCAGCCAATAGCAATCCAGAGAACACCAGAGTTGTATGCACACATTTACAATATAAATACCAGAGAAAATATAACCAAAACATAAAAAGATGTGTGAAAACTAAAGATAAACAAAAGGGACTAAGCAAAGAGAGATCTCTGTCTGTCTGAGGGTTACTATCACTGTGATAAAATACCATGACCAAAGCAACTTGGGAAGGGAAGAGTTTATTCAGCTTACACTTTCACATCACAGTTCATCACCAATGAAAGGTAGTCAGGACAGGAACTCAAGCAGGGTGGGAACCTGGAGGCAGGAGCTGATGCAGAGGTCATAGAAGGGTGCTGCCTACTGACTTGCTCCTAATGGCTTCATCAACCAGGTTTCTTGCTCAGCCACAGAGTGTGGGGCCCTCCCCCATCAGTCACTAATTAAGAATAGAATTCTGCTTAAATATAGGCAAGCTTGGATGCAGACAGAGTTGATGGCCAACTCTTCCAAAACAGAGTGAGTTCTCAATAGTTCTTGCCTCACAAATACATCTGTCAGGTATATTAGGCATGGAGACTGAAGATGATGCTCCAACATTACAGAGAGTTTTGGGTGACTGTTCAGGCAACAAACTGTCTCTGTCATTTTTTTCACTTTGGCAGCTGCTAATCTGCACTTCCTGTTTACTCGGGTAATTAATTTTATTCCTTTTCAAGTCTCTGATGAAGTTGATGACCAGACAGTTGAGTTTTACAATTAAGCTTAGTTGTCTAGGGGTTAAGATGTTTTTAGGTCTAGATAGATGTTGTAAGTTGATAGAGATGAGATACGGTAGATATTGATTTACATTCGGAATTTTAGATGTACCAAGATAGGAAACATGTTTTCTTCAAGGTTGCCAAATACAAATAGCCAAAACACTATGAATGTAACATTAATATAATTCCTGAGTATTTCATGGTTCTTCTTGCTGTATGTAGTTTATTTTATGTATGTGTAATAATATAAATGTATATGCAAAGAAATAAAAACTATTAAAAAAAAGAAAGAAAAGAAAACGCCCTGTAGGTCTGCCTACAGCCTGATCTTATGAGAGCATTTCCTCAATTAATGCTCCCTCCTCTCTGATGACTCTGGCTTGTGTCAAGTTGACATTAAATTAGCCAGGGCACTGTCATATTCAGTTAGTATCTGTTTCTCCACCTTCTGAGAGCTTGTCATTTTTTCTGGTCTATGAAATGACACATACACAGGTGAGAAGGGGTGAAGTGGAAGCCTTCTGTAAAGACGGAACTACCGGCCAGGGGTGTAGCTCGGTTGATAAAGTGATTACCTAGCATGCATAAAGTCTCCAAATCCAGACCACGTAAGCCAGCTATGCATGCCTATACTCCCAGCCCTAGGGAGATGGAAGCATAGAGAGCAGAAGTTCAACATCATCCTCAGGCATATAGTTGAGGCCAGCCTGAGCTACACACACACACACACACACACACACACACACACACACACACACAAACACACACACACAAAACACACACACACACACACACACATGCACACACATGCACACACATAAGAGAGAGACAGAGACAGAGACAGAAGAAGAGAGAGAAGTGCATTTGGCAGTTTCTCTGAGTAACATTTTTTACCCAAGTACAGGGTTAAATGAAGCTAACAAGCCACTGTCCTTTTGCATATACTCTACACATTGACCCTAGTCAAGTCACTGATATGATTTTTATGTATGTAGGTCAAGGGGGCCTTATGCAACCATTTGAAGCATCATTTTGGTGACCTGGTGTATCTACACAGTAGGGAACTGGACAAAGAGCATCTGGAGGAAGCGTGATGGGGCTGCCATACTGAGCTTCCCACCAGGAAATGCATCCTCAAAGCATAATCTGGACTCTCCCAAGGCAGTTGGCTTAGTCATAGGATGCACTCAGTTCTCAGACTCTTCCAAAGACAGAGGCGACGCTTTTCCTCGTGTCCTTCACTCCAGGCCTGGAAGTGAACTTCCCAGTCCACTCAGCACACAGAATTTCACAGGTAAACAGCGGAGTCTGGGAACCATAGGCTCACTGAATTCCACAAGAGCCTCCTGATCAAGGGGCTGGCTTTGATCACTGTCTGTCCCTCAGTGCCTAGCATAAGAGGCAGTGAGTGTCCTTCAACTTTGATGCATTCTAAAGCCCCCAATCTTTGCAGAGCCATCTTCAAATAAAATCCCAGCTTCAAAGAGAAGTGTTTTAAATTCCATTTTATACTTGTATATACTTACATAAGTTCCTCACTAATATGTTTATTAGTGAAATACTTCCCCTTCCCAGCTGTCCCACACCAGCTCTTCAACTGCTCAGAATACCCCTCCAACACCCTATACCTCTGACCTCAAAGACTTACCTGCTCCACCCTAATCTCCAGCCCTTTCACGTGTCCTTTCCAGCTCGGTCTTTGTCCCTTTCTTCTTCAACTGCCTATCCATTATGCAGATTACAACTGACAGAAGTTCTGAGAACCAGGTAACAAAGTTCGTGCCCACAGGAGAAAGCAAGGGTGTCAAATGTGAAGAAGGCGGCCCAGAGTGACCAAAGCCAGCATTAAGCCCAAGAGGAAGAACTTCTCATCTGTGAAGGGGTTGGAGGGCAGCCCCACCCAGGAGTGACTAGATGAACAGTGGGGATATAGGGTATTCGCTTTGGAGGGACCCAGTCTGTGACGCCCTCTTCCTGACTCCCGGCAGCATCAGGAACTCTCTGTGTAGAGTGGTTTTTCCAGTGTCCACAGGAATTAGATCGCCCAGACAGCAGAGACTCTTTGCTCCTGAGTCCTAAACCAGGAGGGGCTAACAGGGCTCCACAAGAGGCCTCAGCCAAAGCTAAACCCACAAACTTCTCCAAGTACACATCATCCATACAGAAAAGACCAGGAAGCCGGGCATGGTGGCGCACGCCTTTAGTCCCAGCACTCAGGGAGGCAGAGGCAGGCAGATTGCTGTGAGTTTGAGGCCAGCCTGGTCTACAAAGTGAGTCCAGGACAGCAAAGGCTACATAGAGAAACCCTGTCTCAAAAAACTTTAAAAAAAGAAAAAAGAAAAAGAAGAAGAAAAGAAAAAAAAGCCAGGACAAGCGAGGAAACTAAAGAATAACGGTGAAGATGCGGACTGTGGCGCCTGAACCTGGGCAGGGCCAGTGGAGGCACCGATTTAACACTAAGTACATCATGGCGGCGGGTGGTCCAGACTTCAGCCTATCATGGCCTGCAGCCCTTCATCCTGAGCTCTGGGTCTTTTGGCAACTCTGCTGTCACCATTTAAGGCAAAGAGCTCCCTGAATGTTCACTCTACTTCCTTCTTCCCTAAGGCCTCATCTGCTCGCAGCTACAACCTCTCGCGGGGGCGGGGGCTTCACTCAGAGAACACACCAGCCCCTGTTTGGCCTGATAATCAAGGCCATACTTTAATAAGCATGACAACACATCAGCCCCTTGCCATTCCAGGAAACTCTGTGGCCTGAGCTCTACGAGCACCCTCTTTGTGCTCAGTGCTAAGAGCTAAAACTGCACGTTTATATCAGAAAGGGACAGGAAAGTCTCTACCCGCTCAACAGCCCTGGGGAAGTGGGCTGCGACTGGCAAATTGCTGAGGCAGTGGTGGGATGGGTGGGAGGTTTCCGAAGGCTTGGAAACTAAGTATGTTCTCCCTTCACTGTGCTGTTGGGCAGCCAGCCAAGGGAACCGGCTGCCTCACAAGCTGCTTCTAAAACAGCTGAGCCGGCTTCCCGGAATGGATGCAGCTGAGCTATGATGTGTTTATATATGAGCTGCCGGTGGAACTTCTTCAGAGAATAACACTGGGAAGGTTTCAGGAGGATGGCCCTGAGAAGGGGAATGGCAAGGGCTGTGATGAAAGCATTAGGATCTTTCTGAGCAAAGGTCAGGTAGACTGAATAGCCAGGCGCCATCATGCAAGCCTGTAATCCCAGCACTTGGGGAGGCAGAGGTAGGTGGATCACTGTGAATTCGAGGCCAGCCTGATCTACAAAATGAGTCCAGGACAGTCAAGGTTACACAAAGAAATCCTGTCTCAAAAATAAAAGAAACAAACAAACAAACAAACAAACAAAAACAAATGGTCAGGCATATTTAATGTGGTCCTTGATACGAGAATAACAGCACCACCCAATTGTCTACCAAGGTAATACCCACAGCATGGAAGTTAGTGTAAGCTCCCACTGTGTGGGTCCCTGGGCAGTTTACCTAGAGGGATAGGTGCACATCCATTTAGTGAAACCTCCCAGACAGCAGAGGCCATCTCCTCCAACCACAAACTTATCTTTTTGTTTGTTATCATTCCTCTTTATACCTCAGTCCCCTCACCATAGAAATAACTGCCTATGGGTTGAAAAGATGCCTCCGTGGATAAGTGCTTGCTTGCACAGGTAATGAAAACCCAAGTTCCCCACATAAAAACTGGCCAGGTGTAGCAGCTGCCTGTAATTCCAGCCCTCAGGAAGCAAAGGCTGGAGGTTCGTGGGATACACTAGTTACCTAGACCAAGTGGAATCTGTGAGTTCCGGATTCCGAGAGAGGTCCTACCTCGATAGATAAGACGGAGAATGATTGAGGAAAATATCTGATGTGAATTTCAGGCCTTCACACATGTGCACGCACACATGTGTACACACACACACACACACACACACACACACACACACACACACACACACAAAGAGTATTTTCATCTGGAATGGGAAAATCCAAAGACACTGATTTGCAGGAATGCTGACAAGCCATGGTTTCAAAATGGCATCATCAAACAGAATCAGGAGAGTAGGCTGGCCAGTGATGATGCACAAGCTACTTCCTGTTAATCTTGGGCTGCGTCAGACTCCATCCTGCTTCAGGCTCTGCTAGACATGCTCTCTAGATTCAGGGTTTTTATGACACCGGTTTTCCAAAATGCTTTATAAAAGCCAATTAATTGTATTAGTGTCTCTATCTGCTTGGAGTGAGCTCCTAAGACATAGTAGACAACTGCCGAACTTTGAGCCCTGAGAGCAGACCGCAATGGGAGGCTGTGTTTTTCTTTGTGGCTTGCGCCTGAGGTAGCTGTGTGGAAAAGCAAAGAAGCAAGGTAGAGACATGGTGGGGTAGAGAAGGGAAGCTCAAGCGTCAATGCCACCTTCGGGCCAGTCTTCCCGAGACAGGATGTGACGAGACCTGGACTGGAGAGAGATCCTCTCCCAGCTCACAATAGCTGATTCTGCGATGTTTTCAAGACCTGATTAATAGCTTGGTACTGCCCAAGTGACAGTAATTGTGGAGTCCTGGGCTGTGCCTTCAGGGGAACTGGCACAGCACTGCTGAGATGGATGTGCCCAAGCCCCAGAAATCTCACACTGGAGACTTAAAAGCCCATCCTGAGAACAAAGCTATGGGACTAAGCCCTCTTGCTGTTTCCCATGCTTGTCTCGGGAGCATGTGACACAGCCCCACGGTTACAGGTGGTCAATCATAGGCGCTTGTCTCCTCTTATCTTCCCCCATGCAAATACAACATCACCATCATCCTAGTCCCAGCCAATGACATGCATCCATTCTCAAAACCCCTCCCACTGCCTAAAGTTTATAGGTCCCTGTCTCACATGAAATAAATGGGCCGGCACCATCTCCTTCATCAAAGATCATCTGAGACTCCTCATTTATTCCAGGGAAGTAGGAGCTCCCCTCCTCCACTCACACTTGGCTACCCTGATCACTACTGACAAGTAAGGCAGCTTAATCACCAGCTTTGGAACTCCCAAGTACTGGCAATCTCATTAAAAAGGCTAACTCTTTTTCACATCTCTGGTGAGATCAGGAGGCTTGCACAGAGACCTCGTCTAAGCAGCAGCAGCAGCAGCAGTCAGAAATACGGAACCACAAGCAATTACGATGCAGGAATCAATAAACGCTACCAATTGGGGAGGGCGTTGAGAGAAATAGATAGCAGCCTGTTTGTCAGCAGGCCACTGGTCCTTAGCAAAGGAAGGTTCTGAGGACATAGGGTTTGCAGGCCATCACAGTACCTGGAGGTGCTGTCCAGCTCAAGTAATAATCTGAGCTGGTTTTTTTTTTTTATGTGATAACTACCTTCCCCTCATCTTCCAGGATCAGTCAACCAAATCCAAGCTCTTTCACTCCAATGGGTCTACACATACCCTGGCCTCCTCACCAACTATCTTTTCTCGAATGCTATGCCATAACCAAGAATTTCCTAGGCTGGAACTTGGAGTACTCTAGCTTTGCTTCTAGAATTTTCTCACTTTACCCCATTAAGAGTAACTGGATCAAGTTGTTAGTTCCCAACTTAAAGCTACTGCTTCTGAAGTCTTCCTAAACTATACTATCGTTTTTTCTTCTTAATTTTGAGACAGGGTTTCTCTGTATAACAGTCCTGGCTGGCTGGCCTGGAACTCACTCTGTAAACCAGGCTGGCCTGGAACTCACAGAGACCCACCTGCCTCTACCTCCCAAGTGCTGGGATTAAAGGTGTGCGCCACCACGCCCGGCAACTGTACTATCTCTTGTGTGAGAGAGAGATATAAAAGTAGATGAGGGGGTCGCCTGCCTGCCGAGTGCTGCAGTGGGTGCCAGAGAAGATACAGACGAGTTCTTAAGCCCGGGTCTTCCACTGTGTCAGCTTTCCTCAGGCCCCTCTTATCCCCAGACAAAATCAAGAGGAGTCAGCTGCCAGCTGGTCTCCACGCCTGCCCTGAGGCATTTGCCTTCGGTGAACTCTTCCTTTCCTATGGCTTGAAGACATCATAGGACACTCACTTCCAACCTGCCCATAAAGCAGAAAAGGACTTTGGCTCTACCAGACATTCTGGGCCCCAGTGAAAGCACTTGGCTTTGAGCATCAGTATCACATAAACACTAACGTAGAGATCAGCCATCTAATAAGGAAAAACGGAAAGTTCTAAGAACATGTGTGGATGCCTAGGCAGCTCTGCCAAGAGCTAAAATGACACGGCAGACCTCAAGGTGACCTCCAGTGACTTCCATCACCTAGAGAACAGAATACACTCCCTGAGTACAGGTAGAAACTTTGGCTTCTGGTATAGGGCAAAGTCAGAGGGATTTGTCCTATTTAATGCCTCATATCAGTTTATTTGGATTTAGCCAGACAAGAGATAATGTCCAGTGGGCCTGGATTAACTGGATGAATGCACATAATGAGGGACTGCACCCTCCCTAAGTTGAGAGATGCTTCCTGCTCTTGGGTGAAGTGAACAGCCATGCCACAGAGCCTGCCTGGCCAAGAGTTATAGGCCTGGCCAGCCGCTCAAGCCTAAGCATAGTTTCCAGCCAACAGCCAGTAGACATCTGGGACCTTCAGTCACACTGCAAGATATATGTTAGCCTGCCACACAAGGTGAAGGAATTTGCAAATAAACCCTCCCCGAGGTGAGCCCCCAGTGAGAGCTTAACCTAACTAATGCCCTGATTGCAGCCTTGAGGAACACTAAGTGGGAGATCCAGCGGGAGCGTGCCTGACTCCAGAAATTATGAGGTAATAAATGTGTGGTCCTTTAAGCCATTTAGAATGACAATTTGTGAGGCCAGTGGGTAAGAGACCACACTGTAGAGGATGGAAAATAAGAAGACCTTCAATCTACCCTCCTAACCCAGGTAAAGGTGGAAGAAGAGAACCAACCCTGCAAAGTTGCCCTCTGACCTCCAGATGTGCACCCAGGCACACAGTGCACATACTATGTATCATATATATATACAATAAAAGTATTTTTCAAAGAATACAGCAATTGTCATGGAGCAATGGACAACTAATATAGACTATACAATCTCTTCCAGGGGAATAATATAGGAATACATGGTAAGAGAGGAAATATAAGTAATGCATTAATATCATGGCCTTGTAACATCTTACTCGTGGTAGTGGGAGGCCATCTCTGCTGACATACAGAGAATTTTGGTTACTCCCTACATTCTTTTTTTTTTATTAATTTATTCATATTACATCTCAGTTGTTAGCCCATCCCTTGTATCCTCCCATTCCTCCCTTCCTCGCACTTCCCCCCTACTCCCCTCCCTTATGCCTGTGTCTGAGGGGGACCTCCTCCCCCTGTATATGCTCATAGGGTATCAAGTCTCTCCTTGGTGACCTATTGTCCTTCCTCTGAGTGCCACCAGGCATCTCCATCCAAGGGACATGGTCAAATATGGGGCACCAGAGTTTGTGTGAAAGTCAGATCTTCTTCTCCACTCAACAGTGGAGAATGTCCTGTCCATCTGGTAGTCTGGGTAGGGGTTCGAGGTTTACTGCCTATATTTTCCTTGGCTGTTGCCATAGTTTGCGGAGGAGCCCAGGGCCCAGACTCGCCTGTAGTTTTCCAGGACCCGCTGGATACTCCCTACATTCTAAAGCTTAGCCATTCATCAGTATCTGAAGAATCTGCTATGTGTCAGGCCCTATGCTGAAGACTAAGAACTCACAGATGACTGTAACAAAGCCCTTACTTTGAGAAGTTACAAACAAGGAGGCAGACAGCACGTAGTAATGCTCTGTTCTTCATTAGACATGCCTACAAAGACTGCTATGGTGGATACTGTAAAAACACCATGACCAGGGAAGGATAAAAACCTGCTCACAATGGTGCCAATCAGATGGGAGAGAGTCTGAGAGTGTGCTTATATTACCTGGGTCACAAGAGGTAACTGCTAAATTTCCAGAAATCTCCAGAGCCAGTTAGAGAGCATACCATTATTACAAGTTGAATTATTTATATACATAAGTAAAAATATATTAAAATCAGAGGTAATGTGTACTTGGTACCCATCAGATTTTAATTGTTTGTCTGAAATTGACTCTTCCATGACCCCTGAACTTGCCATGAATATGTTGTGTCTGTAGAATGGTACCCCATCTCTTCCCAACTTGCTATGAGTGTATTTTGTCTGTAGAATGGTACTTCCCATCTCCTCCCAACTTGCCATGAGTATGTTGTGTCTGTAAAATGGTACCCCCCCATGTCCTCCCAACTTGCTATGAGTTTGTAAAATGGCACCTCCAATATCTTCCCAACTGAATACTTATGTAATACCAAGATCGCTCAGTGTAATACTGAGATCACCCAGATGGAAAGACCCCCAAAAAGACCACCAGGACTTGATACTGATGCAACAAACACAGGGTCGTGTATTACAGGCTCAGAGCTTCGGATCACAATTCTTCCTGATGGAGCAGGATAGGAGAGTGACCCCGAACTTCAAGGGCAATGGGCTTATAAAAGGAAGAGAGGGTTGTGGGTCACAGGAATGTCGACCCTTAGGCAGGTTTGGTGAAGGCTGGATCTTCAGGGAAGTTGTAGGTCACAGGAATGTTGACCTTCAGGCAGGCTAGATGGAGCCTGAGTCTGGAGGGGAAGTCTTTTTATCTCAGAGGAACATTGGGAGCTAATTGTATGTAATCGCTCCTGTGGAGTTTCTGGGGACTGCTGGCAGGTGTCATTCCCAGAACACAAGAAGGATCACGTAAAGGTCAAGTTCTCATACAGAACATCATTAATTGCAGAATATAGAATATGGCATTAATTTTTCCCTTACATTCCCCTCTCTGACAGGTTCATTGAAGACCCAATCATGGGTCTTCCTGAAACTTATTCTTCTGAGTCGGTCAGTTGTAAGGCCAGGTTCTGTGCCCTCATGACTATTAGCTGGATGGCACCCAATCTTTGCTTGATATAAGGGAGGACACAAAGCGTGACTGGTTTGAACAGAGCTAAGAGTCTATTTTCTTATAGCCATTTGTCCCTCGTGCCAGAAAGTTGCCCTTGACTTAGCATTTCGGCCTATAAATGGGAAGATGGGCGAAGTCATTCTCTTCTGTAACTCCTTCCTGCTGACATTAGGGGCACTGTCATCAGGGCCTAGAAAGGCTGAAAAGCTAGTCAAAGGCTAATGGGACACTTATCAAAAGCATCTGCCTAGCTGATCCAGTTGAAGAGACAGGGAGTAGTCTTATCTGTGGGACTGGTATACATCTGCTTCCAGCAGGATCAGATCTCAGCAGCTCTGTATGGAATCTGTGAGGCAGGTAAAAATCTGCTGAGACAAATACAGACTAGGGACAGAAGTTAAAATTGTGTATAAGACAGCTGGAGTAGGCTTATGCCTTTGAAACCCAGTAAAAGCATGAACATTCTTTTATCAGTCCAGAAGACTTGATATACAGATTGGACAGACTCATTTTTAGCATTACGAGAAGCACCCTGAATATTAAGTCTATATTCAGAATACAACTGAAGGGAAATTAGAATCTTGAGCTTGGGACTGATTAATAAGCAACCAGTACTCTACCAGCTTATTATAACCATTGATCTCATTTTAAATCTACAACTTGCATTTATGTACCTTAAAGCTTCTCTTAAAATTCTTTAACTTTTATAACTTGCACTTACCAACATTTAAACACTTTCTTAGACCCTCAAATATTAAACACTTTCTCAGACTCTCAAATACTTGAAACATTTTCTTATAGACAACCTTAAAATATCTTCTTGGAACAGTCTCTTAGACCTTCTAACATTCTTACCTTGGATGTATCAACCTTTAAACACTTTCTCAAGCCTGCAAATACTTTACTCACCTAACTTAAACTTACAGCTCCTCAGGCCTTATATAAACCACGCCTTTTTCCTATCTAGTTATTCACTAAGAGATACAGGCAAGTTGAGTTACACTAAAAATTGTTTTCCATTTAACATGAAGCCTGTGAGCAAGGCAAGCCTGTTTGTCTTTTTAAATAAAAGAAGAGACCTAGTACCTAGTAGTTTTGACTAGCTAATGAATTGACTAGTGTACTAACAGTGCATCTAACTGTCCTCTAGCCGCCAATCTACCATTAGCTTAGCCATCAATGTAATCAGAGACCTGAGAAGGATAAATTGTAACCTAGACAATATTATGTACCAATCAAAATGACAGTGATGACTAACCATATCCTGGTACCTAGACAGTTGTCTCAGTTGTCTCTTGTGGTAATAACATGGCACCATGAGCAGAGACAGTCTGGCCACCAGACACAGAGGCACAGAAGATGAGAGGATGTTTCTGTGGAAGGAGAACACAGAAGAGATTGACCTCACCCAGTATTCAGCAATGTAGACAATGACTCTCCAAGGGTGTCCAGTTTGTCCACCGTTAGGCTGATCCATGGAGCAGGTTTTCTCAGTGGCGAGAGACCACAGTCCAGTGTTGGAGTCATCTGCCATGTCAAATCTTCTCAGAGACCTTAAGGAGTACTGCTAGGAAGTAGGATTGTCTGTCATAATTAGTTTAAATATATGTAATGCCATATTCGGCAGATCTCTGATAAGCTTGAGGACCAGCATATCTGTGTTCAATCCCTGTCTGTCTTTAGCTATCTTCTCTAAGCTACATCTTACAAACATAAAACAGAATGTTATAATCTATAATCTACATATAAATGCTAGACATCTGTCTAATTTTAGTATATCTGAATTGCAGTTTTTAGCTATATATTGGCTTATTGTTTTACAAACTACCTGTAAATAACTAAACTGGTACCTAATAAAACCATAAGTTTTTTTTTTAACACTTTGTGTTGGTAGCTTTTTAAAAGGAATGGAACTGCACATACCATCTTAAGAATTGCATAGGCACAATACCTTAAAAGAGTTGATACGTAGTATGCTGTAATCAAAATATAACCTTAATTTTTTATCAATATACAACCAAAACCATCTACCCTACCTAGGGAATGAGGCATCATTCTCGTAGAATTGTTTCATTAACTGATTCACTGATATAGCTGACCATAAACTGCATCCATTATTAGTACAACTTAAATATATCTCATAATATCAAAGCAAAACTTTTAATGATAGATACAGTTCATTGATGGACTGGAAATCTTGCTGATTCTGCCACATTTTATCATTAAGATTGAATAGCAAACACTAGCTTAAAGGACAGAGGTTGCTCTTGGTGCTGAGCAAGGCAACTGAACGCAGTTGTCAGCCTTCAATAGAGAGGCTTGAGTTCTCCCACAACCAAACTACCTGCCACCCTTCTGATTCCCCTTAGCCAAGATGGCCGAGAGACCATGGCAAAGCAGCTCCCAGCCATGTGACTGCCCTTAGCCAAGATGGTGATGAGGCCATGACAAAGCAGCTCCCAGCCATGTGACTGCCCTTAGCCAAGATGGTGGTGAGGCTATGGCAAGGCGGCTCCCAGCCATGTGGTGTTAGAGGCTGTGGTGGGCAATTAAAAACATAGCCATATTCAGAAAATAAAGCCAAACATATTCCTAAGGCAGTGATTTTTACCTTTTTGAGAATGAAGGTAGAACATAATAACCATAAATTTAGAAGACAAAACCCAAATTTTAACAGTGTGAATAATTGAATACCTCTAAAATTGATATTTCTTAACTTAAAAGTATCTTTTAGAATTATCCATTTCCAAAGTCTGCAATACAGCAGTCTGTTAACCTGAATTGACCTTTATAACAAGCAGAGAGCTCATTAGGACCCAGAGGCTCTAAAATTATTGCCGTATACCATGTGGCTATCTCAAGATGGTGGAATCACATGGAAGGCTATAGACAGTGTGATTCACATGGTTGTTATTTAAAAACATCTGTGTTACAAACACATACACACACATAAATGTTCTAAACAATCATTTGAACTTTGAATTTTAAACATCACATCCAATAAGCAAATTATAAATCTTTAGATAAGAGTTCACAGTATAATCTTAAGCTATATAGCATAGAAGTGCAGCTTTAATATATTATTAAAGAAACATTGTTTTAAATCTTATCTTTTATAAGTCTAGTTTTAAATACAGGCCAATAATTACATTAAAACCTTAATTTAAAAGTATCTTTAGAGACCTGTTGGCTTATGCCATTTGCTGCTTAGAATGGCTCCAACTCTAACTTAAAAGTTTAAGTTAGCCTTTTTGTTACAGATGTTAAAGAATTTTTTTTGTTAACCATTTTCAATAACCAGTAATTTATAAGCAAGGTGAGCAGAACATAATAAATTTATACACTTAAAATCAAATATATAGTGGCCACATACATTAATACATTTTAAGATAGACAGACAAACCACGCTTGGAGGGCCCGGCTTGTAACTGGGCTGCAAGCTGGAAACAGCCTTCTCTAAGGCCAAACAGCAGCTGCCCCAAAAACTCTGCAGTTCCAGTGTCTTCTTGGTGCTTGTTCAGCGCAAGCTTGTTGCTTGTTCAGGGACATTTTTAAAGACGCCAAGTGGCACTGAGAAGACTTGACAGAAAAAAGACAAACTGCAGCACCTGATTGGTGCTCGAGGAGTCCTCCGAACCAGAGCTTCTGAGAAACTCAAAGAAGCTTCAATTCCCAGATCAACTGCTTGGACGGCAGCTATGCTCACCACTATACACGTACACAACAGTCGTCGGACACACAAACATCTTCAGCTCGCTGATTTGATAGGAAACAAATGTACCAGCTCGGCCACCCAGGAGAGCGTTCAGTAGCCGGATCCAGTACTAAACAGATGTGAGGCTCTAAGTCCTTTTGTCCGGGGTCACAGGCCCCCTCATAATACACTCAGAAAGTTGATGATGGCAGCTTGAGACCATATGCACGGTGGGTATGTGTATGTTTACTGTGAGAGTTGAGACACTGCAACTCTGAGCTTGGTCCATTGCTGCCTGGTTGTCTAAAAGAAAATGATAGGGAAATATTAATAATACAGATTGAATCTGAATATCTGCTATGATCAAAACCATTGTGTTAACTATTAACCTGATTCAGCAAAGTCACTTTCGGCACATATCTTTCTTGCTCTGTCACCTGTGGGCAGCCATGCTAAATTCAGCCATGTTAGAAATCCCATGCTTAGGCGGCATGCTGTGACCTTCGAGTTGTTGACCCTTGCTGAAGGAGGTCTTGTGTTCTAGGCTGTCTTTGGATTGTCTAGGCAGAGAAATAGGAAATTATTTACAGAGAACTACCCAGAGAAACAGGGAAGTTCTTACAGGGAACTACCCAGAGGATTAAGGAAGTTCTTATAGGGAGCTATTCAGGGGACTGTATTCATGCTTGGGGGCTGGGGGAAGTGAGATTACAGTAGATCCTGTTGACCCTTGCTATATAAAGTCTTACTTGTCTGCATTACTTGATCAGAAATCTCCAGACTTGACTCAATGTTTCTCGCGTCTCTGTCCCCCACTTTCAGTCCGCACGCCATCTTTCAAGTGACCCCTGGTTTGATTTGTCCCACAGGCCAGGACAACAGTCACCTGACTCATTAACATAAAACTAGCAATGTGACAGCATTAGACACAGTCATTTGGTGACTTGACAGACTTCTCTGCTGAGTCAGAAACTAAGCAAATCTACACTCGTGGCTTTGTCAAATCACAATAGGCTGGCTCAGAAAAGTTGGTGAAAATGAGAAACGGCTGAGCGTTCCTTGTGAGCCAATTGTGTGGGGTTTACACCATGCAGAGAAGGCTGAGGCTCAAAGGGAGGGAGTGGCTTGTTGATGCAAGTTGAGGCCCTGTGGCCCTAGAAGACAGACAGGTGAGGCTGGGGTTTCCTAGGTATCTTGGGGAAGACAAACGTGAGCATGAAGAGTAAGTCTTCACCCAATGATCACCATGGCAACGATGATGACAACACACGGAAGAACCAGAAACAAAGTTCTTTATTTTCATATTTCTTAGAAAATACCTGGTTTCCTTTGACTATCAGGAAAATTTTGTTTTCATAAATGTTTGAGTGCCTGCTCTAGAAGCACTTCCTCCAGCAGAGCCACACACCAAGACCACCAGAGATGCCTAACTCATGGAGAGCAGCTCGCCCCATCTATCAGATGTTTTTGCTCCACACATAAATGAGGAAGAAGAGCTACTTCCTCTCCAGACACGGTTACTAAGAACAAGACGCAGCTATAACAATACGCTAAAATAAGATCCTATTTAAATGTGGTTTCTCTGTGTGGTTCTCCTCTTCCCTGTGGGGCTGTTGGCCACCAGCCCAGCTAGGAAAGAGGAGCAGAAGATGAGACACAAGGCCTGGAAGGCCGTAAGCACAGTGGAGATCACGCACTTCAGGAACCACTTCAGGAGCTAGTTCAACTTTAATCAGGGAGAGCAAAGGCTATATACACATTGTATACGTTATGGAGTGGGTGAGGGGCTTCCAGGATAGGTGTACACAGTTGGTTGGAACCAGGCACTTTAAGGATGCTTGTTTTGCATTTGGCAGCACGCTCCTATCAAATGAACAGGAACATAGTGCCTAATTATCCTAAAGGCACAAGGAGAGGAGAGCTAGCACGGAGCTATGTCAAGGGCCATATATCAAATATAGTTAGGAGCATCTGTGTCTAAAGACACTCTCCAGATGGAGTCAGGCAGAGAGACTGAGGCCCTGCTGGGGAGAGGGAGTCCTATCCCTAACGCTGAGCTCAGAGTGGCTATCCGGACCAGAAGACCTGCAACCTCACATAGCAGGGTTATTCCAACACCTCTATACCTCTGCCCTTGCTCTTTCTTAATATGTTTCCATGTAGTATTTTAAGTCCAAGGTTGAATTTGGGTAACTGAAACCTCAGAAATAGAAGCTACTGATACAGGGGAAATACTATCTGTCTAAGGAGACAGGAGAGGGAGGGAAGGAGGGAAGGAGGGAAGGAGAGAGGGAAGAAAGGAGGGAGAGAGGGAGGGGATCAAAGAAACAAATGGCAGAGCCATCTGGTGATCTCAACCCTGCCCTATATCAAGAAATAGACAGGTGTATTTTTCCTTCCCGTTGTGTTTTTGTAGGCCCAGCCTGGTTTCTAGCCCATGGAAGGTGTCCATTAAGTATGTTTTGTTGATAAGCAGGAAGAGAACTGAAAGTTGTAGGGATTGGGAAAACCCAAGTGCTAGCCTCCTTTCAGGATTACTAGGGTGCCTAGAGAGAACCAGAGAATTAAACGCCCAAATTGTGCCACATATGCCTTCTCTGAGACGCTCTGGAATAAGGCCTGCCCACCACATCCCTTGATGAGCACCCCCCCCCTACTCAAGGCCCAGCTTCTGGAAAGGAGATTCTAGCTTGCCCAGCTGGCACCTCGGCCTATTGCATGTGAGACTCTGTTGTCAGAGGTTTAGATGCCAGCCAGCCCAGCAACCTGGAAGCAAGGAAGGGCAAACACATCCTGGTGCAATGAAAGAGCAATAGCTGTGAACTACAGTTTTACAAAGCTGTACGTCAGTCAGTCATAAAGATTGGCTGCTTCCTCGTCGGGGCTTCGGGATCTCTGCCCTGCCCAGAGCTCTCCACGGCCTAGAAAGGCAGTGGGGAGCCACATTCGGAGAACATCTCTGTGTGTTAAACCTACGTTCACACCCAGGAGGACTTGGCAAATGGGGAGCCTGAAAAGAGAGAGAGAGAGTAGGGAAGGAATGTAGTGTTACAGCAATCTGATTATAAAGTGATTGCTGTTAACTGTAGCAGAAGGGGAAGAAATTAAAAAAAAAAGAATATTAACGTTACTGTCAGAGGGTACAGCTCAGTGGCAGGACACTGGGTCCCATCCCCAGCATGAACCCCTCAGGGTTGGGAAGTTACAGGTCCAGAGATAAGGTAGCTTGTCTTAGCCCCCTAAATAACCACTTAGTGCCCACATCTGTGCTTGACCTAATAGCCGTGTAACCTACAGGTAGAAATGCATTTTGGCGTGTATAGACAGAGCTAGTAATGCCTTCAGGTAACACCTGAGGCCTATAGCAGAGGCTTTCCCGCTTTGCTATAGCCATGATTTTCTTTCTTCTGTTCATTCCTATAAAAAGCTTCATAACACTGTTACCACATTGACAGGTGGTACTTTGGGGAACCCGAATTTGTGTTCTGGGTATAATCGCTCATTCATATTTGCCTCGAGTATAAAGTCTCTTATTCCCTTGGAGGAAAAGGGTCAAGTTTTTGCATTGACAGTTTTTGACATCCAGTGTGGAGTGCTAAAGAGGACTCCCTTTGTTACCAAGGCCCATGGGTACTGTGAAAAAATGATGCCAGTTTGTTGCTAAAGAGATCACTAAGAAAGCCTGGCATAGATCCTGGTCTAGTCTCCTCTCAAAAATTAAAACTAAAGCACTTGGTATACTGGACATTTATTTCACTGGTGAGTCAATTCCCCTTGCCCGTGCACCTAAGGTCAGATATGATCTGTAGACACCCACACATGTGCTCCTCCCTTGCATGCACAGTCACACACAGACACATGTGCACACTGTGCAGTCCACGTGCAGATGTACACAAAGTGACTTTGCTTTGCTGTTTGCTCTTTGACTAGCCAAGAGAGGTTTGGTCCTCTGTGCTTTTTCCAGTGAATGAAGCGTTCTAATTCCAAAAACATGCCAGCTCTGGGGAAATAAACTTCATCTGCAGATTAGTTTATCTGCCTGTCAGGAACACAGAACTGTACACAATGAGAGAGAGAGAGAGAGAGAGAGAGAGAGAGAGAGAGAGAGAGACAGAGAGAGAGAGACAGAGAGAGAGAGACAGAGAGAGAGAGACAGAGAGACAGAGAGACAGAGAGAGAGACAGAGAAACCTCAATTCAGAAAATGCCTTGTGTGTTCTGAGGCTCCAAAGAGCTAAAAGGGGCCCTGCTTGCTGATGTCTGTGATCTCAGAGAAGGGTGTGTGTGTTAAGTGTTCATTGTTCCCACTTGTGAGCTGTGTCAACATGGAAAAATTGCTTTTAACTACTCTGTGCCTCAGTGTCTCCATTTGCAAGTTGTAGGTAGCAACAGTTTTATGAGAGGTTCTTAAGATGAGTTACAAATATATGTATATCTCATTTAATAGTGTTCTTTATAAATTTTTTTGTTATTTGCTTGGGTCTCATTGCAGACCAGGCTGGCCTTGAATTCAGTATGTAAGAGGAAGACTCTGCATTCTTCATCATCCAGCCTACACCCCTCTACAATACTTAACAATACTGTTATTCTGGTTACACATTCATCTGTCATACACCACACACACACACACACACACACACACACACACACACACACACACCACATCACACATAAAGGAAAACAATTCACATCTGTCTATTTGCACAGCCGTCTGTTTAGAAGTATGCACCCCACATACTCACACACTCAAACTCAGGAGGGCCCTAAGTGCCCAGCTTTGGAGAGTAGACCAAGCGCGGCAGTCTACAGTGTGCAAGTGTGCGCACTGAGAGACCACGTCTACAGATTTCTATGACTAGAGTGAAGCGCCTCAGACACAAGTGGAGAGAATACAACACCCCATACCACAACTGGGGCAGGAAGCAACAGTCCCAGGGGCATCACCTGCTTATTTTTCCTTCACACTGGTGAAGGAAGTTTTCTAAACATTTTGTGATGGGTCTCTGATGATTTTATAACTAAATACAAACAAGTGCTTTTTGGCCCTAAAATAGCTTCCCTCAGGCATGGATTGCTGTTGTCCTGAGCCCTTTGGGGACAGTAGGAGGGTAAATATTCCCACCCTCTTCTCCCCACTGGCAACAAAGCACACGGCAGGAAAAGTCAATAGTCAAATACCAGCTGTTGCATTTTCAACACTTCCTGTTCTGGGAAGCCTCATATCCAGACTTGACATGGAGTCTGCTTGCTCAGGGTTATCTTCTGAGAGAGAAAAGGGAAAGCAGCTCTCTTCTGTCACCAGAAAAGCCAAATGCACAGACCATAGTGTGCACAGACGATAGTGTGCTATGACTCCTGAGTTGGGCTTGCCTGAGGATTTCGGTGCAGGTGGCAGGTGCGGCCAGTCTTTTGGCACTGCAATAATACAACCTTGTCATCTTCAAAGTTCATGCTTGAGAACCAATCAGTCACATTACAAAAAAAAAAAATCTCAATGTTGTAAGCAAGCCTGGAATTTTGCGTTGGGTTGTGTTCAAAATCATCTTGGAAGCTGCAAGTTGGACATGCTTGGAGGCTATAACGTGTTCTCTGACTCTATGCTCACAGCCACCTTGTAACAAAGGGCTTATCCTGCTCATAGAAGCACTGTCTCTATGAAAATGCTCAGGATAGGCACAGGGTCTCAGCTGGTGACCACACTGGTCCTTGCCAGTGCCACCTGTGTCACCAGGACTCACGCTTCATTCATTATTTTGCCAAGTCTTCACCAGGCACTGTCTGAGGCCCAGACACTGTTCTGGCGAACACTGACAGTGTTCCTTGACTGCACGGAATTCACTTCCCAGTACAGCAGGACATATAAGTGGAAACCAGTGTTGGGGCTCAGAAAACCATACCCCAAAGATACAGCACTCTGCCCTGCTGAGCTGAACGCTGGGTCCATTTGACCCTCTTGCTTCTCCCAGCCCCAGCTCAGCCCAAGTGTGTGAGGACTAAAGGTCTTTCTGGACAACAACCCATCCTAAAGGGATATATAAAGAATAAGTTTCCATTGGCGACAAAGCCTACGGAGGTTGGCTCCCTCCAAATACTCCTGGGTGCTAGGGAGAGAGAGGTGCCATATGTTGCTCTCACTGTGCCTTCCTCTGCTTTTTTCCTCCACCTCCAGCTTTAATCTTTAATCCATTGTGTCCAAACCCCAACCCAGAGTCTTTCTCCCATTCCTACCTCCTCTCCCCATTAGCCCTCACTTTAATCCAAGAGGTCCCCTCTCCCTCACTAGTGCTTTCACCGACTCACTGTGCCTGCCCCAACCCCACTCGGACCCTGAAAGGTTTAGCATCAGTTGAATGTTTTCTGTTTTATTATTTGACTGGTGTTGGCGGGGCTGGAGGCGGGAGGAGGGAGAGGGGTGGGAGGATTCACTCCATGCTGTTCCTGCTCACACCCAAGTGTCACCTGGGAAGGCTGGAGCGGCTATATTCAGAAGAAAGCAAGCACAGCTTTGCCCATGCCCCTACCAGACTTTAGCCTCATTTCCTCCCCAGAGAGTTCTAGAATAAACTTCCTCCTTCCTGGTAAGATTGTTTAACGAGGCAGGGAGGGTTAATGGCAAATCTCTTCCAAACAGGGTAGATCATGGGCAGGGCTGAAAGCAGCTACCTTCCCAAGGGGCTCAAGACCTGCCCCGTCACTCCCTCTGGGCAGCTGTACCCAGAGGAAAGCAGCCAACTAGGGCAGCCACAACCAAGAGGCTGCTCCATCAGCAGCCAGGCCAGGGAGGCAGTTGGCAGGACCCAAGACATCAACAGCTGATTCATCACCCCTTCTCCACCAAGAAGAGTAAGCCCTGAGCCTCAGGTACGTTTCTCCCAGATGAGAGAAGACTTTACCTCTCTCTCATTTTTGAATGGTAGAGGCAGAGAGGATGAAAAATGAAGAGAAAGCAAGAGGAAAAGGAAAAAGGAAACTGCATAACTGAAGAGACTACAGTGAGGAAAGCCAGGAGATGTCCTCTGAGGGGGTCAAGCCCAACTGACAAGTAGGCTAAGGGGAAGGCTGGGTCAGCACTCAGTACAGGGCATGCTGTGATTGATTAGTTATGTCTGCTGTGGGTACAAAGATAATATCTAGGGTTCTAAAGCCTAGGGTTTGACCACTGCCTTAGATGTTATTCCTTGACCACAGGGATAGCATGTGTATTAATTCACCTGTATATTCATGCTTCTAAAAGAAAGGACACATTCTAGATGAACGTCAAGTTCCACAGATGTTTGAATAATGAATAAAGAGGGGCAGGATGTTCTCTGGCTGCAAATTTTGTTTGTCTCTGAAAAGACTGACCTGAAATGTCATGACAAAGGCACACGGTCATGAGAGATTTTTTCTGACACTGCTATCTGGCTAGTTCATCTCACAAAGATCTGTTTTCCTCATCTGTGAAATGGAAGTGAGCAGCTGAATATCCTGGTTCAGCCTCGTTAGTTAGGCATCTGTGGAACGCATTACTAATGCTCAGCTAATAGCACGAGCAGGGTGCTACACATTCTCCATGCAGTAGCTTCTGTGGGGCCGCTTCTCATTATTGCTCCCCTCCAAAATCTGGGAGCCAGAGCACTGAGGGACTTCATTCACCCAGGCAGAAAGGCTGCAAAGTTTATGCCCTCGCACTATGCTACCATCCCTGTGATCCAGCTGGTTTGGGAGTGTCCCTGCAGATGGTTCACTCACAGAATATTAATTGAGCACTTTCTGCAGGATGTGCGAATACACCATTGCTCTAGCCAGAAAGCAAAATCAACCTGCAGGGACCATCACTATCAAATCAGCTTTGTCACATGCTGTGGAGATGGCCTGAGCGTTTGGGATGGACTTCTCCCAGGAGACTGTGGAATTGGAAGGTGGGAAGACAGACAAGGAGAGGAGCGACCGACAGGAGGAGGGAATAAGGGGGAAATGCAGACCAGAAGAGGGTAGAGCTGCTGGTCAACGGTGAGATAAGACAGTGTCACACGCAGGTTAACCTCAGCTGTAGGGGAGAGTTTGGCTCTCCCCAGTTGATCCGTCTGTGTGCCTGCTGATGTCCACCTTGGAAGGCTTGGAGCCTTCTCCTGCACAATCCCCATTTACACGGCTCTCTGAGCCCGACACCTTGTCTGCTTACTCTATTCCAGTAGGAATTTGGGGATCTGCAGAGCTGAGTAGCCTAACTCGCTCGCTGGCATTTTTCTGTGGTGGAGGATACTTGAAGGCATGGCTTGGCAACGTTTCCAGCAGGAGCACCTGCTCCTTCTGGCATGAGAGTGGTCTGTCCAATGGAGGGGCTGATGTAGCTTCAAGCAGACAGTGGGCAGCCTGTAGGAGGGCTGGTTCTTGGATATGGTGCTGAGACTCCAATGGTGGTACCAATCCTTTGCTTTTGGGAGCTCTAGAAGGCAGGTCGGAACCCTAAATTCCCTCCCCAGAGATCAGATAAGAGTGCCTTTGGTTCAGCTGTGTCTCCTTGGGCCTGTTACTTCACCTTTTGTGCTTGCCTAAGCTTCTCTCTCTCTCTCTCTCTCTCTCTCTCTCTCTCTCTCTCTCTCTCTCTCTCTCTCTCTCTCTCTCCAAAAAGTGAACCATCTGTTTTACAGCAGATAAATTTAACCCATTTATTTACTGGAATTAGTATTCTGGTATATTTCTTTTTAAAAAAAAATAATGGGGACATTAACAAATTCCTGGAGCCTTGACTGATATCAATTAGCAAAAGTCAATAGTGTAAAGCACCTGCCACAGGGCTGGCATGGAGCAGGTGAAAAAACAGGCTGGTGCTCCTGTCAGTGTTCAGTGCCTACTGCACCCTAGGGACTGTGCAAGGTACCAGGCTTTTAGAAATGACAAAATGCTCTCTCAGGAAGTTCACAGTCTATCACAATAGTCACACTGAAGACTGGAAGTAAATAGCAGCAACACTACAAGGGATGTGTGTCGGTCAGCTTTCCGTCACTGTGACAGAATACCTGAGAAAGTCAACTTAAAAGAAGATAGATTTATCTGGGCTCATGTTTCTATTCTGTTGTCATTGGTCTCTGTTGGACCAGGGCACGTGGTGTGGCAGGGCAGCACGGTGTGCGGTATGCAGTGAAGCAAAGCTGATGACTTCAAAGCAGAGAGAGTATGGAATAGAGTGTGGGGACAAAATGTACAATGGACTACTTCTTTCAACTAGGCTCCACCTCTTAAAGTGACTACCACTTCCTAGCAGTCCACTAAGCTATGGACTCAATAGATTAACCCGATCCTAAGGTTAGACCCTCACAATCCAATCACATCCATAGGACCCACCTCTGAATACTGCTGCACTGGGAACCAAGCCTTCATCACATGAGTTTTGGAGGACATCTCCTAGGCAACCCAGAACAGATAGGTGTAGATTCTGTGTGCTCAAAACAAGCAGCCATCACAAAATGACAGATGATGCCTGTGGAGGGTTGACTGCATCCAGCATGGCATCGAGCACTTAAATACAACTTTGCATGGTTGGGTCTTAGCCCTGTTTTATAGGTGAACCACCGAAGCCTAAAGAGGAAAGGTAATCTGCCAAAGGTGGAAAGACTGGGAGTGGTAGCGAAAGACATCACAAAGGAGGAAGACTTTCCAAGGCTTCACAAAGGAGGCAACATCTCACAAAGCATACGGTCCCAAGCAAACGGAAGTGAAGGCACCATGGCAGACACCTCAGAGCAGAAGTGTGGAGGCAGGAGCTGCAGTCAACACAGTCCGCACACAGGCACCATGCCAAGGACTTAGATCTCCCCCATAAGGGATTCCTCTGGTGAAGGTAGCAGCAGTAGCAAGGTGGCTTTACAGAGATGCCATCAGGAAGGAAGCTGCTGCTGAGGACACAGGAGTTGGCCTGATTTGTTTAGCCTTGTTGGGGATTACAGTTATTGAACAGTTATGGAAATTCAGGTAGGACTCGGATGCCAATGAAGAAAAAAAAAGACATACATTGGCATGTAGAATAGAGAAGTCTGAATGACTGTGACACTCCTAGAATTCCTTCTCCAAGATGCTCTATCCTCCAGCAAACTGTCACACAGGAGAGCTGTCCCTGCAGGGTAGCAGAGATGTCCTCAAATACCGCTAGTTCCACACTGGGCATAGGGGCACACACCTTTAGTTTCAGCACTTGTGAGGCAGAGGGAGGTAGATCTCTGTGAGTTCAAGACCAGCTCGATCTAGGACAGCCAGTGCTGTTATACAGAGAAAGCCTGCCTTGAAAAAAGCCAAAACCAAACAAACTCTAGTTCTATTTCTGAGTCATCCGGACTCAAGAGACCAACAGCAAGGCAGCTTTTCTTTGCTTAAACATTTTTTCAGAGCGCTAATCTGCCCTTGGATGATCTCATCTCTGTATTAAAAGGATGTCACATACTCTTCTCGTTGAGGCCTGGGCCATATGGCCATCCTGGAGTCATTGATTAGGGTCAGCCCTATCCAAATGAATAAAGGCACAGGTGGTTTCCCAAATGATGATCAGAATGCTCACCGGTAGAACAGATAATGGATTCTGGGTGTTAGACAGGTGGCCATGGCAACAGGTGCCCGGCACCCTCATGTCCACATTCTTCCCTTGTTACAACAGTAGTGGACTGCAATGCTACCTGAGCCACTGTACTTAACTGCCACTGGGCAAGCTGCTTAGCCTTTCTAGGCCACAATTTCCTCACTGGTAAATATGTAGTTCATCAGAAAGAAACCTGGCAAGATTGTTGGGAAGTTACACAGTAACACTGGACTCAAAATAGGCAGAACGATTGTGCTTATTAGAATCGGTATTGTAATTTTTTTTTCTTTCTTTGGTCAGATATGTGGGTCTTAGACCTTTTTAGATGAGACATCATATCCAAGCACATTCCCAAGAGGCAGCCATGTTGAATGATCTGCCTCTGATAGAAACCAAATTCCCTATGAAATTAGTCCATTTCTTCATGCTTGACCTAACTGAAGTGACTCAAGTTATCAGCAGGCCTGCTGTGAGCAGGGAACGAAGCCTGACAGTGCAGGTAGCCCCACCCTGATTCAGTATTCTGGTGACGCCAACTGCTTACCTCAGGATGTACAGCCCTTGACGTTGCCACTGCCTTCTCAGCCAATAGAGGGGAAAGGAAGAGCTTGCGTGAGAAGGCTTCTTCCACTTTTCTCTAGCTGCTCTATGGGAGTCATCGTCATCTTGTTCTGGGAGCACACGCAGCATTCCCAGAGAGGAAGGTGTCGGGGGAGGGGGTGCTTTGTTACCTACACTTGTCCCTTAAGGAGCACATCCTTTGTACTGACTCAAGTGTCTGGGTGCATCCTTGTACCTCATTCCCATTAAACTAGGCATTAATGGTGGCACGGACAGACAAGAAAATAGAGGCTGAGAGACGACTGCGGCTGCCAAGACCACGGTAAAGCCCACAGCAGGCTCCACCATGTCCCATTGTTAACCGCCTGCATTACAGACTTGAAGATAAAGCAGTCATTTTACTGAGGGCCTCCCTGGGCAGTGGGGGAAGTGGGGGAGGAGATACTGAGCAAAGCGTATCAAGCCATGATCTCGGTCAGAGGAATGACCTCCTAAAAGCCATGTAAGGATAAACACCAAGTAGCTAGCCTTCAAAGTGAACATGGATCTGCCTCCTGGGGAGACTGGCCTGCCAGTTGGGAGGATGAAAGTGGACAGAGAACCTTAGATCCCCATATCCCAAGCACATCTCCCTTCTCCATCAGCTAAGCTGAGCCAAACCTCAGCCCAGGGAGCTCCCAGGCTCCTGTGCACCTTTAGCTAACAGAACTACACATAGAGTAAACACTGGCTAACTAGGTCCCACAGGCAACCCAATACCTCTTTCATAACGCTTTATTGGCACACACACACACACACACACACACACACACACACACACACACACGTTGTCTGCAGTTTCCATCCTGCTCACCTAGCTGGATTCTCATCTCTAGCAACAAACGGCCTGCCTACCTGGTCCAGCCTACAGGGTTGATTTAGCATAGGTCTCCTAGATGGGTATGGTGGCTCATGCCTGTACTGCCAGCACTTAAGAGGGCGAGGCAAGAAGATTATAAGACCAGCCTAGGGTATGTAAAGAGTGTGAGGCCAGTCTGAGACCCTGTCTTAAGTTTAAAAAAGAAAATAATAATAATAATGGGCTCCTGAGACACACTGCCTCATCTGAAATCTCCTTCCTCTGATTCTTAGCTGTATGTCCTGAATACTCTGTGACTCAGTTTCCCCACATTCTTCCCTGATCTGCTGTAGGATTAAAGCTGTTATAATAATTCAGGGTTACACAGTGCCTAGTATAAAGTATTTGTTATCTTCTCTTAGGAAACACCCCAGGATACTCTCTCTTCAATAAATAGGAGCTAGGGAGATGGTCCAGCATATACCAGGCAGCTTACAACCTCAAGTAACTGCTGCTCCAGGGGATCTGAGACCATCTTCTGGCCTCCCCAGGCTCTCTCTCTCTCTCTTTCTCTCTCTCTCTCTCTCTCTCTCTCTCTCTCTCTCTCTCTCTCTCTCTCTCTCTCTCACACACACACACACACACACACACACTCAGATCACACCTCATCACTGACAGAAGGCAGGGCGGCAACCTGAAGGCAAGAACTAAAGCGCAGGACATTGAGGCATGCTACTTACCGGCTTGCCTGCTCATGACTTTCTCAGCCAGCCAGCTTTGTTACACACCCCAGGACTTCCTGCCTGAGGATGGCAGCACCCACAATGGTCTGGGCCCTCCCATATCAATCACTAATAGAGAAAAAGCCCCACAGGCTTGCCTGCAGACCAGTCTTACAGAGGCATTTTCCAAATTGTGGTTCCCTCTTCTCAGATATGTCTAAGCTTCTGTCAAGTTGATTAAAAAAAAAAAAAAACAGTACCTACACATTTAAAAAACAAAAACAAAACAAAACTCTACAATAGTGAAGACAGGATATTATGGAAATAATAAGCTATTTGCTTCCTAAATAAATGTCACTAAAACAAATTACTCCCACTAGCAGCTTTATTGCTTACGGATTTACTCACTGCATATCTCCCTCTGTGTTGATGACATCATCAATAATTCCCGTAGATATCAGGGCTTTAGGAGAAGGGCTATCCAAGAATAAACGGTAGCCTCACACAGGCCATGTATTCACGGTGGACAGCAGTGAGTGGAGAGTGAGGGAATGGACAAGCAGGCCCAGGCAGGTCCTCTTGCAGCCCCTGGTTCCAGGCTGATCTGTAGCAGGCCTGTCAGCATGTGTTCTTAGTGTTCACGCTTAATCATGTCTCTCTACCTCGACCTTTGTGTCCCTCAGACCCTATCACTGCCCTGGTGGGACTTTCATCTCCCAACGTGTCCAGCCTTAGCAATGACTCACTGCCCGGCAGGGATGGGGACAGGTAACAAGCTCTGGAGAAACAGACACAATGATCCTCAGGCTTGGGTGACTACACATCATCTGTGAAACGTCCAGCGATGACGTGGAAATAACAACTTAAATTTTCAGAAGCCAGGTACATTCTAAAGTCCAGATGTGTCCTCTGGGTAGATCTGGCTTGAGGGGGAAAAAATATATTAAATAAAAAGGAAGAAGCCATTTCAGCACAGAGAGAAGGCCAGTATGCCAAAAGCCCTTTCCTTTGCTCGTGGCACACCCTCCACATGCCTGGTACCCACATCAGGACAGGAGTAAAGGCATCTAGAGTGGCTGCAGGCACAGAGAGAGAGATGGCCAAAAGCTCAGGCCCAAACACAAAGCCGTTCAAGTGCTTTGATGGAGGGGGTCCTTGGGATGGCAGGGAAGGTCCAGGAGCCGGAATTTAGCAGGTGAGGTTCTCACTTCACTGGAGAAGCCCTGACCCTCCCTCCTTGGCAGGCCGTCTCCAGTCTAGCAGGGCCGCTCCTTTCCCTGGCTACCTTGCCTCGGGCCAGGCTGTTGTTGAGCTGAAAGGCACCTGTGTATAGAGAACTCCAGGAAACTGGAAGAAACTGACATCCTGGATCTTACATGACCTTTAGGAAATGTCACAGCAGAGATTAGAAAGGGTACAGGTAGAGCTCAGTATCAAAGCATAAGTCTGGCATGCTCAGTGTCCTAGGTTCAATGCCTACCACTGTGAGGGGGAGGGTACGAGGGAATATCACAGGCAGAGATGCTGTGGTAACACCTTGGTTCCACAGAAAGAATAAACATCCCTGTGGGAACGAGGCCAAAGAGGAACATAAACAGCACGGGAGGAGTGAGCGAGTCCTGTAAGCAGGAAGGCAAGGTGTTCTCAGGCCCCACAGCCCTTCTAGACAGGGCGACTCACTGCCTGCCCCTCCACAAGATACAGATAGGATCACCTCTTTTTTCAAGGGAGAAATAGAACTTCGAGAGCTACACCCCAATATGAGCCATACTTTACAAGCGGCAAGCCCAGGTCGGCCTGACTGCCCAGGTCTGCCTGACTGCCCAGATGCAGCTTCTTTGCCAGGGTCTCAAGTTTTTCACTGAATTCTTCTGTGACCACGCCTTCACACACAGCTGCTCAGGCCCCTGTGGTAGGTCATGTCCCCACTGGGAAAGGACACATGGAATTGGCCCCATCAATCCAGACTTACATTAGCATTTCCAGGGAGAAATCTCCTAGCCTCCACACACCCATCAGTAAAGTAGCAGACTGGTCTTGTTTGAATCACGTGTTAACTTCAAAAGCGGGTTTGTCAGGGTAGCGTAACGTGATGAACGTGTCCAGCCAGGACCACGCGGACATGTTTAGCCTTGACTCCCAAGCTCAGAGACAGCTTCCCAGAAAAAACCGGCTTTTACTATGAGTCCTGCAAACTGAGTTAAGTGGGTTCTAGATATGGAGTCTTAGTATCAGTGTCTAGACAAAGGACTAGAAGGGCAGAGTTCCAGCAGTGCTCCCGAGTGAGACTTGTCACTTTCATTCCCCCGTGCCTGGTGCCCAGCCCTGCTTCACACATGCTCAGCAAAGGCTTCAGGAATGAAACGCACCACCTGCTGTGTGGCCTGAGGCTTCACTCTGCCTCTCTGTTCTTCCTTCTGCTTCTCCGTGTGGTGGTTTAGTCAGACCCCACCCCCACCCCTCCCAGGACTGTGTAGGACTTAATTCATCCCACCTCTGAGTATTTATGGAGCACTCTTCAACATCCCTGTGGCCTTGGCTCTGCAGGACACAAGGCCTGCTGGGGAGAAGAAAGCCTTGTAGGCTTCTAACCTGATCTGAACACGTAAAATCAGTAGAGTGTGGGGACGGGAAAGACAGAGGGACAGGGAGGTGTTGGGTAGCTCTCTGGCCAGGGAGGGAAGGCACAGCTCACAGTAACCCATGCCCTTCTCTGAACCCTTATTTCTTCCCTGACACCCTTCCTATCTGTTGTATGAGCATCAGCCGGCAGTTGTATCCGTGCCCTAGGCCACCAGGCCTCGTTGCGGCTACAAAAAGGGGACCTGAAACTCTGCAGCCCAAGTGACCAGCTGTGACAAGGAAAGACTCTTTTCTCACATATATTAGGTGGCTGCAGAGAGAGCTCTCCCTCACCCTGTGTTATCTGTTCCTGAAGTCTTTACCCTCCCCACGACCCCACCCCCACCCCCACCAGCCCACCAGCCCTAAGCTCCAACCCTACAACACCCACTCGGCTGCCAGGCTGCTCCGGTGAGCACGTTGGGGACTCTGGGGGCCAGGGAGCTCCTCGGGGGCTCAGGTGGGCAGCCAGGAACTCAAGCAGGAGGGACTTTCAGGCTGGCGAGCCCGTGGCCAAGGCAGGATTTTACGTGCTGCTCCCAACCCCAACCCTGAAGCCACAGCCTGCCAAGCTTGGCTGCCCAGCCAGAGTCTTCCATGTGCCCTGGCCCTCTCTCCTCCTCTCAATAAAGCTGCCTGATTCCTGGGCATCTCTGGGTTTCCACCAAGACTCCTTGCTCTTCCTCTGTCCCCTCCCCCATCCCCTCTATCCCTCACCGCCTTTCATCTCTACTTCTCTTTCATTGCTTTCCATTCTTCCTTCCTCAGCCCGTCCCACCCTTGCCCCTGACTGAGTCAGCCGTTTCTTTGCACACACTGCCACTGTCCATGTCTGCCCTATCCTAGCCTGGCCCTCCTACCCTGTCTGCCCCGACATGTCCATGGTAGTGGGGCACAAAATGTCCTTCCCGCTCTCATCTGGGAGCCCCTGGACTACATATCATGTTCTAAGGACTCCTGGCCATTACAATATATTTTTGTACCTGAAAAAAAAAAAAGAAAAGGTGTCATTTGAATCTCAGGGAAGTTAAGGGTCTACAAAAGCCTTCTTGGTGGAAAGTACAGGTTTAAAGGGATGTGGGAGGCACAGCAAGATAACAGCTTAGATTCCGGACTCTGAAGGCACCGGGGCAGAGCTTATGGCGGTAGTTATTCACTGGAGGTTTCAGTGGATGCTACCATTGTTTAAAGGTGGAGGGCAGATCCTGCCTCAGTACCACCCGTTATAGACAGAGGGAGGCCTGTGGTGCTTGACCTGACACAGAAGGGCGTTAGGGCCCTCGTGGGTTTGTAATCCCTTCTCCAGTCTTACGGAGTCCTTGGCAGTTGGACATTAGAGACTGTTGAGAGGATATCTGTTAAGATAGATTCTTGAGAGAAAGAAAATTCTAGGGGGGAGGGGGGAAGGGAGGAGGGGAATGAAATCATAACAGGCCAGAAAGGCCCCTTGTCCCTGGCTCAAACTCACCACCACCCAGCCCTTGGCCCTCCTAAACCCCTCCTGCCTCCAGGAAGCTTTCAAAGCTGCCACATTACTACGGGCAACTGCCCAGTGCCTAAAGGTGACGCAGAGGTTGCAGGAGGATGACCTGGACCCAGCTCAGCTTTAAACTCCCCTGTAAAACAAAGCGTGCTAGAAGTGGAGCCCTGTGGGGGATGCAGCAGCCCTGCGGCTGCAGCTGTGCGTCCAAATCCATCATTTTCACCTGCTGAATGACCTTGGGCTTCACCATGGTGAGTTGTCCTTACTAATCCCTGAAAAGAGATATCCATAGAGCAGTTGGCAGGAGCTCGCCTGCAGGATGCCAGTCCTGCCTGCTTATGTCTCCATACATCAACAAAAGTCACTTGCTTTTACTGATGGTTTTTACTGCCTCACAGCCCTGGGCGGGTGGGCAGTCAGGGAGGTGTGAGAGGAGATGGAGAAAGGGAGGAAGATGGCAGGGAGAGAGGAGGAAGGAGGGAATGAAGGTAAGGCGACTCCTTGAAGATGCACCTCCCTTTATGTGCTATCTCAGCATTCCCTGGGTGAAATCCAGGAGCCTGCATGAAGAAGATGTGGAGGCGGAAGGGATGAACACTGCTCCCCTGCTCCTAGGGCAGGCAAGAGGAGGCCAGGCTAAAGGAAGCCAGCCTCAGTTCCAGCACCTTCCCTGGTCGTCAGACCCCAGAAGTCAGTTGGCAATTGGTTTTTCTTCTCTCCACAGGTTAGCGCTGGCCCCAGGCCAGTCTTTACCTCGAAAGGATGAGAGTGGCAGGTAGGCCAGGGTTCTGAAGGGTGGGATGGGTTGGCTCTAAAATTTGCTTTGGGGTCACTTTTCTATCATCAGTGTCCTCCCATCCCAGCCTGGGGTGGGGGTTCAGTATTTCTTGTCAAAGGTCTCAGCAAGAATTCCAGGAGGACCATCAAGCAGGGGGAGACCTGGGAGAATGGAGAGCATCCCTCCAGGCCTGGGGACATTGGGACGTAACGCTGTTATTTACAAAGTTCACACTTCATAGCCACTAATAAGTTAATAAAGATAGATAGATAGATAGATAGATAGATAGATAGACAGACAGACAGACTCACTTTGTGTGTGTGAGTGTGTGTGCATAGAGGTCAGAGGTCAATGTCAGATGTTTTCTTCTCAGTCTCTACTCTATTTTTTGAGACAATGTCTCTCATTGATCTTGGAATTCCCCAGATATAAAATCCCTCGGACATGCTTGTCTCTACCCACCCCTGTATTCTGGTAGTGCTGGTGTTATAGATACACACCGCCTGCACTGGCTCTGACATGTATGCTGGGCATCTGAGCTTAGATCTTCAAGCCTGGGTAGCCAGTTCTTTACCCACTGAGTCATCTCTCCATTCATAGAAGAAAGAAAGAAAGAAAGAAAGAAAGAAAGAAAGAAAGAAAGAAAGAAAGAGAAAAAGAAAATCCCTGAATGTTTTTAAGTTTATGGTTTTTATGTTGGGTCACGTCTGTAGCTATCCTAGGCTGCCTGTGTCCTGTAGGTCATAGTTTGGATACACCTACAGGCTCGGGGAGCTGAACAATTACTGCCCAGTGGCCCCATCTGCCTGGAATCTCAGCTTAGAAACACCTGTCTCCAGCCAGAAGTCAGGGACCCCATACCAACCTAAGGTAGGGCTGTTTCAGGGTCCTCACATGACAGCACGATGAGACAGAGGCCTTCAGGCACACCCTGAGAGTGGACCCCTTTGTAGAGGCATTGAGATGGGGTGTGCATGCAACACACACACACACACACACACACACACACACACACACACACACACACACACACACAACCACTTATACTCCCAGGCAACCATGAGAAAGCGTGGCACCTGATTTGGAGTTCGCTTACTTTCCTGGGTCCCAACCTTCCTCCTCCCAAGTCATCACGGGAAAGCGGCTCCCTCTTCAGGCTTCAGTTTCCTCATCCGTGAAGTAGTTCATTGCCAAGCACGAAGATTTAGTAGACAACTTGAGATAACCTGTTTTTAAAACTGTCAGTGAAGTAGCTGCCACATAATGGGTGCCGCAAAGTGTGGACTGCATCCTGAGGGGAATTCCACCTTACACCCCGAACCAAATGAGATCATGGGGTTACACTTTCTGTTCTTTGCAAGGCAAGGAAGTAGATGAGTTCTTGGTGTCTCTCCCGTGTGTGGGATTGCTCCTTGGTGTAGGAGCCAGAGTAGCTTCTAGCTGTAAAGCAAGGGAGGCTGGGGAGCTGTGTCCTGTTCTGAAAATGCTGAGCAAGTCCACTGTGTGGTTATTTGTGGTGGCTTTGAGCTGACTAAAAATATGGAAGACATCCTCAGCTCCCCAAGCCACCAGAAAATCACCTACCACTATGACGATAATAGCAACAATCCAGGCCATCCGTCCATCCATCCATCCATCCGTCCATCCATCCGTCCGTCCGTCCATCCACCCATCCATCCATCCATCTACCCACACATCCACTCCTCTACCCATGCATTATCTATCCACCCACCTGCCATTCCATCCATCCACTCAATCATCCATCCATCCATCCATCCTTTTTTCTTCCATTCATCAAATACATATTAGTACACGCTCTGTATACAAAACAAAACCCTTGCCTTCGAGAAAGTCCCAATCTGGAAAGTAGAGTCAGGAAACCACAGCAGAGCAGTGTGGTGATGGTGATTGGAAAGAAATAAGATGAAGGCGTGAGAGAGGCTGCCTGAGGAGAAGCAGCTGGAACTGACAGCCCGGGACCACAGCAGGAAGGGCTTTACCATATCTACTCTTTAGGACTGACTGACTTTAGTTCCTGCGAACAGCACAGGCCCCAGGATACGTCCCTGAGGGTTCTCTCTGGGCGGCTAACTAAAGCCCAAGGACGGGCACTTTCAACTCACTCACAATGGCCATTTTTGGAAAGTGTTCTCGAAATCTGATCATTGACCTCCTTGTCTGATTCCAGCATGGACTCTTATGTGGTCTCAGCACACAGTCTCATGGTGTACCCATGGCAGAGCGTGGCCCATAGTGCTGGAATTTGTCATCAAGAGCTCACACATGGCGTTTCTTCATGGCCCTGCACGGCAGCATTGTTGGGGTGTGGCGTGTGATCTGACAAATTCTCCCTGCTTGCAGGTCTGATTCGTGCCGTGGCCTTCATCTTCACCCTGGTTGCCATGTGGGTCTTCTACCGCAGCTACATCAGCTTCGGCAGGAAAACCATCCGCCTGCCACGCTGGCTGGGTGAGTGGGGCTCATGGCCATAATCTGCAGACCAGGGATAGGAGGCTGACGACCCCAGCAGGCAGCCAGGTGTGATCTGTGCACTGGCTTTGTGGGGCATGGTGTAAGATCTCTGGACTGCCAGGAAGGCTGAGGCTATGGAGAGCAGATAAGCATTCCAGGGCCCTGGCCTGAGGATGGACAGAGGGAAGGAAAGAAGGAAGTGAGGAAGGAAAAAATGCTGAGTGATGAATGAAGAAGTGATACTGAGCGGCTTCTCCTACCTGCTGTGCCCTCTGCTTCGAGATTTCTCTGTGCAGGGCCTGCATGTCTGCTCCATTACACCTTCAGCTTCCTGCTCAAATATTGCCATCCCAAAGGCCTTCCATGACCTCCCCAGCTCCAGCTGTAGCCTGACCTTCTTATTTAGCCTCTTCCATGACAGCCTATTTCTTTCCAAATACCATCATTGGGTTATTTGTTTTCCTAGCTATTGCCTGGCTCGCCTCTTAGAATGTAACTTTCCTGAAGGCAAGGATTTTGCCTATAGGGCAGTGCTGATAGCTATTTAAAGAGGGAGAGAAATGGATGGATGGATGGATGCATAGAGGCATGGGTTTGTGAGTGGGCAGGTAAAGGGATACGTGAATGAATGAATGGATGGATGAATGAATGAATGAATTGGGTGGGTAGATAAAGGGATACATGAATGAATGAATGAATGAATGAATGTGTATAATGGATGAATGCATAGAGAAGTGACTGAATAGATGAGTGGGTGGGTAGACAGACAGATGGTGGATGGACAGACAGGCGAGTGAGCAGATCAGTAAGTGAACGGAGAGATGCATAGAATGACAGGTTGGATCAGTAAGTAAGTAAGTGGATAGATGAATTGATGAACGCATAGGATGACAAGCACGTGAGTTGGTGGGTAGATAGATAAGTGATTAGGTAGACGAGTAGGTAGGTGAACAACTGAGTGGATTAAAAGGTAGATGGATATGTTCTTATTGCTTTTCCTATATAGTCTCTGATTTAAGATACACTGATATCCTCAGGAAGTAGTCCTGGATGAGGTTGTGTAATAGACTCAAGCATCATTTGTGGCGTGGTTTCATCATGTGCGTTCAGAGAAAACAGAAAGTCAGGACAACTTGTAAAACTAAGCCAAGTTCTCCGTTAGAGATGTTGGAACAGGGATGAGAGCCTGAGTGTGTACGTTTAAATCCTTTCAAGAGAGAAGGGAAGGGGTGTATATAGTGAGATTTGCTTTCCTGGGAGACTGAGACCCGCCACCATTGCCATCTGCCTCTTGCCAGCTGAGACACAGAGCTCACACTGGGATTTCATTTATATAGACACTTGGTGGCTGCCATGTCCCTGATCCAGAGATGGATTCTGCTGCCTGCTGGTTTCAAGGACGTGTTAGCCAGTCCAGTATAGGAAGATCACAGTGTATTGTACAGGACAGCCACAGTCTGAATGCAGTGGGCAAATGTTGTTGAACCATCCCCAGGTAGCCATTTATCCCTCAAAGCTCAGTTACCTGGGAAATGACAGGCCAACAGCTCCAACCCACAAGCATCAGGGCTCACACTCTGTGTGAGGTCACAGGGTCGCCAAAATAAGGAGCAGGTGGCCCCCATTTATGGTCTAGAGAAACAAACAGACTTAGTTACAATGCTTCTGAAAAACAGCAGTGCATTCCCCCAACTTAAGAGACTCCAGAAATGCAGGTGTGTGCCCAGGGGGAAAGACAGACAGAAAACCCAACAGCAGCCCAGACACACAGCTATTTTATAACTTCATGTGCTGATCCCAAAGCCTATATGTTACTACAGCACAAATGTACGCTTATCATTACTATACAAGAAGATGATAATAATTGGTTTCCTTCGTAATTCAATCTGGCTTACTTTATGCACTTAATAACTTGCACTTGGGCTCTGCTAGAGAAGAAATTTACTAATTATCCCAGGAGAGTGAGGATCAACTTACTCAAGAAGAAGCTCATGGGCTTTTCTGGGCCTCTGAGGCCCATGGCATAGGAAGAGGCTCAGAACTCCTGGCCTAGCTGACAAACCAGGCAGGAGAGACAGGATAGAATTAACTAGTTTGAGAGTGTCAGTATCTCCGAGTTACTGAGAAGTCAGGTGTAGTGGGTCCCAGGGGTGCCACAAATCCTTCATGGCCTGCCTTATTATATACCCTTGGATGCTGTGGCTGCAGTTTTGTTTTGTTTTGTTTTGTTTTGTTTTGTTTTGTTTTGGAAACAATCTTGTATAGCCCAGATTGCCTTCAAACTGACCAGGCAGTGGAGAATGGACTGGCTTGCTGATCCTCCTGCCTCTGCCTCCTGAATGTTGGGATCACAGCTGGGCTTGATGCATGCTAGGCAAAGTTGTTTTAAATGAAAATGCCAGGTCATTACATTTTACAAATACTCAGGAGCCAGATGCTGGGGTGAGAAACTTGCTAGCTTAGAGAGGCAGAGAAAGCACCCAGCTAACCTTCCCACTCAGCTCACATCCTGATGGAAAAGTCTCAAAAGACTCATTAGTTCAGCTGATAGCCCAGGAGGAAAAGTCCAAAAACCCAAAGCCAAAGGCTTGGTAGCCCCAAAAGCCAAAGGCCTTAGGACCTGAGGAGCTAAAGAGCTAAAGAGCTAAAAGCTGAAAGCACAAGAGCTAAAAGCCAATGAGCTCCTACTTCTACACACTGTCTTAAATACCCCTCAACTCCAAGTCCCTCCTACTCTTTAATCCCTGTCAGCTGGTTTCTTGCTGTACCTCTTGACCTAGGACTAACTTTATTAAATCCTGTGTACAGAAAGCTCTTGGCTGGACCACACCTTAATCACCTGTTCACAATAAACAGAAAGTTCTTGGATTAAAGGTGTATGTTAGGGCTCAACCATACTAAACAAATGACAGGTTTTTGTAGTTCACAATCTCAGAGATCACAATGGGATCAAAGACAGGTTTTTTCGGGTTGGTTTGGGTTTGGCTTTGGCTTTGGCTTTGGTTTTGGTTTGTTTTTTTTTCCGAGACAGAGTCTCTCTGTGTAGCCTTCGCTGTCCTGGATTTGATTTTTAGACCAAGCTGGCCTTGAGCTCATAGAGATGTGCTTGCCTTTGCCTCCCTGAGTGCTAGGATTACAGGTGTGCACCACTACACCTGGGCAAAGACAGGTTTTTACAGTTCACAATCTCAGGGATCACAACAGGAACAAAGATCCTGCAAGGAGGCAAGCTCTACCAACTGAGCAACATCCCCAGGCCTCACGTGCTGCTCTCCCTCAACACAGTAGAAGCTACACCCATAGTAAGCTTCTCTCTAGGACACATGATGGCTACCAACTGTCCAGATGCCCACATTATAACTGAAAATGGTACACATACACACACACACACACACACACACACACACACACACACACACACACACCAGGGCTGAAGAAGGAATATATTAACTCAAAGAAGGGCTCTGCCTCCAGAGGACTGTGGCTCAGCCTTGGTCATCTGCTGTGCCTAGGACCCAGGAAAGGCATCCTCCTTCCCTGCCGGTTTTGTGTCCACACCTGACCTAGGAACCTGGGAACAAGCAGGACAGAATGAGACATGACACCAGGCAATGACCAGGATGCCTCAGGCCTAGCACAGCAAGCGTTCCAGGAAGAAAAGACCCAGGGGCCACAGGGCCACCAGCAGCATGATTCTTTCCTTCACTGAGGCCCTCGGGGTCTCACAGGACCCTCTCAGCAGCCCAGCAAGCATACTTGTGATACCTTCTGTGTTCTGTCAAGTAAACTGAATCACGTGGTGCTTATATATCACACCCACCAAACAAAAAGGGTTAAGGCTTGACCTCCAGGCTCTCCTCACACTTAGCACAGCTTGATTTTTAAACATGAATAATTCATGTCGGTGCATATGTACATTTATGCTTATGTGTGTTGAGTATGCGTGTATGTGTCAGTGCATGGGTGTCCCTACCTGTGCCTGTATGTATATGAGTGTATGTGCATTGTGCCTATTCATGAACAGGTGACAGCCTCAAGTGAGAGATATAATAGGGGCAACTCATGTCACGGTCTCCTGTTCCCGTTCCCCAGCTCCCTCCCCCCATCCTGCAGGAGGTTGAAGTACCTTTTCACTAACTGGATTCTTTCTCTCAAACAGGCATGTCCTCCAAGGAGACCCGTGAGTATCTGCCCCGCCCCACCACATCATCTGCCCTCTGGTAGGATGACCCAAGGTCTCTATTCCCAGTTCTGCAGACCCCAGAGAAGCACAGGTGTCCAAGGACTTGCCAGCTCATTCCTCTGTGACAGTGACAGTGTGACAGTGGTGCCTCCTGAAGTGGGGGCTGGGCAGCCCCTCTCAGTCATTCAGACTGGTAGGGACATGACTCAGCTCTTTCCCTTCCGCAATTCCTTCTGGGTAGTCTAGACCACAGGGCACCTCCTCTCTCTAGAACCTCACCTTGAAGAGGGCTTCAGCAAGGGCCAGGGCTCCCAAGAAGAACAAAGCAGCATGGCTGCTGCTGATGCCATGGCTGCGCTTCATCTTCATGGGCGTCTCATATAAAGCTGACATACCCCGTGCAGGTTGCATGAGTATTCCCTTTCTATAGGTGGGGAAACAGGCTCAGAAAAATGAGATCACCTGGCTAAGGCCAAGCAGTTGTAGTGGCAAGCAGGGGGTCAAATACCCCCACCCTGCTACTCCAGAGATCAACCCCCCAACAGCTCTTTGCATAAGGCCTCCCGGCCAGGTCTCTCAACCCCCTAACCCAACGTGGTGACTCCAGAGATAGCTAAGCTTTAGGGTTAGGATTTTACTGAGCCCGGTGCACACAGGGCTGCAGAAAGCAGACTACAAGAGTACACATAAACCGTTTAGATTCCTGACCTCGATCCTCTGAAGCCTCCCCAGTCTAATTATGAAACAGATTTATGACACCTTGCAGATATCATCTGCTGGAAGAATAGAAAACTCAAGCAAGTATACTACATTCTACCATTCCTCATCCCATGGCAGACATCACTAATCAATTCCCACATCCTCATTCTCCAAGCCCATAGCCAGCTTGAAGAGTTTTTATCATTAAGCCTTTCATGGTAGGTCCAAACTGACATTTAAGAGAAAACCTGCTAGTCCACTTTGACCAAAACCAACTCCCTGATTTGACATCAGCAAAAATAACTGGAGAAGCTTCTAGCAAAACCACATAGCAGATTAGTAGAAGAGCAGTTTCTAGTTCTTGATGTAGCCTCCAAATGCACGTGTGTACACACATACATACATACACACACACACACACACACACACACACACACACACACAGTGCTTATGACAATACACCAGCTTCAGGCCCAGAGCAGTGGCCCCAGGGTTCCCGGAGGGATGTGGCCCAGAATTCAAAACAGCTACGGAGACAGTGCCTTCAGCCACAACCCAGAAAGCAGATCCTGGCTCCCCAAAGCTGAGACCTCCTGTGAGTATCATTTCTCTTTATCCAGCAGCCTGGTAGAGAATGCTGGATGGTCAGAAAATCAATTCCAGAAAAGCCTGCTTAAGCTGCCCTGTTGACATCGAGCTTGTCAGACTTAGTTGCAGTTGGTCAAGGAAGCTCTCTGGGAATTCCAGAAACCACTTCCCCACCAGTGAGAACCAGGGAGACCCTCAGTTTGCTACCCATATCATCCTTCCCAACCCAAAGTCAAACCAAACCAAGAGGCTCTATGTTCAGCCAGTGAAGGGGGGCCATGTATCCACCAATGCCCAGGCACAGGGTCTACCAAGATGATCCAGCGAGGCATGGCCCAGTCTCTCAGCCATCTCCGCAGGAGCAGCCTGTCTTAGGAAGCCCCAAACTAATTCTAGGGTGGCCAGACCCTCAGCCAGAGCCCTGTACGTTTTGATGCAGTTGATGGAAACCCAGCAGTGCCCAGAAAGAAACAAAACTCCAAGGCCCGGTCCCCTCCCCAGATGCTGCCCTGTGAGAATGCTGTGTTACCTTCCCAGGGCTCCCGAAGACCAAGTGTGGGCTCAGCAAGTCCTGCCTAGACAACTTCTTCGCATTTAAAATCAGCAGTGGGGCTGCCAATGTTGTGGGCCCCACCATGTGCTTTGAAAATGAGATGTAAGTACCCGGGGGGTGGCTGTGCTTTTTTACTTGCATTTCATCCATCCATCCATCTGAAATGTTAAGCCTCAGGGCAAGCCTGTGAGGAAGCCCCTGCTTTGCAGGCAACCCTTGACCCCGGGTGTGTGTGTGTGTGTGTGTGTGTGTGTGTGTGTGTCACAAATAGCAATGAGCCAAGGAGCTCCAACTCAGCCACACCTTGCAAAGTTGCCCTTCCCTCCCAAGCACAGGCGATTAAACTGTTATTGTTACTTGGCAAGCTTATGGCAAGTCTGCCCAACAGACAAGTTCTGAGTTTCTGGTGTCCGGGATGCTGTGGGAGAGAAACTATCACACCCGCTCCCATCCTAGAAAAGTTATGTTCATCCTGCCTTGGAGAACAGATGAGTGTTCCCGTCAGGATGCTGAACTAAACACCACTTGGCTTAGGCAAAGCAGGAATCGTACTGGGATGTGTCGTTCAAATGGCAGAGGTTCCAAGCTTCAGGATGAGCAGGACCCAGCCATGCAAACGGCACCAGCAAGCCTTCCTCCCACACCTTAGCTCTGTTTTCTTCTGCTAGCCGCTCTTTCCTCTACTAACATAGGACTCCTCTATGGACAAGGGAGGCCACAGCATACTCTGACATATTAGCCCCACTTTAGCACCTCACCAGGACAAGAGCAGTTCCAAGACTGGGGTCTCCTTCCTGCCTTGGGACCTGAATCCAGTCCTGGCCCAGTCACGATGGCCAAAGTATCAGGAGGAGGCTGGATGGGGTCAGTCTGCTGTCCCAGAAACCAAAGCCTGAGGGTGGGAAAGTACGAGGCCAGTGTGTGGAGCCTGGGCTGGTGGGAACTCAGCTCAGTTCCCCAGGGGGACTAACCACTCTAGGCTGACAAAACTCTACTTCCTACTTCCTCACGCCCTGGGATACAGGGATCACTCTACCACCCGACACCTCAAACTATTCAGCAGGGACTCTGCCTCTCTCTGTGCAAACTGGCCCAAATGTGGCCTGGACTAAGAGCTCACCATAGGCTTCCAGAAGAAGTTCTCCAGCCCAGACCATCACATGTGTTTCCTAGTGCCTCTGCCCTGGGCCCCAGGGGTAGGCCCTTTCAATGTCCCCACCACAAAAGCAGCACTTTCCTTCTGCTCCTGAATAGCTGGCCTGCCTTACTCTCCGCCTTCCTCCGCAGCATCATGAGTCCCGTGAGGAACAATGTGGGCAGAGGCCTGAACATCGCTCTGGTGAACGGTGAGTGGCCAAGGACACACCTGAGGCCCGGGAAGGGGAGCTGCCTCCTGTTGAGTCCTCCTGCAGAATTCAGGACAGGGCAAGGCTGGACTTGGGAAGCAGCAGGTCTTACAGGCCTCGTCACCCAAGGCTCCTGCCCAAGCGTTCACTGCTGTGACTCATGGCTCCACTCTCACAGCCACTCCAGTCACGGTGGGCAGAGAGCGGCAGGGTGAGATCACATGTGGAGTACAAACACATCGTTCTTTATTCCACAAGTGTGAACGCCAGCTAGTATGAGGCAGGCCAGGCAGGACACTTGAGAGCAAGGACAGGCCCTGGCTTCACGATCCCTGTGGGTATCACAATAAGGAAATTGAGGCTCAACAGGTAGGGCAGGTGTAATAATCACATAAGCTTCCAGAACAAGTGATAGTCAGCTGCAGGGGAAGGGGGAAAAAAAAGCAGCAAATGGTCAGGAGAAAAGAAGAAACAACCCTTCCAGGCAGTAGGGAAGAAAAAAGAGAAGGAAGGTCCCAGACTGAGACTTCCTGTCTGGCTTCTCACAAAGCTAAAAAGATGATGATGATGATGATGATGATGATGATAAGAAGAAGATGAAGAAGAAGAAGAAGAAAGGAAGGAAGGAAGGAAGGAAGGAAGAAAGAAAGAAAGAAAGAAAGAAAGAAGAAATGAGAATAAAGCTAACATGTTACACATATATTGTACAACTTGAAGCCAGCTCTGGCCGACTCCAGGTGGCAGCCTCCTTGCACTGCAGTGTCTCCAGACTTGTGTGCAGACTGGGGCCTCAGACTCCTCATAGATAATAATTAGCCAGAGCAACAAAGCATAGCGAAACATGGCTGGCTCCTAACCTCTTGCTGTGCAGAGCTTCCTCTGAGAAACACTTCAGACTATGCTAGTCACCTCTACCCTGATTCTAGAAAACCCCACAAATGAACATGCTCACGGAGACGCACAACCCCTTCCAAAGACCCTGGGTAGAGCTCCATATGGCTCTGAGACTCCGGGAGGGTTTGCCAGGTGAGCCTGCTCCCACTTACAGGGAGACGCCACGGCACTGCCATACCCTCTGCAATACTGCCATCTAGTGGTGGGATTGAGACCTGTGGCTTTCCTCCAGAAAAACCAAGATTTTCTCCTCCTAAACCTTTAAAATGCAATTCAGGCCCTGAAAAGCCAAGGACCATAATCACTAAGAATTCTATGGCTTCCAAAAGTTGGGAGACTTGGCTTGCAGACTTCCCACTTATGTGGGGACACTGATAACCGTGCCCTTTCTTTTTTTTCAAAATACATATCTAGCCCACGTACTGTTTTAGATAGATTCCGTTTTGAGCCAGCAGCCCGTTGAATTTGTGCACACATTGAAGACCAACTGATGAATTGTGTCTGTGCAGCTGTCATGACAGAACTCAAACCCTGAGTGGTTAGATTCTGTTCCATTCTGGACGTTCGGCCACTGTGTTCTACCTCTCAAATAAGTCCTTGATGTACCCTGCATGATTTTCATGAGATCTAGTTTCGTTCAGTCCTGACTCTAGTTTGAGGCTTTACACTACCCATTGGCCAGATTCAGCAAAATGACGAGCAGGGTGACTCACGTTTTGAGAAGTAACTTTCTCTTTTCACTAGGATCTACAGGACATCTGCTGAGAAAGGGCAGCTTCGACATGTACTCCGGAGGTGGGCACTGACATCACGGGGCTGGGCCCCTTGTGGCAGGGAAGTTGTGGGCACAGGAAAGGGGAGAGTTGAGGGTCATCCTGCTGCCTTAAGCACCTTCCTGAGTTAGACACTCAGGCACAGAGCCTTAGATGAGGGTCTGAGTGTAACAGTTTGCTTGCACGCTGATTTCAAGAAACGCCCATGGCGGATCAAGGAGAGAAACAGGAGAAAAATGAAACCAACGTGTGAAATTGGAAAGCTGTTGGCCACCTCGGACGTAACCCAAGAGGGGTGCTTAAAGCCCTACTGCTTCATCACTTCCTAGCAATTCCGACTTACCCTCAGGGGCGGGAAGTGGGGGCGGGTCTTAGAGGCCAGGCAGAACCCCAGGGTAATAAAATACCATTGTTGGTATCAGTGGCAGACATGTGTATATCCACTGTTGTGCCTAGGCATAAGGCCTTGGTGCCTCCTCAAGCCCTGCTAGGGAGAGCACTCTATAAAAGTCAAGGCTGCAGAGATCTCTAATGGACCCAGGGATAGGACATGACCTCCTAAGGTCCAGACAGCACCTCTGAGAGGTGCCCCAGTCCCTCTTTCTGCAGGTGTTGCTTCTCCACTTAGACCTGTTTTGTTCCTTTTTTTTTTTTAAATCTCTATGCATAAGTAAGCATATAAGGCTTACGCTTAGGACAGCCACCCTTCCTTCTCTAGCACGGCGGACAGAGCAGGCCTCCCCTTGGCCTGGAACCCAGGCATGTGAGTCCCATGAACAGCTCGGCTGCTGGTTTGAGTCTCTATAGTCACAATCTTGATGTTCTTAACCGGTTTTTGCCATCAGTGGCCCTCCCTTTTTATTTTGTGCTGGACCTCACAAGTTATGTGGCCAGTTCTGCTAATAATTTCTATTCCCATTCAGAGGCGTGAATTGCATTCCCTGTAAACTTCATGAAGACACTACAAGTAGGGCTATTGCTCTTCCTTGTGGGTTTGTCACAAGACCGCGGAGAGCTGTTTTGTTTTGAGACAGAGACTTGTGAAGCCCAGGCTTCACTCATTATATGACCAAGGGCAAACAACAGCATGTACTGTGTTGACTCAGAAGACGCCATGGTCCCTTGAACAGTAGAGATCTGCAAAATTATGATCCTCCTGCCTCTACCTCCCAAGTGCCCTCACTTGGGATCCGCTCAGCCCTTTGTGCATTGGAGGCAAGTGCTCTATCAACTGCGCTACGTGCCCTCCGGGACGCATGAATAAAATCCCCTTGTTATCTTCTCACATTCTCCTGCCCTGGGACCAATGTGGCAGGAAGGTCCACCCCCATCACACTGTCTCCATCTGCCATCTGAGCTCCCATCAGCCTGGACCAGGTCCTGCCTGGGTCGTTACGGAAGTAGAAGAGAAAAAGGGCGGCCCGCATTCATTTCTCCCAAAAACCAGTGCCTCTCTTCCCTTCCTCTCCCAGACCCCGAACTCCTGATGAGCTTTCTTGCAGAAGTTCCAGATGGCACACTGGTGCTGGTGGCCTCCTATGATGACCCAGGGACCAAGTAAGTGGGAAACCCCACCTGCTAGGCTGCATGATGATGCAAACCAAATGCATCCACACCTGCACGCACTTGCCCACTCTCCTGAAAGGAGCCCACCTTCCAGCAAACTATCCTGAGAAAAGAAGCAGGTAAGAGTGGAAATAGTGTTCTGGTGGCGTGCCGTGCCCTTCACTTACCGTGGTGGCAAACTGTCCTCATCCAATGGCGACTGGCTGGCCACAGAGCTTATAGCACGATGACATATGTCATCATTTGTGCATATAAAAAAGACACACCACATTGCAAGTGATGGGCGTGATAAATATTAAGGACTTGCGAGAATGTTCACTGGCTTAATGTTCTATTGTTGTGAAGAGACACCATGACCAAAGCAACTCTTATAGTAGAAAGCATTTAATGGGGGCTGGCTTCTAGGTTCTGAGGATTAGTCCATTATCATCGTGGCAGAGAGCATGGCAGCAGACAGGCGGGCATGGTCCTCGAGAAGTAGCTGAGAGCTACATCCTGATCCAAATGGAGAGACAGGGAGAGAGGAGAGAGAGAGAGAGAGAGAGAGAGAGAGAGAGAGAGAGAGAGAGACTGAGACTAACATGGGCCTTATCCCCGGTGACACACTTCCTCCAGCAAGGTCATATCTCCTTATCCTTGTAATCGTTTCAAACTGTCCATTCCGTGGTGACCAAGCATTCAAATATATGAACCTGTGGAGGCCATTTTTATTCAAACCACCACACTCACCCTCTAGGCCTGAGTGAGTACACACACACACACACACACACACACACACACACACACACACACACACACACACACACACACAAACATTTATTAGGTGGTGAGATGGCTCCGTGCATAATGAGCTTGCTGAATGAGAGTAGAGAGTGGGTTCAAATCCCCAGAACCTGCATCAGTGATAGGTAGACATGGTAGCCTGTCTACAATTCTAGCCTCTGACGGCCAAGACCAAGGGTTATCAGAGCAAGCAGGCTAGCCAAACGAGCCATACCTGGGAGCTCTGTATTTGATTGAGAAACCCTGACTCAAAAGAATAAATTGGAAGAGTGATTGAGAAATATTCTCAACATCAGCCTTGGGCCACCACACATACACATGCATAGGCACATATACACATGTGCCCACACACATGCAACATACATGTGTGTGCATGTATACACATATATGAAAAGAAGAAGTCCACCGTGCTACGTAGCTTGTTAAACAACTCGTGGCCATGTTAAAATGTTTACAATGAATTAACTAAAGGGCGGAGTTTACCCTTCTCCCTTGAAGAAACCATTGAGTTGCTTAACGACAGGTTGAACATCTTTCTTAGAATGGATCCCATTGTCCAACAACTCATGATCGTGTTAAAATGTTTACAATGACTTGTGCGAGAGAGAAGGTGTGAGCTCCACCGTCTAGTTGATTCTTCACAATGTCCCGTGTCTCCCGGGTGAAGATGTGAAGTACTGTAAACAGACCTGTATGCCCAAACTCATGCCCAGCCCCACCCAAAACTCCCTTGGAAAGCCTCAGCCCCCTGGTCCAGTCCCAGCGAACTGTAAGAGCCACCAAAGCCAAGTCCCATGGGTGCAGTGGAGAATGGGGCCGACCATTGAGCCCCTCACCCTGCTCCCACCTCCCATCAATGACCTTCAGCCTCACCCCAACTGTTCTCCTTGGCAGAATGAATGACAAAATCAGGACGCTCTTCACCAACCTGGGGAGTACCTACGCAAAGCAGCTGGGCTTCCGGGACAGCTGGGTCTTCGTAGGTGCTAAAGACCTCAAGCATAAGAGCCCCTTCGAGCAGGTGGGTTCCTAGCTGCCTCCCTGTCTGAGTGAGCACTAAGTGAACAAAGAGCTTCCTTTGTTTGGGGGTAAAAGGACAGTGACCCACTTAGCAAAGATGTCCTGTCTCCCAGGCAGCTTCAGCTGGCCAAGCACAGAGAGCACCATGGGAGAGAAGAGAGTCGGGAGACAGAGAGGATGCCTATGTGATAATGAGACAGGACACAGCAGCCCAGATGTGTACAGACTGTGAGATGCGGGCAGGGCTGAGGGACCAATGCAGAAGCAGGGCTGAACTCCAGGATGAGGACCGCTGGGACTGTGTCTTTGACTGGACAGGGCTGGCTTGTATGCATATGGTTCTATAAGGACATGTGCACATTAGAAACTTTGTTGTGTTCTTACTTCTTTGCTGAGACAAAGATTTAGAGAAATTATCTAAGGCAGGTTTATTTTGGCTCATGCTTTTAGAGGTTTCCCCCCATTATGGCAGAGCAAAGCAGCTCACCTTGCAGAGGCCAGGAAGCAGAGAGCAAAATGCCTGGCCTGCTGGCTCTCTCCTTTTCCCTTTCATCCAGGCTCCCAGCCTACGAATGGGATGGTTTGGATTAATAACTGCCCTCTTCATTAACTCTGTCTGCAAACGCTGGCGCAGACATATCCAGAGGAATTCCTTCCTCCCAAAGCTCCTGGCCACTTGTCAGTCCAGCCAATGGGCAATCAGGATTAACTACCACCCACATTTAGACACCAGGCCTAGGTCAAGATGGCCTGGGCTAGGAGAAGGAAGGGAGAATGCTCGGGGCCTGTGGGTGAGAATGCAGGGCCTGGACTGGGTTCCAGCACAGCCAAGGGAGTCAGGACAGCGGGCTGAGCTAAGGTGCACTGGCTGGACAGATCCTCCTCTTCCTCTTAGAGGGAAAGATCCAGATCCATCCAAAACAAGGCCCCAACGATGTCCTATGTTCCCGTACTGGTAGCACATCAGAGAAATCACACGAAGGATGTCCCAACAGCATTGCTTATCTGTGCCTCAGTTTCCCCTGCAGAATGGAACTGTAACAGCATGCACTCCTGGGGCTGTTGTGCAGACTAGGCAGATATGCAGCTTAGGACAGTGCCAGCATGCAGCAGATGCATGATGCCATTAGGATGCCTCTTTTCTGTGCTGTTATTATTGCGATCTGGGGCCTTATGGGAGGCGAGTGAAAAATTTGGAGAAAGGGTATGGCTCCCCAAGCTCTCCCTTCCTTGGTGCCCCCATGGGGTATAATAGGCTCTGATCCCATTTCTGAGATCGTGAGCAAGTTGTGGTCCTTCCCTGAGCTTGGGGCCCCGTCTGTAAAATGAGGCTGTAGCAGAGGAAAGTGACGCCTTCCGAGTGTTGAGTGGCAGGGCAAATGCTTTCTGCATGAGTCCTCGGCAGCTTTGCCCACTGTCTGAAAAATCTCTCTTCTCTCCCTAGTTCTTAAAGAACAACCCACAAACAAACAAATATGAGGGATGGCCAGAGTTACTAGAGCTGGAGGGTTGTGTTCCCCGGAAGATATTTTAGGATGCCTGTGGCCCTTCCGGCCCAGGGAGCTGAAGAAACGCCCAACTGACTTGAAAGAAGAACCCAGAATGGCTGGGTCTGTGCTGACAGGAGCTGACTGGCAAGAAGGAATAGAGAAGCCGTGTGGGATGGGCTGATTGTTCCTGCACAACTCGCTTCCCCTCTGAGGAAACAGTGACCTCCCACTACCCCACAATGACCAGCGTGGGCATGGGCAGCCATGGGGGCCTGTGAAACGGCTGCGGTGGAAAGAGCAAGTGAGACCTACCAAGACGGCCCATGGTTGTCTCCAGGACTGGCTGCCTACACTTGAGCAGGATTAAATTCTATTTTTGCTGATATTTTCACTCTCCGACCCTCTCACATGGCGGTGCTTCTTCCTGGGATTGTACTGGTCTTAGTCTCTGTTAGCATGGGTGCTGGGTCCTTTGTCAGCTGGGATGGAACCTGGTTTCCTGGGGTTTCAGTCAGGCATGAAAGAACGTGGTTACCAGGATGGACAGGAGCAGGGCAGGCAGTGCAGGAGACAACATACACAAGACATCGTCGGTGAGCTCTTCTCTTTTTTTGGTTTTTGGTTTTTCGAGACAAGGTCTCTCTGTGTTAGCCTTGACTATCCTGGAGTCACTTTGTAGACCAGGCTGGCCTCGAACTCACAGCGATCCGCCTGCCTCTGCCTCCCAAGTGCTGGGATTACAGGCATGCGCCACCACACCCGGCTCGGTGAGCTCTTTTTAAGGCAAGCCAGAGGGTAGCCCGAAAAAGAAGAACAGAAAAGTGTCTGCAATGCTGGACAGGTGTCTAAACATTTGCCTGCCTTTGGGGTCCCCAGAGGTAGAATCTGAGACAAGCATTTGAGGACAGACACCGTGTTTGGAGGAGGGGCAGTCAATAAGCAGTGTTGCCAACCTAACTGCTGGAGACTAGAATGCAATCCCAGCAGGAGCTTTGCGACTCTGTAGAACACACACCTCAGAGACGGCATCCTTCAGATCTTGGAAGGTGGGGTGTCTGTATCCCGACAGCAGCCAGCCATTTGGTGAGGGAGGGCTGCTGCTGCTGCTGCTGCTGGGGTGATGTGTATCCTTAGGCTCTTCTTGTCCACCCCATGTAGAGACAAGAGGCCACCTGTGTCTTCACAGTGAGTCACTGGCCAAAAAGACGTCAGTGTCAGCTGCCCATAGACGAGAGGGTGAAACAAGAGGAGGAAGAATCAAAAGAGATGGCGATAAGACACGCCCAGGGTCTCTGAGATGGGCCCATTCCCAGGCTCTAGACCGGAGGTTCTCAACCTGTGGTCCTCGGTCCTTTGGAGGGAGTCCCACGCATATCAGATATCTTGTGCATCACATATTTATGTTACGATTCATAAGAGTAGCAAAGGTGCCGGGCGTGGTGGCGCACGCCTTTAATCCCAGCACTCGGGAGGCAGAGGCAGGCGGATCGCTGTGAGTTCGAGGCCAGCCTGGTCTACAAAGTGAGTCCAGGCCAGCCAAGGCTACACAGAGAAACCCTGTCTCGAAAAACAAAAAAAAAAAACAAAAAAAACAAAAACAAACAAAAAAAAAAAACAAAAAAAAGAGTAGCAAAGGTACAGTTACGAAGTAGCAACAAAAAACACATGAGGAACTGTGTTAAAGGGCTGCAGCATTTACTTGAGAACCACTGCTCTGGATCAAATCCTACTAAGAGCTCATAGCAGTGTGTACTGACAGACTTTGGGCTCTATTAGAGGGAAAGCCCCCGTCTCTAAGTGTCTAAGCTCTGGTCTCACAGAGGACTTCACATATGTCAAGACCCTGGTGGACGTTTGGAAAGCCTGGAGACTACGGTGGTGTGAGACACAAGCTCCGGTGTGACAGCCGGGAGTAAGTGGAACTGAGGAAGCTAAAAGGTACCCACTCAGCCACCCCAGTAAACCCCTGTGTTCCCGACTCCCCTAGAATGCCTTCAGACCTCACGCAAGCACCGGAACCCACGCCATTAAAATGCTTCCAAAGCCCACCGTGGGAATGACCACGGGCAGGCAGCTTTCATAAACAGCTTTGTATTCCTGAAAATGTTTGTTTACAATGAACAAAGATTCCTTCTAAGATTTAAAAGGCACCAGTAAAGTCTTAAAAAGTGAGTTTGTGGCCAGAGACAGGACTAGGCAGACAGCTAGCTGTTGGCAGGGGTCACTGTTTTTAAAAAGGACCTGAGTGGCCACCTGGGCGTAAGAGGAGACGCTGAACACACTGTACAGAGCACTAGACCAAGGGAGAGAACATGTAACCAGCTCAGAACCGAGGGAAGCGCCTCCCGGGGATAAAGGGGATTGGAGCAGCAGCAGGGGAGTAGGGAACAGCAATACCGCACCAGGTCCCCTCCCCTGTGGTGGCTTCTAATGGTAGCATCCACGGAAGCCCTCTCTGTAGATTGCCTAGGAGTCAGCCTAGACAACAGCAGAATGGAACAAGATGTGTGACTGGATGGGAGACCTGTGGGCAAGGCCCAGGAGGCCGAGAGAGCGAGGGTAAGACTGAACAGGTACAGTTTTCTGTGCCAGGCAGAGAGTTTGGACCTGGGACAGTGGTAACACGGATGTTTAAACCAGACAAGGAACGGTTAGGTCTACAGCTTATATTTAAAAAGCAAAGGCAAAAATCAAAACTCGATGTTAGGTAGCAATAAGGAGACTGAGAAGAGGCCTCTGTGTCAAGAGGCAGCCGATGATGGGCTAAGTCAGGAGGTAAAATGGATGAGACTTGGAGTTGACTTGCTCATTGCTGGCCACAAGCCTCTGAGAATCTCTGCACGCCAGTGGTGGCCTCAGGACCTGAGGCTTGTCTTGTATCTGCATCCAGGATCTCTGCCAATGACTAGCCTGCTGCATACTGAAGAGTGACAGTGACGCTTCCACCAAGAGTGGAGCTCCCTTCCACTGCGATCACTTCAGAAGCTGCAGTTTTTATTCTCACCAGCAGATGGCAGCATAGGAAAGAAAGGGAGACAAAGTGCCTCGGCCCCTCACCTCTTGGGAAAGAGGTTAAACTGGGTATCAGGGTCTCACCAACAGGCAGAGGACTTGTCACCCTCACTGACTTCGAGATGACAGCCTTGCCGCTGGAGAACTGCAGACCCCTAGAAGCTCTGCCCAGAGTCAAGCATCAACACCTACCTCCCCGTCACCCTAAGGACGTCATGGAATGGGAACCTCGATACTCCCTTTTACACTTGATAAGAAGGTTCAGAAAGGTCACGTGACATGTCCAACCCACACAGGTGAAGTGCCTCCGAATAAGGCCTGGACTCCCGCTGTCTCCGTCAACACCTCAGCCCATCCTTCAGATACCATTACCCTGGCCGCACTCTGAGGTAAATGGCTCTCTCCCCTCTTATCTTCCCTCCCTCTCCTCTGCCCATTGTGATCCTCCTGACGGCCTCCTCTGAAGACATTTGAAAATTAGGCAGAGCCTCAGGGTCAACATCCCAGGTCCTGCTATCATGGTTTTGCGCAACGGAGACCAGCTGGTTACAGGATTTGAAGTGTCTCTTCCCAAACCTCTCCAGCTCTGTGATCTTCTTCCCCCTGGTTACTGGAAGGGTGTAGATACTTATTTCCATCTTGCAGATAAAGAGCAAGAGGCTAGGGAGTTTGGAGCCCCCCAGTGAGTAAAGACCTGGAACGCCTGCCCCCTCGGCTCTCCACGTGCCTGACCTCCTGCTGACGTAATGTGGTCTGGACATCGCACTGGGTCCTTCTGCCCAGGGCTAGGCTTCAAAGTCCAAGAGGAAGTTCAGTCACTAGGCTCCCAGGCAGCTCCTCAGCCCTATTTCAGCAGCTGTCCAGGCAGGTGAAGGAAACGTGATGAAGCATGTGGGACGCCTTCCTTCCTGCCCCACCAAGAGGCAAGGCAGTGGATGGTTTCCACATGGTTGCCCGAGGAGTCGGACTTCAGGTTGACTACTGCAGCTGACGGCCATTTGGGCCCTTTGCAACCTGCAGCTCTCTCCCAGCCGGAAGGAAGCTGAGCCCACTCCAGGCTGTACCAGAGGAAGAAGGAGTGGAGAGCAAATGCATGTTTTCTTAGCCAGAATGTGGGCTGGAGAGGACACAGCACAAGAACTGTGGAATTAAATTTTGCCTTGTGATGATGTGTGAGTGTGTATATGTATGTGCAAGCGAGTGCATGTGTGTGAGTATGTGTGTAAGTGAGTGCATGCGTGTATGTATTGCGAGTGTATGTGAGAGTGCATGCATGGGTGCTGAGTGTGCATGAGTGTATGTGAGGAATGTGTGTATCAGGGTGAGTGTATGTCTGAGTGTACGAGGGTTTGAGTGTACAAATTTGTGACTGTGTGGTATGTGAGTGTGTGTGAGTAAACATGTATGTGTGTGCACATGTGTGTGAGTGTGTGTATGATGAAGTGTTCATGATGTGCATATGTGCTCACCCAGATGTGTGCATATGCACTCCAGGTGTTCATAACAGGATGACTTCCAAAGGCACCATCCACCTTATTTTTGACACAGGGTTTCACACTGTGTTGGAATTAGAGGAACAGACGTGATAGAATGAATCTACGAAAGCGTGATTGATATATGTCAAAGGGGGATTTGTTACAGTGGCTCGCAGGCTGTTGTGGTGGGTACTCTTGGCTGTCAACTTGATTACATCTGGAACCACCATCCCTGGGTGACACTTGAGCTACTACAATGGGACCAACACCAATGGGAGAAACTAATAAGACAAGACAGATCCATTCCAGACAAGAAGCTGAGCCAAGAACAGAGATATTTCAGTTGCTGAGTGCCATGAAAAATACTCAACAGGGAGCACAGGAGGCTACTTTGCACAGGGGGCAAGAAGGCTTTTCTAAGGTGATGCTGACAGGTCAGGGGGTTGAAAGGAAAGAATCAGGCAGGAATCAAAAGATGAGGGGTAGGGAGGGAGATCACACAGGGAGAGTGAGAACAGCAAGTGCAAAGGTCCTGTGGTTTAGGGGCAGGTGCTATAAACCAGACTCTTGGGAGAGTGGAAATGAGGTTCTAGAAGCAAGCATGGCTTGGCAGATCTTCCCGGTAAACCTGGACGGGGGTTTATACACTTGGCCCCCACCCCCTGTAAAATGCTACTGTAAAATCACCTTGTGTGTGTTTCCTAACACCTACTCCATGCCAGGCTCTGTCCCCCAGGAAAGCGGTGGCAGCAGGATTTCCCATGTCCCACATCTGAGGAGGGCAGTTGCACTTAAAGTGCTGGCTACCTGGGACTCAGCTGTGGGCCCAGAACTCAGCACCATTGTTGTCAGCACAGTGACAGCAGTGCCTTCTCTGCAGACGCCTTCTCCAGAGGCTTTTTCTCCAAGCCACTACGTCCTTTCATCCTCAGCCCTACAGGATGGTGCCACTGTGCCCCTCTGACCCAGCATAAGCTTTTATTACTTTATTTTCCTTTGATTGAGAGAAAGAGCCGCCTGTTGCCCAGGCTGGCCTTGAACTCACTATGCAGCTCAGCCCGAGAAGCAGATACCAGCACATCAGTTTCAGTCAGTGCTGGAGATTGAACCCAGGGCTCTGTGCACTCCGGCTAAGAGTCAACCCTAGCCCAAAGCAGAAGCTCGTAAACAAGTGATATGATCCAAGCAATGCTTTGGTAAAATGGAGGTTTCCGCTTACACAGTCACCCACTCATAGCCTGTGGATGAATGGGGACAAGTGTCAGAAAAGTTAAACCATGTCCCCAAGGCTACGCAACTGTGAGGGGCAGAGCTAGCGTTTAATCCCACGGTGACCCCTGCCTTAATCTCAGAGAGAAGGCCAGTGGCAAGAAAAAGAGAGTGACTGCCGGGGCACTTGGGGAACTTGGCCTCTGGCCTGGAATCCAGCCTCCAGACATTTTCCTGGCCTTAGCCCAGCCGGCTGCACTCCAGCGCTCTCGTGGCTCTGCCCTAGGGAATGATAGAGTCTGCTCTCAGAGTTTCCGCTCCAGAAGCACCCCAGCCCAATTGTCCTCAGAGATGTCCGATTAATAAGACTGCCCAGCCTGAGGACGCCCAGGTCCCCACACAGGCTCACCCTGCTGCGCTGGGCAGCTCAACTATTGGCTATCTGCTAAGCAGTGCCTGGCCAGAGGGCGAGGCCAAGCCCTGCTGCACCCCTGTGTGACTACTCTGTTGCCCCTGCTTTGCAGCTCGCAGCCTGGCTGAAGTGCTCTAGGCTTTGAAGCAACAATGAACCATGAAATGATGGGGAGCCCTTGCCCTGGAAGCCCCCGCCCCCCTGCATCCTGGTTCCTGAGATCAGCTCCAGCAGGGAGGAGCTGGTCCTAGCTCAAAAGTCCACTTGAGCCTCGTACCCACTTCATGCCATGGGAACCATCCAGGGAAGAAGGTAGGGGCCCCTGTGTGTCATGATGGGGCTCTTCGGATGGACCAGGAGACTGGATCGTGCAGAGGGTTACCCTCAGCACACCCAGGGGCCTCAGCCACTCATGCCCTCACAGCTCTCTCCAACTCACAGCCAGGTTTTGCTCTGGAAATCTTACAGGGTTCATGGCAAAGCCCGTGTCTGATTTCTTCATTTCTGCAGTGACGAAGTGACCTGGGTTCTCTGGTACCCAAGGGAGGGTCCAAACATAGTCACATGGATATAGAAAAAAGGCAAATCAAAGTGACAGGTAACAGAGTGAGTAACCGGCTGTCACCAGATACAGGGCTATGGGCAAGTCATATAAGCTTTCCGCTCGTTGCCTCGTGTGTAAGAGTCACCACCTCAAAGACTCAGTGTGAGACTTAAATAAGTGAAGCTACATGCCTGTGAGCGCACACTCTGAGCCAGCTTCGTTCCATCATCAGGCCTGTGTCAAGTCCTTTTCCATCGCCTTCCTATATTCTGAGCTGAGGTCTGCAGAGGGCTCCGTCAATGCAGTGCTTCTGCAAATGTTGCCAGAGAGCCTTCTCGTGTCAGTGGTTGTGGTGTGCGGAACACAGGAGGCGCCCAGTCTGTCACTTCTAGTCTCCCCAGCAGTGCGGTCAGGGAACCAGGGCACAGCTACCACTTACCTCAGTGAAAACGACCTGAGCCCCTAGAATGTGGCTATGTGTGTCTGTATAAGGGGACTGGAAAGTTCTCTACCAGATAACCCCCAAGAAATAGGAGACTCAGTGCTTCCAATGACATAGCATCATGAGGGAACTAGAGAGGTGAGAAGTGAGATTTTAGGCTAGGGCCCTGCAGCTACTGGGGAAAAGGTGTCACTGAGGGGTTGGGGTGGATGCAGATGAAGCCCCTTTTGCTCCCTGGGGAATAACAAGGCTCACCTAGAGTCCCAGCAAAGGGTTCAGGTGGCATTAAATGGCTGGCTAGGCCAACCAGAGCCTACCCTTAGGCACACAGCAGTGTCCCTGGGTGTGGCTGTCACTCCATGGGGTAGGGACATAATGACCCTTTTTTCATGCTGTTTACCTGGGGAAGATGATGGCCTCTTTAGCCAGGGTGGCCGGGAAGAAGGGAAGAGCACAGGGTGAGGAAATGCTGTGGACCTTGAGATGAAAACAGACAGCACTGCTTGTCTTGGGCACACTGTGAGCTTCCCTTGGACTGTGAATGCTTTCATCTGCAAAACCAATCCCCTGGCCATAATCAGAGCTGCTACAAGGGTCAAATGAAGGTCGTTTTCATTCATGGAAGCAAGATTTCAGACACGATTTGGAACATTCCAGAAGCTTCCCAAATTGACCAGGTACCTTGATATTACAGAGATGACTATAAGCCTGCTTTCCTGAATGGGAGCGGTATTTTAAGCTTCCTCATCACCAGCCCGTTTCCTCAACTTAAACTTGAACAAAAAGATGGGACAGATGTGCATTTGATGGAGGACCCGAGACAAAGTGTTTCTCCCTAATGAAGCCCACAAGGCACAGCTGGGCCATGCTGGTTCCCCCAGTTACCTACATCTGTGATGGGAGGGTCTACCTGGCACTTGGGGCCACACAGCCCAGTGGAGGGCTCCTACACTCCAGCACCCAGATCAGTGGTGTATGGGGTCCTTAGTTCGACTCCTCCACTGCTAATGCTGAGGGAAGCCAAGGCCAAGCATCCTCCTGGCTCCCCAGTACCGCAGGAGGCCACAACTAGACTCTGTGAGGACCCACAGTGGGAGAGTAAACACAGTGAGACATTGGTCCAGAGCCCACAAAAGGTGAGGGGGCAGCATGCTCCAGAATCCTTTGCACCTGACTGTGTGCCTTCCCAATTCCTGAACACACACCACACCTCTGAGGCAACCCGCCCACTTGGCTTAGACTGGGGTCTTGTGTACTTGAGTTTCTACCTATAGCATTGACTGACACCGCATCACAAAATGAAACAAACAAACAAACAAAAAAAAAAACAGGAAAGGGGTGGGGAGGCGGAGGCAGGGACTACAGAGCAGAGTTTGCCAGCTGCAGGTTTATGCTGGCCTCCCCAGAGCATCTGCATCCACTTGGCGTCCGGTGGCACTTATTGCCTTCTTGCCTCTTGGGGCTCATTTGTCTGGTCCTTGGTCCTGCGCCTTTTGAGGCTCTACCTGCCTGGCACAAAGGTGTATGATCCACCCACTTCTTAAGGAAATTTCACCAGCATCCACAAGGACGGCCTTCTCTCATCCCTATCTCATAAGTCAGGACCCTGGCACTCAGGACTCACCAGCAAGAAATGGCAAGATCGAGGCTGCACTGAGCTCTTTGGGCAGGATGCCCTGCACTGGACAGGCACAGTGCACGCATGCTCACCTGAAGCCTTGCCCAGCTCCTGTCCCCAGTGCAGTGGAGGAAACAGACCTAACCTCAGGTGTTGGCATTCCTTGGAAATCGGGGATTATAGGGCCTAACAGAGGCTCCAGACTTCGGTTTCCCTGAATGTAAAGTGGAGATAAAAATACACATTTAGGGACGGGCAGTGGTGGCGCACACCTTAAATCCCAGCACTCAAGAGAAAGAGGCAGGCAGATCTCTGAGTTCGAGGCCAGCCTGGTCTACAAAGTGAGTTCCAGGACAGAGAAGCCCTGTCTACACACACACACACACACACACACACACACACACACACACACACACACACGCACACACACACACACACACTACCACAAAAAAAGTACATATTTGGTTTAATACTAGCACTTGGGAGGCAGAAGCAGGTGGATCTCTGAGTTTGAGATCAGTCTGGTCTACAGAGGGAATTCCAGGATAGCCAAAGCTACACAGAGAAACCAAAAAGTAAAAACTAAAAATAAAAAATATTTGGTATTGTCACATGTGAAAATCAGTGTCTTGGATCATTCCTCGCTTTGGGTTTCAGTTCTCCATCAGCATATGGTAAAGAGCAAGTGAATTCACTCCTACCCCACCCCCCACAAGCCCTGCTTAAAATGACAAACTCTAAATATCCTCCAGGAGTCAGGGGCCACCTTGGGCCTTCCCCCTGGAGGCCACAGAGGAGTCAAGGCACTGGCTTTGTCACTGTGTTTAGCAGGACCCAATGCAGAATACACATGAAAGCCTCTTGTCCAAAAACTACCAAGAATTTCAGACAGCAGAGATCAGTTAACTGGTTACCCACCCTGCCAAGCAGCAGAGCCTGAGTAACTGCACAGGTCACATGCCCAGAAAGAACACTAGCTAGTGCCAGCCAAGGAGACATCTGTGTGTGGGAGCCGTACCCCAGGCTAGGGAGTGAGCAGGGCCCCATGGACTCAGGACGTTATGGTCCATTCCAAGCTGCCTCTGCCACTCCATCTGCTCAGTCTCTGGCTCTGGCAGCCCGGGGATGTTTTTGTGCCTGGCCTGAGGACACTGGACAACTTGTCTCCATGAAGGCTCTTCCCACATGAGCTCCCACCTTCAGAACGGCCCCAGGCTGCAACGCTGAGAAAACAGGACCGACTTTCCTGGGGAAGCCTGTGGTCAGAGCGGAACAGCTCTTGGCAGTCACTGAAAGGGTCATTTGAAAGCAATAGTGACCTTAGGAGGCAGGAGAACTGAACAGTGTGCTTGTCAAGGCTTCTCAGTGGGGCTTTTCTTATCTCTGTCCCTGGCCTGTCTCAAGCTGGGTTCAGAAATTGAATGGCCAGGCCTGCTTCATTCAGACAGATGTATAGGTGGGGCACTGCACAAGGCGTCCAGTTGATGGATCGTTTACTGGTGATGGAGATTTGGCAGCTCCCTGCTAAAGAGGCTTGTGTCCCATGCTGGCTTTGGCTGCTGGAGGAAGAAACGCTGCCTTGTAACTCCTCGGTGCTATCATGCACAGCCTTGTGATGGATAACCTCAGGGCCAAAATTTCTCCTGGATATCCTTATGGATGCCCCAACCCCTGTAAAAATCACACACACACACACACACACACACACACACACACACACACACAACCACACAACCACACACACACATACATATGCACACATACATACACACAATACATACACACAATACATACACACACATATATACACACACACCACACATACATACACACATACATGCACACATTCACACACACCACACACACATACACACATACATGCACACACTCACATACATACGCACACACACTGACACACACACAGGATTTAAGGGAAAAAAAAGTTGCCCCCTTAACTGACCTTTCCCACAAGAAGCCTTCCCTAGGAGGCTCTATAGTGTCTGCTCAGGGCAAGGGGCTGCCATAACGGAAGCTGACACTTAAAGTGGCATGAGTAGAACCAATCCTAGTGTGACTGCAACTTGGGGGGGGACCCCATAGCCACTGGCACTCTCCTGCCCTGTTCCCCTTGGCCAGGGCCAATCCTGGCACGTCCCAAAGCTCTGTGTGGTCCACGGCACTGACCGCAGTTGTGACTTCATCTTTGACCCTGTAATTTGTCATGGAAGGAAGACAGACTGTGTCCGATTCATGGCTTACCACTGTGTCCCCAGCTCCTAGCACATAGAAGAATACGCTCAATAAACTAAGGGCGGCAAGAGAGGGAGAGAAGAGGGCTGTTTCCCCATGAAGGAACCAAAGGGCAGGTGAAAGGTCAAGGTCACAGAGGATCCAGGATGAAATTCACAGGTTCAGTACTGTGTTAGTGTGATCAAACACCTGACATAAACAACTTCAGGAGGAAAGGGTTTATTTTAATATATACATACATGAGGCAGCTGGTCACATGGCACCTACAGTCAGGAAGCAGAAAGAGAGAGAGAGAGAGAGATGAATGCTCCTGCTCTACTCAACTTGATTTCTCCTATTGTCTTCATTCGGGCCCCGTCCCATGGAATGGTGTCACCTTCATTTAAGGTCAGGCTTCATCTTAGTCAACCCAAGGCAGAAACTCCATCACGGACATGCGCAGAGCTTTGTCTTTAGATGATTTTAAGTCCTGTCAAGTTGACAAGTTGCACTGAGTACAGAGTGCCAGGCCCTGGAGATAAGCCACTAAGAAGAACCGGGTACAGAGCCCAGTAGAAGAGTTATTGACCCCACAAATGTCCTAGTAGGTGCTAGGGACTCTGGGGAGAGCAATATGGAAGACTGGGCAACTCAGGGCCCCAGGGAGAACAGGAGGGAAGCCCTAGTGCCTGGCTTATCTGGGTATCAAAGACTGACCAGGTAGAGGAAGGAATCAAATTCCAAGAGAATCCAGCCAGACCTGCAGTATGAGATCCTACTCCCATCCCAAGAGCCAAAAGAGTAAAAATTAGGCTAAGTGTCCTTGTTGGAGTAGGTGTGGCCTTGTTGGAGTAGGTGTGGCCTTGTTGGAGTAGGTGTAGCCTTGTTGGAGTAGGTGCGGCCTTGTTGGAGTAGGTGTGGCCTTGTTGGAGGAGGTGCGGCCTTGTTGGAGGAGGTGTGGCCTTGTTGGAGGAGGTGTGGCCTTGTTGGAGGAGGTGTGGCCTTGTTGGAGGAGGTGTGGCCTTGTTGGAGGAGGTGTGGCCTTGTTGGAGGAGGTGTGGCCTTGTTGGAGGAGGTGTGGCCTTGTTGGAGGAGGTGTGGCCTTGTTGGAGGAAGTGTGTCACTGAGAGTGGGCTTTGAGGTCTCAGATGCTCAAGCCAGGCCCAGTGTGACTTTCCCCTCCTGCTGCCTGCTGATCCAAATGTGGAACTCTCAGCTCCTGCTCCAGCACCACGTCTGCCTGCATGCTGCCATGCTTCCCACTGTAAGGGTAACAGACTAAACCTCTGAACTGTGAGCCAGCCCCAGTTTTCCTTCATAAGAGTTGCCATTGTCATGGTGTCTCTCCACAGCAACAGAACATTGATTGAGACAGGGAAGATACGAGAATAGAAACAAGCATATTCTTTCTTTCTTTCCTTCTTTCTTTTGGTTTTTTCAAGACTGGGTTTCTCTGTATAGCCTTGGCTGTCCTGGTATCATTTTGTAGACCAGGCTGGCCTCGAACTCACAGAGATCCGCCTGCCTCTGCCTCCCAAGTGCTAGGATTAAAGGCGTGCACCACCATCACCAGGCAAACAAGCATTTTCTTGAGAGCTAACCCTGCCCAGGGTCCACAGCCAGGGCCTGGAAGCACATCAAACAGCCCGTTCCCCAACCTGGGACTCAGATTCCTCCCACAGATACCAAAGTCAAGGTCTCCCGGAAACGCGCAGCCCAGCCAGCCTGTCCCTGCACCCCAGCCCGGGGTTCACCCTTCTCATCCACAGTATGCATACTTCAAGGAAGCAAAATAAGAACACCTTCTAGGAGCTGGAGAGAGTGCTTAGTGAGCAAAGTAAAGGCCTGAGTTTTGGCTCCAGAGTCCACATGAAAAAGCTGGACGTGGTGGTGTGTGTGTCCAGTGTCAGTGTTGGGGACAGATTGGTCCCTTGGGCTTGCTGGCTAGCAGGCCTAGCCGGTGAGAAACCTCACCTTAAAAAGAAAGAGGATGCAGGAGGGAGGGAGGGAGGGAGCAGGGAGGGAGGGATGGAGGGAGCAGGGAGGGAGGGAGGGAGGGAAGGAAATGAAATGGGTAGCACCTGAAGTAGGCCTTTACCACACACCACACACATGTACCTGCTACACACACACACACACACACACACACACACACACACACACACACACACACACACACACTGGACTCCTACAAAAATCAGTCCATATGGCAAAGGAAGCCAAGGCCACGTCTCAGCAAAGCCAAAATGTGAGCTCTGAGGGATCAAAGCTGCTGGTGAGGATCACACCACCAGTTCCAAACTGAAGCCTGGATACAGGGGACCCACCCCCCACCCCCACATCTTCAGTATCCCAAGCATCAGAGTGGAAGCTGCTCTAGGGTCAAAATAAATCTTCACTTTGCCAGGGAAGGTAACAACACCCCCGGGGGGGCCTCAGTGAACAGGTTCTGAAAGTTCAGAAGCATCGTGTTTCTTTCTGGGAGGTGGAACAGGAGAGGCCAAAATCAAAGGACAGCCTCCCTGCAGGCTGCAACCCAAATCACAGCTCCCTGGCTGGGCCAGGACCAGTTCTCAGATAACAGGGAGTCTACCATCCTGCCTGAATAAGTGGCTTTGTTAAGGGAGAAATCAGATCGCCAAGCCCGGGGCCTAGGGGAGAGCGGGGCCTGGAACTTTCTTTTGCCATCTAACATCTAAGTGGACTGATGACAGAGGCAGCCTGGGAAGCTGGATAAGCCTCGCTCAGTCATGTGACATCTTGCTCCTGAGGAACCTTGGAATAGGGCCCGAGCTGTCCCCAAAGAACGGCACACCAAGAACCTGCAAGGACTGGCCTAGAATTGGGGCTGGGGGTGGTGTCTATCATTCTGAGGGACAAGGAAAGCTTTTCTCTATCTGCCTAGCCTCTTAGAAATGCCTTGGGTCATTTGGAGGTACATGATGTGGTAAATATTTGGTGAGGATCCTGCGGGCCCGGAAACAACCAGCCTCTACAACCGCCTAATGGTGAAGTTATGATCCCAGTTAGGCACTGGTAGTGACACGTCAATGCTCTAGAGCGGCCGTGAAAAACGGCCTGCTCCTGGATGAATGGACACAACAGAAAGGTTTTTCTCCCCGGTTCTAGAGTAGAAGTCGAAGTATTGTCAGATCATCTCCCTGGAAGGCTCTGCGGATCTGTTCTATGCCTTCCCTGCCTCTGCCGTGGCCAGTATTAGAGTTCCTCAGCCAGGTCACACCCAGGCAGGGTGGGCTGTCCCTGTGTGTCTGCATCTCTCTTATAACAATGGTTTAAGAGGCTTGAGAGATGTCCAATGAGCTAAGTGCCTGCTGTGCGCACAAGACCTAAGTCTAGATCACACACCCACATAAAAGCTGGGGTCCAGGCTGGAGAGATGGCTCAGAGGTTAAGAGCACTGGCTGCTTTTCTAAAGGTCCTGAGTTCAATTCTCAGCAACCACATGGTGGCTAACAACCATCTCTAATGAGATCTCGTGCCTTCTTCTGGCGTGCAGGCCTACATGCAGGCAGAACATTATATACGTAATAAATAAATAAATCTTTTTTAAAAATAATAAAAAGCTGGGGTCCGAAGCATATATCTGTGACTCCGGCATTGGGGAGAGGTAGGGTAGAAATTTCTGGAGCTCACTGACCAGTCAGCCCAACCAATCAGTCAACTCCAGGTTCAGTGAGAGGCCTTGTCCCAAAGAAAAATAAAGAGCCAGAAAGTGATAGAAAAAGACACTTGATGTGGACATTTGGCCTCCTAGGCATTATTCTCCACAAACACCATGTACATACATATATGTCAAATACACACACACACACACACACACACACACACACACACACACACACACTATGTGTCAGATCAGGACCCACTCTAAAGACCAGACAGTAGACATCAATGAATGAATACATGAATTAATTAATTAATTAATACATGAATGAATGAATGGGTCTGTGACTACCATAGAGGGAGCTCACTCACTTACTCTGAAAATAGTCCTGGGACATGAAGAAGACCTAGCTCAGCCTCAGAGCCACCTGGTGGTTGTGATCTGCTCAAAAAGACCAATAGTATAAGCTGAGTACCCAAGCGCTGGGAAAGAGCATGCTTCCTCCCCAGGCCTCCCTGGCCTTGCACAACATCACAAATTCAGACTCTACTGGAAACCATGTCAGTGCTTGGGTGTCAGCATGGACGTGCCTCAAAGGACCAGCTGCCCTTTCTGGATATCTAAGCTAATTTTCCAAGCCCTCCACCCCCGGTGATCCTGGGACAAAGGAGCCAGAGAAAGATCTCATAGTGGTAGGGAATGGAGTTTCTTCTACTTTCTGGGGACTTGAGTTGAAATTTAAGTTCTGTGAGAAAGGAGATCAGAAATAAACTTCAGACTAGGTGTGGTGGTGCACACCTTTAATCCCAGCACTCAGGAGGCAGAGGCAGGCAGATCGCTGTGAGTTCGAGGCCAGCCTGCTCTACAAAGAGAGTTCCAAGACAGCCAGGGCTATTACACAGAGAAACCCCTGTCTCAGAAAAATAAAAAAGCAAAGAAGAAAAAGAGGAGGAAGAGGAGGAGGAAGCTTCAGGAATTTTTAAATTATTCTAATAGTTAAGTACCTACAACAGACTATTTGAAAAATGTATAGACACACAAGGTGCGATGAAGCATGGAACCAACAATCTGCTAAAGCAAAGAGCTGACCATGGCCTGGAAAGACACCCTCACCTGATGGCCGCTCCTCCCCATCCCTGGAGGAATCACCACTGTCCTGGTCATTGTCACACAATCCCAGACTTCTAACCTCTTTCTAGTCCAACTTAGCATGCCACAGATTCATCAATGCTGTCCTGTGTGTTTGGGACAGATCTTCAAGGACTCCACTGTGTAACCTGCCTATACCATGCTTGATTGACATTTGGGTGTTGCCAGAATGTTAGGCATGAACTTCCTAGTTCATTGCACAGAGACAATGTCAAAGATTTAGGGAAAAAGGTCCTAGGATAAATAAGCATGATATTTTGGGGAATATGGGCAGAGCCTGGCTCAACAGATAGCAAAGGACCACCAAGCTGTAAACATCGAAGGCACCTCATTCCTTTGCAGAGGTAAGCTCTGCATGTAACTCTCCCCGGCTTCTCCAGTGTTTACCTGTATGCACGACTTTGCCTTCTACAAGGCTGGCCTCGAACTCACAGAGCTCCACTTGCTTCTTCTTCCCAACTGCTGAGATTAAAGGCCTGAGCCACCATGCCCGGTCCTTAGCCTGCAGATTTTTTTTAACTTTCTACAAATGTTCAGAAAATATTATTATTGAACAAAATTTGGCTAAAAAGATGTAGAAAACCCGGATCGTTGATAACTAATTTGAAGAAAATGAATCATGAAATAATCCATTACAGAGAAGCCATTAGGCCATCAATTTTAGGGCATCATTCCCTAAACATTAAGGGAAATCATCACTGGGTTTTATGTGTAATTTTCCAGACAATAAAAGCTGAGAGGGCACTTCTCACTTCACTTCATGATCATAAAATAACTGGCATCAAGACTCAGCAGAGACACTGCTAAAGGAGAACGCAATGGGCCAGTCAGTCTTGAGTGTAAATATAAAAGAAAATAAACAAGCTGTGGAGGTCGCCCAGTGAGTAAAAAGCTTGTTTGCATGGCATGAAGATCTGAATTTGAGGCCGAGCACACATGTAAAAAGCCAGATGCAGTGCACCTGTTATCCTGGCACTGAAAACATGGAGAAAGGAATAGGCCTAGGAGTCGATGGCCAGCCAGGTTAGCCAAATCTGCAAGCTCCAGGGCCCACTGAGAGGCTCTGTCTCAAGGAAAGGAAAGCAAGGTGAATGGCTTCTGACAATGACACCTGAGATTGACCTCCAGCCTGAACACACGCACAACACACAAAACCAAGCCACAAATCAGTACTCCCGAATCCCAGCACTAAGAACCAGCGGTGCTGGAATCACTTCTAGCCTAGGTACCTGTCTCCAACAGTCACTCTCTCTGTGTGTGCACCAGTTAGAAAGCTCAGCATTGAAGTTCAGGGGTCTATTTGTCCTTGGAAGCCAGTGGTGCTTTTGCCAGGGACGTTCTATAGTGGGGTCAGCCCTTCAGACAGGGAAAAGCCTTGCGTGACTTCTTGGGTTTGGGCCTACTACTGCAAGGCAGCCGGTGGGCACTCCTCTGGCTTGGCCACCCCAGAGACTTTGGCTGCAGGGAGTCACGGCACCCAGAGCAAGGGCTGTCTGAGGGTGTCTGTGACCTGCAGCCCTAAAGCCGGCTGCAAGTGTTAGGATTCTGCTTCAGTCTGCCTACCTATGATGTCATTGCTTACCTGCCATGAGAGCGTGGCCCTGCTCTGGGCCATATAAAAGGACAAACTGGCTCCAGCTCTGGCTATGTGTCCCCCTCTCCCTCTTCCTCTCTAACGCCCCTCCCTCTCTACTCTTACCACTTTATTCTCTTTACACTCTCTCTACTCCTCTCTCTCTCTCTCTCTCTCTCTCTCTCTCTCTCTCCTTCCTCTTTCTCTTCTCACTCTTCCTGTTTCTGTCTCTGTCTCTCTCTCTCTGTCTCTCTGTCTCTGTCTCTCTCTGTCTGTCTGTCTCTCTCTCTCTTTCTCTCTCTCTCTTTCTCTCTCTCTCTCTCTCTCTCTCTTTCTTTCTCTCTCTCTCTCTCTCTCTCTCTCTCTCTCTCTCTCTCTCTCTCCTCTCTGGGATACCATTCCCCTCTTTCCTTCTCTCCCCATGCTCATTTAATAAATCTCATATAACATAATATCTGGTGCCTTTATCTATCCTTATCTTATTATTAAGTATAAAAGCAAAACCCAATGCTTCCTTCTAGCCAGCCAGGTCTCTTTACTATTCCAAGGCAAAGGCTTGTCAATCATAAAGACCAAGCTCCTGGGGTGCTGGGTGGGGCTGGCCCTTAGCTCAGCCCTCCCATGGAGGAAATGGACTACAGTCCTTACCTAATCTTAGGGACAGGACATCAAGGAAACTCTGCCCATCTCAGCAGAGGGGATAGGTGAGAGAAAGAGAATGACGTAAGTCCAGGTTGGGGGAGCTTTCAGTGCCAAAGCTGAGGAATGAAGCCTTGATGCTATTCTGAGCATCCTGAGCTGCTCAACCAGGCAGGAGACAGAGGCTGAGGTATGCTGTACGAGAGGGCACAGGGGTCAGAAGTCGTCAGAACCTGGTGTGCAGACCAGGAGCTGGCAGGGGAGCCCCAAGGCCAGAGGCTAGACTTGGTTCCAGCATAGCATCAGGAGGCTGGTCATGTTCGGCTCACTCCCCTATGAAAGCCTTGCAACTTTGGCCACTGCCCTGGCCTCTCAGTCTCAGCTTCCTCCTCTGCGAGTGGTTTAATAGAAGCCCCAAGCATAGAACAGGGCACCCAACAGCCGGCTACCATTGTTTGTTATTTTTATCTGGCCAACCAGCTCCCTGGCTAGAGTTCAGGAAGGATCCTGATTGTGTAAAAAAAAAAAAAACAATGACCACCACTCACTAATCAGAGCCAGGGTGTCAAAAATGAGACAGTGTGCTTTGCTACTTTGTAAAGCCAGGCATCCACCCAGAGCGGTGGGCACGCTGACTGAGCGCAGGGGATAGTTTTTCTAGGTTTCTTCCTCCCTTTCCCCATTGATTGAGTAACAAGGAAAGTATGATTTTCCACATCACCTAGGCCTTCCACCTAGGCAGAGGAAACTCTGCCACTTAACATCTGTCAATTTCTCAACAAAGACCATATGTGGGCGCATCTCTACACTTGACAGCCTATTTATTTTAAAGCTTACCATGCACAAGGCTTTGTCACATCTGCAGGTCATTAGGCAAACCTGCCTGGTAGTAATTTTCTACTTTAAACTTCTAGTTTGGGCACAGGGGTAGCTAGACTAACAGATTAGGTGTAGGTGGCTACTTTAGCAGGTTACCACCAGGGAGGGCCCAGCTTTTCTTAGTCATCTGCGGTTGGACCTAAGCCAACTCAAGGGGCTTTTATCTTGAAAATGAACCATCCGATTTTATTTCTTACAGCAGTCAATGTGGCCTTGCCGACCTACAGCAGGACAGTCATTTTCTAGAGAGAGGACCACCAGGACTGGGGAGATGGCTTAGCCAGTAATGTGCTTGCCTCACAAGCATAAGGACTAAGTTCGAGTCCCAGGATGCATGCTAAATACTTGGACACGGAGCTGCAGGTGCACACTTGTAATCTCAGCACTGGAAAAGTAGAGATGGGAGTATCCTTGGGTCTCAGCGACTAGCAGGTCTAGCACAATTGGCAAGCTCCAGGCCAGGGAGAGACCCTGTCTCAAAGAACGTAGGAGCAACAGTGCAAGGAGATGTCCTGGGCGGACACACGTCTTCCTGACTGGGCTGGTCCTACTGAAGCCACACTAGCAGCACCCTCCTGTTCAGTGGCTCACTCTCTGGACACACAGTGCCTGCTGTCAAAGTTTGGTTGACCCCACTCCTCCCTGCTCACACAGGGCCTGGGTGATATCCTGGGCCCAGCAGCACTTCCTGGTATAGAAGAATGTTCCAAATATCAGAGAAAGTCAAGGCTCCCTAGGTCCTACCAGCCCCACCCCTGCCTGGCAGAAAGCAGGCTAGCCTTCGGAAACACGCCAGTCCTCCACCTGTGAATACAGCTTTCAAGTACTGGTTGCCTGTGCGTTTTCTACACACCAAGCCTACAAGAGAAGAGCCCAGTTCAGCAGCACTGCATCAGCCTACTTTACAGATGTGCTACTGAGGTCTGCCTAGAGAAGTGAAGAGGATGGCAGAGCTAGGAGTGGTCCTGTCAAGATCTACACTAACACAGGCTGAGCTCAGAGCCACAAACATCCAGCCTTCCCCTAACCTTTGGGTACCAGCATTTCAGAAGGTTGCAAACTGCCCTCTCGCCTCAGGCTGTAAACCCGGGTTGGTGATAACCACAATGTCTGAATGCTGGCAGTCAGCATGGTAGCCTTTTACACATTAGCTAATCCTAAGGTAACCAGAGAGAGGCTCCAGGGAGCAGAGATGGGCTACAAGCTGCCCAGGCCAGCTTTGCAGGGCAGGGGGAGCCAACAGAGACCCTGTCATCAGGTCCCAGGCCCTGGATTTGCCCCACATCCATGCCAGGAGCTCACTCACTACATGCTTGTACTCACCCTATCCTCTCTATGCCTCTGAGTGAAGCCAGAGGTTGGAGGATGCAGGGACTGGACTGGAAAAAAGAGGTATCAGGAGGATGCTGGGTGTGCCTGCCTCCAGGCTATCATGAAGCCTGGCTTACCTGTGCCTGCAGAATACCTGTGGACCACAAGCTCTGACCCACTACAAAGCATAGCAGCTGGCTCAGTGTGGACTGTCCCTTTTCCATGTGTGTCCAGGGCCAAGGCTCTCAATCTGTGAGTCACAAGCCCTTTGGGGTCACACATCAGCTATTTACATTTCAATTCATAACAGTAGCAAAGTTACAGTTATGAAGGAGCAATGAAACCATCTTATCATGGGGGTGGTCACCACATGAGGAACTATATTAAAGGGTCACAGCATTAGGGAGGTTGAGAACCACTGGTCTAGAGGAAGCTTAGACTGTGTCCTTTAACCTTAACCCTGGCCTCTTTAACTGAGAAAGATCAGGGGGTCACAATGGAATGGTCATTTGTATTCTTTTTCCCAGTCCTTCTCTCATTAGGTTAACATCATTAAAAAGGGGGAGGGGGTTGCTGTGAGTTTAGAATTCTTTTTCTTTTACAGAAGACAAGAATGCCCAGAAGAGTTAAAAACATTTGCCCAAAGCCACACAGCTGGAAGGATGGCCTTAACTCTAGCATCTGACCCCTTTTGGAACCAGAGGCCGTCATGTCCTTGTAGGGTGAAGCTATGTCTCCCCTTTCTCTAGGACCAGGCTCTGAAGGTTCACCCACTCTAACCTTGCCAGCGGCCTCAGCTCTTCAGAGAACTCAGATGCATGGGTCCTTGCAGATCTTAGGAAAGCAGCCAGCGGAAAGAGGTGCAGGCAACACCACCCCCATGCCAGCTCCACCAACTCGCGGCTTATTCATTAATAAAAGAATGGCCAGGCTATTTGGGGCACCTGTAATTTTCTACTTGAATAACCAGGGAAGTGGCTGCCTGCCCGCTCCTCTGCCCTGCTCATGGCGCCAGAATGGAAGAAACACAATCTCGCCTGGTGTAACGGGATCTGAGCCGAGCTCCACGGATGATTTCCCTGCCTTTGCCCCATTCTAGAGGTCTCAGTGTCCCCTGTGCCTCTCCCAAGGGAGCCTTGAGGTAAAACCCAATTCAAGTTTGGATGCTGGGAAAGACGGGGTTTCTTGCAGGGGCAGGAAGGAAGTGAGGCGTGGGTATTTGCCAACTGTGAGCCTTTGGGCGCATGACACGATCTCTGGGCCCTGGATTCTCCCCTCGAGAAAATGGGAACAGTCGCTCCCCGTGGCTGGCTTTGACCAAAGAGGTGCCTGGTGTTTGGGATGGGGGACCTGTTCCTGCTGTACTGCACACTCCAAGGCTAAGAAAGGGGTCGGTTTGGCATGCTTAGCGCTCAAAGAGGTCGTGTGACCCGGGTAAGCCCCTGTAGCTGGTAAATGGGGCAAAAAACAAACACGGGCTGGAACTGGGACGTTAGCGCAGCTGCTAAGTTCCTGCTCTGCAACTAGTTCCGTCTCCAGAACCCATGTTTAAAAAACAAACAAACAAAAAATCCTGGCATGGAGGATTCATATGTAATACTAAGAGATGAAGATAGTTCACTGGCCAGCCAGCCTAGCCTGCTTGGTGACCTCTATGCCCATGAGAGACCGTGTCTCAAAAAAAAAAAAAAAAAAAAGAATAAAAAGTAGATGGTGCCTGTGAAATGACACCTGAAATTGTCCTCTGGCCGCCACATGCACATTTTCATATATGAACACTCCCCCCCAACATACACACACAGAGAGAGAGAGAGAGAGAGAGAGAGAGAGACAGACAGACAGACAGACAGACAGACAGACAGACACAGACACAGACACAGACACAGACACAGACACAGACACAGAGAGTTAAACATACCGAAAAGGAAGCGGTCCCAAGAATCTATAGGGTACCCACATGCCCCACAAAGTCTTGCCTAGGGCACAGGCGAGACTGGCTGAGTCACCAAAGATGAGCTGTGAGGAGGGTGAAGGTGGTGAGGCAGTGGGGCAGAAGCATTCCTCACAGGCACCCAGCTGAGCCACCAGCAAGGCTGTTCCTCTGGAGCAAGAACATGGTGCAGTGAGAAAGCCAAATCCCTCAGGATCCTCTGACAGTAGCTTGCTGAGGAGCCAGCCCTGTCTGGAGGACTTAGGAAGTAACCAGGGCTTTGCACACAAATCCTCCCCTAAGGAAAAGCAAACACAGCTCCTTAGTCCCCACTAGACTAGTGGGAAAACCCCAAGGAAGTACAAAGAGTTGCCTGGAAATTTTACTGCCTGCTAAGACAATTTTTAACACTCTTCTCAGGAAGATAAGAGAACCCAGAATCCAAACAATGTCCTAGACACACAGAGGTAGGGTGATGTGATCCTTCATCGAAACAAACAAAATGCCATTAGACACTGATGCCAAAATGTCCCTGAGGCCGGTGTTAGCATATGGAGATCCCAAAGAATTGTCCCAGGGAGTGGTGCCTTCCTTTAAAGGCTGGGTTCACAACCAAAGACACAAGGTATAGCCCAGGGCTTGACACATCATAGGTTCCCACTAAATGTCAGCTGTTCATTTCCACGTGAACACAACAACGTTGAAAGTCCCACACACTGGGTTCCTGCTGGCTGCCCAGCAGAGCCTGTGGAAGGCTACCAAGAGTGAGAGAGACAACCCTCCTCCGCTGCTGACCGAGGTATTGTCCCCTCAGCACTGGGCCTCGCTTCCCTTCACTTACGCAGACACACCATCTCAAAGGGCCCTTTCTCTTGAGGAGTCTGAGTGAGTCTAGCACAGCCCAAGAAAAGCTCTGAGCTAGGGCAGGAAAGAGGCCATTAGAGAAAGGATGGAATCTGCTGCCAGCACCTTGTGGGACGCCCATCCCGGGCCGCTCTTCTGCAGGTATAACAATGCTGGGCTGCTGGCAAGGCCCGAGCTCATTTTCCAAAGGAAACTTTCGGAAGAAGCGTCTCCTAGCAACCGGCTCCACCTGCAGAGGCTTGCTGTGGCTCCCTTCCTCAATAGCCCTTGGCAGCCGCTTATCATCTGAGGTGCTGGTGGGAAGAGAGCTATCGCAAGGGCACCTGGTAGGGCGCAAACACTGGAGCATCTGCACCCACACCTGCCACCTCTCTTCCTGTTGTGAAATAAGAAGAAGCAATCTAGCCTCGGGACTGATGGCGTAGCCTCGGATCTGAACTTGAAACCCATGGGGCTTCCTGATCCTGTGCTCATGGGACCCCCACATTGCTACTTAACCACTTCTCTTACCCTAGCTGGTTCCCTGCTCCCGGTAGGCTTCCTATATAAACTGTCCTGCAGTAAGTCACCTGCCCCCAAAGTTCCCATTCCAGACTCCTTGAGGCATAGCCAAAGATGTGACAGGACCTATCTCCCAAGCCTCAGGGAGCACCCAGCAAAAGAATGCTGGTGGCTGCACCTATGGGTGCTCAGTGGCTGCACCTGTGGGTGCTCAGTGGCTGCACCTGGTAGGGGCTCAGTGGCTGCACCTGGCACGGGCTCAGTGGCTGCCCCTGGTAGGGGCTCAGTAAGCGACACTTTTAGTACGCTCCTTCCCATTATTCTCACAGGTAAGGACGGGCCTGAGTCAGAGAAAGCGTCTAACACGCACAGGAGCCCAGGGCAGCCTTGGTATGCAGGAATTGTTGTGTCCTGACAGGCTAGCACAGTGAAGGAAGATTGCCAGCTTTCTTTTATTCCTTATTTAATAGTAATAGATTAGTTTTGCGATTATAAAAGCAAGAAAAGTTCAATCCAAAAAAAAAAATACCTCAAAGAATGCAAAGAGCTACAAAAATGAATGAATGAAAGAAAGAAATCCCCCTATCACTTAAGCATAATCACTGAAAAGACTTTATATCCCTCGAATATTTCCCTCAGAAATTCACATAATGCCTATATATAGTCATACATATGTACACACAAAGATAGCTGATGCATACATTATGTGCATATATGTGTGTAAATATATAAGCAACACTAAAATATATAGTATAACACTACAAAATGTCACAATACATACAATTTTAGCTGTATAGAGGCAGCACAGTGCATTTAACCAGTCCCCATCTCAGAAGACTTACACTACTGACTGTGTTTTGGTGGGTGGGTACATGTAATGATCATGTGTGCACATGATTATGTTTGTGTATATGTCTTTTAATAATTAAAAACTAAAAGCCAGGCATGGTGGCGCATGCCTTTAATCCCAGCACTCGGGAGGCAGAGGCAAGCTGATTACTGTGAGTTCGACGCCTGCCTGGTCTACAAAGTGAGTCCAGGACAGCCAAGGCTACACAGAGAAACCCTATCTTGAAAAAAAACAAAAACAAAACAGAAAAAAAGATGCCAGGCAACAGATTTTATATGGAGCTTATTAATAAGGATGGAGAGAGAAGGAAAAGGGAGAGGGGTACCCCAGAGAGACAGACAGACAGACAGACAGAGACAGAGACAGAGATAGAGACAGAGAAATAAGAAACAGCAAGAGGTAAGAGATAAGAAGTAAAAGAAGTGAGAGGTAAGAGGCAACGGGGAGGGGCGAGGTGGGCCTGTCCTGTTATATACTGGGCAGAGCCATGACCAGTGGCAGGTAGGCAATGACATCACAGGTAGACAGACTGGGGCAGAATCCTAACTAAGTCCACACACAGGTAAAGGCCAGAGGTCAACACCAAGGGTCTTCATCGGTCACTGCTATCTTACCTTTGAAAGAGGGTCATTCGCTGAGCTCACCGGTTTTGGCTACACTGTCTGGTCAACGAGCTCCAGAGATTAGCCCGTCCCCGCCCCTGGGACTGGGGCTACAGACGCATGACAGGCTTTTTATTAATATGCATGTGCTGGAAAGCTGAAGTCAAATCCTCATGCTTTTCATAAAAAATACTTTACCAACAACTGAGCAAGCTTCCCAGCCCCAAACTTGTCCTTGGGAACAATGCTGGCTGGTAAGCATCTCTTACCACGAGCCTCTGTACATAGGTCAAATCTTTAAACCAAAATCTTAGAACTAGAACGGCACAGGATGCAGGCTCAGTGGGGCCTTCACCACATTTGCAGGAGGATGATCACGCCTTTCTCTCTTAGACCGGAGCGGAGTGTCCACTTCCCTACACCCTTCTCCAACACTGAGGATCATTGTGTTTTCACTTTGCCAGCCTGACAGGAGAAAGATAATGTGCTGTTGCCGCTAGCATGTGTAATTTTTTCCCCCTTGGTTTCTGAGGAGGCCAAGCATCTCTTCTTACGCTTGTGGGCTGTTTTAGGTTTTGCCTGCTGAAAGCTGCCCTTGTCCTGCATTGGCAAGGAACCTCTGGGTATCTCCTGCCCTCCCTCCTCCCTGCCCAGAGCCACAGGCTCAGTAGCTCCCTGGGTGTTGTTTCATAATCTTACAAAGCTCTGCTTCCTGCTGGATAGGTGCCCAGTCAGGCAGAGTCTTTACCCTCTGCTCTGAAGCCCTCCGGAGGTAGGATTAGTGGGGATCCAGTTGCGGGGCCTCCAAGTACCTCTCACCAGGCACCCCACCCCCATTCACATGCTTACCCCAAAGGGAGAGCAGAAACTAGATCTGCTTTAAGGGAAAAAAAAACCTGTTTTCTCCCAAATTCCAAATCCACCCAACAAATACATTCCAGGGGTGAATATTAGCATGACTTAAGGAATCTTTTCAGAACTTACCAGAACATTGTTTTTTAAGTCCAGTGCTCCTAAGAGGTTTAAAATAAGCCTATACTCAGGTCAAGATCCATCACAGTTGAAAACCTTCCGGCCATTCACCTAGGAATCCCACTGGGTAACAGCCCCTCTCTGGACAGGTACAGTTGCCCGCCTACAGAAAGACACGTGTAAAGTTCATGATTGAAAAATAAAAGGCCAACATCTTCCTACCACAGAGTGCGGGAGGAGTGATCCAGGCCCCACCAGGCACCAGGAGCACACCAGGGTTGACTCTGGTCTCTGGGAGTTTGTCTGCACAGGTGCAGCTTCTGTTCTAAGGACATATATGGCCCTACCCGTCAGTGAAATGGACTGTTCCAGCTCCAGGCCCGTGGCAAAGCAGCTGGAGGGTCACTGGGCCTAAGTTTAGTGCAAGAGTCTGAAGCCAGAGTTCCCTTAAACTGGAAGCACCCAGCCAAACAGCTGCTTCCGGTGGGTTTTCAAACTCTTTCAAGGAATTGCTGAGAGCCACAGAGTATTGGCCAGAGAGGCGAGATAAAAGTAGGAACCCTTGAAGAACGAAAGCGTGTGACATTCTCCTGCCTTTCCAACGTTAACGCTGGGCTTTAAGGGACTAACACAGGCTGGCAGCTCCATCCCAGCTCACGAAGGAGGGGAGGGGAGGAAGGGATGGCGGATGTGAAAGAAGAGGAGGTGGAGGAGGAGGTTGAAGTGGAGGGAAGAGGGAGACATAGAGAAGAAAGGTTGGAGGGGGAAGGGGGGGAAGTGGAGGAGGAGGTTGAGATATACATGGGAGCTGGAGAGAGGAGGTAGAGGAAGAGGAGGAGGCTGAGGGGTAAGAGGAGGAGGTAATGCAGGAAAAGGAGGAGGTGGAGGACAAAGAAGAGAAGGTTGGGAAGGAAGAAGAAGAGGAAGAAGAAGAGGAGAAAGGAGGCAACACGGCCAGGCAGAAGGGTAACCTGAGTCTGTCCACACCACCCATACTGTGTCTGGGGTCACAGGTGAACCAGAACGGAGGGAGGGAGGGAGAAAGGTTGTCTAAACTCCCATCAGAAAGATCCAGAAAACAAATCATGAATGACTCTTCCCTTCAGACATAGCGCAGACCAAGGACAGCAAGGTGACAGTGAGCTGCTAGCATGGACTGACACCCTTAACAAGTCACTTGGTGACAAAGCCTGCTTGAAGCCACACTCATAGTGTGAACTCATTTGCACTTTTGCAAGGAACAGAACGGAGTCTTTCTACTGGTTTACAAAGGCAGAGGCAATTTCTGGGCCAATGTGTAAGAAATTATTTACAACGAACTCATCTGTGGGTGCGGGGTTGGAGAATCCGAAGAAGTTAATTTGAGGTTGTGTTTTTCACACACCAGCACTGTTTAAATCGCTACCAGTGCGCTTCGCTGCATGTCAGGATGAAACTCCCTGGAAAAGAAAGTCGAGCTCTGATCGACGGTAACGGAGATGATAATGATGTGATGATTAAGTAGCCTCGTGGGGCTTGTTAGAGGCCATCTGCTGGGCGGTCTGTCATTTAACCATAATGCTAACCTGAACTGGTTACCCATTTTGTATGTAAGAAAACTGAGTCCGCAGTTAGGAAGCTTGTTATGACTACATCTGACTATTAAACCCTGGCTCTTTGAGCAAGCCATGGCTCAGGCTCGCAAGCGGCAGGTCCCCAAGGTGGGCTGGGCTCTGTTCCATGCAGTGACTGCTCTGCCATCTGTCCTCATAGTGCCTGCAGCTTTTCTCCTCTGGTCTCACAACTCGCCAGAGTTGCACAGTCCAGTCTGACCCACTTTAATGAAAATGAATTTAAAGTAGGGTTTTGGCCCCTCCATTGCACCGGGAACTTTGTGGAAGATGAATAGCCTCCTGTGGCCAGCAGCGTCTTCCAGACAGCACAGAAGCGTGTGCATGTAGAAGGGAGCAAGCAGACCACTTAATGAATGTTGGGACTCCCTAAACATGTCGGATTTACTTCCAATATTTTGAAAGTGCTATTGCAGGCTGTTTAGGATAAATAAGTTATACAAGTTAATTGTTAGCTGATCAAATCATGGTCATGTCAATTGCTAGTCTACTTTTATCACAAGAATAGATATCCTAGGTGCAGCAGACAGATATGATTCTATAGACAGATAAGGTAGGAGAGTTAGACAAGGTCTTTAAAAACCTTAAAGACATTCAGAATACAGCATTTTTAAATGTTTTTTATTATTTTAAAGATTCACTGGCAATGAGACAGGTTAACTCCTGGCAACACACAGCCTACCTCAAAGAGGGTGATGAGCATCAAAGAACATCCTTATGGAGATGGCTTCAAATGTGGCAAGCAAGACACTGGGCAAAATGTCCTCATTTCTACCAGAGACAGAATTCTGCCTAAAAAAGGGCAAGTTTGGATGCAGGCAGAGTCAATGGCCAACTCTGCCAAGACAGGGTAAGCAAGTCCTCAATAGTTCCTGCCTCACAAATACGTCTGTCAGATATACTGGGCCAGAAGGCTGAAAATGATGCTCCAACATTACACAGAGTTTTGGGTGACTGCTCAGGTAGCAAACTGTCTCTGTCATCTCCTCATTTGGAAAGCTGCTAACCTGTACTCCCGGTATACTAAGGTAATCAAGTTTATTCCTTCTCAAGTCTCCGATGGGGTTGAAGACCAGGTAGCTTAGTTTTACAATGAAGCTTAGTTGTTTAGGAGTTAAGATGTTTTTAGGTCTAGATGGATGTTTTAAGTTGCTAACAACAAGATGTAATGGAGATTGATTTACATTCAGAACTGTAGACTCACCAAGATAGGAAAGATGTTTTCTTCAAAGCTGTCAAATACAAATAGTCAAAACACTAAGAATATAGCATATATATTATATATATATATATATATATATATATATATATATATATATATATATAATTCCTGATTGTGTCATGATTCTTCTTGCTGTAGGTAGTTTATTGTATATATGTGTAATAATATACATGTACATTTAAAAAATAAAAATAAGTAAAAGAAAAAAGAAGAGAAAACATATCGGATGAGGAAGCTGAACACTACCAGCATCCTCTAAGCCTCCCTTAGTTCCTCCCCGTGTGCTACTGCACCCCGCCATGACACACTTTACCCCGACTTCTAGTGCCCCAGTGCCATAGAAGAAAAACTAAGTCCCCAGTGTTCCTGGGGGAGTAGCAGTTAGTAACAACGGGCATGACCCGTGTTACAACCATTCTGGAGAGTGATTTGGTGACATCTGCTAAAATGTTAGATTCATGTCTATCTTTCTTGAGCTACCACTTCCATTTCCTATTATCCACCCTAGAGAAGCCAGCACGTGGCCAGGGAGGCGAGCCCGGGACATATGGAGCAAAATCCTTTGTAATAGCTAAAAGTCTAAGCAAACTAGATGCCCAACTAAAGAGATCTTTTGGTTTGGTTTGGTTTGATTTGGTTTTGGTTTTGGTTTCGTTTTGGGTTTTTTGTTTGTTTGTTTGTTTGTTTGTTTGAGTTTTGTTGTTGTTTTGTTTGTTTGTTTGTTTGAGACGGGGTTTGTCTGTGTAGCCTTGGCTGTCCTGGATTCACTCTGTAGTAAGGCTGGTCTCAAGCTCACAGTGATCCACCTGCCTCTGCCTCCCAAGTGCTGAGACTACAGGCGTGCACCACCACACCCAGTGGGAACAACAACAACAAAAAGTGTAAGGCATCACACTGCACTGCACGCAGTCACACATCAGGAGAGTGGATGGAACGTGTACTGACGTAGAGACAGCCCCAGCTCATGTAGTAAAGTGCTTGCTCTGCCACCGTGAGGACCTGAGTGCTGTGCCCAGCACCTGCTTCAGAAAGGCCGGCATGAGGGTGCACATTTGCGATTCCCACTGCTGGGAGGCAGAGGCTGCTGCATGCCTGGGGATCCCAGCCAACCAGTCGGGCCTAATCAGCAATGGTGGCCAAGTCAATGAGACACTGTGTCAAAACGCAAGGTGGACAGTACCTGAGAAACAACACCAAACATCGTCCTACAACCTCACTCAAGTGTGACTACTGAGAGAAAAACAGGCAGGCAGGCAGGCAGACAGACAGACAGACAGACAGACAGAAGAAAAAAATACCCAGTGATAGGAAAGCGGCAGAGCTGAGCATGATGCAGACTGTCATATGACTGCTTAGGAGGCCAAGTCAGGACTGTGAATTCTAGGCCAGCCTAGGCTATACAGTAAGATCCTCTCTCAAACTCCCTAACACCCTCAAAAAAGTAAATTAAAAAAAAAAAACCCTACCAAGACACACACAAAGCCTCAAAAAGTGATACTTCTGGGAGAGGACTGCAGCCAGGGCTCCGCTGAGACAGTGAGGAAAACTAGAACTCCATACATCTGAATGCACCTGGACTGTTCCGTGTATGCATCTAAGCAGTGCAGGGTGGCTCACTGGTTGTGGCAACTATTTCATAAGCTTTTGAGAGGCTGAAACAGCCTAATCACCAAGACCAAGTGTGGAAAGGAATGATGGCTCTCGACCTCTTGGACTGGGCAGGTAAACTCAGCCTAGGATGCTCAAGGGCAGTTTTCTAGGCTTCCACAGAGAACCTGAGGAGAGTTTCAAGGCAACCTGAGCTACGTAGTGAGAGTCTATCTCAAAAAGTAGTGAGAAGACCCCAAAAGCCGGAGCTGTGGAGGTTTCCTTCGTTGTTGGGCAGCTAGGCTTATGGAAACACCAGTGTGATGAGTCCCCCACAAGGGAGGCTGCCCCAGAGTTAGGCTGCGGCTCCAACAGTGCCAGCCCTTTAGCAGGGTTGCTTGGTTTGATGTCCTCACCCCGGGGAATAGAGGAGTGGGGGAACCGGCAGACATCACCTACCACAACAGGGAAGCTTTGTGAAGGCAAGATGTTGAGGCAGAGGCATAGATGGGCCTAGTAATACTACATGGCGGCTATTGCCTCGTTGAGTGGGTGGAGCGTAGGGTGGAAGTCAGGGCTCTTGAGTTAAAAACATTCAACCTTCAAGATTAGTTTAGTGGGGAGAGTGGCTCTACTGACCCTGTAGGAAAGGGTTCCTTAATCCCTTCTACCCCCCTCCCCCTCCCCCCCCCCCCACTGCCGGGTGTCAGTAAAATGAAGTGAACGCTAGGCATGGGGAGGCCTTCCTGTAATCTCAAAACACAGGAAGCTGAGGCAGGAGGATAGTGAGTCCCAGGCCAATCTGAGAGTCAAGGTGGGGCTGCTGAGATGACTTGGGATAGAGGCATTTGCCGCACAAGCCGGGTAACCTGAGTTTCAATGTGTGGTGAACATCTGGTGTCCCATCACTCTTATGGTGAGACGGGACAGAGACAGAATTGCCCAGAAGCTTGCAGTCCAGGCAGCCTGAAGCACACAACATGGCCAAAACAGGAGCACCCTCAAAACAAAGTGACGAACCAGAATCAACAACAGAAAGTTGTCCTCTGTCTCCCAGGTTCTGGGATGAAAGGCGTGCGCCACCACGCCCAGCTCTGTACTGTGCTTTTGTTGTTGTTAAGATAGTGACTTGCATAGCCAAGGCTGGCCTTGAGGGTGACTTTATTTACTACCTCCTAGGTGCATCACTAAGCCAGGTTCACATGGCACTGGAGACTGAACTCAAGATTTATGCATGTTAGGCAAGCACTCAACCAACGGATTCCCAGCCCCAGCCCCAGGCCCAGCCCCCATGGGTGTCTATGTGTAATGCTGGAGCCAGAGAATCAAGGCCTCGGGACAGATGGCAGCAGTGTACATCCTGGAGCAGTGTGTGCTATCTGAGAAGGGAGGGGCTGTTTTATATCCCAATCCTGGGAGTGATTACAAATGAGCACACACAAAAGTGCACTGGGCTGTGGGACGAGCCTACGGGGACACATTTCAGGCGTCTGTCTGGTAACTCTGTCACACTGAGACACTACCCTCAAGGGAAACTCAATGTGGCAGGGTGGAAAAGGAGGGACTTTAGGGGACAGGACCATTGAGGTCACCGGCCACCAGCCCCTAGAGATTCTCAGCAATGAGGACATGGAAAAAAGGCAGATGGTGGCCTCAGGAGGGACACAAATGTCCTCGGACTCAGCCAAGGCAGAGCTGTGGCCGGGAGTGTTGGTGCATTTTGCATGGCTGGCAAAAGCACTGCCTCTGAGGATTGTGGGTAGAACCGGCACGTGCCAGTCTGCCGATGGTTAATGGCTGTGTGGAGGAGGGAGAAAGACCCAGGTGGCTTTTCTGAGCCACCTTGCTTTGTCACTGCCTGTGAGTGAAGAGCCCACTCCTCCACCAAGCCCACTCAGTAAAGGGACACGCTCTCCCTTGCCAGGCCGCCTTGCTCCGCCAGGACACAGGTTAGCCTTATTCTTGACAGGCTGTCCATTTTAAAAGCTTGGCAGGTGTGCCAAGGGCATTGTTTTTAAACTCAGGTCTGGGAGCTATACTGCCTTTGTAATGGTAAGACTGTGTGTGAGAGCCAGCCTGCTTCCCAGCTCTGTGTGGGGAGACACAAGAGAAGAGCTGGGGTGTCCTAACAACTCTCTGGAGTAGGTCCTTTTTCTATGTCCCAGAATTTCCTTCCACGGATGACGTTACTTGTGCCCTCAATCCCTTTGTGAAGATGGACAATAAGAAGCCTGACCCAGTCCCCAAACACTGTCGCTCTTCTCTAGCCTCCTTGGCGGCAATGCTCAAAATGGTAGACCCCTGGGGACCCAGCCCCTCCTACCTACCCCCACCCCCACAACGCACACAGGGAGCAGGCAAGCCTCCCTTGCTTTGTCCGTGGAACTATACTGTAACTTTCAAATTTGTGAAGGTCACAGGCAAGAAGAGCCCAAGGGACACAACCCTTGGTTCTATGTGGTATCCTGGGGGGGGGGGGGTCCTGAGACAGAGAAGGGCATTCAATAAAAACTACAGAACAACATATAAACTATGAACTTCAGTTAACAAAAGTACATCAAATCAGTTCAAGAAAGCCACTGTGGCACATACACTCATCTACATACATTTTAGTACACTTATTTATTTACTTATTTGTTTGTGGGAGGGTATGTGTGCCATAGCATGTTTGTAGAAAACATATGGCCACTTGGCAGGAATCATGTGGGTCCCAGGGACTGAACTCGGGACCTGAAGCTTGGCTGGGAGTGTCTTTGCCTGCTAAGTCATCTTGCCTGCCCTACATACATTATGATATTAAGGACAGGAGCAGTGGGTGTGGAATTATTTTTTTTTTAAAAAGTTTGTACTGTCTTCTAAACTTTCTTCTAAACCTAAAATTGTTATTTTTTTAAAACTGTTATAGGGCTGAGAGATGGCTCAGAGATTAAGAGCACTGCCTGTTCTTTCAAAGTTCCTGAGTTCAATTCCCAGCAGCCTTGAGTGCTATGATTCATCAGTGCTCACTCTGTTCTTTCTGCCTCCTGGCAGCCATGAATCTGAGCGTTGCTGTAGAGTGGACTTCCCACTAAGACACCCAGCCTTACCAAGCAAGATGGTGCCAGAGAACTTTAGACTGTGTCTCTAAAACTGTGAGCCAAAATCAACCGCCCCCCCCCCCCCCCCCGCCCCATGCCTTTAAATGGTTTGCCTTGGGTAGTTTGTCACCGCAAAAGAAAGCTGATACCCTTTTTAAGGAGATGACAGTTGTTGTGGGCAGGAGAGAATGGCTCGGAGATTAAAAGCACAGTCTCTTCTTCCAAAGGTCCTGAGTTCAATTCCCAGCAACCACATGGTGGCTCATGACCACCTATAAAGAGATCTGGTGCCCTCTTCTGGCATGGAGGTGTACATGCAGGCAAAACACTATACACATAATAAATAAATCATTTACGAAAACATTTTTTTTTTTCAAAAAAGAAGAACGGCTGTTGTTCTTGCAGGGACTAGTGTTCAGTTCCCACCACTCCCTGGGTGAGGTCTGAAGAGCCGAGAAGCACCAAGAGCCTCTGAGTTATCACAAAAGCAGTGATGGTAGGCCAACCAAGAGGTTATAGCCAGCAGGTGAGCAAGAAGGCAGGACAGGCGAGGGTGCAGGGGTGAAGGGGGCTGTGGTGGTGGGAACAAGGCCTCAGCAGCTAACTCCTCAGCCTCTGGCCCACGCAGGCACAGCCTCGAACCATCCAATGCCCTAGATAGCTCCCCTGTTTTCAGGCACGCAGTTCATGGACCCAGAACGGGTTGGATCTTAACTGTGCAGGTGTGGCCAGGCCACCTCTAGACTGGAAGTGAGATTGACCCTTTGGGAGTGCCCTGAAGGGTCACCTGAATTACAGACAGGCAGTGGACCACATGAATGTGCATCCTAGCTCCCTACTGAGTGACGTCAGAGCAGTCGTTTAGTCTCCCTGGGCTTCACTTTCCTCTCCTCTGTGAAAATCAGAATACTACCAGACCCAGCTTTGTATGGTTATAAAGAATCAATGAGCCAGAACACAAATGGTGCAGAATTAGCATTCCCTTGTTCTATATGCGGGGCGGCCCAGTGCCGGCAGAGTGGATCATCAAGACTGTGAGCTCCCCGCATAGTCCACAACTGCCTGGTGGGTTTTGCCCATCAACCTTCAGACTCTTCCATTGGTCTTCTCGTCTGGCTGTTTAGAAGACTCCACAAAGCCAAAGACACCAGTCTTGTGGAGTCTTACCAACTTTTCCCTTCAGCTTCGCCCTCCCCCAGCAAGCCCTCCCTCTCAGTACGACTGGAATCTTTGGGGTGTGTTTGTTTACTAGCTTGTGGGAAGGTCTTGAACTCTTGATCCTCCGATCTCCAATTCTTAAGTTCTAGGGTTAACAAGCGTGCACCACCATCCCAGGTTTTAGACGGTGCTGGGTCTCGAACCCAGGGCTTCGTGCAAGCGCTCTACCAACCAAGCAACAGCCTCAGAGTTCTTTTTCTTTTTTTTTTTAAAGTACTAGTGCATAGCGTCTGCTCCGAACAGCACTTCACACTTACACCTGCCAAGCCTCACCTTATAACCCTGTGAGCGGAGGACTATGGCTCTTCTTGCACCTCAGATAGGCTTCTCTTCATCAGCTCAGCTGGGAACAGATCCCAGGAGCGGCGCTGCAGAATCCCGTACCTGCTTGTAGCTTTGACCGAGGCCAGTGGCCAAGAACTGGGCTAGGTGGGCAGGAAGCCAGGTCGGCTGCGCTCTGTGGGATGCTGCAAGGGTGTTCGGATGCCCGCCGTGCCCTGCTCGCTGGCCCGGCACAGAGACTGCCTGTGCCCTTCGGCCCTCCTACACCACCGCAGTGTCTCAGAAGCCTACGGTAACCAGATCCCCGGCGGGTGGGGCAGCGGGGCGCGTTACTATCACCGGTCAAGAAGCTGCTGCTCTGGCCCTCAGTCCAGGCTGGGCCGTAGGGATTCTCAGCGCAGGGATGGCGCAGAAGCTGAGCGAATGGGCCAAGGCGCCCGCGGAGGCCACCGGGCTGTACAGGGCCATGCTGCTCAGGTCGGGTAAGTGGGGACCATGCCACCACTGGGACCACCCCTCCTCCTTGGCGCCCAGGTTTCTTCCTCCCCGTTATCCCAAAGCTTCGACGTTTCTTCATCACTCCTTGCTTGGTCCTTCCTTTTCTTCTCTCTCCTCTTCCATCCATTGCTCTCTTTCTGGGTGTGGAAACATATGTGAGTGCACAAATACAAACTCGAGCTTACACTTTGGATCTGCCTGCAGAGGTCCCGCGAGGTCCCCATCGGGCTGGTGTCAGGCAGCGCCCCCAACCCAATAGCTTTCAGCAGGCAGCGGGGTGGGAGGTAGGTCTGACAGCAAAGCAGGAAGTACAGCGGACGGAGGGGGGCGGTGTTAGAAAGCCATGAGCCTTGCCCACCATCGACGAGGGAGCCCTGATTGTCCCGTAGGTGGTTGCCTATGATGAGGGGACAGCGTGGTCCAGGCAGCTCAGAAAGCGTTTGCTGAATGTGGACGTGCAACACGCACCCGGAGGCGTTTTGAAGTTTGAGGATGTGGTTGGATGACAGGTGTTCATCTCTGTCTTTCTGTTTGCCTGTGTACGGATAGGCACTGAATTTTCTACCAGGGACACCTTAGAAGCCTTTTATTCGAATAATAAAATAAGTGGTCAGCATAAAAATAATTTGGAAAAACGTCGCGATATAGGGGGGGAAAAGGAGAAGATGCCTTTGATGAAGGCTTAGGATGTTTTATTCTGGAACTGAACGCCTCTGGGTCAGGGTTTGGGGAAGGTGAAAATTACAACCCACCGGGATCCCTGCGCTCTTGGGAAAGTGATTCTAAAGTGTCAAGGGACTTGGCTCCCTGGCCAGCTAGCTGCCTTTTGCCTGGGCAAGGAGCGAGTCTCAGCTAGTAGTCGGCCTGCAGGCTATGAAGCCAGAAGCACTAAGGCAGCTGGGTGGGCCAGCACTTTTTTGCTATGGTGGCGCCAGCCAGGATCCCCAGGGCGCCTGGAGCTCAGAGAATCAATGTTGAGGAGTCCCGCCCCTGCCGCCTGAGATAGCGCCTGCCAAATTAATTAACCGGTCTCAAACATTTGAACAAGGCTTCCCTTAAGCCCCTAAACTGGCCAAGGTTTCAGGACCAACAATACCTTCAGGGGGCTGGGGACCTAACCCAACCGGCATAGAGGCAGCAACCCCCAACCAAGGAATCAGATTTCAAATTTCAGTATTGAGGTATCAGTTCTCAGAAAGCTGGCAGCAAGGTTCCTAATGCGAATGCCTTATGCTTTGTCTAACTGGAACTCCGGGGCGGTCTGCTTTTCTCAGCTTTCAGTGCATCTACTCAATGAGAGCTCCAGGGGTCACAGGCTTGTCCCCTAACTACTACATAACCCCGTGGGGTGGGGGTGGGGAGACAGAGGCCTCCTTGAGAACTGGGTGCTTACTGATAGAGCACTCATTAGAAACATCAAAAGTCACCTTCACAGGTCTGCCAGGGCCCGCTAAAAATCCTCTCCATTTAGTGAATACCCAGAGAGCTGCAAAAGCAGCCCATAGTCTGCTAAGGAATCTTTTCACCCATCTCAGAGGTAGAAAATGCTTTCAGACTCAGGGCTACCTCTCCAAAGTCAGCCGGCTGTCCGAGGACAGAAACAATGACAAGTGATTCTGGCCACCTGTTACTGTCATTGTCGTCATAAGGCTCTCCACCTGCCACCTGGCCAACTCTGTTCACTCAAGTGTTCACTCATCTACTCATTACTGGCCTCTTCTAAGCACTCTGTCTTACGGGAGTCGCAGGATGTGTTGATAGATAAAGCAGGCATGAGCTCCTCCTCCTCCTCCTCCTCCTCCTCCTCCTCCTCCCCCTCCTCCTCTTCCTCCTCCTCCTCCTCCTAGGGAAGTAATACCCACTCCTCTTGGAAAATGAGGAAACCGGAACTCTAATGGTAGCATTTGTCTAAGACAACACAGATGGAGGTGATGCTGAGATTCAAATCTCAGGAATCACTCCCCCTACTGTCTGTCACAAGGAAAAGCAGAACCCGAGTGCGGTGCCCCCAGTATGCAAAGACAGAGAGAGCAGCCATATTGGTAGAAAGCAGCCTTGAGCCACACCCAAATAAGAGGATACTGCTAGAAACGCACTGAAGGGTACTCTGTGGTACTCAGGAGGATCACTGCCAACTCAAGGCCAGTCTGGGCTACTTAGTGACTTCCAGGCAAGCCCAGATGACATAGCAAGAGATTGTCCCCCAAAAACAACAGCAGTCATAGTAATGTATGCATCCGTAGATATTCGGAGAACTTGACAAAAGGACAGAGCTTACCCCAAACCCTACTAGCTCCAAACAGCCACTAGTTACACTTGAGGGTGTTGCCTTCTGGTTTTGTTTTAGGTTTGTTTGTTTGTTTCATAATGAATTTCCAGTCTTTTCACTTGAATGGGAACTTTAATGCTGTTACATGAGGCATTAAGATAATAGCTGCCACTTAGGCAGGTGCTCCAACTCTAGGGCAGAGGTTTCCATGACGTGTGTCCTCTGTTCCTCAGAGCAATTGCCCCATTTTAGAAATGAAGAAAGCATGTCACCTAGCTATATGGCTGTGGATCCAGGATTGGTATCTGGGTTGACACCAAGATACTCATAGCGCCCTGACTGAAGAACTCTCTCTGTGATAGAACCCCGGGAAAGCTACTGTCCCTCCACAAATGTCTACCTGGCACAAGTGACTTCCCCCCCCCCCCCCCCCCCAGGCTTCTTCTCGCTGCCTGGATAACAGGGTCCTTCCTCAGCTTTCTGTATTCCTTGTCAGCCACCAGGGGGCGGAAAAACCTTCATTCCACTATTACTACCAAGAACACTACATAAAAAAACTGAAGCCTGGTGCACTTTGAACCTCATATGAAGGACGAAGAAGACTTTGTTGCAAGTAGTTCCAAACGTGAAATGATGTACTTATGCTAAAAGACTCTAATGCTTCTGTGGAATCCAAATTCCTCTAGGAGGGCTGCTCTCTGCACTCCCCCTGCCCTCCGCCGCCCCGCAAGCAGCCATGGGCATTCTGAAGCTCTATGGCTCATATGATCTGACCATCATCACACACAAGCGGAAGGTGGGGGCAGAGGGAGGGAAAGAGGGAGAGAAGGAGGGGGAGGAGGGAGAGAGGGAACCTGAGAGTATATCCTGGTTTATCTCACTGCAAGAAAACTAAAACAGGGGTAAGATCACTTAGAGACCAAATTCACTATGCCAACGGCAGTGAGTCCAGAGCCAGCTTTTGGGAAAAAGGCCTCTTGGTTCTTGCTGCTCTGCCCCACTTCCTGTGTTCACGCTTGAAATCCCTTCCCCGGGGGAAATGTTTCCCAGTTCAAACTTGGAAAGGCAACTCTTCACCAGTTTACATCTCTCTGTGGGCCCCATGGCAAGCTCTAGTGCCAGCAAGCTTTTCTTCCCCTGCCTCAAGGTCCTTTCAGCAGAGTATGTCTGGAGTGGCCAGAGAGGCGGTCAGTTTGATCCTAGGACTGTTTTGTGGGCTTCTTTGGAGGTTAAGATTCCGAAATACAGGGTCAAGGAAGAAGTTTTGAGTAGCCTTGGAAACTCCTCTGATGTTTGTGAGCTCCTCTGAATTGCCTTTGATGCTACTGGGCTGAAGAAAATTAAGCTGAAATGAAAGGAAAGCTGTTTGCAGAGTGTTTTTCAGTGCTGCAGCAGAAAAAGCGCCAGCGCTCAACTGGTCTTCAGTACCCTTCCCTCTCATACTCCCAGGACACAGGGGTGAGCGTGGCAGGGAAGCCAGCGATCTCCTTCAGTGCCCCCAGTGCACTATGGGGCTGAGAACTCTGCCCACCAATCTCTAAAGCACTTTGAGAGAGGGAAAGCAGGAGCCAGAGAGGCAGCGGCTCCACCCTGGACCCTGAAGATTTCCCGAACACTCTCCTGTCAGGTGCATCCACTCACCTGTCCCTGTTCTATATTCTATATTCCAAATGAACAGAAGTGACCCACGCAGAATTTCAAACTGACTCTCAAGAGCGGTGCTTGGAAGAGGTGCCATTCCTCACACGTTTGCATCCCTCCTTCCTGCTTTCCTATGGCAACAAAAGCAAAATTTGGATGGGTTTGTTCATTATTAAGCCACAAACACTACAGAATAGTCACAAAGGAACAAGGGCTTATAATTTTATTCTATCAAACAGTATCAAAATGTAATACAAAGGATTCCTCAGGGAAGTATGCTAAATCCATATTCCTGGGCCAGGGAAGGGCCTCAGTGGTAGATCACTTAGCTAGCATGCATGCAGTCCTGTGTTTGAGCCTCGGAAACACACACACACACACACACACACACACACGCACGCACGCACGCACGCACACGCACGCACACACACACACTTCCCTGTCTAGGCCCCCATCAAAATTTCTGATACAGTAATCTACAAGCATGTTTCCATCCTTCTGTTTTTCATACTCCAGTGATACCTAGCGATGCCAGTTGAGATGCACCCCCACAGAACTGACCTCTGCTGACAGATCTGTTTATGTAGAAATGGGTTCTCTATGTGTATAATTTAAAAAAAAAAAAAAAAAGGAAGGGGATTGTGATTCCCTCTACAATGGAGGGAGGACCCTTCACAGGTTGACACGCTGGGTGACTGTACCCCATCACTAGGTACTGCAGTCTCTCAGCCACAGTGTGGTCTCTGGTTGCCCATTTCCTGTGCAGTGTCATGAGCACTCACACGTGACAGGAAGCATCAGGGTTGCAGCAAGCTCTTGGTGTCCATGCTTTGTGTGTCTTCAGGTCAGCAGCAGATCTTGAGCACTTTTAAATTACACTGACAAAACACCCAAGAAAATGAATGTAAAAGAAGGAAGATTTTTTTAACCTAGTTCGTGGTCTCGCTTATTTGCAGTCCACAGTCAGCAGCTTCCATTGCTTCTAAGACCATGACAAGACAGAAACATGGTGAAGTATGCTACTTACTTCACGGTGTCCAAGGGTGGGGGACAAGGATAAAAAGGACCCAAAGACACCCCCTCCCAGAGACCTACTTCCTTCCTCTAACTAGGCCCCACCTTCTGATAGCCCCTGCAACTGTGACCCCATCAGTGCACTGATCTCCTGATGAAGGTAAAGCCATCATGACTAGTTACTTCTCAATAACACATCTGGAGACTAAGCCATCATCCTGGTCCTGCTACCAGGACTTCCTAAGAAAGGGAGTGGACAGAGGGAATGGTGCCATGGCTGGTATGGGGGCTCAAAGAGCCACCCCTCTGGAATGAACTGGGCTGTGGCTTCAGTCCTTTCCAGACATGAGCGGAAGCAGAGTCCCTCCCTGGGGCTTTCAGATCCTCAGCTGTCAGAAGGCACCGAGGTCAGGGCTGACGGGCCACCTGAAACCCCTAAAACACACGCAACCCCTGCGCTGTAGAATAAGACGAAGATGGGGGCAGGGTGGCAACACTGGTCTCACAAGTCTGTTTTTGCGGCCCAGGCTGGCCTTGAACCACCTATGGTCCTGAGGATGCTCTTAAACTGCTGATCTTCTGGGGCTACAGGTGTAAACCATCACACTCCGTTTTATGGAGTGGAGCTGGAGAGAGACTCGAAGGCTTCCTGCATGCTAGGCAAGCGTTCTACGGCTGAGCTGCACCTCTATCCCCGCCCCTTGACAAGATTTTTGTCGTCCTATTCAGCTAGGAGAGTTAAGTAAAATGCAACCACCAGGGTGGGAAGCTGGGGGAGGCTAGCTACCATTCCAGGAATTTCCAGAAAGGCACAGCTTGGGAGCAATGAACCTACAGGGCTACACATTGTTTCTAGAACAGCGTCCCACGCCTGAGAATGGGGGAATCGAAGTTTCTGTGGCTTCAGAGTGGTCCACTTGGAATACCATCCCACATCGTCCCCCTCCCTCTGCAGCTCTACGGGCCTTCTTCCACCAGTCCCAGCTCGTCCCACTCTAGAGCCTTGCTAGCTGTCCTCGCTCTGCAAAATCTGTCCCACATCAGCAATGATGAACTTGTGAGTCAGCCTCTGCCACGCCACACCTCCCAAACCTCCCGTCATTGGCCTTCCCTCACTCAGCCACGCATCACTGGTTGACATTTTCTTGTGTGTATCCTCATCTGCTGTCACACACACACACACACACACACACACACACACACACACACACACACACATACACACACACACACACACACACACTCTGAATGTAGATTCCCTGAAGACAGAGATACCATCTCTCTCCTTCCCGTCAACATGCCATGTCAGGAATACAATATACACTTATTAGATTAGAAGTTGACTAAATGAACAAAATGGCCAAAATGACCCTAAAACTGCATGTGCAATGTGTCTGCTTACCTGTAATGTGTGTTCTGGACCTCATAGCTCCTGACCAACCAAAGTTCCAGGAGAACGTGAACTGAACTAAAGGCCTAGTTTCACTGGCAGGTGCTATTTTCCTCACTGGACAACAGAGGATAGCACCAAACTCCAGAATACTCCTGGAAGAAGAGAATACTCCAGAGGTATAGAGAAGGCTTCGATCTTCAAGCACCTAGACTGGCTTTGGGGTTCGGCCCACAACCTCAGCTTTTATTTGCACACATTCTCATCATAGCCAGGCACAAGCATGCATGTTGGGGCCCTGCCCTTAGCACATTACAGTTCTCTCTGCAGGGTGTGTTAGTGAACACCCATCTCACTAAAGGTATCACACAGCCATACTGTTAGCTCATCTGACAGAAAAGCCAAAGTACAGAAAGGGCTGAGCATCAGAGCATCAGAGCAGGCTGAGTACAAACCCCGCCCACTGCCCCTTTCCTGGGCTGCATCCCACTGGTTCGTCTATGCTGTTCCAGGTATGAAGTTAATTGTATGCAGTTGTTCGAGGTTTTGGGGTTTGTGGTTTTTTTTTTTTTTTTTTGATTGTTTGTTTTTGGTTTGTTTGTTTTTTGTTTTTTGTTTTTTGAGACAGAGTTTCTTTATGTAGCCCTGGCTGTCCTGGAACTCATTCTGTAGACCAAGCTGGCCTCAGATTCACAGAGATCTACCTGCCTCTGCCTCCCAAGTGCTGGGATTAAAGGTGAGAGCCACCACTGTTTCTGAACTGCATGGATTTTTCAAGCCACTAGCAGATGTGTCCGGTGTTGGCCAGGACATTGTGGATGACAACTTCATGTCACAATGTTACTTACACCTGTGCCTGGAGGATGAGCAAGAACTGACTGGGGTGGGGGCGGGAATTCTTTCCCTGAAAGCAGCCCAAGAGCCAATGTCTAGAGAATTCCTTGCTGCAGCAGGAGGCATGCTTTCCCCCTCCTGTGGGAAAGTGCTGGAATCCCCTCCCATACAAACAAGGGAAATTCCTCCACAGAAGCCAGGAGCCGCCTAGCTCTGAACAAAGCTTGGCATGGCTCTTAGTCCTCATCAATCTGACAAAACAGGTATTTATTTGTGCCTCTCAGTCAGGGTGGCTTGGACATGGTGTTCTGAGTCCTGGGCATGGCCACTCACCAAGTGGAATAACAGTTTCTATAGCAACAGTTCCTTTTTATTGATATCAGAATAAACAGGAATACAAAACCGCCTCCCATCTTGGGGGTTTAGAGCCCGCCCTTTGGGGGCGGCTGCCTCCGCCATCTGGGACATGCTTAGCACTCCCTAAGTCTGAAACCCGCAGAGGAGCTGGCAGCCCAGACACCGCAGAGAAGGAGCTTGCAGCCCAGGACCTGTGGAGAAGTAAGACCCTGGTCTATTCTGAGAGAAGGTGGAGGGGAGGAGAGCGACCTGGGAGCACCAGAGCAAGCTGTCCCAGCCACTGAACCCTTCGAATTTAGGTACCTGGACCCTATCTCCCTGGGGAGAGATGAGGCAGGGATACGAGGTGGGCGCGGGAGATCAGGGACTCAGTGGACTTTCCGTTACAACTCTGCAGCCTGGCTGATCTTTGCTTCTAAATACTGACAGGAATTTAATGTCTGCTAGAGCCTCTCTTAGATTCAGTATTTCACAGTAGGGGTGTATAGGGTCAGCAAGGAGGGTTCACTTAATATCAACAGATAAAGAAAATGAACAGACGGTCTGGCTTCTATATGTAATGAAAAGACCACAGAAGCTGGGTTTGGGGAACAGAGCTCAGCTCAGATTCCGGCTCCTTTATACACTGCGTCTGGAGAAACCAGATGACCTCTCTGTGAGGCTTGGTGACTTGTTCCTAAGAACAAGAGGTTGCCCACCTTCTCAGTTTATTGACAGTTTAAACGGGCCCAGGCCTAGGTGCATAGCACAGGGCTCAGCCTGTGCTGTGGGCGCAGGCTTTGGGTGATTCCCCACACTACTGGTGGGCTTTGCCCTAGCATCATGTGGTACAAGGCCAGTCTGGGAGAACTAGAGAAATCCCGCATTAGGGAGGGGATTGCATGTCACTATGAAGCTGCTATAAGTGAGATGCTGTCTAAACTTGAGACAGTGCCCCCACATAGGTTTCTGGGCAGCTTGGATCCTGATGGCTTTCTTAGCTCAAAATGTGGTTAACCCCTGCTATGATTTTTCCCTGAGCCAGCTGCCAGGTGGGACAGCTGGCATCAGATCACATGGGCAGCAGTACAGGAGGTCTGATCATGCTGGTTCCTGCTCAACAGCGTGGCACAATCCCCAACCTTGCTAAGGATCCTGTGTGTCTCGATTTTCAAACCCAACCCTTCTCACTGCCTGAAGTTCCTGGGGAACTTTGGAGTTGAGGATGCCGGTCGGGAGCAGTTTGGAGTCCTCCCGCCCAAATGGACAGGCAGCTTCCAGAAGAAGGTTGGCCTGAGGCTGCAGGGAGACCTGTAGGTATTGCCAAATATGTCGTTAGGTTACTTGCCAGAGAGCCACAAAATGCATGCCACCCGCAGGGAGGAAAGGGCAAGCAGGACATGTGGTGGCCAGCTTGTCACTTCTCTGACTGTTCCTCCTTCCCTTGGCAGAGCTTCTCAAAGCCTCCTGCTGATGCTGAGCCAGAAAGGCTTGGAGGGACGGGGGGGGGGGGGGGGGGGGGGGGGATGACGTTTGCCACACACACCCCCAGCCTGACAGGGAAGGCTAGCTTCAAGCAGCAGGACAGTGTTTGCATGTCTCACGGGCTCGGTTCTCTTGCCTTCATGCTCTCAGCTACCAAAGAGAAGCAGCTGCCTCTTCCATAGGGTTTCTTGAGATTACAGAGAGAGCAAAGGACTGTAAATGGGTCCTTACTGACTCAAAAGCATGTGACGGTGGAGGTTGCCATGATCTCTACTGGTCGGAGGCTCAGAGAGCGCGAACTGTTTGCCTGAGGTCACATATGGTGTTACACGTGTCCCCTTTGCTTTAACCACTGAGCAATTGACTGGACAGTGTCATGCGTTGTAACTGATGCATCAAAGCACAACAAGAATATTGAAGATGGAGGGAACACAGTCCGAAGGGGCATAAAGACCACAGGCAAAGATAGGGGTGTGGCTCAGCTGGTCAAGAGCCTACCTAGCATCCACAAAGCCCTGAGATTGATCGCCGACACCTCATAAGTGGGGCATGGTGGCTATAGCTATAATCTTAGCACTGGGGAGGTGGAAGCAGGGCAATCAGGAGTTCAAGGTCATCCTTGGCTATGTAGCAAGTTCGAGGCCAACCTGGCATATACAAAACCTTGCCCAAAAGGTGTGGGGAGTGGGGAACCTTGGGCTGCAGCCTGGATTTCACAGCTGCTTTCAGTGTGAACGTGGCCCTGCAGCAAGACTATCACCTGCCTCTATCTCCAACTTCCCCGCCCAGGGAGGGACCAGGGCTTAGTGTCAAAGCTACTGCTCCAACCAGGCTGTGCACACGCAGAACCTGGATCAATCTTTAGGAAGGAGCTGGGAGTCCTTTCGGGTCACCAGCAGAACGTGGGGAGAAGAAGAGGCCCCAGTCTCTCTCCTGTACTCCTATGCCCCTACCCTCCCACACTCCCGGCCTCTCAGAGGCAAGCAGGTCACTCCTCAGTCTTCAAACACCATGATTCTCCAGAGGAAGATGCCTGGGCCAACGACCTAAGAAGTGTGCCCTCAACCAGACCTGCTTGAGGTGACCGGTCAACCACAGTCAGATGGAGTCACTCAGGCGGCAGAACAAAGGGGCTTGAGTGCTTCCCTCCTTTCCTCCCTCCTCTCTCTCCTCCTCCTTTCTGGTTTACAAAGACAGCTGACTATTGAATCAGGGGTTCTCAACCGCCCCCCCAAGACTAAGCTATACCCCTAAGCCAATTGAATGGGAACTCTTTTTTGTTTGTTTGTTTGTTTTTGTTTCTGGAGACGAGGTTTCTTTTGTAGTCCTGGCCTCACTTTGTAGACCAGGCTAGCCTGGTCTGGATCTCCCAGAGATCCACCTGCCTCTGTCTCCCAAGGGATTAAAGGCATGTGCCACCACGTCCGGCTTGAATGGGAATTCTTAAGGTGGGATTCCATGGCCCTTGAGGACCCAGACATACAGCCAAGGTTAAGATCTAGCAGCGGAACTAATGTGTCCCTTTTAAGGAAAATAAGAGAATAGGATCGGGAAGTGTTTAACAGCAACAGCAGCTAATGAGTAACCACACCCCAATTCTAGGCCACTATTCTTGGTTTAATCCATGGGAGGTGACTTGCAACTCCCAAGCTGCGCTGCTGTCTGTGACAGCCCTAGGAACCAGCACAAAACCATCAACTGAGAGCTAGCCATTTTGCCAAGAGCTTCCTCTACTTCAGCGATGTGGGGGCAGAGCTCAAATTTAAATGCAGATGTGAATGGCAGGTACATCTATGCCTCCTTTAAGGGTTTAAGCCACATAAGCTCTCCTTCACCCGCCCTTTCTCTCCCCTGCCAGCTTGTTTTCTTTCAGAGCTGGCTTTTCTGATGCCCACTTTGTTGTCTCATTGTGGCCACGTCCCAAATGGTGTTAGATTGCTCAGAACCCCAACAGCTTTGGGAGTGACCCCAGATTTCTTTCTTTCTTTTGGGGGAGGTTTCGAGACAGGGTCTCTTTGTGTAGCCTTGGCTGTCCTGGACTTGCTTTGTAGACCAGGCTGGCCTCGAACTCACAGCGATGCACCTGCCTCTGCCTCCCGAGTGCTGGGATTAAAGGTGTGAGCCACCATGCCCGGCTGTGACCCCAGATTTCTACCTCGGAAGCCCCACCTGACCTCCAGGATAATCCAGATTTTCTTCTGCTTTGAAGTGTTGCCTTCTCAAATGCCAAGAGTAGAGGGCTCCTGTGGCAACCAGGGCTGCCACCTGCAGTGAGACAGGGTGTGGCCATACAGCACCAAATCCTCTGTTGAAGTAGCTTTCGTGACAGGACCTATACAAGGTTCTTACACACACACAAGCCTCATCTATCAGATTAAAAATCTAGAAGGTACACTTTGCAGTTCTTAACCCATGAGGATTCCTATGAGCCTTTTCCTCTGCATTCTACACACACACCACACAGACCACACACACCACACATACACACACACACATACACACACACACACACACACACACACACACACATACACGGGGGGGGGGGGGGGGGTGGAGGGGAGAGAGGCGGGAGCACTCTACTGGAGTTCAGCACTCAGAGAGGCGAAGGCAGCAGCTTCCCCTCATGCAGCTCTCAGAGATCTCAGAGATCACGCACCACCAATTTAATCTTAAAAGTGGAGGGCTCAGGGAGATCCTCGAGCCAAGGGCTGGCCACTGATAGACTTGGTGTGCTAGGTGACCCTATATGCAGGGCCCAGGACAAAATGAAAGGCTCCTTTCCACAGGTATGTGGCCCTTCAAGGTAGTGACAACAGAAGGTTAAGCCAGACAAGGCTTGTCTTCCCAGAGTGACCACGGAAACCTGAGGGGGTGGCTTGAAGGTGAAGGTGCTTAGGCACACCAATCGCCAATCAGAGGAATGTCATGGGAGACTAAGAGGCAAACAGTAACAGTGCACTGGGAGTGAAGAAAATAGAAATTCCTAACGCCTGCTGACCATTTCCCCTACGTGGCAGTCAGCATGACCTTTTAGAAATCCGATCTGCCTCGCCTTTTCCCGGACCTGAAGCCAACTGTGCACTCTACCACCAGATCCTGCCACTCTGGGCACAGTGTGCCTTTGTGTTCCCAGAACAGACCCAGCTTGTTCAAGGTGCGGGAGCCAGACAGCTGTTCCCCAGGCCTGGAGCAGCCTCCCTCCACTCTCGGTGCTCAGATATTGAGCCCCATGCCTCAGAGAGGCCCTCCCCAGCACCTGGCTGAACACGGTCCTTTATACAGTGCTGTCTGAGCCCCTTTGTAATATTTAGAGCAGGGCTCCCACTTGCTCAGCCCCACCTCTGTGGGCCTAGTGCTACCACAATACCTAGCAAATGACAGGAATGCAAGCATCTGCAAAACGCATGGCGCGCATTACTATACATGTCCTCAATGGTCTTAATTCTGTGGGCTTATTCTAGCCATACAGAATCTCTCTCTTATCGTTTTGCTGGGTATATAGGTATGTCTTTTTTTTTTTAATATCAGCATTAAATAATTATCATCTTATATTTAAAATATTATTTTTATATAACTTTCCAAAAGTTATGTAACTTATTTCTGTTACTGTCTTACCATCTTGGCGATATGCAGTTAGTTCTTCTAAAGATGGTGTGGCTGATGAGAAACACTCTGGGCTGGGAGGCTCGGGGTACAAGGAGAATGAAGGCAGAGCAATTAGCCAGATAGTAAAGGAAGATAGTAAAGTGGCGTGATGGCAGCCTGGACAGGATGGAGCTGAGGGAATGGAAGTTACTACAGAGGATTAGCTTAAAGATTAGAGAACTCAAGCCAGGTGCGGTGGTGCACACCTGTAATCCCCGCACTCAGGGAGGCAGAGGCAGGTGGATCTCTCTGTGAGTTCGAGGCCAGCCTGGTCTACAATGCAAATCCAGGACATGCAAGACTACACAGAGAAACCCTGTCTCAAAAAAAAAAAAATTTAGAGAACTAGTAATAGAGTAGATACCAAACAGGGGTCTTGAAAATCCCATTTGTAACAAGGCATTCAGATACATTGGCTGCTGGAAGATGTGACCCTGGCAGGCACAGAGGGAGAGGGAAATTTTCTAAAGTTCCCACTTACTAGAGGTCTGGGGTGGTAGCTCAGTTAGTAGAGTGCTTGTCTAAGATGTGTAGGGTTTGATTCCAAGCACTGCTTAAAACCAGGCACAGTGGCACAGGTCTCCACCAGTGGAAAGCAAGTTCAAGGTCATTCTTCATTACAGAGCAATGTTGAGGCCAGCCTGGGCTACATGGGATCCTATCTCAAAAGCAAATGAATAATTAGGGTGTGCCACTATCATTTTCCTAAGAACCAAAATATTAGGGCATAGCTTGAAAACAAACCGTCTTCTGAGAAAGATACAGAAAAAGGAAATAATTAAAACTTTCATTTCCGAAGTGTGTCTGAGCATGCTAATTCAATAGATGCAGAAGCCAGCATCACAGGGCATGGACAGGTCCAAACTAGACAGGGTCCCTGTGCTGAAAAGAGGAAGTGGATACAAGCTCTCATCCCTAACCAAAGGCCATCTCCAACTGAGAACTGCTTGCAAAACAAAAATTAGTATTCCCCAGTAGAGTCTCACTGGGAATATGAACCACACTTACGGGGGGAGGAGGGGCAATGGAGCAATGGCCAGCTAAGGAAGGCCAACAGAAAACAACACAGTGAAATCAGTATTTCTGTAGATCTTTTGTCTCATATTAATTGCTTTATTTATACATTTTTTTAAAAATCTTACTGCTCTTTTACATATATATATATATATATATATATATATACATATATATGTTTCTGCTTTTGTGTTTTTATGAGATTTGTTTTGTGTGTGTGCATGACTGTGAGTGAATGTGTTCCTTGTGCTTTTTCTTTTTATTTCTTTATAATAAATGTAGCTGGGTGGTGGTGGCGCATGCCTTTAATCCCAGCATTTGGGAGGGAGAGACAGGTAGATAGCTGTGAGTTTGAGGCCACCCTGGTCTACAAAGCAAGTCCAGGACAGTCAAAGCTACACAGAGAAACCCTGCCTAAAAAAACAAACAAACAAAAAAAGAAAAAAGAAAAAGAAAGAAAAGAAAAAGAAAATATAAATTAAAATATAAGTAAAATAATTCTGTTTTTATTCTGATTTGGTTGGGTTTTCTGTTTGGTTGTTTTTTAACTTGCCCATTTGTGTTTTAGAGAGATAGAGAAAGAAAGTGTGGAGCTTGATGGATGGAGAGGTGGGCAGAAGATGGGGGCGGGGACTGTGATCAGAATATATTGTATGAAAGAAAAAGAAAACGCCCTACAGACTTGCCTACAACCCTCTTATGGAGGCAGCTTCTCAATGGAGGTTCTCCCCTCTCAGATGGCTCTAGCTAATGTCAGGTTGACATAAAACTACCCAGCGCATCAAGTGACCGCCCACGTATATGCATGTGTGTGTACACATGTGCATTTGTGCACATGTGTGTGCGTATGTGTGTGCATGCACATACACGTGGAGGCCATCGGTTGTCCTTGGATGCCATTCTAGCACTGTCTGCTTCGTATCTTGAGGCAGGATCCCTCACTGGGATGTGGAGTTTGCAGATTGGGATAGAGAGGCAGGCCAGTGCGTTCCAGGGCTCCCCATCTCTACCTCTACCTGTGTGCTGGAATCCAAGCACACAGCATCATCATGCTGAGCTTTTTTTCCCTAGGTGCTGGGAATCGAACTCAGGTCCTTGAGCTTACATTGCAAACGGTTTCCTGTGTGAGCCGCCTCCCCAGGTCCCCTGACAGCCCGTATTTTGACCTTGGGGTCATTTTACATCTGTGGCCCACATACTTGAAGAAAACCATCTCCAATCCTCACAAGAAGCTTGTGGCCTAGGTAGAATGGCTGCTTCCCACAACAGAGAGGCGGAAAGCGAGACTCAGGTGGTCAGGTAGCCTACCCGAGTTGCTCAGAAGCCAAGGTGTGTGTGTGTGAGAGCCCCCTTGACGCTGTGTCCCCAAGGGGTGGGTAGGAAGGACTCTGGGCGTCCTTGAAGTAACATCACTGCTGGTCACCACAGCCTCGATGTACTCGGAGATCCAGAGGGAACGGGCGGACATTGGGGGACTCATGGCCCGGCCAGAGTATAGAGAACGGAACGCAGAGCTCATCAAACCCAAGAAGCTGCTGAACCCCGTGAAGGCCTCCCGAAGCCACCAGGAGCTGCACCGGGAGCTGCTTATGAACCACAGAAGGTAGGGTGGCACCCAGCTGCCGGGCCCAGCAATATCCTGCACAGGCTTGCTGGCCTTAGAGAAGCGCTCTGTAGGCAGAAGTAGGGGGGCGGGCTGGTCTGGCCATTGCCTGGAACTCCCGCAGAAAAAACTGTACTGTGAACCCGAAAACCCCCATCCTCTCACCCAGCCACTCTCTGCCTGCTTGGATGCCACATACATTTACTAAACACCTAACGTGTGCAGGCCACCATGCCCACACCTAGGACACAGAAAGAGAGGCCCCGTTCCTGCCCTCCCCAAGGGCAATGAATTAGTACCATTATGTGCCTTGGTAGATACTTTAAATGAGTGTGGGGCCCCAGAGAGGTACTGGGCCTGGGTGGGGGAGTTGGGGGGAGGGGCGCGCTGCCTAAATGACTTCATAGAAGAAATGATACCTGGAAAGTCTAAGGCAGGGGTGGGAGTCAGACCTGGTGGGAGATGGTTTGTGTCAGCAGAGAGAACTAGAGAGCACACATGCTGCAGAGAAGGTACCAGGTAGAAATGGCTTTCTCAGCCATGTCCCGAGGATGGCAGTAAAACAGAAGAGCCAAGGGGGACACCGGGGGATGGCACAGCTGCAATCGGCAAACACAGAGTATCAAGCATAGGAGAGGGAGAATAAAGATCCTGATCACGATCACGGGACCCAGACCAAAGCTGGTAGTACCTTCATGGCTCCCTCTGCTGGCTGGTTGTTGTATTGGCGCAGATTGTGATTTCCATTCTAAGCCGGACGTGAAGCAGATAGGTACCACTTACACACTAGGCTGTTTGTGGATTTGTTTCCACATAATATTATAACATTATCATGTTCTCAGTTGTTTTTGTAATATATATTCATTTTAGTATCAAAAATACCACCACAACGAAAATCAGCTTCAAATAAACTGAAATATTTTCAATATAAATAAGTTATGCTGAAAATTACATATACAGTATAAAATATTAATATATTCATGTACCTTAGTCTACAAAGATATGGTACACAAAATAAGCAGGATTAATTCTCAAAAGAAGTGCAAATGCTAGAATTATTTTAAAGGCTGTTGCATGTGACTGATAATCAAGGAAACATGAAAACCAGGCACTGTTTCTTGTCCCCTAGACTTCAAAGAAAAAAAAGAGAGAGAGAGAGAATGGGAAGTCGGGCGTGGTGGCTCACGACTTTAATCCCAGTACTCAGGAGGCAGAGGCAGGTGGATCACTGTGAGTTCGTGGCCAGCCTGGTCTACAAAGAGAGTTCAGGACAGCCAAGACTACACAGAGAAACCCTGTCTTGAAAAACCAAACCAAACAAACAAAGTGAGTCGAGGACAGCCAAGGCTACACAGAGAAACCCTGTCTTGAAAAACCAAACAAACAAACAAACAAACAAAGTGAGTCCAGGACAGCCAAGGTTACACAGTGCCTGGTCTCTGCCGCCTGGGCTGAAACTCTCCTGCTGTAGCTGCAGCTGCCTTGTTGTGGCGGGAAGCAGCTGCTCTTCACCTTTCTGGAAGCTACTGCTACGGTAGTTTCCAGTGTTGCCCAAGCATTGTTGAAGGTGAAAAAGTCTCCTGACAGCTCTCCTCACCCCCAGGGGCCTGGGCGTGGACAGCAAGCCTGAGCTCCAGCGGGTCCTGGAGCACCGTCGCCGGAATCAGCTAATCAAAAAGAAAGAGGAGGAACTGGAAGCCAAGCGGCTACAGTGTCCCTTCAAGCAGGAGCTGCTGAGACGCCAGCAGAGACTGAACCAGGTGAGTAGGAGGCACCCAGCACCAGCACCAGCCTGAGCCTCCTCCAGGACCCCAGGGGCGTGGGGCCAGCATGTGGCAGCAGGGCGGGCTGCGTGACTCAGCCCAGTGCCTTCTCTTCTCTGATCCCCTGCTTTGCTATAAGGTCTGTATCCTGCTGGTCATCACTGCCCTGAGAGCGGGTGGCATTTCCGTTTTAGATTGGGGGGTGGGGAAGGGGTGGTCTGGGGCCAAAGGAAGAAATTATTTGAACCAGGCTTCTCAAGGAGAGCCTGTCTTTTACTGCCCCCTAGTGGGTACTCACTGAGCTTGCCAGTTCTTGTGTCCTGAGAAGGACATGGACAGTGGCAGAGATGAGGTTTGTTGTTGTTTTTGGGTTTTGTGGGGTTTTTTGTTTGTTTGTTTGTTTTTTGTTTTTTGGGGGTTTTTTGGTTTTTTGTTTTTTTTGTTTTTGTTTTTGTTTTTTTTTTTGGTTTGGTTTTTCGGTTTTTGGTTCGTTGGTTTTCGGTTTTTCGAGACAAGGTTTCTCTGTGTACTCTTGACTGTCCTGGACTCACTTTGTAGACAAGGTTGGCCTCCAACCCACAGAGATCTGCCTGACTTTGTCTCCCCAATTGCTGGGATGAAAGTCTGTGCCACCACACCTGGCAAGATGAGGTCCTTTTCCGGAAGAGGAAAGCATTCTCGAGAATGGGTGAGAGCTGGAACAGGTCCAAGGCTCAAAACCCCAGGCTGCAAGCCGCGTGACCCTGGAGAGGTCATTCGCACATCAGCCCCTCCCCCATATTCCAAGATGGTAGGATTTCCTCCTGCAGACTGTTTTGATGTTTCCTGAAGTGAGAGTAGTTTTGTTTCCTTCTTTTCGTGTTAATCTTGATGACTCTTTCCAGTGTCTACTCTCCTGGGACACACCCCCACTTTGGAATGATTTGTAAAGCCCAACCTCACAGTACTTCTGCTCCCCCATTGACAGGACTCTTGGCCCAACACCACGGCTTTTGAGAGTAGAAAGCCCAACTCGCCGCCTCTGGCAACCGGCCCTGCCAAATTCACCCCTTGCGTTTCTCTCCTCCAGCTGGAAAATCCACCTCAGAGAGAACAGGACCACGCCCCTGAGTTCATCAAAGTCCGGGAAAACCTGCGCAGAATCACCACCACGCTGACCAGCGAAGAGAGAGCACTGTAGAGTCCCCTTCACCCAGCTCCTGCCACTCACTCTGGCCCAGCCCTCCTCCAGCCCTGAGGGCCCCGGCCCACAGTGATGCCCGCAAGGCTGACCTCACAGGCTGGCTGTCCCTGGGAAGCTGAGGACCATCACACCCCACTGGGAAGTCTGTGGACTTTTCCTTCTGAGCATTTAGCCTTCCAACCACTGCCAGGAAAGACCTTCCAGGGTGCCCGCGCTCCCTCATCGGACTCACTGAGAAGGCTTTCCTAACAGGAGTAGGGAGGTCCGCGAGTCCCTCGGTTCTGCCTCGGCTTCCCAACAAAGCCCTGCTTCTCCAAGCAGCCCAGCTCCTGGTGTTGGGAACAGCTCAGCTCCGGCTTGACCTGAGGCCAGAGATACCTGTCTTGGAAATGATAGAGCAGAGAAGGCACCAGATGTCTGCAGCAAGGAAGGGCATGGGAGGCCACAGCAGGCTGTGGCAGGTGGGAAAGGTCCCAGCCGAGGCAGCCTAGGGCCTTGCCAGCTTGCCCCAAACTTGGTCTTTAGGCTCCTCCCCACCGCCCTCCCTAAATTGCTAACCACGCCTCACTTCAGAGCTCCGAGGTCCAGCTTAGAAGAACATGTTGCCAAGTTTACTGTACAGACAAATCAGAGAGACCTGTGGAAGGACAGTCCCGGGAAGCTGCATGTCTAACACACTCCCAGGGGAGCCCAGGATGTGGGTTTGAGCAGAAAGCTGGGCTGAAGCACCCAAGAGTGGTCTATTTTAGAAATAGTCAACTCTCTTGGCTCCCTAGCCTGGAGGTCCCCAGTACCACCTCTGAAGCCCCCAAAATCCTTTGTTCACTATCCATAGTGCTTCCCCCAAGACACACACACACACACACACACACACACACACACACACACACACACACACACCAGAGGAACCCTTGACCTGGAAAGCCCCAGCCCAGCAAATCTAGTGGTCATGTGATTGTAACTGCCAATCATCATTTCTTACTGGGGTAAGCACACTATTATACAATTCTAGCCAAAAAGATAGGGGAAACATATCTTAGCTTTCTACAGCTTTTTGTAAAGCAAATATGCAATAATTCCCAGTGGGCTCTAGAAAGATATATGGTAGTTTTAAGACCCCACTGCCATAATGGAATGGCCTCTTAGGGTCAATATTGCCAGTCATTGTCACCTAAGACACTCCCCTCCACAGTCTGGGTAATCCTCCCATCCTTCTCCCTTAAAAGCCCTTCCTATGTGAGACCCAAACACTTGAATCTTTTGCTCCTGTGCCATTTCTGAAGATCTGCAGAATAAGGCAGGCCTGCACCCTTTCCCCTGAAGAATGAAACCCGTGCCTCAGCTATTTAGCCCTTTGCTGGTAGGAACAGCACTGCCAGAAAAGCACAGGTTCTCACTCCCCAAGCCTCAGATTTCCCTGCTGGGGAGCCACTTGCAGGAAGCGATGGTGGGACTGGCAGCAGGGTCTGCCAGTGAATGAAGAGTCTGTCTCTTTCTTATGCACGGTGCCAGCATAGAGTGTAAAGAGATGTTCTCTCAGTGTGTGTGTGTGTGTGTGTGTGTGTGTGTGAGAGAGAGAGAGAGAGAGAGAGAGAGAGAGAGAGAGAGAGAGAGAGAGAGAGAGAACTAGTGTGGGGTGTGTTCTCCAGCTCTAAAGATCTAAACCAGTGGTTCTCAACCTTCCCAATTCTGCAACCATTTAATAAAGTTCTTCATGTTGTGGTGACCCCAACCATAAATGATTTTCATTGCTTCTTCATAGCTATAATTTTACTTCTATTATAAATCGTAATGTAAATATCTGATATTCGAACCACCCCCCACGAAAGGGTCATGACCTCACAGGCTGAGAACCGCTGGTTTAAATGCAGGGATAGCGTCTTAGGTATCAGTCGGTGAGGTGTCATGCTGAAGACATGTGTTTCCTACATAAAGATAGGGTTGGAGGTTGTCACACTACAGGTGTATAAGAGGGGCAAGTCATGGCATCCAGTATAAAGCAGGACCACCCAAGGGACTAGGCAGTCCCCCCAGAGGACATGGCAAGTCATGACATGACACCCCAAAATCACAAGGGACCTCAGGGCAGGTCATCTAAGGGGGCCAAGGCTGATACCCTGATTCTCCACGAGTCTGTTATTTGGGTTCCATCTCTCTTGCCACCTTCCACTAGAGACTGTAAATCTAGAGTCTCACCCTCCCAGCCTCCTCTGCAGGTTTTGGGTGACCATGTGACCAGGTATGGCCAACAAAATTGAAGTGGAAGTCGACAGGAGCTACTAGAAAAATCCACACCTTTTCTGAGAGCCTCCCTTCACCTCTCCCTTCTTTCTGCTTGATGAAGGGTGTGATGCCTGCACCATCAGCAACCATGTTTCACCTGAGGACAAGGCCAAAAGATCCATAAATCCCGTGATCATTTGACCAAGCAAGTGCCAACAGCTCTCCGGCTCTAAAATCCTTGTAAATAAAAATAAATCCCTGTTTGTTAAAGCTACTGTTAGTCTGTTACTTACATTTCCCAGCTGACACAAAAGGCCAGCCTTGCGTGCCTTGTCCAGAAATCCCTGTAAGCAAGGTGAAAACATTAAATCCCTCTTCTCCAACAGAAACAAGTTGGGGTAGGGTCCTGGCTTCAGGGCCTCTGCCTTCTTCCGCACACTGTGCCCTGACTCCAATCTGCCCAGTTCCCTGCTGTCAGGAAGCTGCGTGTTGCCTGGGAAGATGCCTGCCTTTCCCTGGGTTACTGTTGAGACTTCGTCTCTGTTTCTGCCTTTGTCCCTGTTTCTCCTTAACAAACGCTGCCCAGACAGTTCCGTTTCTGTTTTAAGCAGATCTGGCTACCCTTCGTAGAGCCTCTGCTGGCTCCCAGGGGAGTCCTTCAAGCAATCTGGAAGGTTCTATGTGTCCAGCCCTCCAGCCACCCACCTCCACACCGCCTGCTCCCTTTACCCTGACCTTCCGCTGTGACAGCCAGCCTAGCAAGCCCCACCTCCCCGCGCGCTATCCAGATGTTAATGGCCAGGAATAGGTTTTTCTCAGGAGCTACCCAGCACACACCCTCATTTTCTTCAATCCCAATCCATTTTTTTTTTTTCACAAAAGAGGCCCTACCTAAATTGATAGCATCTACATCCTACAAAAAGGAGCAAGCATGGCTGCAGGCATAAGGTTATTGTGCAGTTTAAATGCTGATCTCTGTAGCCCCCTCCCCCGCCCCGTCTGGTTGACAAACTTTGTCCTAAATTTTTACTGTCTAAATGTTGAGTAAGCTCTGCTCCCAATTGTCCCCCGATATATCAATAAAGCAGCTTACAGCCAATCAATGAGCAGAAGAGAGAATAGGGCGGGACTTCCTGCCAGCCAGGTGAGGAGGGATTAGAAGAGGAAGTAGGGGATTCAGCCTCAGATAGAGGTCCTAGAAACATCAGCAGGAAGGAACCGGCTCCGAGAAAAACTATAAAGTCCAAGTATTGCTGGCATGTTTGCCGTGAGTAAGACAAGTAACATAAAGGGTTAAGAACAGACTTAAGCTGCTTAAGATTGTGTTGCGAAGCTTAATTTTAAACAAATATAAAAGCATCTCAATTTTTTGTGTGATAACCGAGTTAAGAAAGAAGCTAGGAGAAGACAGACACTGTTTTAGCCATGTTAAGAAAAAAGCTAAGAGCAAGCACTGTTTTATAAAAATAACTTCAACACATGGGCCATCTCAAAATACACCAAAACGGCATACTGATCATTTGGAATCGTGGATGAACTGCTTGCAGGTGTGTCTGTAAGCACACAGCCTCAGGACCACCATGAAAGCAGCCCACACAGCGTCATCCTCTCACTTGAATTATGAGATTTTCTTGTGTGTGACTTTTTTTCTTCTAATCCATTGTTGGTTCTCCATCGTAAACTGCAGATGATTACATCACGACACAATGTCCAAAAGGATGGACTTCCCTGACAGCTTTAGAAAGGGCCATTCGGCCAGTCTTTTCCTACATGCAGCAAGCCGTAAAGACTCCATGGAGAAGTGTGTATCATCTTTCTATGCAGTAATGCTACTTGTCAATGACTATTTCATGTATGTGTTACATCATATGCCATCGAAGCTATAAAGCTCCTTAAAACCACTTTGCTGACATGATGCCGCCCAAACCACTGACGTTCACTAACCTTTTCCTGGCTTTATGTTTGTGTGACTACTCTCTTTAGCACACATAGCAGAAAACAACCCACAAAATAGTCAGCAGTATCTTCAGAAAATATTGCTGAAAGGAAAGGCGAGGCAGGATGGGAGGGAGTCAGGATTGAAATGAAGTCACACTGAGCCTGGCAGATTTTGCCTGTAATTGCATTTTGGAATCTGAAGATGGAGGATTTCAAGTTTGAGACCAACTTAGTCTTCATGGCAAGACCCAACAAACTGAAGTCCCTTACGTCAGCCTGCTAAAGGTCACTGAAAGCGAACTCGTTCCTGAGAACTTGTACCAATGGGTAACTCTGAGTGCATTGTTTATATTTGTTCCAAACATAAACATTTTCCATCCACCTCAAGATGTAGATGCCCAAGCAGAAGTGTAGTTAGCCTGGAAGAAATGAGGATACCCCAAAGAGTCTCCGGTGTCCCTTACTTTAGCTATTTAGATAGACTACTGAAACAGTAGACCCTCAGGAATCTCATAGTGGAGAAACAAAAATCCTAAAGCCTGGACCAGCCAAGAAGGAAACTTTTTTTCTTTCTTTCTCTTTCTTTCTTTCTTTCTTTTTTTCTTTTTGGCTTTTTGAGACAGGGTTTCTCTGTGTAACAGTCTATCCTGGACTCATTTTTGTAGACCAGACTGGCCTTGAACTCACAGCAATCTACCTGCCTCTGCCTCCTGAGTTCTGGGATTAAAAGCGTGCACCACCATGGCCAGCTGAGAAACTTTTCTCCCAGAATGAGATTTACAGCTTCTCAGACCACCTTGTAGGAGCATAGCCAAAAGAGCAATGACCCAGTGATGGGTAGGGCCATACTTGACCAGAACCTCTAAGATACATGCAGGTCTGACCCTCCACTTAACCTGAAACCTCACTCTGGGACTCCGGAAGACGGACTGTCCGGGGGGGGGGGGGGCAGGGGGGGGCAGGGGGAGACACCATATATATTTGTCTATATCTTTGTCTATCTTCCCAGTGAGGCCACATTGAATAAATCTTTTGATGCTTTCCAATATTGATATGGCTCTCTTAACTGGCTATCAAAGATGAGGGACCTAGCCTGGCTTGTTTGGTACAAGCTATGACCATAAAGTTAATAATATCACCACCTCCCCTTGTCCCAGCATCCTTACTCTCTCACATTTCTTGTCGTCCCAGCCTTCTGAGGCAGGACAGAAGGGGAAATTGTGGGGCCATGGAAAAAGGAAAGAGGCCCTCGGCCCAGAATCTCTTCCAAGCCTCTCATCAGCTGTGGAGGTAGGAATGCCAAGGCAATTAAGAGCATCTGCTGTGAAGGTTGCCTACACAGAGATAATATTCCTTTATGTTAGCTAGGGCCGTGCCATTTAGTGATGCTCCTCCATTTCGTTTACATGATGGTGGTACTGAAAATCACAGTAATTTGTATTTCTGGAACTAACAACTCCTTTTCCTGGATTCTCCCACACACACACCCTAGTTAAATCCCAACCCTGAGAAGGGCAGTTACACATCACCTGTGTTCTTTAACTCACCACCGACCCCCGACCCCCCCACACACACACACACGTCACTTCTGCTCTACAAATATCCAACCTGTAAGCAGACAGCAGAGCATGAGTCTCACACTGCACACTTCCGCAGGTTTAACTCCCAGATAAAAGCATGTAGCCATGTCAGGTCGCTCACCTCTCGTCTGTTTCCCTCCCACCAACCAACTTTACATTTGATGGTCCACACAGGAAGCAGGGGTGTGGCCTCTCCAATGGGGCTTTCCTTCTTTTTTTCCCCTGCCAACTTTTTGTATCCTTCCCCCTCTGAATAACTCCAACAAGGAATATTATCTGTTCACGCACAGCTTCACCAACCACCACTGGCTGAGTCAACTTTGGGTGAGTTTTGAGACATTTGGGTTTCTTTTGGAAACCCTTTCTCTTCGATCACCCATCAAGAAGACCTCAGAAAGCCCCAAGTACAGTTTCTCAGGGTCTTGTACTGTCATTCACGAGGATTTGGGGAGACGTCCCTTTCCTCTAGGGGACACTCCATTACTGAGCAGGAAAGAAGATGGTCTTCATTTTGGCCTGTGAGGGAAAAAAAAAATCTTTCCTATTCCTTCTCCCAGCCTTGGGCCAACAAACCTCTAAACCAGCTATGAACATCTAAAAATATGTCAACCCTGAGACTTGAAGGTTCTAGTAAGCCAAAGTCTCACAGTCCACTGTGACACAGCATGGCTGTAGTACCCCTGGACCATGCCAAGCACTGGCCAGAGGGTGGTACATTCAACTTCCAAGTTCAAAGGGCTCTTACAGTAACACACTGGAATATGGAGCAAGGCTTCCTACTTTTTGTTTTGTTTTGTTGTTTTTCAAGACAGGGTTTCTCTTGTAGACCAGATTGGCCTTGAACTCACAGAGCTCTGCCTGCCTCTGCCTCCCAAGTACTGGGATTAAAGGCGTGTGTCACCACAATGTTTCCTACTTTCAAGCCTTCCTCCATAGCCAAACCCCATCTCTGGCCACTGGTCCGCCAGAAAAACTTTTCTCGGCGTGGCCTGTGAGGCTTTCTTCCCAAGCCAAACCTCTGTAGCCAAACTCACTGCTCTAATCAGATAAGACGAGTTCCACCTTCTCCGTGGTGGTCACAAGTGTCCTTTCTTTAAACTAGAACCCACTCACATGCATGCACACTCTCCTCCCCTCTGAGAGCATCTCTGTCTTTATCTGGCCCCTACTCCTTTCCCCTAGACAACTCCCTTCCCTTGTGGGCGCCTAGTGTAGACCTGGGCTGCAAGCAGGAAACATCACTTTGCTTCTCCCGCTGAACATGCCCCTCCCTGACTTGCATGGTTTTGAAAGCTACTCTATATTCAATCCTCAGATTTCTAAACTACTTCTCTAGCCTGCAAAACCCTTTGCCCCTGCCTCTTCACTCGCTTTCCCTACCTCCCAAAGCCACATACCTGAGATCCAAAGCCCTGTCCCCACCCTGCCTTCATATTCCGCCCCACACTTCTGCAGTACAACTCTCAGTCAAAACACAAAAGATAAGGTCTTCTAGAGAGGAGAAAGGACAAGTAAACGGAGCAACTGGCTCCCAGCCATACCTCGCCTTTATAACAGAACTCTTGCGAAGGCCCACGCTGCCTGCCACATGAAATGCTGCACTTTATCCTTCGCCCTTCTCAGTAGTTCAGCACAATCATTACATGTTACTCCAATGTGCTGGCTAGCTGTCTTATGTCTTCCTAAAGATTTCATGTAATCCGTGTCATATTTTCACTCTAAAAGCTAAAAGGCCTATAGCCACTATAGAAGTACATTGATACCATCATTTCTATTATTTTTAAGATGTATACATATAGTGCACATATGGGGATTTATGTCTACATATAAACACATAAAGTATTTTTTTTTTTATTTTAGTATTTGCATGAGTGTTTGGGTCTTACGCCTACAGAGGCCAGAAAAGGGCATCAGATGACATGAGATGGAGTTACAGGTGGTTGTAAACTGCCATATGGGTACTGGGAATTGAACCTAGGTCCTCTGTAAGAGTAGTCGGTGTTCTTAACCACTGAGCTATCTCTCCAACCCCCTAATTTTAAAACTATAACCTCCTCATAGATACACAGTTCTCTTTTATAGTATATTTAAGTTGATTACCATGCCTTGCCTGTACATAAAACTGTTAGATACTTGGAAATACAGTGTTCATGTCTTCCGTGTTTCAAATATGGTTTATTAAGTCATAATTCAAAATATTATTGGTTTCAAGGTTTTATAAACAAAAATCCATTAAATAAAAAATAAAAAGAAGTGCTAAGTATAAAGTGCCTAACTAGTTTAAAATATCTAATAGCTAGGTATAGTGGCCTATGCCTGTAATCCCAGCACTCAGGGAGGCAGAGGCAGGCAGATCTCTGTGAGTTCAAAACCAGCCTGGTCCACAAAGGGAGTTGAGGACAGCCAAGTCTATACAGAGAAAACCTGAATAATAATAATAATAATAATAATAATAATAATAATAATAATAATAATAATAAAAAAACAAAAAAGAAAGAAAAGGAAAGGAAAAAGAAAAAAACTGTTTAACAGAGACCAGAGAGATGGCTGGGAACTTAAGAGCACTGGCTGCTCTTCCAGTGGACCTGGGTTTGATTCCCAGCACCTCCATCTGTAATTCCCGTTCCAGGGGGTCACGCACCATCTTCTAAACACAGAGGGCACAAGGCAGGCAAGCGGTGCACAGACATATATGCATGCAAAACACTAACACTCATGAAGTTAAGATAAATGATTTTTTAAAGGTAACTAAGTAAATTTTACACTAAAATATGTATATAAATTTGATTAAACTATTATGATATAGTGCTGGCTTAATTATAATTCCTAAAGTCAAAATTCTGTTCCATTGAGGGAAAACTGATGCCTGACTCTCTATTGACAACGATAGGTTTTCTTGACAATTCACCTCGTTTGAGCCTCATACTAAGTAAAGGAATCGAAACCCTGTGGTTTGATCCAGATGCTGTTGATGCATTCTGGTTGGGTAAAATCTTCCCAATGAAGATTCTATTACTACTAGGAAGTCATACCATACTTGGGATAGTCCTACTAAACTGTATGAGAATCATAGAACTTACCTTAGTAGTCAGAAACTTAGATCAGTTCAGAAGCATGGCACATCGTGCAAAACTTCACTGAGCCCATGATCCTCCATGCTCTGGATTAACAAATAAACTACTGCCACCAATAAAGTATTACTTTCCACAGTAAGTCCCTAAAAAGTAAAGATAATCTATATTAATTAAAAAAAAATATATCCCCTCCTGCACCAGAGGGGAACTACCGTATTTTCTAAATCCTGTTAAATGTAAAAGATATTTAACTTTTTCGAGGGGGATGGGGAATTGAAACAGGGTTTCTCTGTGTAGCCTTGGCTGTCCTGGACTCACTTTGTAGACCAGGCTGGCCTCGAACTCACAGTGATCCCCCAGCCTCTGCCTCCCAAGTGCTGGGATTAAAGGCATACACCATCACACCTGGCGATATTTAAATTTTTACTGGATTATTTTTTAGCATAAAAATAATGCTGATCTTGATTCTGATGAGACTCTGGTAAAGACAATATTGATCCCTTCTACTATAACCCACATGCCCTACTTAAAAACCACCAGGCTGGGGTACCTATACTTAAATTATTCTAGTCGAAAGCTATCTTTCTTTCTTTAACACACACTATGTTTTTATTATTTTAATATTAAATATAATATTTCTATGCTATGCACATGTAAAAACTTCAGTGACATACATTTTAATGCCAAAACTGCAATGATAAGTATAGAGAGAAAATTTCCAGAGTCCAAAGCCAAATTTAATATGGGCAACATCAGTCTTTCTAATATTCAGTCTATTACTCTCTTCTCTATGTGATTTAACAAACTGTGACAAAACTCAGGACTGCTTAAAGAGATTAACTAAAAAGGTTTATAACAACTGTATCCCAACCTTTGTTTACTCTCTGGTGCCTTCTACACAACCCCCTCTAAGATTAAAAAACAAACCAACAACAACAAATCATATGAATACATCCTCCTCTGATGTGTTCCGCCATTAATTTTTCTCTTTACCTCAATCCAAGAGTTGCTCAGGTCTCATCCATCTGAGACTTCTCTCCCCACCCTCTTTCCCCTTTCTCAGGAGACAGAGGCAGGTGGATCTCTGTGAGGCCAGCCTAGTCTTCAAAGCAAGTCCAGGACAACTAGGACTCTTATACAGAGAAACCGTCTCAAAAAAAAAAAAAAAAAATGTGTATACAATGTTCTGCCTGCATGTGTGCCTTCCTTCCAGAAGAGGGCACCAGATCTCACTATGGATGATTATAAGACATCATGTGGTTTATGGGCATTGAATGCAAGACTTCTGGAAAAGCTGCCAGTACTCTTAACCTCTGACCCATTTCTCCAGCCTGAGGCCAGAGTGTTTGAAAAGTCACGTGAGTCTGGAAAAGGGGAGAGAGACCAGACAAAAGTTTTTTGTAGGCCTTAGTTGACTGTAGAAAATGAGTGAAGTCATGATTGTAGTGCCTTGGGAAACCACTACACCAGGGCAACGGGCTTTGATTCAACCCTGCTAGGAGCCCCAACTCAGCCCTGAGAATTTTGGCCCATTGAGCAGTAAACGAGGGTTCCAGAGAACCCAGAGACTTGCAGAGATGGCAGAGGCCATGGGTGCAAAGGATGGGGGACGGATGGGGGACACAAGACTCACAGACAGAGAGAGAACAGAAGCAGGAGTCTGGTAAGGACAGGAGCCCAGCAAGGAGATTGCAGCAGTAGGGAAGGCCAGTCTGGGTCACTAGCATCCCAACAAAATATTTGTTTGGGGAGAGAAAGGGGAAAGAGGGTGGCATGCGCCACCAAAACACTCTGTCTTCAGTGCACACTCCTCAGTTTTGCCAACCCAAATATTCGCCCCCCATCTTCATTATCTTGTTCACAATCTTAAACTTATCTATTTGGAAGGTATGATGATAGAAATTACCACTCAGTCACAATAACTTTAATAAACACAACATGGATACACCCTGAGCACACTTCCTCATCCCTTCTGGCTTCTTAGGGCCTACTGTCCAGTCAGCACACCAGAGGACTAAAAAGCCTGCTTTGTCCTGGCTGAAATAGAATGTTGTTTTCCCCACTTCTTTGTTCCACACTTTTGCCAACATTTACTAATGTTTTCGGCCCAGTCCAGTGTCACTGAGTAGTTTCTAAAGAAGCTGGCAAACATATTTGGGGTTTGTTGTTGTTGTTTGTTTGTTTGTTTGTTTGTTTTTTGTCTTTTCAAGACAGGGTTTCTCTGTGTAGCCTTAGCTGTCCTAGACTCCCTTTGTAGATCAAGCTGGCCTCAAACTCAGTGATTCACCTGCCTCTGCCTCCCAAGTGCTGGGATTAAAGGCGTGCTCCACCACACCCGGCTTGCAAACATATTTGTTAATGTTACTATTTCTTGTGATGTTAAGGGAACAAATTAAGTAAGAGGAAACTAATATGTAGAAGAAAATATTTAAAAGATGTAAAAATGAAGATTTTGTTTGCTTGTTTCTTTTGTTTTTAGGTTTTTCAAGACAGGGTTTCTCTGCATAATAGCCTTGGCTGTCCTAAACTTGCTTTGTAGACCAGGCTGGCCTTAAACTCACAGAGATTCACCTACCTCTGCCTCTGGAGTACTGGGATTAAAGGTGTGCTACTATGTCCAGCAAATGAAGATTTTTTTTTTTTTTTTGGTAAAACAAAAAATGATTTCTATATGGCTAGGTTTTTCTTTTTTCTAAAATGGAAAAGATAAAGCTTGGAAGCCTTACCAAGGAGGAGAAGGTCTGAAAATGTTCCATAAAGTGTGAGGATCTGAAAACCACTGAAGGAAGACCCCAGACTCAAAAAGCATGTAAAAACAAACAGCTTTTATTCTGAAGAAACAGCCTGCATGCAGGGGTCAACCATCCATACAAAATGGTGTTGACCTATCTTCCCACCCACCCACCCACCTACCCACTACCACCCCCACTCCCACTCCCGGTCCCTCAGGAGGAGCTCACAGGCTCTTTTAAAGGCTTCTAGGGAGATCCTATCTGTGGATCTGTGGAGATTTACATATCTACACACACACAAAACTGTTCTGGGTGTTCAATGACCACATTTAGAGGCTTATACCTATTTGGACAGAAGGCCTAAAAGGGACAATATTTTAACCCTTGCATTCCAAGATCAACTAGGTGGAACAATTCAGCATTTTTCAAAGGTTTCTGCAAGTCAGTTGGTGTCAGCGCACGCCTTTGATCCCAGTACTTGGGAGGTAGACGCGGGTGGATCTCTGTGAGTTTGAGGCCAGCCTGGTCTACAGAGTGAATTCCAGAACAGCCAGGGCTATACAGAGAAATCTTATCTCAAAAATAGAACACAAACAAAAACAAACAAACAATCTAAGGTACCTGTCATCTTGTTCAAAGATGCCACAGAGACCCAAAAAGTTGGACTCTAACTAAGTACATTTTGCAAAGAGGAGAGTCAGCACAGAGAGACTTGCCCTCAATGCTTCCCAAGGAAGATCCTGCCACCATGGCCTTGACTTCTCTTGTAATGCCCAAGTTGTGAAACCCCCAAAGACCACCACCACGAATCAGCTACATGTAAATCACACAGGGTGTCATTTATTGGTTAAGCTCAGAGCCTGGACCATCAGCCCCCTCGTGAAGAGGGAATATGGCAGCCCCTAGTGCTAGGGGAACAAGGTTTTTAAAGGGAAAAACTGCAGGCAGAGTGGGGGCGGGGCGGGTTGTTCTAAGCCATTGCCAAGCTTTGCTTTTACGGGATAGGTCAGAGGGGTACAGAAATGTTGTCTTTTAAGTTGATTGGCTGGGAGACCAGGGCTAAGTGTGGGGACCAGGGCCGGACCACAGGTGGGGAAGTTTTAGTTTGTTCTGGTCACTGTGACCTGTGGCTCTGATTGGTTGGCCCTAGGTACAAGCTCCTAGGAATGGTTACTAGTTGTATGTTTGTGGCTCTCCCTGGAAACTCTAGAGAGGGGTGCAGGGAGAGGGGGGTGGAGGCAGGTCAAGTTCTCAGGCCTTGAACACAAAATGGCATTGGTTTAGTCTCTACTATCCCCCCTTTTGACAGGTTCACTGAAGACCCAATCATATGTCTTCCTGAAATTTATTTCTCTGAGTTGGCCTATTGTAGGGCCAAATACTGTGCCCTCATGATTAGCTGGATGGTGCCCAACCTTTGCTTGATATAAGGGGAGCACAAAACATGACTTACTGGTTTAAACAGAACTAAGAGTCTTTTTTTTTTTAAGCCATTTGTCCCTCATGGCAGAGAGTTGCCCTTGACTTAGCATCCCTATAAACTGGGAAAACAGGTAGAGTCACTCTTTTCTGTAACTTCTTCCTGCTGACATTAGGGGTGCTGTTATCATTATTGGGGCCTAGAAAGGCTGAAGAGCTAGTCAAAGGCTAATGGAGCACTTATCAAAAGCATCTGTTTAGCGGATCCAGTTGAATAGACAGAGAGTAGTCATATCTGCAGGACTGGTTTACATCGGCTTCCAGAAGGCCCAGATCCCAGCAGCTCTGGGTGAAGTCTGTACTCCTGTCACTCAGGAGGTGGTAGCAGGAAGATCAGGACTTCAGGGTCAGCTTCATCTACACAGTGAGACCGCAGCTAGCTTGCAGTACAAAAACAACAACAAAAGACGGATACAGAAGGACCCCACTGGAGCTGGAGAAATGGCCCAGTGTTTAAGAGCACTTGCTGCTCTTGAGTTTGGCTCCTAACACCAATTTTAGGGGCTCACAGCTACCTATATCTGCACCATCATGTGAGCACCCAGCACTCATACACACATGCAGGTGAAAGTAAAATATATTTTTAAAAAAACAAACAAACAAAAACCATAGCACCACAGAAAATCTTCTAGGAAAAACAAAGGCCAAAAGAGACATAAAAGATCCACAAAACAACAAAAACATTTACAAAATTACTGTAGCAAGCCTTTCAATAATCATCTTAAATGTGAATGGGTTTACTTCTCCAAGATATTGAGTAGGTACATGAATCTTAGAAATATCCAACTATATGCTACTGACAAGAGACTTACTTCACCTTTAAATAGACACATAGATTTGTTGTAGCTCCTCTGTTAACACCTGTTTTTGTCTCTAGTATAACAGGAGCTATTTTGTTTTTAAGTCTCCATATTGATTATAAGGTAAAATTAAGTTCCCGTTCTCGGGCTCTGCCTGCCTGGGAGCTTGAACAGCCTTTTATATACAGTTCAATACTTGTTGAACGTTCTGCTTGAATTAATGATATATGTCCTTCTTAAACAAAACCACAATACCCTGCTATGTTCCTTTCTCCCTGAACTTGAGGATCTGGAAAGTCCCTAGCCAATCAGCTTAAAATGCTTTGTCTAGCTACCTGGATACAATGTATTTGGAACAAAACCTATTCTTGTGTTTAGTTAATCAAAATGATGTAATGCTACCCTCCCCTTGCTTCCCACCTGGCTACCTGGCTGTTACCTGGTTACCATTTTTCTTATAAAAAAAGCCTGCCTTAGAAACAGGCTGATGTCATAGTTTGGTTCCACTGTGTCTCTGGCCGTGGTCAGTCTTGGGGTGTGGCGTTGAAATAAACCATCAATATCTCACTGAGATTGGCGCTGGAGTGGTTCGTGCAACTATTCTTGTACTACAACAGATTGAAAATAAGAGCCTATCTGTGACAACCTCAACTTCCGCCCCCAAAAGCAACAGCCTGGACAGGAAACCATCCATAAGAACTCTTCACAATTGAGATAAAGGTGCTGAAGTGGCTCTCCACACTTGGTGGCTTCTGGCAGTGGTGGGTGAAAGAAAGGACTCAGTCTTCTTTAAGGGGTTGGCCACTGGGAGTTTGGCTATGATCCAGGGAGGATAAGGGCAACACAAAATGGACTTGGTATTTTGGGGGGTCATGAGGTCACAAGGGTGAAGGGTCAGACCTGGGAAGGCTGGGAACTGAGTGCAATGGGGTGTACTATGTGAAAGTCTCAAATACTTGATAAAAATATGATGTTTAAAAAAAATAATAAAATAAAATAAAAATAAGAGCCTAGAAAAAAAGACATTCTGGGCTAACAGGAACCAAAAGAAACCAGAGGTAGCTGAGCTTCTATCAGATAAAATCGACTGAATCAAAGATTGTAAAGAGAGGCTGGGCAGTGGTAGCGCACACTCAGCAAGGAGAGGCAGATGGATCTCTGTTGTGAGTTTGAGGCCAGCCTGATGAGTGAGTTCTAGGACAGCCAAGGCTGTTACACAGAGAAACCCTGTCTCAAAAAAAACAAAAATAAGCAAACAAACAAAATTTTTAAAGAGAAGCAGGCTTGGTGGCTCACGCCTGTAATTCCAGCACTTGGGAGGCAGAGGCAGGCAGATCTCTGTGAGTTTGAGGCCAGCCAGTCTGGTCTACAGAGTCCAGGACAACCGAGGTGACACAGAATAGCTGTCTCAAAAAAAAAAAAAGTTAAGAGAGACAATGGGTCAGTGCATTGAAAGTATGTAATGATGGATCAAAGTAACTCCACTTGGCTTAAAACTTTCATTTCTATATTTGGGTGACCTACTCTTGACCTCCGAGGATCTAGAAAAACCCACAAAGATACACTTGGTAAAAAGATATAGAATAACCAATCAGCTAGAAAATAAAAACGTACTAAAAACACTCCCCCAGATTTCTCAAGAGTTATTCCTTAGAAGTTAATTATTCCTGGGTTGATACTGGATTTGTACAGGACGAGTATCAATTAGTTCAAGAAATAATAGGATGTTTGCCAAACTAGAAACCCACTTACCTGCTTTCTCGCTTACCACAATCTATAAAAAATTTCTTTCCTACTCGTACTTGGGGCTCACACCTGATCCACTGCGTCAGGAATACTGTGGGTCCAGCTTAAGCTAAGAAATTAAAAGACCCTTGTGTGTTTGCATCCGAATCGGCTCCTAGTGTTTTATTGGGGTTTCATTTAAGCCCAGCCCATCATTTTTGGTGCCTTGGCCGGGAACCCCAAGTCCACTAGGACCTCTGATCGGAGGATCTGGGAGCGGGGTGAGTGTTTGTGTTTGTCTGCTTCTGAATGCTGCGTTCTCATTCTGGATCTGTGTGTGGTCAGAAACAGTTGCAGCGGATGTGCCGGGTCTGTGACCACAGGGGGCTGAGAGACGTCTTGGCTCCAGAGGGGACCAGAGGTCCCACAGTCTTCTGATCTGTGTGAAAGGACAGAGCGGTTGGCTCCCGTGGCAGGTGGCAGCTGTCCTACTTTCAGTGTTTTCAGGCTTCGGAGCAGGCGCAGACTGAGGCACTCGCTGCTGCTTTCAGCTTTCTGGCTTCTGAGTGTCCTCCTCGCTGGTGCAATTTCTTGTTTGGTTTTCTGTATTTGTCTGCTCTTTTGTCCTGTCTTTGGCTGTTTACTTTTTCTGTGACTGAGATGGACGGGACTCTAACACTGACTCCCCTAGCTCTTTTTTCCACAGCAGAACTTGGTACGGCAGCTGCGCATGGGGTGGACCTTCGGGTGTGCGCAGACGAGCCAGGTGTGTGTGGGATCCAGGTCCTGCGGCAGCCACAGCCTGGAGACTGCCTTTCCTTGTTCAGATGGCAGGCATGGGGCAGAACACCTGGGCAGGGCTGGGCACTAGCTGAATGCCAGGGCAGAGGAAATCGAGGGCTCTCACACAACGCCATTCGCCACTCAGCCCTCAGGGTTGCCTCCGAGCTTGCCCTGCTGGCTAAAACACAACTCGCACTACGCGAGCCTTGGGTTGAAATCAGTCAGTTGGTGCAGCTCAGACGACTGCGGAGGCATCTGGAGCAAGAGAGCATTTGTTGAGCGCCCCCACCGTAGCGCGCCTAAGGTACAGGGAGGTGTACCCTGTGGAGCTCAAGACTTTTAGGGCAGAATCGGGAATATGTAGCTCGAGAGCCTGCAGGGCGCTCCCACAGAGGAGGCGGCATCGCTGACCTGCTCGGAATAAAAGGGCTAAAGTGCAAGCTGGTGGAAAAACTGCCGGCTCAGGCTGCGCCCCTGCCACCTGGACGCAGGAGCTACTCAAACAGGGCAAGGCTCATCTTGTGAGCAGAGTTTGCAAATTCAGAAGCGGGGTGCGGCGGTGTAATAAACAAGCTCTAGCTCTCGCAAGGGATCAAAGTGCCTTGTTTTTGTTACACTCCCCTATCTGGGACTCTAGAAACTACATCTTGGTTATTAAAGATTATCAAAAATCGTTAACATCTGTAACAAAAGGTTAGCTTAAATTCTAAACTGCAAGTAAAATGAGCCAACTTAAAAAAAACAGGTCTTCAACGGTACTTTTAAGTAATTCTTGTTCTGTAAACTTATAAAAAGATAAGATTTAAAACAATGTGTTTTTAAAATAAAAGTATTAAAGCTGCACCACCTCCAGCCAGTGTGTGTGTGTATTAAGATTATACTGTGCAAATTAACAGACTGCTATATTGCAGACTTTAAAAAATGGGTGATTCTGAAGTTAAGATATTAATTTTAAAGATAATTGTTTACACTATTTAAAAAATCTGGTTTTTGACTGACAAAAATTATGGTTATGCTGTGACTTCACTCTTTTAAAAGGTACTTTGATAAAATGCTTAAATGTATAAGGCTATAAAACATTTTCAAGTTTATTGGGTATTTTAAAACAATGAGCTTTTGTAAAAGAACGTTAATTCAGAACATGGTTTTTCTGGCAAGAGATCACATTCAAAGATCTTCTGCCTGTGTGATCTGGCTGGAATACAAACACGCCTTTAATCCAGGAGACAAGGCAAACAGATGTGAGCTCAAGGCCAGCCTGGTATGAGCAAATATCAGGTAGATCCAGGCACGGTGGTGCATGCCTTTAATCCCAAATGAAGGTCAAGTTAGTCTAAGGCCAAGCTGAATAATGCTGGGCTGAGAGAAAAGCCAAATTAAGTCAGCTGGGAGAGGAGTTTGAGCCAGAACAGCTGAGTTAAACCAGCCAGCTATGAGCTCAGAAACAATAAGACAGGGTGAGTTTATTAAGCAGAAGGCTCATAGGCTAAAAACATTCTAGGCCTAGGTTAGATTGTATGGAGGCTAGAAGCTTCCAGGACTAGGCCTAGGTTAGCAGAAGGAGGCAGTAAACCTCCTAGAAAACATTGAGCCACGAGAATAAAAATTACTCTTACAATCTTGAACAGTCTAATAAAGAACTTAAGAGTTTCTCGACCTTTAGGGAAGGTCAAAGGATCTTTTGAGCCAATTAAGAAAACTGCAGTTTTTAAAATATGTCACAAAAAAAGTAAAAAGACCCATTTGTATTATTTTATGTCATTTACAGTCAATGCAGATTACTAGTGACTTAAAGGAAACTTCTGTAAATTATAAGTTAAATATGAAGTAACATTGATAAATCTTCTTTTAAAAAATAACTGTTTTCAGAGGGTCCTAGAAACCTACAAGAAGATCTGGGCCCAGGGGTCCTGCTCAAACTATGGCACCAGCCAAGGACAATACATGCAGTAAACTTCAAACCCCTACCCAGATCTACCCAATGGACAGGACATTCTTCACAGTTGAGTCGAGAGTGGGGTCTGACTTTCACACGAACTCTGGTGCCCCATATTTGACCATGTCCACAGGATGGGGAGGCCTGGTGGCACTCAGAGGAAGGATAGCAGGCTACCAAGAAGAGACTTGATACCCTATGAGCATATACAGGGGGAGGAGGTCCCCCTCAGTCACAGTCATAGGGGAAGGGAGTAAGGGGAGAATGGGAGGGAGGGAGGAATGGGAGGACACAAGGGATAGGATAACAATTGAGATGCAATATGAATAAATTAATAAAATATATTTCTTTAAAAAAAAGAAAAGAAAAATTTGTACTTTTCAAAGGCATAGCCTACTCTGGCTGTCTTATAGACACAATCTTAACTTCTGTGCCTAGTCCATATTTGTGTCTGCAGACTTTTACCTGGCTACAGGATCCATCCAGAGATGGCCTGTGGATTACAAACTGTTGAAACATAGACCTACTGGAAGCTGATATAAACCAGTCCTGCAGATGACTGCTTCCTGTCTCTTCAACTGTAAGTGCCCTATTACCTAGCCTTTTGACTAGCTTTTCAGCTTTCCTAGGTTCTGATAACAGCGCCCCTAATGTCAGCAGGAAGAAATTACAGAGGAGAATAACCGTCCCTTGCCCCACTGGGTAGGCTGAAATGCTTAGTCCAAGGGCAGCTCTCTGGCATGGGAGACAAATGACTCCTCTTCCTCCTTGGGGCCTAACACTTATTTTAAGGCCACCCTAAAACCACACCTGTCAACGGTACAGATAAATAGCAGTTATCCCAACAGGCAACAAATGGAGGCTACGGATTCACTCTGGTTGTTGATGGTCCAAGTTTACCAGGTACTCAATGCTACAAGACCAGACGTTACCTCTGCATGTTGGTTACGTTACTCTCCAAAGCATCCATGTTATGAGGGAATTGCAATTATGGGAAATGCCACCTTAACATCTGTCCAACAAAATTGTAGATGGGTTCATCAAGGACAAAGAGACTTGCTCTGCAAGATGTGTGAGGACAAGGACTCTGAATAGGCAGCCCCGCCCCCCGCCCACACACACACCCCAGCAGTTATTCTGTTCTATGGCTCCGGACCCTGTCAATGTTAGCTAGTGATTCATACTTGCTGCCACCTAATCAAGGCTGTTGGGAATGTTCCTCTGGATTGACTCCGTGTGTTCATCTAGGAGTCCTTAAGCAATCATCAGACTCCTGTGTCCTGGCACAGCTGATCCCCAGAATTACGTATCACTCAGACCAAGATGTGAACAGAGCCCTGGTGGGTGGGGTAGGGACCCCCTTTACCCCAATCAAAAAAGAGAAGCCATCACTACTGTTACTTTGTCTGTTCTCCTGGGATTGGGACTGGCAGGAACAGGAATGGAAATCTCAGCTCTGGCTTTGCAGAATCAGAATTATTGTTTTGTCGTTGTTATTATTATTATTATTATTATTATTATTATTATTATTATTATTATCGTCTGCAGCAATAGACGCAGACATCCAAAATCTAAAAAAAAGTCTCTATCTCACCTACAAGAGAGTCTTTAACCTCATTGGCAGAGGAGGTTCTTCAGAACAGAAGAGGTTTAGACCTGTTACCCATGCAGGAGGGAGGCCTGTGTGCTGCCCTTGGTGAAGAATGTTGCTTTGACGTAGATCGTTCAGGCGTTGTTAAAGAGTCTCTCGCTAAGGTTAAAAAAAAAAAAAAAAGTAGCTAGAAAAAAATAAATAAATATAAGGCCAAACAAGGATGGTTTGAGTGTTGGTTCAATAATTCCCCTTGGCTAATTTCAACCTTGTGTGGCCCCTTCTTCATTTTGATGATACTTCTGACCATCGCACCCTGTATTTTGAGCAAATTAGTCTCCTTTAGGAAAGAATGACTGGGGGCTATCGAGCTGGTGGTAACGGGAGCCCACTGCCATTCCCTCCAAAACACGCCTAGTGAAGACTGTAAGTTCAAGAGACACCATGACTGGGCCTTCAAGGAACTAGTCAGAGGGGGGAATTATGGACCAGAGCAACTCCATTTTGCTTAAAACTTTCATTTCTGTATTTGGGTGACCTACTCTTGAACTCTGGATCTAGAAGAACCCACAAAGAAACACTATAAAACACTATAAAAGATATAGAGTAACCAATCAGCTGGAAAATAAGAAAACTAAAAGTTCAGACACCCCCCCAGATTTCTCAAGAGTTATTCCTTAGAAGTTAATTATTCGTGAGTTGATACTGGACTTGCACTGGATGAATATCAATTAGTTCAAGAAATAATCAATGGGATGCTTGCCAAACTAAAAACCCACTTACCTGCTTTCTCGCTTACCACAATCTATAAAAAGTTCTTTCCTACTCGTACTCGGGGCTCACACTGAATCCGCTGTGTCAGTAATACTGTGGGTCCAGCTTAAGATGCAAAATTAAAAGATGCTTGTGTGTTTGCATCCGTATAGGCTCCTCGTGTTTATTGGAGTTTCAGTTAAGCCCAGCACATCAGTAACAATTGTAAAATATATTTACTTAATATTGAAACACTCAAATATATAAAGGAAACAGTCATAGATCCTAAGAGAAATTACAATACAGTAACAGTTGGGGACTTTATTACTCTCTTTTCAACAATGGGCAAATTGTCTAGACAGAAAATCAGTAAGAATATGTTTAAGTTGAAATTTAGACCAAAGGAATTTAACAAATACAGCATAGCAACCAACACACACACACACACACACACACACACACACACACACACACACTTCCAGGAAGGTCATGGCTGCTGGACATGGTGGCACACGACTTTAATCCCAGCACTCCGGATGCAGAGGTAGGTGGATCTCTGTGAGTTTTAGGCCAGCCTGGTCTACAAAGAGAGTCTAGACCAACCAAGGCTACACAGAGAAACCCTGTCTTGGGGGGCGGTGGGGGAAGAAAAAAAATAGTCATGGCCATCAGATACATTTTAAAAATCTGAAAAAAATCTAATTCATAATGCAATTGCAAAAAGAAAAAAAAAGACATCATCATCCTCCAGGTGGACTTTTTACGATAGGCCAATAAAAGTCCAGTGAGGAGAAACTGGAAAAAAAAAAAAGTCCCACCCTGTTAGTGAGGATGACTGCTATGGAGAGGGGTACAGGGGTACAGAGGGGCCCCACAAATCAAAATAGACATGTCTGAAATAACTGCCCTAATGTTTTATTAGGATCCTTTGTCTTCTATGAAGCTTTACTGTTGATTTTCCATGATTTTTTTAAAATTAAACTCTTAGATTGAAAAAAAAAAAGTCATAGACATGCAGGCCTTTAACTCTACCCCTTGAGGGACTGAGGCAAGAAGATTAAAAAATTTAGGGCACCCTTAGCAGAATAGTAAGATCCTGTTTACACACATTCTCACACAAGTGTACTCACACCAAATCTTGATAAATTGGAAAAAGTTTGACACTGGAACAAATATCTTTTCTATGCACAATGAAACTAGAGGTAACTAGCAGGGATTCTCAAAAAAACCCATCAGAGTGTGGAAAGTGAGCAGTGTGATGCTGAACAGCTAAGGACTCGAAGAAGAAATTAAAAGAGAATTTCAAAAAGATTTTGAGATGAATGAAAACAGACACACAAAATATAAAATAATATCTGAAACAAACAAACAAACAGTTCTAAGAGTGAAGTATTCAGCAATACGCACCTATATCAGAAAAGAAGAAAATCTCAGGAAAAAGTAAAAATCTCAGATTTGTAACTTTACTCCTCAGGGAAGGAGAAAAAGAACAACAAACTCAGCCCAAATTTTGTAAAAGGGGGAAAAAAAAGTGAGAACTGAAATAAATAAAATCTAGGGAAAAAAAGATAAGCAAAAACTAAAAGTTGCTTCTTTGAGATGACAGACAAAATTGACAAGCTTGGCCAGATTAAGAAAAGAGAAACTCATAGAGTAAGTGTGACAAACAAATGCAGTCCAACAAGTCTGACAACCCACAAGGCATGCAGATATTTATGGAAACAACATACCAAGGCTGAGGCATGAGTAAATAGAAAATCTGTACAGACTAGTAGCAAGTAAGCACACTGAATCAGAAATCAAAGTCAGCAGACGTGGTGGCACACACCTGTAATGCCAGCATTTGGGAGGGTGAACTACAAAGTGAGACCATACAAAAAAGAACCTTACGGTCTGTTGTTCACTGATGATTTTTTTTGGGGGGGTGGTGGTTGAGAGAGGGTCTCTCTGTGTAGCCTTGGCTGTCCTGGACTCCCTTTGTAGAGCAGGCTAGCCTGAAACTCACAAAGATCCACCTGCATCTGCCTCCAGAGTGCTGGGATTAAAGGCATTCGCCACTGTGCCTGGCTTCACTGATGAATTTTGACAAATATTTGACAATAGTATTAAACTGTGAGGGTAATGTTAATTGTTTAACTTTGCAACATCTAGAATGCCCTGTGAGTGAGAGATTATCTAGACTAGGCTAGCCTCTGGATGCTCCAGTGAAGGGTCAGCTTGAGAGCCGAGGTATGGTGGGAAACCCACCCTGAACAACAGTGGAAGCATCCCCCTGGGCTGTGGGTCCTGGGCTGCAGAAAAGGGAGGAAGGCAGCTGGGCACAAGCTTTGTCCTTCCCTGCTTCCTAATTATGGATGTGCGGACCAGCTGCCTTAAGCTCCTGCCACCATGAACTGTATCCCCCCCCCCCCCAGCTGTGAGCTAAAACCGAACCCTCCAAAAATCAAAATAGAAACAGAACACCAATAGCGCAGGCACTAAGAACAACAAAACAAAGGACACCCCAGGAAACTGCAGAGCTTCTGTATGGCAAAGGACACTATCATTCCAACAAAGCTACAGAATGGGAAATTAGTTTTACCAACTACATATACAATAGAGAGCTAATAGCCAAATTATATAAAGAATTTTAAAAACTGGACATAAAAAAAGCAAACCAAAATATTGCTAAACAATGCAGCACAGTCCCAGCACTTGGGAGGCAGAGGCAGGTGGATCGCTGTGAGTTCAAGGCCAGTCTGGTCTACAAAGATAGTCCAGGACAGCCAAGGCTACACAGAGAAACCTTGTCTCAAAAAAAACAAAAGGACAAAAATGGAGCACAGAGAAGAGAGAATTCTCAAAAGAGGAAACTCAAATGACTGAGAAACACTTAAAGAAATGTTCAATATCCTTAGTCATCAGGGAAAGGCAAATCAAAACTGCTTTGAGATTTCATCTTAAACCGATCAAAATGGTCAAGATCAGTAAAATAAGTGACAGCCAGTGACGTTCAGGATGTGGAGGTGAGGGGACCCTCATCTATTGCCAGTGGGAATGCCGCTATGGGAATCAGTGTGGTGGGAGAGTGCTGGTAGCCACGCCTGACAGCCTGAGTTCAATCCCCAGGACTCAGGGGAGTGGAAAAGAACCAGCTCCCACAGGTTGGCACAAATGCTTGCAGAGGCCAGATAACCATCTCCAGTGTGTGTGTGTGTGTGTGTGTGTGTGTGTGTGTGTGTGTGTGTGTGTGTGACACAGAGAGAGGGGAGGGCATCAGTTAGCTTGTGCCATGCTGTACTTGTGAATGTTAGAGCACAACTTTCCAGTCAATTCTCTCCATGCACATGGGACACACGGATCAAACTCAGGCCTTCAGCCTTGTGTAGCAAGCGCCTTCACCATGTTGAGCCATCCCCACTAGTGCTGGCTAAAACTACTTAACCTAAAACTATCATCCATGTGTCGCTACCACCAACAGCCATGAGGGACAGCCAGGGGTCCAGCCACATGGCCCCAGTATGACAGGTTAGGTGACTACGGGTCACAGGGGACTGCTTCTTTCTGCAGAGTAAAGTGGCCACTACCTTAGCGATCACAGGGGATCTGTGAGGTCTCTTAGTGTGCTCTCACTGGTGCGTGCATGCACACACACACACACACACACATACACACGTGTGTATGAACATACACACATATGACCACACATGGGGAGTGGAAGACACCAGGGTCATGAAGCTTCAGAAGTTCGGTAGGAGGCCTGTGACTTCTTTCTCAATATTGTACAAATGATATAAGATTTCATCTTTGTGACCTGAGGCCTGGCTCAAAGGTCTCAGGTTGTTGGTTCGTTTATTTCACAACCCGGGTACATGACATTACATGGTTCTTCACTCACAGCATGAAAAGGGTGAGTGGATGGACATAAACAAAGCTCTCAGTCTTACTCATGGAGACCTGGTTCCCCTCAGAACCCTACATAACATACTGCAGAAACCCTCAGCCACAGAGCTGGCAGCTCCCAGTGATGTGACTAATTTGGCTCTCTGCAGGCAGGACAGGTCCAGGATTTCACTGTGGAAACACCACCAGGACACACAGATTTCTGTCCTAGCCTCTCACAGGGATCCCTAGCTCTGAGACTGGAGGCTGAATCCTACCAGAGCACCCAGCACTTGTCACAGCACACCCAGGGAGGAGAAAGGGGAGGGGCCAACAGCCTGAAAACTGGGGCCTACAAGGAAGCAGCCAGCCCAGGCCTACAGAGCTGCTCCAGGACAGAGGTGAGTCAAGGGCTTAGTTCCGGGCCAGCCGGAGAACTGACAGGCCCTACCAAAAGTACAGTCAGTAAAGAGCCCAGGCATCCCTAATGGCTCTGAGGAAAGGTCTTCTTCCTTTCCCTCTGATTTACAAGCACCTCCTAACAGCCGCCGGCATGGCTTTGGTGGGTGAAGCTGGTCACTGCAGTAACAGACATGTAACAAATTACTTGTCCTGCCTGTTAGAAAGGTAAGACAGAAAGAGGGGATCGCCTACCCAGGCAGGGAGCTTGGGGTGTTAAAGGAGGTGCAGGGGAGCCTCACTGACAGCTGACACTAAGGTGAGACAGTAGAAGCCCTGGTGACATTTAAGGAAAGGGTGTGCAGGCAGGGACCAAGTCCTAGCAAAGGCTGGCCGTGGGAGGAGGCCCGAGGGCTGGGGAACAGCCAGGAGGTGAGGGCATCTGATACAGAGGAGGCAAGAGGAGGAGGCAGCTAGGCAGCCTCACAGGAAGGCAGGCAGACAAAGGGCTCCCTGTAACATGCTAGGTCCCTTGTCAGTACCCCACAGCCCCACTTTCAGAAGCCTGCCTGTGGCTGTGGCATGACAAGGGTACTCCTTAACCCCAGTCCTGTCATCTCTATGAAATGACTGCCAGGTTCATGCGATGAAAGGAAAGGAGAGCAGGTGACAGACAGCAGGGAAGGGTGACAGCCAGGCTCTGGGACCAGGGAGACACAATGCCCTTCCCAGTCTCACCAGAATGCTGCTGTCTGTAGGTTTCTTGAGACTGGAGCTCACTAGGAACATTGGGGAGCTGAGCCTCGACCAGAAAAAAACAAGAAGGGTAAAAGTCGGGAGGAGAGGGGCATTGGACCTAGGTGAGGAGGCAGGCTAGCTGGTGAGAAGCCTATAGTCATGCCAGGATTCCTTTCCACAAACTGACTCCCTTCTGGGCACTGAGGATCCATGGACTGACAGGTAGGAAAAGGAAAAGTGACCAGAGACACTGAGGCCCGGTGAGAGGTGAAGGTGGCTGAGTGGTGGCCAAGGAGATGGCAAGGAATAGGTGGGGCTATGGGGCTCAGAGAAGGTGACGGGTGAGTCTAGTGGTTGATTCACTGTGAGGGACGGGATGTCTTGGTGTGGAGGAGGCAGGGCCCACCTTGACTATGGAGAACACAGGGGATCCAGAGGGGCATTTGACTGGAAGAGAGCAAACCTTGTCCTCCTCTTCCTGTTCCTCCCCTTCCTGTTCCTCCTCCTCCTCCTCCTCCTCTTCCTCCTCCTCCTCCTTCACCACCACCACCTTCTTCATTTTTGGTTTTTTGTTTTGTTTTATTTTGGTTTTTTTGTTTGTTGTTGTTGTTGTTTCAATACAGGGTTTCTCTGTGAATTAGCCCTAGCTGTCCTAGAACTCTCTTTGTAGACCAGGCTGGCCTCGAACTCACAGAAATTCACCTGCCTCTGCCTCCCAAGTGCTGGGATTAAAGGCGTGCGCCACCACACCCGGTGGCTTTCTTCTTTTTTCAGGGCTCCTCTCCTTCCTCCTGCTCTCTCCATCCTCTTCTTCTACAGTATGGGAGTTGAACCCAGAGCCTGTGTGTGCTAGGCAAGCACTCTTCCAGTATGCGATCACTATTTTGAGGTCTTAGGACCTTCCTACCTCTGCCTCCACAATAGATGGGCCTACAGACCTATGCCATCAGGCCCCACTCCACAGTGCTCATTAGGTATCACGGAGATTGAGCTAAATGGGGCGAGTGGGACCACAGGGTTCCAGCAGCGAGTCTCCTAGTAAGGTACAGTATGGGCAAGTTACGTGCTTTGTGTCGGCCTGCAGCCAGCCTTCATCCTCCTCTGGTAGTAGTCACTCACTCAACCTTTCTAGGACTGTTCTTGTCCTCTTCCACATGGCTCCCACTGACTTTTCACAAAGACTGTCCCAGGCATGTTATGACACAAGCTACAGACAGTGGAACGGGAACGTTGTGGTCAAACCATCCCGACCTTGGCTACTGCAGACAGAGCAACACTGACTGCCTTCACTCACGAACAATGTGTGGACCACAGGCAGTAGCCACGAAGACAGGGTGGGACTGTGGTGGTCATTCACATAGAAACGCATTGGCTGACACTGCCCTGGGTTAATACCTTTTACATACAGGTTCTTGGCACCTCCCTGTGCTCAGAGCAGACCCTCAAGGCAGCCAGGCCAGAAGTGTCCCTCCTGAGACACCAGGCAGATCCAAGATGGGGAGCCCAGTGCACCGAGTATCACTGGGGGACACCTGGAGCAGGCAAGTGCACCCTGACATAGACAGTGAACGGCGCTTACCGCCCTTCAGTGTGGAACGGCTCACCAACATCCTGGATGGAGGCGTCCAAAACACTGCGCTGCGGAGGAGAGTTGGTAAGCAGAGGCAGGAAGCCAAGAGCTGGCTTTGAACCTACATGCTTTTATTGAGCAGTCTGTTAACTAATTCTCTACTTTTCCTTTAACTAACAGTCCTTTCTGTTGTCATCACTTGCTGTTTTGAGACAGGGCCTCATGGAGCCCAGGCTGGCCTCAAACTACTAGGTAGCCAAGGATGATATAGAGCATCCAATCCTCCTGCCTCCACCTCCCAAGTGCTGGGATTGAAGGTATAGGTCACCGCACCTGGGAAACCAGTGTTGTGAATTAAACCCAGAGCTTTATGCATTCTGAGCCCCCCATTCTACCATCTATAAGCCTACCACCCCCTCTTTCAACTAACAAACTGGTCCTTGACACCACGCACCCGGGCAGCAGAAGATCCACTCACTGGTCCTGGCCTCACCTGAGCATAGCTCTGCTGGAGTGCAGGAAGCCCATTTCTCCCTTCTTCCTTTCCAACTCCATGAAGCAAGTGGATGGGACATTTCGAAGTAGTCAAGAACCCACCCGAGCCACCAAAGGTCCCTGTTCTCTCTGCCGCAGAAAGCATCATCCAAGGTGACCCAGTGTTCAACTTGAGGAACTTTCACTTCATGACCCAGCATGAGAAATACGAGGATGCAGTTCGAAAGAGATTCCACCTAGAGATGCTGTCCAGGCGTCTGGGCTGGTCAGAAGGTGGTCCTGAACAGAGCTATGCTGCAAGGTACTCCTCAGGGGCAGTCCCACCAGAGAGGCTTGCCTGTCACCCCCTAGCCCCGTGAGCCACTCCCCTCAGCAAAGGAGGGCTTCCTGGAACACTAGGATGCCAGATGCCCCTTCCCTCCTGCACCCCCTGCCCCCTCCCCCACTGCTCCCTCCCCAGCTGAAGGCTGATGGGCCTATCTCCCACAGGCTGCTCACCTATTTTATCTCTCCCTCACAGAGCCCTTTCCGGATACATCAACTTAGGCTTACATGGTATTGCCATGAATGCTCTCAGAAGCTTGGGCTCGGAGGAGCAGATTGCTAAATGGGACCCACTCGGCAGAAACTTCCAAATCATCACAACATATGCCCAGACAGAGCTGGGACATGGTGAGCCAGAGCTGCGGCATGCAGGGTTCAGACGGCACAGCTCTGGAAGGCCCTTGTTCGTAGCTCATACATGGGCATGCTAAATTGAAAACATCCCAGCAGATGGCAGCCAAGGGTCTTGAGGACTGCCTTTCTCTAATGTGTATTCATCCCACTGTATGAGTTATCCGAGGGGGCAAAGTCGTTCCATTTGGAAATAGTGTGCATCCCTATGTCCTTCCCACAGTCCACAGATAAAAGAGAGAAAGGCCAGCGAGTGGGTACAGTCAGGAGCTGGCCTCATTCCACACTGAGCCCAGGCCCATCTAGAAGCTACACCCAAATGAGTACCCCCACTTGGCCCAACAGTCTAACTCTCCTCCTTGATCCCAAGGGACCTACCTGCAGGGCCTGGAGACCGAAGCCACCTATGATGCAGCCACCCAGGAGTTTGTGATACACAGCCCGACAATGACTTCCACCAAGTGGTGGCCTGGGGACTGTGAGTACCCTCCTTCCTACTTCCTGTCTCTCCGTGAGGGAGACAAAGCTAGGGCTAAGTAGCACTGATGGTGATGCTTACCAAACTTCAGGTTGACTTCCTGTTCTGGGCACCTCACCTGGAAATCAGCTGAAATAAGTGGGATGTTAATTTCCTTAATAGCTGGGCGCAGAGGCACACACCTGTAATCTGAGAACTTGGAGAGGCAGAGGCGGGAGGATCTCTGTGAGTTTGAGGCCAGCCTAGTCTACAAAGCAAGCCTAGGAAAACTAAGGCTACACAGGGAAACCCTGTCTCGAAAAACAAAAAGAAGAATTTCCTTCATAAGTGACTGGAAAGTTTCAAGGGAGCTTTGATAAGGAAATGCACTCACCTTGTAGGCGATAAGGTCAAGAACATACCACATATTCATTGCCCCCACACAACACATGTGTGCATGCACGCAACATAAACACTACCCCCACACATATGTAAGCATATGACAGACATAAATATATACTGCCCCTTGTAGTCATAGATATACACAACACAAGCTATTTACATAGACACACAGGTGCATTACACAACACACACATACTGCCCCACCACACAAACACTGACAACATGTACATGTACACACTGCCAATACATAGACACTGTTATATCCTGGTCCTTTGGTTACTTTATTTGTGTACCTATATCTACCACCCTTCTCTACCCCAATCCCTTCTAACCTCCCAACACTAGGTAGGCAAGAAAGATTCGAGGGGAAAGGGGATGTAAACGCCATTAGACTACTTCCTGCTGACGAGGGGTATCAAGTACCTTGGGGCAAGTCCAATATCTGTTGTCAGAATATCTCCAAAGAGCAACCCAGCAGTAGCAAAAGTAGCCCCAGAGGGAGCAACAGCTGCCACAGGCCCTCTCAGGGCTCTCACGTTTATATCCTCTCAAGAGTCCCCAGAATTCCAAACATAAACTGTCTGCAGCTGGCAAAAATCACACCCTCCTACAGCATGAGACAAATCATAGTTAGCAGTTGTGGGCAATCTGAAGCAGCTCCATATCCCACTTCTAGGATTAAAACAAAAACATATTCATATAACTGGGTTTTGTTTGTTTGTTTGTTTGTTTCTTTTTTTGGGTTTTTGTTTTTTGGGTTTTTTTTTTTTTTTTTTTTGGTTTTTCAAGACATGGTTTTTCTGTTGTCCTGGACCCACTTTGTAGACCAGGCTGGCCTCAAACTCACAGAGATCCACCTGCCTCTGCGTGCTGGGATTAAAAGCATGCCACCACATCTGACTCCATAACTGGGTTTTTTGAGGGACCAAAACTCTCACTACATACCATATAGATGTAAACATAAACTTACTACCCCAACAGACATGTATGTTCACAACACACACACTGCTCTCATACAGACACACCTGTGCACACACACCACACACACACACAGTGACACACATAAGTACACAACACATACACGTTGCCTTCATGCAGGAACATGTACACAAAAATATGCACACTGCCTCATCACAGACACTCAGGCATGTATAGAGTACATATGATGTCCCCCAGACATACTTGTGCATACACACAATATACCATATATATTCACCACCTAATCCTGTCCCAGGGGCTCCGTACAACATCATATGTTCTAACCTCCAAAGTTACTGATAGGTTTGCCACCTGCCAGAGCACATGCTCCATGATTAGTCAGTGGCAAGCACCTCCCCTGCCCCTTCCACTCCATATTCAGACTAACTCCGATCGCATGGACACCAGGTGCCAGCCACACCATCCATTCTGAGCTCCAAGACAGGGTCCTGCCAAGGGCAGCTTTGAGAAGTCATTTCTAAGGACTCCACGGTAGCACTTGGAGACCCAGTGTGAAAATCCCTGGTGTGGAAATTGAATGACTACATTATGCGAATTCAACCAAAGCAGGGCAGGTGACAGAACGGGGAAAGTAAGGCTGGGAAGAGGAGAGAAGAGAGAGGAGCTGGGGAGGAGAAGAGGACAGAGGTGAATGACTGGTCAATATCAGATTTGCAGGGGAAAGAAACCCACTTTAATATCAGGCTGATGGGGTTAAATTCCAGCTCTCCCCATCCGGGCCAGCAACCTTCAGTGTGTCACTCTGTACTCTGAGCCTCAGTTTCCCTATCTGGAAAATAAGACTTCTCCTACCTGCCCTGCAAGAAGTAGGAGACCTCAGCCAAGAGCAGGGCTCTAGCTGGATTTGGTAGGGATGGCTGTGCTCACAATGGGGCCGACAGAAGAGCGGTCCATTAGCTGTTGCACTGGGGTACAGAAAAATCTTTAAAAGTTTGCGGCCGGGCGTGGTGGCACACACCTTTAATCTCAGCACTCAGGAGGCAGAGGCAGGTGGATCTTTGTGAGTTCCAGACCAGCCTGGTCTACAAAGAGAGTCCAGGACAGCCAAGGCTACACAGAGAGACCCTGTCTTGAAAAAAAAAAAAGTTTACTCACTTCAAACTCCCTTGCCAAGTCACCGTTACTCTTGTTCTAGCTAGGTTCTTCCTGGCAACGCCTTCTGTCAGTGACTTTCCAAGAACTCAAAGATGTCTATCAGCAACCCCAAGCTCAGCAGGTCGGGCGGGGGGGGGGGGGAGGGGCAGGAAGACATCGTACATAAGGCGTCTTGTGATGGGCCTCTCACCTTTCTGCCTCAGTGGGACGGTCTGTCACCCACGCTGTGGTCCTAGCCCAGTTGATCTGCTCGGGAACACAGCATGGCATGCATGCCTTCATTGTGCCTATCCGAAGCCTACACGACCACACCCCACTACCTGGTAAGCCCTGCTGCTTCCTTGAGGACCTAGCCAAGGTGGTGCCACCAACCTACCCAGTCCTGGGTCCCCAAGAGATGCACAGAAGATGCTTGGGCATGTCGTCCCTGGCTAGAAGGGATCCAGTTCACAGAGCTAATATCTAACTGTTTGGTACAATACTCAGCATCTACCCTCAGCTTGCTTACCTGCTGCCTGAGTACCATGGTGTGCGTGCATGCGAGTGAGTGAGCGAGCCTGGCATATTGCATTTGCTCGATTGACAGGCATTCTTTTTTTGTTTGTTTTGTTTTTGTTTTCGAGACAGTTTCTTTGTGTAGCCTTAATTGTCCTGGACTCACTTTGTACACCAGGCTAGCCTCAAACTCCCAGTGATCTGCCTGCCTCCCAAGTGCTGGGATTAAAGGCGTGCGCCACCACACCCAGCTTTTGACTGGCATTCTTATCTCTACCCTCTTCTAGGAATCACAGTTGGGGACATAGGGCCCAAGATGGGCTTGGAACACATAGACAACGGCTTCCTTAGACTGAACCACGTGAGGGTTCCCAGAGAGAACATGCTCAGCCGCTTTGGAGAGGTTAGATGCCGGGGACGGGCTCTGGGTCTGCCTCAGAAAAGCTGTGTTTGGACCATAAACTCACTTCTCCCGAAAGAGGCTCAGGAGTCCCACAGATCAGGATCAAACCGAGCTTAGGAGCACAGTGGTGTTGGGAAACTCTTGCCACGTTAAGCCTAAGTCTCCCCATGCGTAAATACTTAGCACATGGGATCCAGAGCAAGGCAAACCCCAGAAGGGGGAGGAGCTGAGGGGAAACACTTTCCTTTCCTACAGTTACAGAACAGACATGACCCCAGATGGAGGCAGAAGTCCCAGTTAGCCAAACCTCTTTAGGTGTAAAAGGGAGGGATTTCTGGGGTGCTTCATGAAAGCATCTTCATGTGTCAGCGAGCGAGCTGCACCAGCTCCTGAAGCACTCATAGGCTTCAGGTGAGCGCAGGTGTGATGCCTGCAGGGATGGATGCTCATGGGCATGCACCTGGGGAGCCTCGGCTCCAACCCAGCACCTGTCTCTGTCCTATACAGGTCTTGCCAGATGGTACCTACCGGAGGCTCGGGACAGCACAGATCAATTATCTTCCCATGTTAGTGACCCGGGTGTGGCTGCTGTTAAAAGGAATCCTACCCTACCTCCAGAAGTCTTGTGTCATTGCTGTGCGCTACTCAGTCATCCGCCACCAGTCCCGTCTTCGGCCTAGGCAAGGAACACACAAATGATGACCCTGGCAGACATGGTTGACACTCAGTCCCACAGTGTCTGCACTGACACTACTTCTGCCAGAACCATGGTGTTGGGGAGCAGGGCACACATATGCATGCAGGTGCGCGCGAGCGCACACACACACACACACACACACACACACACACACACACATGTGCATGCAGTCCTGACGGGGTCTCTGGTTCCCTCTACTCAACCACCAGACTGTCTGGCCTAACCTTGTGTGTAGCCCCATCAGCCTCTGCGTGACCATGCCTTCCGCTCTGTACCATCTGCTGTGACTCAGGCTGCTTGCTGAGTTCCACTTTGCCCTACATGGCTATGACTAGCTAGTGAGTTTGGCTCTGCCAGTTGGTTGTCAAGGCCGGTTGGTTGGTGTCTGGTTGTGGGTAGAAAAAGCTAACTGCCTTAGACTACATGAGGCCTGGCTGTGAGAAAGCTAGGTCTAGACCCTTTCTTTTCACTGTCTGTACATCTGGCTCCCATTTCCTCCATTCCATGGCATAACATGGCAAGTGCTGCTATACAACATCTGAGTGTGTGAGTGTGTGAGTGTGTGTGTGTGTGTGTGTGTTTCCACAGAGAATATACACTAGTTAAATTTAAATTTCATGGGAGCAACAGTCTTTTATGATATGTCCCAAATGGACACACACTCTTAAGACGCAGCAGACTACAGTGAGAACAAGATGCAGGGGCAGAACATTTCACAGCCTAATGGCTTGTGTTGCTGCAGAGAACTTTCACCCCAGGCCTGCTGACTGGCCCTGGGTTTGATGAGGCCCTCCCACGTCTGTGTCCTACCTGTGCACAGCGAGGTCACCAGGACTGAGCCTGAGAACACCCAGCCCTGAGACCTGGTGTCATTTCATGCCGTGGGCACCAGCCTGCCCTAAACACACTGAAGATTAGATGCCAGGCAGACCTGGGCGCTTGTTTCTTCCTCAGCTTCTATGTCTGTAAAATAGAGGTAACAAGCAGAGTTTCAGGGGTGGTAGTAAGGGTTAAATATGGCAAGGCTACCAAGCTTGAATCTCAGAGGCCTTTCCTCAGGAAACCAGAAACAGCTTTAGTGTACACGGCTTGGGCTTTTGAATCCCAGGCCCATGGCATCTTCCCTGAAGGACTAGGAACTCGGAAGAAGGTGGTGACACTGTTGCTGCTCTAGCTGGGCAGCAGAGGTGTTCTAAAGCTGACTACAAGTGCATCGGTGTGAGGAGAAGCTGTTGCCCGGAGAGACTCCAAGCTCCCGTCAGCTTTGAAGGACTTCTCATACTCCATCCCATACTCTCCCAATCCCATTACTCAGGTCTCTACATGCAGGACATGGTCCAGCACCTGTGGACACCCCTGTGAATAGACAGGGAAGACACCGATCCTTTTTTATGTTCCTTTGGTCCCAAGTGCATACCCTAAGGGTTGCTAAGCTCGATGCATTTCCTACAACACAGCAAGCACATGAAGACAGTGAAATGTCATGAATTCTGGTCATCAGTGGGACAGGTCCACATCCCTTCACCTGGTCTTTGGGTCCAGATGGTTTGGAGTTCAGAGCCTTTCAGATTTTCAAATAAGATAATGGGGCGTACATGCTACGGATGTTTATATAGGAAAATGTGTGGATGTTGGTGAGAGATGAGGCTTAAGACATAGTTGCCTCGTGTCAGCCTTGCAATGGTCCCTTTTTATGGCTTTGGCAGTGTTGAGAATATGAGAAGATGGCTTGGAGTAAACTTCTAAACCTTTTCCTTCTTTTTCTCCCTCTCAGTGACCCAGAAGCAAAAATCATGGACTACCAGACACAGCAGCAGAAGCTCCTTCCTCAGCTCGCCAGGAGCTACGCCTTCCATTTCCTGGCCACCAGCCTCTTGGAATTCTTCCACAGCTCCTATAGTGCCATTCTGAAGAGAGACTTTGGCCCCCTGCCTGAGGTACATTCTATTTGCTGGGAGCTGCTGCCGGAGGGTGTCCAGTGCTGCTCCAGTTGTTGGGAAATGATGCAGCCTGCCTCCCATGGGCCCCCAGTCTCCCAATGTCCCAGGGTATCTCAGGGTAAAAGTACCACAGCATGGCAGTCCACAAACACCTGACCCCTAGAGAGCTCCAGCAATGTTAGAGATAATGTGAGTGTAGAGGACACAGACCCACAATCCCTTGTGTGTGACAGAAACCAAAACAGCTCCACACAAAGTCATTTGAACTCATTTGATAGCACAGTGTGACCAGAACTAACCTGATTTATTCCTGCTGGCCACAAACATAACAGAACCATCCATGTGTTCAACAGCCAAGGCTTCCCAAAGTCCTCTGCCACAGGATACACACGTCACAGGCTCTGCTATGCTCTGCCTCTTTTCAAAAATCCAAAAACATCCAGAGAGAGCATGTAGTCCAAGCTGCACATTGATCCAATACTCCAGTGAGGCAGTGACTCACATACACCTTCAGTCAGGGTAGGCGCTGTGCTAATTTTTTTTGTTTTGTTTTATTTTGTTTTTAATTTGGTAAGGTTTCTAAATCACCTTTAGTTAATATATGGGAAAATTCTTTCCAAGAACAAGACCTTTTAATTACCAGTGGCAGTTTGCCTTTATCCGACAGTATTAAACCTTGGTTTGCTTTTTGGGTTTTTTTTTTGGTTGTTTTTTAAAATTAATTTATTCATATTACATCTCAATGGTTATCCCATCCCTTGTATCCTCCCATTCCTCCCTCCCTCCCATTTTCCCCTTAGTCCCCTCCCCTATGCCTGTGACTAAGGGGCACTTCCTCCCCCTGTATATGCTCATAGGGTGTCAAGTCTCTTCTTGGAGGCGCTGTGCTTTTAAAGCAGTGCTCCATTAACACTTTCCACAGTGCACACCATTTCCATTCTCATTTCCCAAGTAAGGAAACGGAAGCAGAAGAGAAAAGAAGGCCTTCCTCCCAAGGACAGATAGGGACTTTCAAGAACCAACACCTTAAACCGGGATGCTGTCTGGCACCTTCTGCCAATCTTTTCACGTGCTCTAGTGAACCTCTATAAACTCAGTGGCTTACACACAACAGAAATTAACTTCTCACTCTTCTGGAGATACCCAGCCTCTGTCATGGTGCTACTGTTTGGTAAAGGTCTCCCTGCTGTGTGGTAACATGGCAGAGGATGTCATACGACAAGAGAAAAGGTAGGAGGACACTGAAAAGGGGGACTTGGGTTTATAACAAAGCAACTTCCACAATATGGAACTCAGTCCCACAACAGCATTAACCTATTCATGACCCAAGGACCCTCATGGACCAGTCACCTTTTCTTTTTTCTTTTCTTTTCTTTTCTTTTTCTTTCTTTCTTTCTTTTGTTTTTTTTTTTTTTTTTTTTTTTTTTTTTTTTTTTTGAGACAGGGTTTCTCTGTGTAGCCTTTGCTGTCCTGAACTCACTTTGTAGGCCAGGCTGGGCTTGAATTCACAGAGATCCACCTGCCTCTGCCTCCTGAGTGCTAGGATTAATGGCATGCACCACAACAGCTGGCCCAATCGCCTCTTAAAACAGTTAAGATGGCAGCTATAGGGCCAGCAACATGGCTCAGGCGGTAAACGTGCTTGCTGCCAAGCCTGATGACCTGACTTCAATCCCTAGAACCCACACAGTAGATACAGAAAATTTACTCCTGCTAGTGTCCTCTGACCTCCACACTGTGGGTGTCTGTGTGCAGGCGTGTGTGTGAACGTGTGTGCACAAACACACACACACAAACACACACACCACACACACATACACCATACACACACACATACACACACCATACACGCACACACACACACACACACACACACAATTTCAATGGCAGAAATGGCTCAATTGTATTTGAACACAAGTTTTGGAGAAGACATTCCAGCCATGGCAACCACTAACACACCTGGTGAAAGTTTCACCCAATGACCTAATCCTTTCCAAAGTTCCACCTTCTCACTCCACTGCTGTGGGCGTTAGAGTTCAGCAAATGAGTCTGGGTAGACAGCCAGACCATGGCATCGTCTTCCAGCCTGAGAGACTGGCAGATGGTAGACATAAGCCTTCTTTGGCCACTTTCTAAACTTCTGCCTGCCGGCAAGCTCCCATAACTCTTATAAGATGGTGGGCCCAATCCAGGAAGGTCCCTCTTCTGAAGATCCTGAAGACACTAGCTAGGACAGATTTTCCTTCATTCCTACAGCTCCATGGCCACACTACCTAACTGTGTGACTTTGTACAAGCCTTAGCCTCTCGAGTATTAGTTTTGCCCGCCACCCGCCGAAGCAGCAAGCTAAGCCTGGCACCAACCTCACAGCCATGGTCAGTATGCAGCAAGCCTGGCAAGCCTGGATGGCACCACAGGACCCTTCTGCTACTTTATTCTTGCAGCTCCATGCACTGAGCACTGGTATGAAGGCCATGTTCTCAGACTTCTGCACCCAGGGAGCAGAGATATGTCGCAGGGCCTGCGGTGGTCATGGCTACTCAAAGCTGAGCGGTCTGCCGACATTGGTCACTGAAGTAACAGCTTCTTGCACCTATGAGGGTGAGAACACGGTGCTCTACCTGCAAGTGGCCAGGTAAAATCCAGAGTTTTCCAGACCTCTGCCCTACCTTTGCTTTCCCCCATCCCTCAAGTTTGCATTCAAACATGGGCTTCTGTCTGATCCCCATGGAGGAAGTAAGCTTTGGAAAAGTACCATTTGAGAGCTGTCCAAAGGCCAGCGTGCCCATAATCTGCCCATGTCCCCCAGGTTTCCTGCTGTCCCTCTGTCTTACCCAGATAACAGCATCAGGCTCCGTCCTGGACTCTTGCTTCTTTCATGTTCCCCACTTCTCCATAGACAACCAGAGAGCTCTTTTCAAAGCATTAGAGAAAAAACCACATCTTTGCCTTGCTTAAAATGGTCCGTTAGCTTTCCTGTACTTGAAGGAAAATGTCACAATAGACACTGCACTCCTTAAGTCACTTTGGCCCAGATGCTGTCTCCATATCCAATCTGCTTAGGTCCTCCTGCCTCTGCTGGCCACACCCAGCATCCCATGGGGCCCTTGGCCCCTGCCACCTAAACCCACACGAGTCCTTTAGAAGTTATCAGTCCATAATTGTCTACAACTTTTTTGCTTAGTTTTTTAGCTCTACTTCCTAGCTCAATCAGGATCTCCCCGAGAGCAGGCACTTTCCTGCCTTGCTCTCTGAGGTATTCCAGGCTCAGCCAAGAGCAAACACAAAATGGACTCCACTCTGAGAGGCAGGAGGAAGCCATACCGGCCTCCTCCAAATAGGCGGTTTCTTGCCAGCTATCTCTGATGGTTGATGCTCTCGGACTCATTTATTCTCTGGTGACTAAACAAAGCAGATACTTCAATATCCAAGGAGAAAGGAGTTTACTGGCAAGTACAACATACAGTGTTTACTGGGTTTTTCTTTTCCAAGTTATAGGAATAATATAATAGACAGCCTGTACCCTGCACCTGACGAGAAATTCACAAGTATCTCCTTCGTTTCTACACACCCGTCTGTTAGACAAGTAGTATCATTCCCATCATCATGGAGAAACTGAGGCACAGGGAGGCAAAGACAATCCTAGAGCATCACAGTAGTCTTAAAGGAACCAATGAGAGCCCGGGGTTGTTGGAGCACAGAGCCTAAACCACTGAGTCACCTCACACAGCAGCAGCCTGAGTTGCTTCATTCTTCCTCAGGACTGTTTGAGAAGGCCACACTGTACTTACATCCTGCGTGCCACGTCAGAAGATCCTGATGGTGGCTTCTGTTTGCACAGCCTCACAGGGGTGTGTGTTTAGGACCGAAGGGAGCCAGGCCCGGCTCTGCAGCCCCTGTCACCTGTTATAGAAACTAGCACTTTGGGTACATCTCACTGAGGATTCTACAGAAGATGGGGGAATGGAGGTTGGAGTGAGGAGAGTCCGGGCAGAGGCCTGGAGCCCTGGCTCTCCCCAGTGGCACACAGCATGAAAATACATGCCCCCGAGAGTGACAGCAGATGGGGTAAGAGTCCCACAGAGTCTCACACTGCCTCGTCTGTCTCTGCTTTCACCATTCCCAGGTTTCTGATGAAGAGCTACCTTCAGGCTCAGGTGTCCCGAGGCCCCACACCGCAGAAGCCTCTCCCTCAGTCTGTCATGTACCTTGTCACACCAGGGCCAGCCCGGTGCCCAGCACAGACAGCAGCAGACTTCCTCAGACCAGACGTCTATACCACAGCCTGGGCACATGTGTCTGCCAGGTAAGCCAGTGCTGCCTGGTAAGTCAGCATCCTAGCCAAGGGTGACCTTCTTCCCACACTAGGACCTTTAGGACAAGCTGGGTGGACACTAGTGGACAGTTTTCTACACACTACTGCCATCCCTGGCCTCTCCAGACCTCTCAGCTCCCATCACTGTGGGTGTTGAAGAAGGGACACCTCACTCTCAGCCATCGACTGCCATCATGTCTTTATCCTAGTCACAGTGGTACAAGTGTATCACCTCTCTGGCGAGTGAGAGGATTTTCTTAAACCTTTAGGTTCCTATGGTGATTGCCAATATAACAAATGCACGCAAATCACGCAAAAGCACGTAAATGAAATTTTATGTAAACCAAAACAAGTAAAGTAGTTCTTTAAGTCTGAACTATCCCACAATCTAACAGTAATTTTCAGAGGCAAGTTTATTGCCACAGCACCAATGGAAAATCACCAGGCACAGTTGTAATGCCAGTGCTGCTGGTTGCCAGCCTAGCCCCATGTACACTGAGAGACCCTGACTCAAGGGAATACAGCAGAGATTGGTAAAGGAGAGTCTCTGACATCCTCCTGGACTCCATGCAAGTACATGTACCCCCAACGCACACATACACACACACACACACACACACCCCTACTTGCACACACACATGCCCACATGCATACACATACAGCACACATCTATAACACACACATTAAATAGATAATAAGCAATAGAAGTAATTTTTGAAAGTGTTATTATACCTGAGAATAGAACTGGGTTTTATACTCATGGTCCACTAGAGTCCAAGGAACATGATCAAAACTAAGGACTCGGAGCTAGAGGCATGGTTCAACAATTAAGAGAGGTCACTGTTCAAGCAGAGGACTCAGGCTGGATTCCCAGCTCCCGCACAGGGTAGTTTACAACTGCCTACAATATAACTGTAGTTCCAGGGGACCCAACTCCCTCTTCTGGCTTCCACAGGCACCTGCACATACGTGGTGCACATAAACCCACAGAAGTGCAAATACATAAAAATACATAAATCTTTTAGAAAAGAACATGTATCATTTGTTATTGTGTACTTCCATAAGGGTCTCACTATGTATTCCTGGGTGTCCTGGAACTCACTGGATAGACTGGGCTATCCTCAAACTCACAGAGATCCACCTGTCTCTGCCTCCAGAGTGATGGGAGGAAAGGTGTGTGTTACTATGCCTCACTTAAAATGTGAATCCTTTTTCTATTATTTATTTTCATTTTATGTGTATGAGTGTTTGTCTATATGCATATCTGTGCACTGTGGGCACTGGATTTCCTAGAACTAGAGTTACAGAAACTTGTGAGCTGCCTTGCACGTCCCGGGAGTTGAACATGGGTTCTCTGAAGAGCAGAGCAATCCCTGCACTTAATTGCTGAGTCATCTCTCCAACCCAGAATATGAATTCTATGAAAAAAAAAAAAAGCAACAAAAGAACTTTCACATTCTGTCATTTAACGAATATCACCAAGTATCGGCTGTGTCAGAAACGACTGAATGCTCTAGAAGCTGGGAAGGGAGGCACTCAGATACAACCACCATCACTGAAGCGATCAACTACCTGAAAGGGAACTTTTGAACTCTGCCCCAGACCAGAATGCCAAAACCTAGATTAAACATTTCTATCACGAAGAGAAAGAAGGCTTAGGTTTCAAGCTGCCGCCCCGGCAGGGTAGCAGCTATTTTAAGATCACAGGAAACTTGAGACATTTGCTTATTCACTCCACAATCCCTTTTAAATGCTTACAATCTGCAGGCACTGTGTTCAGAAGTGGGGATCTACCAGTGACCCTACGTGGTAAACACTCAGGACACACAGAGCTGGAAAGGCTGGGGAAGGGAAAGACAGACGGCTGGGGAATTAAAATGCCACTCTGCCTCTCCCTGCTTGGAACGCAATGTGCCGTCCGTCCGCTTAACATTTCCCTGAGAAGCTCAGTAAACGTTGCTTAATAAACAGTTTGCTTTACACCCATATTCCAAGGGTCAGATGGACACAAGGGGAGTGGAAATCAGACCGAAGGTTAGTCTCCTGGCAAATGACTAAGTCAGCAACTCTGAGGACAGGGTGGATGTGGATGGGGCAGGGGAGAGGTGGGTAGGGTGTGGGGGAGGGGTGGGTGGGGTTTCTGCTTCTGTAGTTAGCTATGTCGGGTAGGACTTGCAACAGAATTAGCCTTTGAAGAAAAACAAAAACAAAAAAACAAAAAACAGAAACAAAAACAAACATTCTCCTTGTTTGGCCATAAGGAGCCAGTCGACAGAACGGCCTGAAGTTATCTGAAGTCCTAAGGGAGGGAAAAATCTCAGGAGGCTATATAGCAGGAGGATAGAAAATTCTAGGTCACTCTAGGCTATACAGCAACATCCTGTCACAGAAAAGAAAAGGAAAAATCTTAGTCCTATTCCTTACTAGCTGAGTGACCCTGAACAAGTTAATTAACCTCTCTGGGACTCAGTTTTCCCCCACTATAAATTGGGACTCTTGCCCTTAATGAGATGCTTAGGCAGCAGTTAGCTTTATGACACGTAAGAGGTCAGTGAGATCATTTCTATTCTTGGGGGACCCCAGTAGCCCATCAGTTCTCCTTCCGGCCCCTTCAGAGCACTGAAGCTCTTCCCTTTGGTTTCCAGGCTTATAAAGGATGCGGTACACCATACACAGTCCCTCATGAGATCGGGGCTTGACCAGCATGACGCCTGGAACCAGACTGCTGTCATACACCTTCAGGCTGCTAAGGTGAGGGGTGTGCTTTGCTTCCCAGGCAGGGCCACTGTGTTAAGAAAACTCTAGTTCCTGTCCTTCCCACCCCTGCTCCCCAGGGACTACCCTCAGCTCACATCCAAGGCTGTAGTTCAGGGAATTTTAATTAAAGGTCTTAACTCCAAAGCAGCTTGCCAGCAGCTCTTAGGAAAAAGGTAATGAGGCGTTGCTCCTGGATTTGCTTCAGGTTGCTCAAACAGCATCTCCCAGACACAAAACCAGGTCAAGTCTCCCCTTAGCCCCACAGGCAATCCTAGGATGTCTGATCCGATTTCCATTATCCTTTATGTTTGTGCGTAGTTCGCCATCAGCCGGCAAATATTTGAGCATCCGCTCTGCGCCAACCCTGGATACTAAACATCAAAGACGCTGCTTACAAACAGCTATAATCAGTGAAGCAGTACAAGGGGGTGGGAAATGGCTGCTGGTGACACTCCCCCACAGAGTCCAAAGGACTTTCCAGAAAAAGGGGGTGCACGGGGCTAAGTTGTTGAGCAGCAGTTGGCTGTCTGAGGGTGGTGGCAGCTTGGGAGAGGTTTCCCAGCAAAGAGAGCAGCAGGTAACACAGCAGGAAGGAGAGGCCTGGTGCCTGGGGGGCAATGCAGAGCTTCCCGAGGGGATGCCGAAGCAGAATTGAACCAAGATGAGGCAGGCAGAGCAGGGAGGGGAGGAGGAGGAGGAGGAGGAGGAGGAGGAGGAGGAGGAGGAAGAGGGTGGCAAGGCCAGGGCCTGGTTCTTCTTTTCCTCGCATGAGGGAGACTGCCAAGTTTAGGAGGAGTAATCAGAGTTTCATTCTAGAAGAATCAGGCATGTTATGAGGGAGGTGGGGTAGGAGGAAAGAGCTGGAAGCCAATCAGAGGGAGACAGAGACAGTCTGGTCATCGGTCCTGAGGGGGGTGGCCCTGCCATGCGCATGGTGGGGGTTATTGGGAGACCTGGGAAGATGGAGAAATACTACAGTATAGAAGGGCACAGGACTCAAAGGCATGGGCTGGGGAAAGACGTGAGAGTGCCTCCAGGCTGGGGCAGCTGGGATGTCTCCTTTACCAACCACTGCAAGACTGAAGTTCATTCCCTCTCTCAAGGCCCCTCTGAAACGGCCTTGAAACAGCCACTCTCAGAGTCCTGGCAAGTAACCTGCAGAGGCACGAGGCCAGGCTGTCAGGCAGACTGAACATGAGTGCCACCTGGTGACCCAACATTTAGCCACACACACCAGGGCTGGCATGACTCTGAGGTCCTCAATTTCTGGGCAACTGAGCTCCACTCAGTCTACTGCCCACTGTGTTGAGACCCTACCAAGCAGACGGCTGGCCAGGACTGTGTACTCTCCTCACATCCCAGGAAAGGAGCCACACCTGTCCAATGGTCACTTGTCTATCTTCTAAACCTACACTCTGACCTTAAACGCAGCAGGTGCTGCTTGCCAGGGCTCCATCAGTTGGCATACGGGAAGCTAATAGAATCCTGTCTAAGGCAGAGGACAGACAGCCTCACAGTCAAATCATTTAACAAACCATAGTGTCCTGAAGGCCTCCCCACAGGACAGGCATTCATCCTGTAGTTGTTGGGGTGAGGGAAGAGGGAAGCCCAGGAAAGGAACCCGAAGGGCAGACGTTTGGTGGCAGTGGTCACTGTAGTCACTTGATCAGTGCTCGATACTAAGTGGTTAAGAGCAGAGCCAGGCATGGTGGTGTACACCTTTAATCCCAGCACTCAGGAGGCAGAGGCAGGTGGATCTCTGTGAGTTCGAGGCCAGCCTGGTCTACAAAGTGAGTCTAGGATAGCCAAGGCTACACAGAGAAACCTTGGCTCAAATCTAAAAGCCCAGTTTCACACTCTGCCAGCCCCCAATACACACACACACACACACACACACACACACACAATATATATATATATATATATATATATATATATATATATATATATATATATATATATTCACACTACCAAAAAGGTTCATTCGGACCTGGAGTGAACAAGTCAAAAAGTAACCACCAGTTCTCTAGAAGATACACTTACTCCAGCCATCTCGCCAAGTTTCCAGAATGATCCGTGTAGCTGCGGATGAGAGTCAGTAGCCTGTGTGCCTTTCTGTCATAGGCTCACTGCTACTACATCACTGTGAGGACTTTTAAGGAAGCTGTAGAGAAACTGGAAACTGAGCCAGCGATCCAGCATGTGCTCCGACGCCTCTGTGGCCTTCATGCCTTACATGGTATTCTGACTGACTCGGGTCACTTTCTGCATGATGGCTTCCTGTCTGGGGCCCAAGTGGACATGGCAAGAGCAGCCTTCCTGGACCTGCTTCCCTTGATCCGGTGAGTGACTGGGCCTTGAAATTACACTAGAGCCTGGGGCATAGGTTGCTCTCTCTCTAAGACCTTGCAAACTTGGAGTCTGGACAGGCTGACACTTAGCACAATTATACCCACAGAGAGCACTGGGGGCTTAATGAAAGAAACATTAGAGGAACTGAAAGAAAATTAGAAACTAAAGTGCTTAAGAATAAGTTATGGAGTTCGAGGCCAGTCTGGGCTACAGAGAGAGTTTCAGGACAGCCAGGGCCACACAGAGAAACCCTGCCTCAAAAAACTAATAACAACAAAAATAAATAAGTTAGTACCTCGGTTGACTCTTCAGCACTGGCAAGGAGCAGTGTCTAAGGAATGTGAATAAAATCAAGGCTGCTACCTATGGGCACAATAATAGTAACGACTTAAATAATAACCAGCGTTTAGTATCTGTGCGCTGTCATACGCATCATCTCATGTGACCCGTGAAGCCTTTGAATTGGACTCACTCTCCCTATCCTGCTGAGGAAGTTCAGGCTTGTGCAAGTAAACTTGTGCCCATACATGACAAGGGAGGGGAGTTAGTGACACATGGAGCTGTCTGACCACCGAGCATTCACTCTGCACCTGTGTGTTAACATCTAAAGGGTGTTTATGTATATGTTATACATACTCATGTCTTTGTCGAATATGTCTTAATATATCCTTACCAAGTTTAATAAATGTATTTTGATACTCCCTTAGCTTCAAGATGACTTGTTTAATCCAGGCATGGTGGCGCATGCCTTTGATTAAAGGCACTCAGGAGGCAGAGGTAGGCAGATCTGTGTGAGTTCAAGGCCAGCCTGGTCTACAAAGTGAGTCCAGGACAGCCAGGGCTGTTACACTGAGAAACCCTGTCTCAAAAATACAAAACAAAACAACAAAACAAAGAGAAAGACGACTTGCTTAGACTGAGTAATTTATACACTGATTTGTAAAGCAATAATAGATACTTTTCAAATGCAGAGCTGGTCCTGTGCAAATTAGAGCTATGAATGCTAGTGACAACTCATCCTGTTATTTTATACGTAAAGTAAATCTTGCTTTAAGAACACATCAAAACCAAAGTCTGGCCTGACCAGACTACTGGAAGGAACAGGTATTAAACACTATGAATTATTTACTAATGTCAGTATAACAAGCAAGCAAACAAAAAAAAACCAGGGTAACTTGAGAACACAGCATTTTTGAAACCTTGCTGGGCAAAAAAAAAAAAATATGATGCCTATTATATGTGGAGGGAAGTGACTTTTCCCCTGGGACCTCCAATAGCTCCCGTTATCAGTAAGAGACATTTTAGTTTGTATAGGTTTTCATAAGAGGTTAAAAACATTCAGCCATATGCTTTTTTGTTTCTAAAATAAAGTCCTAACAAGCCCTTATGGCTACATATCAGCACCTGACCAATAGCTAGTGGCTAATAAGTATTTGTTCAATTAAATCATCAAATACAGGGCAGAGCGCTAGGTTCACAGCACCAGGCCACACCCAACAATCTGACTTTGATGCCACATGATGGAAGACCAGCACCAGCACCATAGTTATCCTCTGACCTCCAAACACATAGCATGGTATCTCCACCAAAGTAAATAAGTAATGATGTAAACAAACACTGGTCAGAAGTGCGCCTAATACAATTGCATGAGGGTTATGCAGAAGTCCAGTATGGGAGCATTGAGGGTGTAATTAGTGCTACACAGTTCAAGCCCAAGTTTGCCTAACTTTCTAGCTTTCTGTAATTATTAGCATTTTTTAAACACATGAAAAAAAGAGGTACCTGGTCTTGGCTTGTGATGACCAGACACATAAGACCCTTAATACCTCATAAGCATGGTGCAGGATATGTGTGTGTGAGTGTGTGTGTGTGTGTGTGTGTGTGTGTGTGTGTGTGTGTGTGTTAATCTGGACTCTGCTTTTCTAAGCGCTTGCTTTAGCTCCAGAGACGGAAGCTGCCAACACACGCCTGGAAACCACAAATTGATTTGCTTACATTATGGGTCCTAAGTTTCCTTTCTTACTGCAGGGTAACTAAGCACGAAATAGATTCCATGCACTTATCAAGTCAGCATCACAGTTCTCTGACTGGATTAGGCACTAACTGCTCAGATTTCAGGGGTGACAAATCAAGGGCAGGATAGTAGTGTAAGAGACACCAAAACTAGCTCTTAGTGTGAGGCCAATGTATGGACCCAGCTCAGTCTTAGCACTCTTAAGTTCTGCTAAAGACTTCCACTGTGGGACTGCTGAGTAAAGGTGGCAGACAGAACATACACATTCATTTCTGGAGCCCTACTACAATGTCAGTAAAAAACATCAAATAGACCCTGTCTTGAAAAAACAAAAACAAAAACAAAAACAAAAAAAAAATACGTCAAATATATACTTGGTTTGGGACAGGGTCTCACATAGGCCATACTGGCTTTGAACTTGCTATACAGCCAAGGATAGCTTTGAACCTCTGACCATCCTGCCCCCATCTTCCTGGTGCTAGAATTGCCAGCATTAGCCAACACACCCAGTTTTTAGACAGTGCTGCAGTTTGAACCCAGGACTTGGTGCATGCTAGGCAAGTACTCTACCAACTGAGGGACTACATCTTTAGCCCTTTGTGGTTGTTTGAATACGAATGGCCCCCATTGACTCAGTGTCTGAATGTTCGGTCCACAGGGAGTGGCATTATTAGGAGGTGTGGCCTTGTTGGAGTAGGTGTGGCTTTGTTGCACCACTGTGGGTGTGGGCTTTAAGGTCTCAGAAGCTGAAGCCCAGGCTCAGTGGCTTAGGACCTTGGATTAGAAAAACAGGGGGATGTTTTAATTGTGGTTTAATGGACCATCCTAGTAGAAACATGGAAGATAGTGGTGCCAAGGGTGACTTGAATTGTGGGCGCCTAGTTCAAGAGGCTCCAGAGGAGAAGAATTTGAATTTATGCCCTGAAGATTGTTTTTGTGATATTTTGGCAAAGAATGTGGCTAGTTTTACCCTTGTCTAAAAAAGTCTGCCTGAAGCTAAACTGAAGAGTTTTGATTAATGGCATTGGCAGAGGAAATTTCCAAACAGCCTAATAGTGACTCTGTCATGTGGTTATTAATGTTCACTCTTATGCAAATCTACAATAAAAAGGAGCACACTAGGCAAGTAAAAATACAAGTGTAGGAGATGGAGAGACGGCTCAGAAGATAAAAGCACTGGCTGCTCATAAGTTCTGGTATGCAGGCATACATGGAGTTACAACACTGTATACATATTAAGTAAATACTTTTTTTTTCAAGACAGGGTTTCTCTGTGTAGCCTTGGCTGTCCTGGACTCACTTTATAGACCAGGCTGGCCTCAAACTCACAGCAATCCACCTGTCTTTGCCTTCCAAGTGCTATAAGTAAATCTTTTTTTAAAATACAAATGTACAGTTCAAGAAGAAAAGGGGCACCAGGAAGTGGGATGGAGCTTTGTCCTGTGTCCAAGAAGGAGTTGTGGCAACCTCAGAGAAAGTCAGAGACAAAAAAGTACCATGGTTTTTTAAAAGAGGACCAAAAATAAAAAAATTTTTAAATATATATTAAAGAAAACCCATATTTCAGTGTATCATGTGAAAGACAGTTCAAGAGAAAAAAAAGGACAAAGAAAACCAAAAGGTGGCAAAATATCAATAAAATATTTCATGACAATTTACCTCAAATGGAAGACAGTTTCAGATTGAAAAGTTCCACAGTGAACCAGGTGTGGTAGCATATGCCATTAATCCCAGCACTTGGGAGGCAGAGGCAGGTGGATCGCTGTGAGTTTGAGGGCAGCCTGGTCTACAAAGCAAGTCCAGGACAGCCAGGGCTACACAGAGAAACCCTGTCTCAAAAAACAAAAAACAAAAAAAGAAAAGAAAATTTCCACAGTGCCTACAAGCAGAAGATAGACACACACAAGTGCGTGCACATGCACACACACACACACACACACACACACACACACACACACACACAGAGGAATAAGGGAAGGACTGTGGGGGTACAGAGGGTGCACTGCAGTTTCAAATGTTCTTGCTCCAGTTTTTGTGTGGTGCTGGGGATCACACCCATGGCCTTGAACTTGCTAGGCAAGTGCTCTACCTGTGAGTGATAGCTTCAGACCTTCCAGCAATTAAACAGATTAAAGAAGGCCTGTCCAGGAGGGTGACCTTAAGGAAAGGCCTGAGAACACAGGGCCTAGAGAAAGCATGTGGCTACCAGGGGAGAAAAAAAAAAAAACATCAGCCAAGCTGAGCACAGTGTAGAAAGGCACAAAGGTACACAACTAGACCGCCTGGTTTGTCTACCCTGAGGCCAGAAGAAACAAGGCCACCAGAAGTAGGAAGCATGGCTGAGGTGGAGGAAATGGCAAAGGTTGGAGAGTACGGGTGCAAGGTGAAGCAAGAGAGACTGGGGTGTAAAACTGTAAAGACTTTAAGGATTTTGGGCTTTTACTATGCGTGAGAATGGGAAGGTTTAGGGCATAGCGATTATTATAACCTGAAATTACCTGACTATGTGTGTGTGTGTATGTTTGTTTGTATGTATTCATGTATGTTTTGGTTTGTGGGCTTTTTTTGTTGTTGTTGTTTCTTTGTTGTTTGTTTTGTTTTGTATGTGTGTGTACATGTGGAGGCCAGAGCCAGAGGGCGACTTTGAGCACCAATGGGGTTGTTTGTTTGTTTGTTTGTTGTGTTGTGCTGTGTTTTGAGACAGTGTCTCTCTCAGGGCCCAGAACTCACATGCAGACTAGATGAACTGGCCAGTGAGGCCCAGCGACCCTGCCTCTCTCTGCCTGCCCAGCCTAAGGCTATAAATGCTCTGCACCACACCTAGCCCTTTTCCTCCTATATAAATTCTGGGAATCAAACTTAGGTCCTCAAGCCCTTTATCAACTGAGCCATCTCCCAGCACTATATATGTATGTATATCAGGGCCGGAAAGTACAGCTCTTGAGGTAGAACACTTCCTTGCTCAGTGTGCATATGGCATAGGTTTTAACCTGCAGCCCCCAAAATTAATCATTATAAATAAATTAACCAATAACTAGCAACAAGGAGCCGGGTCTGGAAGCTAATGCAATAATCCAGCTGAGAGGTGAGTGTGGATTGGACCATGGGGAGCACTGACCGATGTGGTGGGAAGTGGGTGATGTTTGCACATGCTTTGGAAATAAAAGGAATATGGCGCAAGATAGGAGGAGGAAGTCAGACCATTTATCATAAAGGGAAAGACTATAGGAGGGCCAGCTTCAGCTAAGATACACAAGATCAGGAGTTTGTTTTGGGATTCATGAAGCTCCTCCAGAGGTCCTGAGTTCAATTCCCAGCAACCACATGGTGGCTAGCAACCATCTATCACGTGGTCTGATGCCCTCTTCTGGCGTGTAGGAGTACATGCAGGCAGAGCTCTGTATGCATAATAAATAAATAAATCTTTTTTAAAAAGAAAGAAGGAAATCTAGCGTAGAAACCAGTCAGCAGGTGACACAGGAGGGATAAATTTGGAAGTCACTGGCATGTGGCTGATATTTAAAGGCAGGAGAGAGATGATGTCATCAAGGAGTGAGTGAACGAGAAGTGTTAGGACCTGCAAAGGCAGAAGGGGACCTAAGAAGAGGTTTTTCAGTGAAGGGCTGGCGGGAAAAGCCAAAATGAGTCCAGGGCTCTCCAGAAAGAGCAGGAGAACTAGAGAGAAGCAAACAAAGTACTCCCAAATTCAGTTAAAAGAGGAGCCAAGATCTGGAGCAGATGACGGAAAGGAGGGGAACCAAAAGCTTGTTTTTAAATTTAATTGTATTTGTTTGGCCTGTCAGTTGTCTTGGGGTTTGGAGGCAAGGTTTCTCTGTGTAGCCTTGGCTGTCCTGGAACTTGCTCTGAAGACCAATCTAGCCTTAAACGCAAGAGATCTGCCTGCCTCTGCCCCCAAGTGCCGGGATTAAAAGCATGCACCACCACCACCCAGCTAAAGTTTCACTTTTTAATTTTATGGGTATGCCTCCTTACATGCACCACACGTATGCAATGCCTGAGGAGCTACAGACAGCTGTGAGCCAGCGTCCGAGTGCCATCAGCCAAGCCAGCGTCTTCTACATAAGCAGCGAGTGCCATTAGCCACTGAGCCATGTCGCCATCGCTCTAAAGCGTGTCTTAAGAGAGATGGCAGTGAGCTTCTATACTGATGGAGTGACCTCAAGAGGTTTCGGACACTATACAGGAAGGAAAAGTATGTGGAGTATTGCTTTCCGGTAGGCAAGGGCAGAAAGCATGTAGTAAACCAAAGAATGGGTAGACTTGGAGCAGGAGAAGTTAGCTGGAGCTAAGAGAGGGCTCTGTGTACAGTGCTCCAAGGTGGGAACCTATGGCGAGCCCCTACGACTTCCGCTTGATCCGTGACATAGGATGCGAAGTCACTCTGGTAAGGGAGGAGGGGGTGGATGCTGCAGACTTGAAGATGGAAGGGAGTATGAAGGAATCAGTAACCCAGAGCAACGGAGCATGACTGCTAGGCTGTGGCTCGCCTCACCTGAGCTCTTAGGACAGCAGTGTAGGCTAGTCTTCCCAGCCCCATGTTATCATATCGGTGGTGGCAGAAAACAAGGAGCAAACTGGGCTAAGGCAGCATGACAGAGGAAGAAAAACTGCTGAATCGATTTTTAGGAAGAGAATACAATGGATCATGGAATTTCAGCTGACTGACTACAGAGAGAAATGAGACTACAGGGTCATAAGGGACATTAAACAAGAAGTACAGCTCATTAGCTCTTATTAATCATTATTAGCATCAGTTATCGTCAAAACAGAATTAAAGGCCAGCAAGATGGCTTGATGGACAAAGGTACTTGAAGCCCAGACCGACAACGTTGAGTTCAATCCCTAGGCTGATGATGTGAGTTTGATCCCTAAGACCCACATGCGGAAGGACTGCTGTCTCCTGCACTTGTTCTCTGGCCTGCACATGCACTGCACAGCCCAGCTAGAGCTACATGAGTGCTAGACCAGCCAGAACTGCACAGTGAGACCTTGTCTAGCTTGGACCTGTGCATGCCCTGTGATGCAGGCTTCTGCGTCTATTGAATTAGCAGGCTCAGACACATTTCAGAAATGAGAATTTTAATTATTTCCTTTTTCTGTATCTTTCTCAGAAGACGGTTTGTTTTCAGGTCATACCCTAATTTTTTTAGTTCTTATGAAAATGACCATGATGCACCCTAGTTATTTATTTGCTTTTGAGATAGGATCCCATGTAGCCCAGGCTGGCCTCAAACTTGCTCTGTAACCAAGAATGACCTTTAACTTGTTATCCACTGGTAGAGACCTGTGCCACTGTGCCTGGTTTTAAGCAGTGCTTGGAATCAAACCCTACACATCTTAGACTCTACTAACTGAGCTACATCCCCAGACCTCTAGTAAGTGGGAACTTTAGAAAATTACCCTCTCCCTTAGCGGGGGCAGGGAGGGTGGCTCACTCCCTTTATACCAGCACTCAGGAGGCAGAGGCAGGCAGATCACTGTGAGTTTGAGGCCAGCCTGGTCTACAATGTGAGTCCAGGACAGCCAAGGCTACCTTGTCTCGACAAGAAACCTTGTCTCTAAAAAACCAAAAGAAAAAAAGAATCCCTGTTTGTTATCTACTCTGTTACTGAGTTGTCTGTCTGACTGTCTGTCTGTCTCTCTCTCTCTGTTTTGGTGTTTTTTGGGGGGGGTTGGGGGAGTTGAGACAAGGTTTCTCTGTGTCGCCTTGGCTGTCCTGGACTCACTTGTAGACCAGGCTGGCCTTGAACTCACAGAGATCCCCTTGTCTCTGCTTCCCCAAGTGCTGGGATTACAGGTATGGGATACCTCACCCAGCTACTCTGATTTTTTTTTTTGTCTTGTGCATATATAACTGGTAAAAAACAAACAAACAAAACAAAACAAAACCCAAATAATAAAGATAAATTGTCAAACAGTGGATAGTGATGCAACTTCTAATTACTTCCTATGGGTTGATTAGACTCCTAAGAGTAAGGTGAAGTGCTCACAGTTCGTTTCCTCTCTCAGGAAGGATGCTATCCTGTTAACTGATGCTTTTGACTTCACGGATCACTGCTTAAACTCGGCCCTCGGCTGTTATGACGGACACGTCTACGAACGTCTGTTTGAGTGGGCTCAGAAGTCGCCAGCCAATACTCAGGTAGTTGGGTGAAACCCACTATAAATTATGCAAGACAGCAGACACGTGCCGTAAATACATCTCCATGTTTTCCCCGCTGTAATCGATTCTGCTTAGGTTGAAAAATCACTTGGCATAGCACATCTATTTAAAATCCTTTCAGAGAATACGTAAAAAAAAAAAAATCCAGAGGTGCAGCCTGGCAGGAACTGAAATCAGCAAAATGCACAGCTAAAAACATGGCCCAGGCATTAGGAGACAGGCTCATTTCGAAATCATGGCTTGACATACCCAAAGGCACACACACATGGCAGCAAGCTGGCTTTTACATTAACAAACCGAAGATAAATCACAGCAGTGCTCAAACCATCTTATCTTCAGCCTTTTAGTTCTGTTTTATGTAGATAAAAGTGCACATTCCGAGGCAATGGGAGATTGGAAGTACTGCCATCAGTGGGCAGGAAAAGCCCGTACATCCCACGGGCATCAAAGACTGTCCTCAGACGGGACACGAGAACTCAATAGCACATTTGACACAGATAATCCCAACATGGAGTCTGTCTCTATAGGCACATGCACGCACACACACACACACACACACCACATACTGTTTCACAGCACTGTGGGTATGTTAGAATTTATAAACAAATGTCTTTCAGATGGTGGAACTTTATCTTTAGTTCTCTCACACTTAGTCAAGTGTTGTTAGACTGACTCCTGACAGGTTTTATTCTGCACACACCAGAGCTTAGTGTCACATTATTACCTAAAGCCATAACCTCCGGATGGCTGCCGGATAGAAGGCCAGTCCATTTCAGTCAAGCGTCACCGTCACCCACCCACAAGTTGATATGGTTTCAGCTCCAGGAAATATTAATGACTTACATGTTTGCTGCTCCTTACGGTTAAGCTGCTTCTAGTACATTACTTTTCTAGTGGTCAGACCTGTCTTTGCTAATGTTTAAATCCTTGCCTAAAAGCAAAGCCGTCCTTCCCAACCCAGCCTGCTTCCATTGCTCTCAAAAGAGACCCGGGTTCTTCGGTACTCCATAGAGCCAGCCAGCCCTGCTCACCTGTCAGCAAAGGCAGAGACACAGCTCAGACCTGTTCATTGGCGGCACAGGAAACACTTCACAGATGCCTCGTGGTCACTAAAGAGCGTAGCGGGCTACCATGTTTTCTTCATTCCTAGAAGACTTTAATTTGGGAACTGTAGCAGCTTTGTAGAAATGAGAGACTAAGCCTCCACGCAGACTGATTCTGTAAAAGCATGACATGCTTCAACCCGCTCCTTTGACTCCACTTCCTCCCAGTGGACGGAGGATAGAGCTTCTGATGACTACATGACACCAAAGCAGCCGTCCATGCAGATGGCACACACACTCATCAGCCACCTTATACTGCCTTGTTAAGAGTGACCGTGCAACGGGGTGGCTCTTTCATGCACAGCAGTTTAGGGATGTGAGGTTACAAATAACTCTGACTCCACTTAATTAAAATGATACTTGGTTGTGAATATTTAGCCACATGATCTTGCACTTCCAACTCCTTTGAAAAGCACCAACTTTTTTTGGGGAGGAGAGTTGGTTTTTGGGTTTTGGTTTTTGAAGACAGGGTTTCTCTTGCAGTCCTGGCCTCGTTTTGTAGACCAGGCTGCCCTCACAGTGATCCGCCTGCCTCTGCCTCCCGAGTGCTGGGATTAAAGGCAAGCATCAACATTTTAAAGGCTATTTTTTGCTTTTTTGTTTTTTTTTAGAGTATTTTTTCTTTTTTCTTTATTTATTTAAAATAATTTCTTCAGATTACATCTCGATTGTTATCCCCTCACTTATATCTTCCCGTTCCCCTCTCCCTCCCTCCCTTCCTCTTTCACCCTATTCCCCTCCCCTAGACCTGTGACAGTAGGGGACCTCCTCCCCCACCATATGATTACAGCCTATCAGGTCTCATCTGGATAGTAAAGGCTATTTTTTGATTGGCCAAATTCTGAAGTGCAGCAGACATTTTTATAATAGAAATAGGTACATTACAGGTATTTTAAATAAGTTAATACAGCAGCTATGCTGAAGCATGCCCTATGGACACAAAAGCACACGTGGGAATATATTTCACTGGTATTCTGCCAGAAATAAAGTGCTGTGTGCTAAGCTCAGTCTTAGCTCCACGGAGTCTCTCTGTCTGGGGCAGGCTGTGCTGAGCTTTCTCCCTAAACAGAATAACACGCTCTCCTGGTGTACTCTGTGATGTCTGCTTTTGAATTTCTAACTGATCTAGAAAATTCTGCCCCCCTCCAAAAAAAAGAAGAAGAAGAAGAAAATTCCCACAAGCAGCTCTCCCTCCACACATGAAATCACAGCCATGCAATTCCCTATGGAAGCAAGAAAGAATTGTCAGGGGTCATTTCAAACCAAGAACCCTTTTTTTTTTTTTAAGTGTTTGAGGGTCTTGGGTAGTCCAGGCAAGCCTTGAATTCCTATCTCCCAAATGCCAGAATTACACATATCACCACGTCCCAGCAAAAATCCTATTCCCTCAAAAGCACTACTGTTAAAACTCACTATCCCAAGGAACAGTGAGAAGTGTGAAACACAACTGGTTCAGTCATTCGAAGAACATTGACTGTCCAATGCTGGTATGCTGGTTTTGAATAAACAGTGGAGAACAGAGGTGTAGACCTGTGATAAGGACCTCATAGTTTTCTGTAGACAGGCAAAGGGAAATAAACAAGAAAGCAGCATGGAAGACTAGGGTTTAGCTTTGTAGAAAAGAACTCAGACCCTGCACTAGGAAATAATAGGGCCACTAAAGTCAGGAACAAGATAAGGCTGTCTACTCTCTCTCTCTCTCCATATTTCTTCAATATAGTACTTGGGGCTCTAGCTAGAGCAATAAGGCAACTAAAGGAGACCAAGGGGATACAAGTTGGAAAGGAAGAAGTCAAAGTATTGCCATTTGCACATGATATGGTAGTACAGATCAGTGACCCCAAACATGGGACGCCTAAAGCTGATAAACACCTTCAGCAAAGCGGCTGGATACAAAATTAACTTAAAAAAAAAAATCAGTAGCCCTCCTATATACAAATGATAAACAAGATGAGAAAGAAACCAGGGAAACAGCACCCTTCACAATAGCCACGAATAAGATGAAGTATCTTGGTGTAACTCTAACCAAGCAAGTGACAGACTTGTATGACAAGAACTTCAAGTCTTTGAAGAAATTGGAAAAGATAGCAAAAGATCTCCCATGCTCATGGATCAGTAGGATTAACATAGTAAAAATGGCCATCTTACCAAAAGCAATCTACAGATTCAATACAATCCCCATCAAAATTCCAATACAACTCTTTACAAATCTTGAAAGAACAATATTCAATTTCATGTGGAAAAACAAAAAACACCAGGATAGCCAAGACAATCCTGCACAATAAAAAATTCCAGAGGTATCTCCATCTCTGATTTCAAGCCGTACTACAGAGCAATGGAAATAAAAACTACATGGTATTGGCATAAAAACAGACAGGTTGATCAATATATCAACTCGAAGACCCAGAAATAAACCCACACACCTACTGGCACTTGATTTTTGACAAAGATGCGAATCCATACAATGGAAAAAAGGAAGCATCTTCAACAAATGGTGCTGGTCTAATTGGATGTCTGCATGTAGAAAAATGCAAATAGATCCGTATATATCACCCTGCACAAAACTAAAGTCCAAGTGGATTAAAGACCTACACATAAAACCAGACACACTAAATCTGTTAGAAGAAAAGGTGGGGAAGAGCCTTGAACTCACTGTCACAGAAGACAACTTCCTGAACAAACAACAGCTTAGGCTCTAAAGATCAACAATTAATAAATGGGACTTCACGAGATTGAAAAGCTTCTGTGAGGCAAAGCACACCGCCAATAGGACAAAACAGCAGCCTACAGAATGAGAAGAGATCTTCAGTAATCACACATCTGACAGAGGGCTAATATTCAAAATATATAAAGAACTTAAGACTATCAACAAACCAAATAATACAAGTTAAAACAGGAGGAATAGATCTTAACAGAGAATCCTCAACAGGGGAATCTCAAATGGCCAAGAATCAAAGAAATGTTCCACATCCGTAGTCCGCAGGAAAATGTAAATAAAAACAACTCTGAGATCCAACTTACACCTGTCAGAATGGCTAAGTTCAAAACCACAAGTAAGAGCTCATGCTGGCGAGGCTGTGGAACAAGATGGCTGTTGGGAGCACAGACTTGTATGACCACTTTGAAAATCAGTTTGGTGGTTTCTCAGAAAACTGCGAATAGTTCTATCTCAAGACTCAGCTGTACCACTCCTGGGCATACACCCAAAAGACCCTCCATCATACCACAAGGACACTTGTCCAGCTATGTTCATAGCAGCTTTATTCAAAATTGGAAACAACCTAAATGCCCTTAAATGCAGAATGGATAAAGAAAACGTGGTCCATCTACACAATGGAGTATTACTCAGCTGTTAGAAACATGTTAGACTTAGTAATCTGCAGGCAAATAAATAGAACTAGGGAAAAAAATCATCCTGAGTGAGAACACTGGGAGACAACTGGAATTGGGGGGCATCTCGGGGACGAGCTAGAGACCTAGTGCAATGGAAACTCCCAGGATTATAGCAAGGTGACCCTAGCTAAGACTCCTAGCAATAGGGCATATAGAGCCTGAGGGATACCAGCCCAGCCACATAACCTTCCACCTACAATCTGCCCTGCTTACAAGATGTACTGGGGTAAAGGTGGCACAGAATTTGTGGGACTGGCTAACCAATGACTAGGCCAGTATGAGACCCATGATACGAGAGGGAACCTAGTCTTAACAGTGCCTGGAGAGGACCAGGACCCAGAGGCTGAATAGCCCAGAGGCCTAAGATAGAACCAAACACAACTAGGGAAAAAGAAAAAAGAAAAAAGAAAAAACACAGGGAAATAATGCCTAATAACATTTTGCTATACTCATAGATTGGTGCCTAGCCCAATTGTCATCAGAGAAGGCTTCATCCAGCCACTGATGGAAACAGATGTAAAGACCCAAAGCCAAACGGTAGGCAGAGCCAGGGAATCCTGCTGAAGAGGGAGAAGAAGGATTGTAGGAACCAGAGGGGTCAAAGATACCACAAGAAAACCCACAGAATCAACTAACTTGGGCTCATAGGGCCTCACAGAGACTGAACCAACAACCAGGGAGCCTGTATGGGACTGACCACAGCCCTCTGCACACGTGTTACAGCTATGTTGCTTAGTCTTTTAGGACTCATAACAGGGTGAGCAGGGGTTGTCTCTGACACTTTTACCTGCTTTGGGGACCCTTTTCCTCATACTGGGTTCACTTGTCCAGCCTTAATATGAGGGGAGGTGCCTAGTCTTTTTTTTTTTTTTTTTTTTTTTCAGTTTTTCCCCAAGACAGAGTTTCTCTGTGTATCCTTGGCTGTCCTGGACTCACTTTGTAGACCAGGCTGGCCTTGAACTCAGCAATTCACCTGCCTCTGCCTTCCATGTGCTGGGATTAAAGGTGTATGCCACCATGTCCGGCGAGGTGAAACTTGACATATCCATAGGAGAAAAGAAAGGAAAATACACTTGGAAGTTGAGAAAGAAAGAAAGAAAGAAAGAAAGAAAGAAAGAAAGAAAGAAGGAAAGAAAGAAAGAAAGAAAGGGGGAGGAAGGGAGGGAGGAAGGAAGGAAGGAAGGAAGGAAGGAAGGGAGGGAAGACGGACTGATGGGTAAGCTTATTCTGATTCTACTTTCTGGTTCCTTGCCTTGTGGTTCACGTTCCATTTCAAAGCGCCTCAAATAATGAAGGCTTTTGTTTGTATTAAATTCCCAAAGTGAAGAACAAGCTGCACGTTGTTTTAACCAGCCACCTGTGCGCACAGTTTAAAATCTGCCTAAGAAAGGGTGCTGCTCGGCAAAGGGTTCACCATATGTTCACACAAAATGAATCTCGAAAATAATTTGAAAAATCAAGACTCTTAGGTAATGTGACTTTTTAAAAGTGAAGTACTTAATCTGAAAGCGAAGTCATTAATTCTAAAAGTGTTCTCTTAATAATGTGCTTCTCATAAATACAGGAGAACCCTGCCTACGAGAAATATATCCGACCACTGCTACAAAGCCGGAAACCCAAGCTGTGAAAAGGCAAATAATGAGGACCAAGACGCACCATGGTGGTACTATGGCATGGATGCACATACAGAATTAAATTTAAAGCAAAGGGCAGAGTGATGCTTGTTCAACTCAGTTAGAAATTGGTACATGAATATTCATATTAATCTATTTTTGAGTATGTTTCCCCTTGTCCATTTGTGACACGTATTTGGGTAAATGCTAGAGTTTTGCTTTAAATACAGCAAAAAGCTAATAAACCTCTTCTTACTAGTTCATCAATATGCTGAAACCATAGCAACCTATCAATATCATTAAGTTACCCCAGTTTTTTGTTGGTGTTTTGGTCTTTGGAGACAGGGTTTCTCTATGTGTAGCCTTGACTGTCCTGGACTCACTTTGTAGACCTCGAATTCATAGCAATCCACCTGCCTCTGCCTCCCAAGTGCTGGGATTAAAGGCATGCACCACCACCGCCCGACTAAGGTGTTTGAAGATGAGGTAATTTGGGGTTTCTGTGGTTGGAGCTGGGGTGTAATTTATCAAATCTTAAATGTTCTTTTTTCTTTCTTTTTTGGGTTTTTCAAAACAGGGTTTCTCTGTGTAACCTTGGTTGTCCTAGACCAGGCTGGCCTTGAACTGTCTCTGCCTCCCGAGTGCTGGGATTCAAGGCATTTGCCACCACGCCCAGCTCAAATCTTAAATTTTTAAAGAGACATATAAGTAGATATTTTCATCTTCCTTCCAAAGGGAGAATCTTGGAGAATCACAGAGAAGAGGAAAAGGCTGTCTTGCCTGCCCTAGAGCCAAAACCACAGAGGTCCACGATTCCTGTAAAACAGGGAAGTCGCCACACAATGCTCACAAACTAGAAAGTGTCTCATAATTAACACAGTCCTCCCTGTGAGTGACTTTCAGGCAGAGTCACATGAGCCCCTGAACCCAGATGACAGTGAAATAAGCAAACACACACCCATTTCCCCACGTTTTTCCAAGCCTTCATTGCAATCTATTTCCTAGAACTGACTTACGTTTGTTGAGAACATACATTTGCAAGCTAGACAATACACGTGGATAAAATGGTTCTACTCATTTTGTCCCTCTGTGCAGCACAAGCTGGAATGAGTCATACTCAGAGCTGAGACATTCCCTGTAAATCCTATCTGAAAACAGTTTTGCACTCTTTAGACAAAACTGCTTATCTCTGGTGACACAGCTGGCTTCCGCTGAGTCTTGTCAACTACAAATGTGCTATGAGCGGTTTAATTGGGACATAAACAATGCATATTTTCAATGAAGAATATGATTTTCCCTAAATAGCAATAAATACAATCCTTAATGTTCATATTCCACTTTTATTAGATTTTTCTTTCCTGGTAGACAGTACACTTCGGAGTGAAACTACCAGGCATAAGATTTCTACCACAGGGACATTTTGTATTGAGAATCCAATATAAATATTTCTAGTCAGACATTTCCATGGCTACAGATATTTGGTTGCTTGGTTTATATGCATAGAAAGAGACAGTTGTCTAACCTGTAGAGAGCAATCCTTAGCAAGTACCTCAAGATAACTGGCCAGTTTTCCTTTAGCATTACAGTTCTGCCTACCGGTCTGGAAACTAGGTCGCCCTATATATTACTCTGATTTTTCTCAAAGACATCATGAACACTGTTTGATCTTTCACTTCTGTATTTTTAGCCTTCCCGCAGAGTTAGGGACCACGTTATCAGATATCATTTTAGCACTGTTAAGGGTAGATTATATACCATAATAATTTTCAGATCTCTTTTTATAAAAAGGTTTCTGGAGACTCTGAACAGGCACATGCATACTTAAGAACAAAACAGGGCAGAGACTGCTTACACACAAAACTTCCTTCTGGTCCTCAATGCCTTCAAATAAATACAAATATTAAAAAAGAAAAAGAAAAAAGAGGGCCCATACTTTGATTTAAAAAAAAAAATAACAGTCTTTTCCATGTCCCAAAACGTGAGCTTGCAGGAAGTTCTCCGAGGACAAGCCATCAGTCATCTGTCTTCCGGGCCAGTCGACAGAAAGTCCAGTTGTGCTCAACTGTGTTCTCATTGGCCCGCTCGCTCATGTGATGCACCCGAGTGTTGCGGATTGTGAAACCTTGTTTTGTAATGTATTCCATCAGGTGGACCCGGAGGGAGACTTCCTGGTGATAATCGCACGGTCCAAAGGTGAAGGACACCTGGCAGTCTCTGGTGTCCATCATGTGCTTATTCCACTTGGTGAAATAATTTGAGATGCCTTCTAATAAGGAATGGACCTTGGTGGTGATGGTTAATTGGGTTATGATGACGGCCACAGGATTGGAATATTTAGAAAGCTTCCGAGTACTAGACAGCTCTACAACTTCTTCAAAAGTATCCATAGGATACAAAGGCTTAGGGTCATTGAGACACTGAATCAAGGGTTCAATCTGGTAAAAATCCGCTTCTTTCCGAAGCAGGTCAAATTCCTTAAAATCCAGGGGGAGGGTCAACTCTGAAGTTCGTAAGAAGTTGAGGACATAGCGGAAAAGGGGTCCATCTCGATCAATGAAGTAATTGCCTTGAGGGTCTCGGGCTGTGGGGAAGTCCCCCCCAAACATAGCTCCAAGCATGGAATCCGGGTAGCGTGTCAATGTGGTAAGAGACGTTGTGTACAAGTGTCCACCTACATTTAATGTGACTGGGTCAGTCATCTGAAATTTAAAAAAAAAAAAGCAGTCACTCAAAACCTTAAAATCTTAAATTCAACAACTAAGAAATCAATACTAACAAGCAAAACCTAAGACCCCTTCAAGCTAATATATTTGGCAGCTTCAGGGTGCAAAATGGCTTTACTTTCCATGGTAAAACTCAACCAGAAGAGGTTTGGCATTTGCTTTCAAATAGATTAAATCCAGTCCTTTAAAAGTTTACTTTAAGCCTGCCAGAATCTGAAGAGGTTTTGGGTGAGATCTGCCTGCTGCTACTTCCGTTGTGTAGAGATTAAAGGTGTGTGCTGCCACACCTGGAAAGACTTCAGTTTTTGTTTTTGTTTTTTTGTTGTTTACTTGTTTTGTTTTTCAAAACAGGGTTTCTCTGTGTAGCCTTGTCTGTCCTGGTCTCACTCTGTAGACCAGGCTGGCCTCAAACTCACAGAGACCCGCCTGCCTCTGCCTCCCAGAGCACTGGGATCAAAGGTGTGCATCACCACACCCAGGTCAGTTTTGTTTTGTTTTTTTTTTAATTTAACATAAACTAGAAAAAAATCTGATAATGTAACAATTAATTTTGGGATTTCTTTGGGGTTTTCTCCTCAAAGAAGGAGTCATTAGATCTCATTTTTTTTTTTTTTAAAAAGGGAGACAGCATTTCACTTTGTCCCATTTCTTAGGCTGGCCTCATACTCACTGTATAGCAAAGGACAGTCCAGAATTCCTGTGCAGACAGTGCTAAGACCACAGGTGTACACCATCACACTCAGCTGTGAGCTGTATATACACATGCACATATATGTATATTGTGTATATATAATATTCATCTATTCACTTTATGTGTGTTTTGCCTGCATGTATGTATGTGTACCTCATGCAGGCCAAGGGTATGGATCTAAGAATTGGGAGTTGCAATGGTTGTAAACCAGCGGGTAGGTGCTGGGAACCAAACCCTGGTCTTCTGCCAGAGCATATGTGCTCTTACCTGCTGAGCCATCTCTCCAGGCCCAAAAATGTACTTTTTTAAAAAGAAAATTTATTTGTAATCATTCTTAGTAATTTTTTCATGGAATCAAGAGTTCCCCCACACACACCCCAGTTTTTTGCTGTTGTTGAGACAGCATCTTACTATGCAGATAAGGCAGCCCAGAAACGCACAGATCTCCTGCCTCTACCTCCCAAGTACAGACATTACAAGCCCATGCCAGCGTGCCCAGGAGGTAAGTTCTAAAGACTAAATTAAAATATGTGGTTTGGTGAACACAGTCTAGCTCACCTTGTAGCCCCAAACTACCACATACAAAAGGGCTGGCAGCAGCTTCAATGGCATGATCTGATTGTGTATTCACTTTTATAACATTAATGTCACAATCTAACTTTTATTCTGAGAAGCAAACTTCTCAAAATAACACACCTTTGGCTTTGGAAATCCTACTAAGGAAAAAAACAACAACAACAACAAGAAAAATGGTCTTCAGGTACTAAGAAAGCAAAATATTTACCAGATGAAGAAGAATATGAAAACTTCATATGACCCTGGCATGGTGGCGCATACCTGTAATCCCAGCACTCAGGGAGGCAGTCAGTCAAGTGGCTCTCTGTGAGTTCAAGGTCAGCCTGCTCTACAGAGCAAGTCCAGCACAGTCAAGGTTACACAGAGAAACCCTGTCTTGAAAAACCAAAACGCGCGCGCGCACGCGCGCGCACGTACACACACACACACACACACACACACACACACACACACACACCCTATCTCGAAAACCCAAAACAAAACAAAACAAAAAAAAGAAAAAGAAAAGAAAACTGCATGTAGCCGGGTGTGGTGGTACACGCCTGTAATCCAGCACTCAGGAGGCAGAGGCAAGCGGATTGCTGAGAGTTTGAGGCCAGCCTGGTCTACAAGACAAGTCTAGGACAGCCAAGGCTACACAGAGAGACCCTCTCTCAAAAAACCATTAAAAAAAAAAAAAGAAAGAAAAAGAAAACTGCATGTGAGAAGAAATGCTTTCTAACCACTAAGCCCTTTACTACAACAGCCTACAAGCCCTTTACACATCACCACTCCGTGATTAGAGAATTTAAAAAACAACATATACCAAAGACCAAACGCACCATGGTGTATCTGAAGTTGGTGATTAGAAATAGTTATTGGGGGGCCAGGAGAGGTGTCAGGAGAGTGCAGTGGACCTGAGCTCCCATTTGGGTGGCTCCAAGGGATCAAATGCCCTCTTCTGGTCTCCAAGAGCACTGCACTCACTGCTTCCCTGACATAATTTTTTTTTTTTTTTTTTTTTTTTTTTTTGGAGAATATGCATTAGTCTTCCACTAAAGTGTCAAGTTAAAAAAAAAAAAAGTACCTTGAATACATCTAACCCAAATTCACAGTTTTCATCATTGTAAGATAAGCCTATGAATGCAAGATGAGAAAGACATCAAAATTACTTGAGCCAGCCTTCAAAGAGCTGCGGGAACCACTCACCATATAGCCCCAGTCTCCATTATCCATCTGCTCCAGCACTGCGTCTTCAGGAGCCCAGGAGCCAGGAAACCTCTGAAAGAAGAAAAACAAACACAGAACCATGACAAAGGAGAATAAAGGCTGTTCTGCCCAACATAGTAGGTCAAACCTCACAAAAACTGTTCATATGTGGTCAAGGGGAGCAGACGTGGGAAGAAAGCCATCCATGCTGTCCTCACCTCGGGAGCCCACTGGGCATAGAGCTAGCCTCTACTTAAAGCAAGAGCAAGAGATCATCCAGGTTCTTTCACTCCAGGCTGGCAAGATGGTTCAGTGGGTAGAGCCACTTGCCTGACAGCCTGGGCCTGATCCCTGGAACCCTCATGGTGGAAAGAGAAAACTGACTTCCATACTTTGTCCTGTTACCTCCACACTCAGTCACAGGCACCCACACAAACAGAATAAATGTTATTTTTAAAAAATTACAAGTTTGCCACTCTTCTCTGGAGATGTAATTTTTACATTTTCAGAGAGCAGGATGATTAGGTCTACAACCTTCATAATCAATTTCTGGTCTTTACCAAAAAGGTCACTTAAGGAAAAGGGGAGAAATTCTTTCGGGTCGGCAAGCCAGCTGTATAAACAAAGCATCTCAGTATAAGCATTTAAAACTATGAGCTTCAAAGGTAAGTCACTTTCCAGGAGAAACACACCAGAATATTATTATCTTATTTTTTAAAAATCAGGTGTTTAATAATGAAGTATTTCTCTTTGTAAATTAAGCAAAACAAACATAAACTAATTTAAGTGAAAAACTGCTAAGGCACAATTTGGGACAAAAAGAGCCTTACGAGGCTGAGGGTCACTCAGCCAGCACCATGGAGAGCCAGTTCCAGGCCACTGGCAAATGCCCATGCACTGATGATGCTGGTTTCAATCTGTGTTTATCTACAATTCGAGGGCGCGCCAGCAGATGCCCAGCCGCTGACCTGCCTTCATTAGTTCCCTCTCACACACTCTGTTCCCCAATCAACCTGCAAAGCAAACGGCAGAGCAGATTTCAAAACCACTAGCACAGAAGCTGAGAAGCGCAGACCTGTCAGTGCTCACGCAGGAGAACCACCAGCTCCATGTGTGGTCTTTGAAGACCCATTTTCCCCACTTTTAGAGGCATCTGGCCCCCATTTTCAGAACAAGGACAAGCCCTGGCTACAGAAGATCACAAAGGCTCTTTCTCAAAAGGTCACTCAGGCATGTAGAGAACATTTGCATAGCACAGCAGGGGCTGAAATCAGAGCCTGCAGCAGCTATTTCTCTACCTTTACAAATTCTTCAAAGCAAGCAAGCTAATGTGTGGACCCAAGAAGACAGAGTCAGCTGTCATTCTTTCCTCACAGGCAGCTGGGCGCAGACGGACAGGCCTCCGCACTACAGTGAGACGGAACAAATGTGAGAGCAGAGCTGTTGGGATACCTTCTCACTCCTCTGACTTCCTCCACAAACCCCATCTGATGCAGATGGAAGAAATGAGCTTTACCAATTTGTAGGTCCCATTACTGGTAACAACAAATCAACGATGGGGGGACTTCTAAGGCATTTCCCTATACTCAGGGTATTCTTTCCCAATAATCATTCAACCAAAATTTATGTTCGGGTCACTATCACCGGCCAGTGATAGTGATCTGTGCAAAACACAGATACACAGGAATGTGAAAGTACAGCCCTGACCCTCAGGGAGCTACAGTCTACAAAGGAAGGCAACACACAACAACTCAAGTCCAAACAGTGCTAAGTGCTGAGGACTGGTGGGGCCCTCAGGAGGAAGAGACCGAGACTCCACATGGGAAAACGGAGAGAGCTTCAGGGAAGAGCTCACTCAGTGCAACACTGAAAGGAAATACACACAACCGGAGAAGGGGCTGTAGACTCAAGCAACAATTTTAAACAGGCAGGGGTGGAGCCGCTTGTCTGCTGGTAAGCACCCCACCACCACCACCATCGTTTAGAGTTGCAAAATCAGGAGGCAGAGTGGACCACAAGACACCTGGGGACACCTAACAAGAACTTTGTGTTTGCTGATTGCTAGTCTAGATTTCTCAACTTTAGACTCCCCATAGCCAACTATTAAGCCCTCCCACATAGCACTTTTTATTCACAATTTTACAAAAACTTGGGCTAGTCATGAGTCTGTACAATCTCTAGCACTAAATAAAAAAGGCAGGGACCTACTCATTAGTGTGAATAATGGCTGCTGTCCCCCTCCCTCCCCCTCCCCCTTGGTTTTTCAAGACAGGGTTTCTCTGTGTAGCTTTGTAGACCAGGCTGGCCTTGAACTGCCTCTGCCTCCTGAGTGCTGGGATTAAAGGCATACGCCATCATGTCCGGCTCTGCTGTACCACCTTAAGTGACAGAAATTATTCTAGTTCATGAACATCAAATGGCTAATGAAGAATGGAAGCCCAAAACACACACACACACAATCAGACAGCAGTGTCGCTCTCTACTGCCAGTACTAGCCTTTCATGTTTATGTCTTCACATCTAAATGAAAACAACATAACTTCTTGTATAATCACTAAAACAACAACAACAACAACAACAAAATTTAGATGTTTCTGAACCTCTTTCACAGCAAAAGCCAAGGTCTGGCTATGAACATATAACGAACCTCAAGCTTAATCTAGGAAAGAAGTCATGAGGATGCACATTTTTTTTTCAATTATTTATTTATTTGTGTGTAGGTTTGGGGGCCGGGGGCATACATGCCATGATGTGCACATTAACTATCGCATTAGCTCCATGATCCAAGCCCAGGTTTCTTTTTTTGTTTGTTTTGTTTTTCAACATAGGGTTTCTCTGTGTAGCTTTAGCTGTCCTGGAACTCGCTTTGTACACCAGGCTGGCCTCAATCTCAGCACTCAAGAGATAGTCTGCCTCCGCCTTCTGAGTGTTGGGACTAAAGGCACCATCAGCATGGTTAGGCAAGTCCAGGTTTCTTAAAAAGCGCCTCAAGGCCTTATAGTTATATGTTAGCTACATCAAAATAAAATACTAGTCATTAACTAAACCATCTATAAATAGTAATAAAATTTTCACTAATAAAATCAAAAAGGGAAAGAGTAGCCTTGATGATTTAAAGTTGATCAATGCACACTGCTTGTAAACATCTGCAGAGAAGTGTCTCTACACAAATCTAGAGAAAGGGAGGGGGCAGGATTCTTGCTCATCCAACAGCAGGAATTCTGAACTGATAACTATCACTGACATCTCAGAGATGGATGCAATAAAACACAAAGAATTTCCAAAATAGCTTTAGTCTCTGAACTCTTTCCCAAGGGTGCTAACAATTCATTTCCTTTTCATCTTCTCTCCCATCTGGCACAATCTCCAGTGGAGGGCCTAGTGAGAAGTTCGAATAACCACAAGCCAGGAAACAGACGGCCCTCAAGTGGGCATCAAACAGGCCTATTTTACTTGAAGGGAAGGCAAAGAAACATGTAATATTTCATAAAACCTGTGAGACATTGCTCATAAAAATTCCTTTAACGGGATATCCCTGTAAGTGACCTTCCCTTGCTAAAAATCATTCTTACGGCAGTGACTACACCCAAACAGTGATTATAAGTTCAAAGAAAGCTTTCTGACTTTGTAAAAATCGGTTCACCTGAAAATATCTGACTTTTGGTACAAATAAAATTACTGTCCTAAAGACTGTAAGGCAGCTAGGCATGGTAGTGCGCACCTTTAGTCCCAGCACATGGGAAGCAGCGGCAGGTGGATCTGTATGAGGTCGAGGTCAACCCGGTGTACAAAGCTGGTCCAGGACAGCCAGGGCTACACAGTGAAACCCTGTCTCGAAAAACAAAACAAAACAAAGAGGGCTGTCAAGAAACCCTGAAGTCCCTCCACCCTACAGTTGAGTTTCAAAGGTCATTGGAACTGATAAAAACTGTGACAACCGGCCGTGGTGGCACACGCCTTTAATCCCAGCACTCTGGAGGCAGAGGCAGGTGGATTGCTGTGAGTGCAACGCCAGCGTGGTCTACAAAGCGAGTCCAGCACAGCCAAGGCTAACACAGAGAGACGCTGTCTTGAGAAACAAAAACAAAACCAAAAAAAATCTCTGACAGTATGCTAGCAGATAGTTAAGAAAAACATATCCTGAAGAATTTCCAGAGGCCTGAAAGGCAAGGACAGATTTACTGACCTACTAAATCTGAAGAATGCACAATCCAGTAAGTTAACAACTTAATATGTGAGAACCTTCCTTACCACGGCAAAGCCGCATTAAACAGCACAAATATTCTAGACTGACTTCTGCTACGGACTAAGAAGCCCCGGCAGAGCAAAGGTCCTCCTCCCACATCACAGCCTAGATGCTGTAGTGTAAAGACAACCGTCGCCCCTTCCTTGCCAGGGCTTCTCTCTCCTCCTATACTTTACCTTCCAAACCGCCTTTGTACTGAGTTTCTCTGTTCTTGGGAACGTGGGAGTTTGAAAGTGAAATCCTTTTTATAGTAATTGGTTCGGTGGCATCTACAGGCATCTTCTGAGTAACATCCACATACAGGCCAGCACAAGTAAAAGCCAAGCGTGCACAAGGATAATAGGACTATAAAGCTAAAATACCGCTAACTAAGCCAGAGGGGTTTTGGTTTTTTTTTTTTTTTTCCTCTCTCTCCTTCTCTCAACCATGTGGGCTAGAAGAAAGGAACTGTAAGCAAAAAGTAGAAGTCTTATAAGAAATTATGAATCTTCTAAAGTATCAAACCAGAAGAATACACACTCCAACTTAAGTGCTGTCAGATAAAGATCGTAAAACTCCATTTCCCTGCAGTTTCCACTAAAATGTGGTATCATGACCTTGTCAAAAGTTATCACAGCATTTAAACACCCTAGAGGTAAAACTGGCTGACAGGGCCCGTGATGAGGAATGGCGCTCCGAAGTCACATGCAGCCTCCCAGCAAAGAACCTGAGTAAATCGCTCTTTTCTCCTGACAGCATAAACAAAATCTGAGTATGAAGTCAGACACAGTGGGCAAACATGGTGGTGAAGGCCAGCCAGTCTGTGCTCTCAATCCGCCCGGACTCTCCCTTTCCAGGACGTTCCACAGCAGCGGTGTCTGGAAACACTAAAGGTAAAAGGAGTCCAGAGCTCACAGACACAACTCTGTCTAGAGCTCTCCGAACTTCTAGAAAGCATGACTCAGGTTGTCTCCTCCAAAATAAAGCAAAGCACAAGCATACGCTGTTCCATTTAAAACAGACCCCAACTATTAAAATCCAAGATACAACGATGGATTCATAGGAGTGACCATAAGATGGCTTTTATGTGACACTGTTTCAGCTAAAATGTGCTTTTAGAAATTTCGAAGCACAAAACTTACGGATGGCATCATCTACGGCTATCTTTCCATATACGGCATTACAAAGAACCAAGAATCCGTGCGGGCTCCTGGTTTTCATCTAACGGGTGACTCTTCCACCCTACCTACCTGCCCACCTAGACCTCTGCTCTTTTGAAAACACTTCTGGGTTTAGGCCTCTGCTGCCCCCAGCATTACTCTCAGTACTAGAATATTTGCAACAGCAAAAAAGATGAGCCCGCCAAGGGGCATACCTTGGAAACAGATGCTTGTGCTATCCCAAACAGTCTTAGGCAAACCAGGTCACCCCAGGTCTATATCTCTCTTGCATCACGAAATCCCACAACCGGGTTTATCAACTTGCTGTGTGGAACTGGTGTACTGAACAGAAACATGACAACTTCAGCAGAATATCCAAACAGGATCTCAGTCACGTTTCGTTTTCCCGTCCCACCCCCGAGACACAGCCTCCACTGCCATCGCCCAGCAGGTGCTGCAGGGGCTCCCCACGACCTCGCCAAGGGATCACCTCTGACACCCAGCACTAAAACGCCGTGACATCCAAAAAAATCCCAACAGAAAGCTGAAATCTGTGCAGAAAACCCCAAAGGCAAGGCTTTAAACTAGGGCAGTGGCGGCTAATAAGCGCCATTCCCCCAAAAGCAGCCCTTTCCCCGCAGAGCCCGCGGGTCCCGGGCCGGGCCGCGCACTCCGCGCTCCCCCGCAAGCCGAGCCCCGCCGGCCACGCGCACCGAGCCCCGCACCCGAAGCCCGCGGCGGCCGCGCGTGCCCGGAGTCCCCCTCCCCGCCCAGGCCCCGGCGCGGGCTCGTGCCAGACCCCGGACGCGCGGCCGCCTCCCGCCGTTCTCCTCAGCCCGACTTCCCGCAGCCCCGGCCCCGCAGGCCCCGCTCCCGCCCCACTCACTGCGCGAGCGCGGAGTCCACCGGGCCGGAGACGCCGGCGGCCCGAGAGCGCGAGCGCGGGGACGAGCGAGCCCGCGCCCGGCGGCGGCGGTGGTGGCGGCGGCGGGGACGACTGAGCCGGCGCCCGGAGTTGCGGCTCCAGCTGCCCGGCGCGGGCGGCGCCTTCTCAGCAGAGTCGCGGCGCCGAGAGCGCGGACGCCCCCTATCGGCGGCGCGTGGCAGGGGCCGGGGAGCCGGACGGCGGCGGGCACTCTGGGCGCTGCCGGGGCGGCGTGGTCAGGCGGGCTCTGCTGCAGTCCCGAAGCCCCGCCCCTGGCCGCGTTCCTAACCCCGCCCCGCACAGGCCCCGCCCTAACCCCGCCCCATCACCCGGGGCTGTGGTACTCAGGGCCGCTGTTTCTTCTAGGCTGTTTTCGCTCAGTTGATAGCCCTCGTCGTGTGCTGGGTTTGGGGAGCACAGCAGCTACTCAGACCGAGGCGAGTCCTGAGACTCAAGAAAGCAGCCGGTACACAAAATAAGATGAATTCGAATCCTGTTGGGAGGGGTCCAATTAGAAGAGGGACTTCTGCTTTCAGATGTGAGGATCTGTCTGTGGCCAGAGCCCCTCCTGGCCTTATATGATAGGGAGGCCGTTCTGTAATTAATGGCTTTGAGGGACCACCTTCGCGGCCTTTTCGGCAGCAACGAGCAGCTAGTCAGAAGGGCAGAGCTAACATCCTGTGTAAAACCTCTGAGGAGCAAGGGTCCTGTCCCCACTTCAGGAGGGAGGCCAAGGCTGCAGAGGTAATTGACTTCCAGGCAAAAATGAGTTCAAGAGCCATACACTTCTAGGTAGCTGGATCGCGATTATGGTGCAAATCCCTAACCCCAGCACTTAAAGGCAGAGGCAGGCAGGTCTCTTGTGAGCTCTAGGTTTCTCCGGCCTACATAGCTGAGCTCTAGGCCAGCTGAGGTTGCGTAATGAGACTCTGTCTCAAAAGAACAAAACAGAAACTCACCTGGTTTGCGCATCTGCATGTTTGTAAGATGGTTCTGCAATCTAGGCTTTATAAATATAATCGTCATTTAATCTTCTATTTTTCCCCCAAAACCAAATTGATAGGTTAAATAAGTAACGCGGATTTCAACGTAGTGGAGGGCTACACTAACATGTTCACTAAGTGACGATACAAACGAAGGATACAGGGAAGTGCCTCTGCAGAGCATTACACAAAATAATATATGCAATATACTAATGTTGATTTATTTTCTTTCTTTTTGTAGTTTTGGTTTTGGTTTTTCGAGACAGGGTTTGTTTCTCTGTGTGTAGCCCTGGCTGTCCTAGAATTCACTCTGTAGACCAGGCTGCCCTCAAATTCAGAAATCCCCTTGCCTCTGCCTCCCAAGTGCTGGGATTAAAGGTGTGTGCCACCACCTACACACACACACACACACACACACACACACACACACACACACACACTCCCCACACACCTCCACCCCCTCTAATGTTGATTTCTTAAATGCGTATACATAGACAAAAACTTGAAGCATAAACCATTGAACATGGTGTTCCAAGGTAATAGAATACAAATGTCATTGACTTATTCTTTCTTTTTATTTATTTATTTATTTATTTATTTTGGTTTTTCGAGACTGGGTTTCTTGTGTAACCCTGGCTGTCCTTGACTTGCTTTGTAGACCAGCCTGGCCTTGAACTCACAGCAATCTGCCTGCCTCTGCCTCTTGAATCCTGGGATTAAAAGTGTCCAGCCTCTTTTTTAGCCTCTTTTTTTTTTTAGATGTATTTTTTTATGTATATAAGCATTCTATTGCACCATAAGAGGGTGCTGCATCCCCTAGAATGGGCCTTGTAGACAGTGTGGTTAGCTACCATGTGGGTGCTAGGAATAGAACCCTGGTCCCCTGGAAGAGCAGCCAGTGCTCATAACTGAGCCACCTCTCCAGTCCCTGCTTATTACTTCTTAATATTCTTCTGAATTTTATTTCTTTACTAGAATATGTGGATATTGGAATTACAGTCAGAAAAATACAATGAGTATGGATGTTTGTCATTGTGGTACTAAGGTACTAAGGTACTAAGGTACTAAGGATTAGTACTAAGGTATCAGGACCATACAAACTAAAGACTTTTTTTTTTCCTGAGACAGGGTTTCTCTGTATAACCCTGGCTGACCTGGACTCACCTTATAGACCAGGCTGGCCTTGAACTCACAGAGATCCACCTGCCTCTGCCTCCCAAGTGCTGGGATTACAAGTGTGCACCACCATGCCCATCCTGGGTATTTTGTTTTGTTTTGTTTTGTTTTGTTTTGTTTTGTTTAAGGACAAGGTTATCACCAAGTAAACTAGGCTGGCTTCAAACTCACAGAGATCTTCCTGCCCCTGAGTGCTGGGATTAAAGGAGTGCACCACTACACCTGGGTAGCTCTGATAATTCTTGTCCTGAAGGTTATATAGATATTATAAATTGCATTTTCAATTTTATAATTTAGTGAAGTGACTTTGATTTTTGTAGAGTAACGTTTTTGTTCAGCAAGCTTAACTCTTGGTTTTAGTAAGACTAGAGGTGTGTTTAGCTGTTCTGTATAAATAACCATAGAGTCCAAAAGTAATGGCCGGCCAGAGCTCCCAACCAACCTTTTACATCTGATTGCTTTCCTTTTTATGCTGATCAAAGTCACCCACGCTGAGCTGGGTACCGTCCATGACAGCAGGCACCACTGTCTTGTTCTTTTGCTTCTAACATGTCATCAGTATGTATGGTGGTGGCTATCAGTTCTGGCAGAGAAATCTTTGTAGAGTTAGGAGGCATTTGCTTTGCTCTTTGGATGCTAAGTGATGAGTTCTGGTCTTGAATTGCTGTTAAGCCGTCCATGCATTCTTCGTGGTGTGTTCTTTCTTCAATACACTGCTAGACTCTGTTGGGCAATATTTTATCTAGGATTTTTGCTTCTATAGTTATGAAAGAGATAGGCCTGTTTCTATATATTATTTTATCCTCGTGTGGTTTGCCTATCCAAGTAACCTGAGACTCTAAAATTAAGAAATGGTTGTGTGCAGCTGAGCGGCTTCTCTAAGGCTGGGGTTTTCTGTAGCTTTCTTCTCCCGCAAACCATCCAGAGCTCTTGGTTTGGAGGACTGATGGGATGGAAGGTTACCCTGGAAACTATTTAACTCTGGACAGCTCAGGGTTGCCAGCCTGTAGGGGAACACCAGCTTCAGGCTGGCAAATCCTCACCCACGCATCACTCGAGGAGTCCTCCTCGGCCTCTGTTTTCCTAGAAGCCTCTAGGTCTCAGGGCTCCTGTGGGGGAAGACAGTCAGGATGGTCCTGTCTGCCCCCACTGGGCTAGCCTGCAAGAGGCTGTTACTATGGCAGCTACAGATGCTACAGGAGGGAATCCAGGCCAACAAGGTGCTGAGAAGACAAAGGGGAAAAGAAAACCACAGCTGACAAACCCGACTGGTGGAATTCAGCCTGCCATCCTGGCTTGTCCCACTCCTGCTTGGTGGGCCTCACCCCTGCCTCCATCCCCCCCCCCCCCGCCCCAGATATTGCATCTTTAGTTCAGCTCCCAGGATTTGTCTTCTCCCTGCTCTGGATTTATGTGCCTCACGCCGCCTCCCTAACTTGGGTCCATCCCTGTATGCAGGCCTTTAGCTTCTCCAGATCGAGCTCTTCCACTTGGCCTCTGCTTACCCTCTCCAGATAGACAGCCTCCCGACTCCACCTGACACTAACAGACCTCTCCTCTGACCTAGTGTCCCCTCCTTTGATTCTTTCGCTGTACATCTCCCTGTTGCAAGTCAATAACCCACAAATTCAATCTGGTCCCAGGACCCACACCCCCCTCACCCCCGCTACTTAAACGGATCTTGCTAAAAACTAGTAGGAGCTTCCTTGGTACTGAACCACCATGTCGCAGGCCTCTACAGAGGTGCAGGTACCTAGTGCCTCAGGATGCCGTGCTTTCTGCTTTCTTCCTTCTGTACCTCCTCATCTCAAACTCGGAGAGACTTCTCTAGCTTTTTCCATCCGTCGTGGCTGAGTTTCAGCGACAGCCTCCTCTCACTCCGACTAGCTCAGCCACTTCCATGAAGTCCGTGGCTGTGTCTAAGCCGAGCATTCCCAGGTCCATACCTCCAGGCTGTCCCCTCCTAACCTCCAGAGTGGAAGATCCTACGTGTATGACAGTCCCGACAATGTGCCAGACACCGTGGGAAGTGCTCTTATCCTCTGCAACAGTTAGTTATCTCTTGCCCGCTAACAAATCATTTCAAAACATAGGGGTTTACAGCACCTATTTATCACCCACAGTTTCAGGGCCAAGACTTGGCAATCCGACTGTCACCAGGAGCTACAGTCATCAGAAGACTAGAAAATTCACCCTCTTACTCATGTGACTGTTAGTACAAAGCTCCTTGTCACAGGAGCCTCTGCTGGCAGTCAACGTTCTCAGCATAAGGGCTCTGACAGAAAGCAAGACAGTAGCCATGTCAGCCAACCTCAAAAGTGGCACACCCATATGGTTTTAGTCTCGAGACCAAACGGTGGTTTTTCGATGTGGGAGGTGTGAACAGCAGGAAGCAAAGGTCATTAAGGCCTACTCCACAGGGTGCCACAACTGTTCTGAGGACTGGGCTCCCCTTCCTACGATCCACATGAGAAAACTACATGGGAGCGGTGAAAACCACTGGGGTTAGGCTTACACCCAGACCTGCTTGGCTTCACAAGGTTTCTCCTCCCCCACAGCCCACCATTTGCCAGTCCATCCCCAACTTCATCCTTGATAACTGTAAGCCAAACCAGACCCTCCCACCACCTCCAGCCTCCTCAGCCCCCACTCAGCTCAGCAAATGGCACCACTGTCCTGCCATCTGCCAAAACCAGCAGCTTTGAGTCATGCCTGCTCCTCCCTCCCCCTCACTCCCCAGTGCCAGGATGCTCAGGCCTGCCAAGTCTCCCCCTAAGCACAGCCAGATTCCATCTCTCCTCCTCCTCCTTCCTATGTACCATCGGTTGTGCCAGGCCAGGCCACCAATGGTTCCATTATGGGCATCTGCAGAAGTGCTCTCTCTGGTCTCCTTCGTTTTCTCTGCCTCACACCTCCATCTGTTCTTCTCTCTTCGGTGTGACTTACCCACACAAAGCTGGCTGTGTTACCCTGCCTGTTTTATACTCCTGGAGCAAGCACAGTGGTTCCCCAGACCTAGCCCCCTGTGGGGTTGTCTGGTCCCCCTCACTTGCCCAGCCTTCTCCCCTGATCTTCTTTCTTCTACTCAGGCCCTTGCTTCTCTCACAGTTCAGTATGCTGAACTTCAGCTTACTGTCACTTTCAGATCTCCCCCAAAGGTCTCGGGGGTTTCAACTATAAGTTACAGGGGTGAGGGTGGGGGGCTGCCTTCCCATTCTTTGCCTCCCTGCTTTTCAGTTAGACTGTGAACTCCGTAAAGGCAGCAACTGCGTAACTTAGAACAGAACAGCACCATAAAAAAAGACTAAGCCACACAGGTGCTTAGTACACCCGGCAGTACTTAGCACATACTCAACAGTCACATGACAATTTGGGGCATTCTCTGCATTGCTCTTTTCTCCCAGATGCCTCACACAGGGTTCATTTCATTAGATGCAGCCTGGGACACCCACCACAGCCACCACCATCACCATCCCCACCACAGCCACGACCACCACCACCACCACCACCACAGCCACCACCACCACCTCATCACTACCCACCCCCACCACCATCACCACACTCATCCCTACCACCCCATCACTACCCATCCCCCCCACCCCTCCGTCACCCCCCTATCACCACTACCACCACGCTTGTCACCACCACTGCCATCACCACCACCACTACCACCATTTCCACCACCACCACCATCACCACATTCATCCCCACCCCTCCCCCACCACCGCCAAGCATGCCTAACCACTGTACTAAATACATCTTGTCTTTTGGCTGGCAGCCACATTAGTGATCAGCACCACTGCTTCCCTCTTCAGGCCTCCAAACTGACAGCTAGGCTAACATAATGGTATTGGAGATGAAAAGGAAGAAGAAATGATGCCTCCTTCTCTGCTCACCCTCTACCCCCACCCCAGACTCCCAAACGAACCCCATCCCCCACCCCCAACCCTCCAGCCCCCCAACCCTCCAACCCCAGCCCCACTTGCCCTGCCAAGCACAAACTCTGCCTGTGCATTGACATCATCTGTTGCCAGTGAGATCTGATAGCCTGGATTCAGCCTTAGTCTTCATTAGCAGCCTCTTTCATCCAGGACAACCTGGGTGCCCAGGAGGTGGTCTGGTCTGCAGAGGAGAAGCATAAAAGAGCAACAAGGAGAAAGAGCCCACAGATGAAATGCAGCCAGGAGGGCACAAAGCAGGCAGAATGTTCTAGATAGCTGCCTGTAGTTGAGAGCTCCTCTCCTGGCTGTGCGGCTGTCTCTTAGTCCCACCACCCTCCACTTCAGAGCACCAAGGTCCCTGGGAAGCAGAATTGACACAAAAAGAAAGCGTCTGGTTCCCTTCAGTTTTCCCGAGTCAGCCACATGAGGCCCCACAGGCCTTAAAGATGCCGCCATGGGGAGGCGCGCCAGAGGTGACCATGTAGGGTCAAGCTGCTGTGGAAAGCCAAGAGGCTATTATAACCTGATGGCTCAAACGACACACTCATGGCAACTCCCATCACCTCCCATAGCCCCTCAGAACTGGCCGTGTCCCTGGGGACCCCAGGTGGTAGAAGCCCCACTAAGGTAGCTGATCGCATGGATTCTCTGGACTCAAGATTGGCTGGGTAGCTCTGTCTATCCATCAGGCTCAGGAAAATCAGGCCCACTCTGCAACTCTCTCCCCCCCCTCCCTTTCTCTCTCTCACCTTCCCTCCCTAACTCTTCCTTTCCCTCCCCTTCCCTCCCCCTGCCCCCCATCAACCCAACCCCCACCCCTTCTTCCCAGTCTCTCTGCTCCTGGTGGTGTGGTTTCACCAGCTACGGTTGGTAAATGTCCTCCTCTAGCTGTTCCAACTCAGTAACACATTCCTAAGCAGCCCCCACCCCACCCCCACCCCCACCCCCACCCTGTTCCTCTGTTGCCGGTCCCAACCTGCAGGGGCACCCGCTTGCAGATGCGACCTGGCAGGCCCCAGTTTCCAACCCCTCCCCCACTTCCAGCCCCAGAGCCACTTAGGTGAGTTTGACAAGAGTGTTTTTCCTTTTTATAAGATTTCTAATTACCTGCTGTCCCTGGCCTTCTCTTTAATCAGCGTCCAGAACCCTGCTGGGGGCTACAGAACCAGAGAAAGGAGTCTGGTTCTCACCAATATGAGAGCAAGGCCTGTGGGTGCCCTTGGATGTCATCATCCTTTTGCCCATTATGACTTCCCATAATTATAGAGAACGCCCAGGACTCAGAAGACTCTTGTGTCTTTAGCCCCATGAGTGTCTCCATGTGCCTCGTGGTCCTGACAGGCTTTCCATATCAGCCAGCCACTAAAGCTGCCTGGTCCCAGCATCACCAGCTGGCCTGCAGAAGGCTTGTGAGAACTCTGGATCCTGAGTCTCCTCCGTGGCTGCTCCAGGACCCACACACGTCAGTCCCACATTTTCAGCCTTGCTTTGCCTTCTTGCCCCCTCCTAACCCAAGTGCTTCTGCATGTCTCGGTTAGTTTAGCAAGAGCAAGTCCACTGACAAAGTCCTGGCCTAGCCTGTTTTTCCTCTCAGGCTTCCTCTCTCCTGGCCTGAAATTCGCCCTTCTTGCCTGTATGCCTATGTCCTCCCTCAACCATTAAGGGCCACCCAAACCCACTCACCACCTCAAACGCATGAGTTCTGGTGACAGTGTCAAAACACAGTTGTTACGGTAGAGTTCAGGGTACCACACCTCACCTGAAGGAATTCATGTTGTTATGGTTTTGAGCTAAGGTTTCATGCAGTCCAGCTGGCGTCAAACTCACTGTGTGACTGAGACTAGCCTTGATGTACTGATCCTTCTGTGCTTTCTGAGTGCTGGGATCACAAACGTGCACTATTATACCCAGCTTTCAAGATGAAGGCATTTAAGAAAGAGGCAGGATCCAGACGGTGGGGATGGCGCAGGCCTTTAATTCTAGCACTCAGGAGACAGGAGGGTGGTGAATCTCTGAGTTCAAGGCCAGCCTGGTCTGCAGAGAGAGTTCCAGGACAGAGAAACCTTGTACCAAGAAATCAAGGTGTGTGTGTTGGGGGAGGGGGCTGTAGTACAAGAACTTCCACACAATCCACCCGAGCACCAATCTCGGTGAGATATTGATGGGTTATTAAACTCTACAACTCAAGACTGACCATGGCCAGCAACACAGCTGACTAGGGAGCCAAACTGTGATGTTGGTCTGCTTCTAAGGCAAGATTTTTATAAGGAAAATTAGAACCAGGTAGCCAGGTGAGAAAACGGGGAGGGCAGCGTTACATCATGTTGATTAGCTAAACACAGGAAGAATCAATTTTGTTCTGAGCACAATGTAGCCAGGTAACTAGACAAAAGATGGTTTTTTTGGGGGGTGGGGTTGTTTGTTTGTTTGTGTTTTGTTTTTGTTTTTTGTTTTTGTTTTTCAAGTCAGTGTTTCTCTGTGTGTAGCCCCTGGCTGTCCTGGAACTCCCTTTGTAGACTAGGCTGGCCTCAAACTCACAGAGATCTGCCTGCCTTTGACTCCCAAGTGCTGGGGTTACTGTCATGTGCCACCATCGCCCTGCTTAGACAGAACATTTTATGCTGATTGGCTAAGATATAGGCCTAGGGACTTTCCAGTTCCCCACCGGTCCCAGGGAAGGGAACATAGCAGAATGTTGCAGTCTTAACTCTAACAGAACACACATTTATCTTTAACTCAAGCAGAACATGCGTTTATCACCTATTGTTTTATTCTCAGCAGCAAGTATTAAACTAACTTGGTCTCAGGTATGTAGGGCCTGAGACCTTGAACTTAATTTCACCTTATGATCAAAATGGAAAATTGGAGGCAAAAATGCCTTTTGATATGTTAAAGGCAACAGCAGGTGTTAACAGAGGAGCCACAGTTACCAGCAACTAAAGTAGGTCTTAACGGAGGTAGGTGCTATAGAGTTTAAGCAGGAGAGAGAGAGAGAGGGAGAGAGAGAGAGAGAGAGAAGTAGAAGAAAAGAGTTATTCTCTTTGCCCCAAGGAACAGCTCCTCTGTATCACCAAACTTGAGGAATCTGGAGAGCAAATTTTGGTAGGTTCTCTCACTTTATTACCTGTAGCTCATGCCCTTCTGTCCTAGCACACACTTTCCAAACCGTCTACTCTTTATTCTTCTTTAAAAACTATTTATTTATTTTTATTTTACGTGCATTGGTGTTTTGCCTGCATCTATGTCTGTGTGAAGGTGTCAGATCTTGGAGTTACAGACAGTTGTGAGCTGCCGTGTGGTTGGTGAGAATTGAACCCAGGTCTCTGGAAGAACAGTCAGTGTCCTCATCACTGAGCCATCTCTCCAGCCACCTACTCTTTATTCTGTAAGCGCTCATGGCTAGGGAACATGAGGACCTGAGTTTGGATCCTCAGGGCCCATGTGAAAAGCTGGATGTGTCTATATGTGCTTGTAAACCCAGCACTGATGAGGAGGGAGACTGAGGCAGGTAAGCCCCCTGAAGCTCACTGGTCAGCCAGTCTAGCCAAACTGATGAGCTTCAGGTTCTGTGAGAGAACCTGTCTCAAAAAATAAATGGAAACACATCAAAAAGATCACGTGCCATGCTGGGTAGTAGTAGCACATGCTTTTAATCCTAGCACTTGGGAGGCAGAGGCAGGCAGATTTCTGTGAGTTAGGGGCCAGCCTGAGTTCCAGGACAGCCAGAGTTATGCAGAGAAACCCAGTCTCTGAAAAACAACAGCAAACAAACAAAAATAGAGAGCAAGCTCTAGGACAGCCAGGACTACATAGAGAAACTCTATCTAAAAAAGAGTAAAATTATTCACCATGCTCAAGATGACTCTATTCTAGAGATGCAGAGATGGGTCAATATATGTAAATCAATAAGTGTTACAAATGGCATGAATGCACCCAAGGGCAGAAATCAAATGGTCATTTAAATAGACATAAAAAAAGACTTTTGACAAAACACAACATCCCTTCAAGTTAAAGTCATGAAGAAACTCAGAATAAAAGAAAAATATCTCAACATAATATAGCGGCTATGAAGAAAAAACCTATACCTAACATCATATTAAATAAAGAAAACTTATATAATTTTCACTAAAATCAGATTTACTTTTCCAGCAGTTGTTCAATATACTACTGGAAATATCAACTACAGCAAGAGAAGCAAATAAAAAGAATACAAATAGGAAGGAAGACATTGAAGTGTCTTTGTTTGCACATGCTATGATTCTATACATAAGAGACCTAAGCATTCCACCAGAAACCAACTCTTAGAAAGGGTAAACGGTGTCAGGAATGTGCGGGATACAAAGTTAACAAACAAAAACCGGTGGCTTTCCTACAAACCACCATGCAGAGAAGGAAAGCAGGGGAGCAAGTCCACCCACCGTATTCTCAAACAAAATATCTTGAAATAAACCTACCTAAGGGAGTGAAAGACCTCTAAAGGGAGAAGTGTAAAACACTGAAGGAAGGCTGGAGAGATGGCTCCGCTGTTAAAGGCTCACAACCAAAAATATAAGAGTTTGGTTCCTGCCGGGCGGTGGTGCCACACGCCTGTAATCCCAGCACTTAGGAGGCAGAGGCTGGTGGATCTCTGAGTTAGAGGCCAGCCTGGTCTACAAGGTGAGTATAGGACAGCCAGGTCTGTTACACAGAGAGACTCTGTCTCGAAAAACCAAACCAAGCTGGGTGTGGTGGTGCACACCTGTAATCCCAGCACTCGTGAGGCAGAGGCAGATGGATCGCTGTGAGTTTGAGGCCAGCCTAGTCTACAAAGCAAGTCTAGGACAGCCAAGCCGGCACAGAGAAACCCTGTCTTGAAAACAAAAAAAAAGAAAGAAAGAAAGAAGAAAAACCAAACTCAAAAAAGAAAGAAAGAAAAAGAAAGAAAGAAAGAAAAGAAAAGAGTTCAGTTCTCAGCCGGGCGTGGTGGCCCACGCCTTTAATCCCAGCACTCAGGAGGCAGAGGCAGGCGGATTGCTGTGAGTTCGAGGCCAGCCTGGTCTGCAAAGTGAGTCCAGGACAGCCAAGGCTACAGAGAGACCCTGTCTCGAAAAAACAAAAGCAAAAACAAACAAACAAAAAAAAAAGAGTTCAGTTCTCAGCACCCATGCTGTCTCTCCAGCCACCATCCTTGACTCAAAAACAAAAACAAAAACAAAAACAAAACAAAACCACTGAAGAAAGAAATTGAAGCAGACACATACTTATGGCTATTCTGCCAAAAGTAACCTACAGATTCAGTGTCATTCTAACCAGAGTCATTCTTTGAAGAAATAAAAAAAAAATGATAATAAAATAAGACCTTATAATTCATATGAACTACCTCAGAAAGCCAAACCAATCCCAAGCAAAGAGAATAGGGCTGGAGGAGGAACTGCCATACCTAATTGAGTTATACTATAGAGCAATAGAAATAAAAACAGCATATATATATGGGGGGGGGGGTTAGAATAGAGGAATCAGCTATGAGTCCACACAACTACAGCCACAAAAATACATATTGGAGGAAAGACAGCATCTTCAATAAATGAAACCAGGAAAACTGAATGTCGGAGAATGAAAATAGAGCTCTCAGTCTGTATAACTCTAAATGGATCAAGGTTCTTAAAATACGACCTGAAACTCTGAGAGCACTAGAGGGAAAAGTAGGGAGTATACTTCAACAAATAGGCACAGGAAAGGGCTTTCTGAATAGGAGTCCATTTGGGGAACATGGCCAGTAATCAACAAATGGGACCTCATGAAGTGAGAAGACTTGTGTACAGCCAGTGACATCGTCACCTGAGTAAAGAGGCAGACTACAGAATGGAAGAAAATCTTTGCCAACTATACATCTGACAGAGGATTAGTATCTAGAAATATACAAAAATATTTTTAAAAATCAAGAAACTGAACATCAAGAAACTAACAACCCAGTGGAAAAACAGGCTAGAACTGAACAGAGATTTCTCAAATGAAGAAATATGGTTCAGTTAAGAGCCTTGCTGTTCTTGCGGAGAACCCAAGTCTGGTTTCTAGCACCCCTACAGTGGCATACAACCATCTTTAACTCTGATCCAGAGTATCTAGCAGCATTTTCTGGTCTCCATGGGCACCAGGCATGTACATGGTGCACATAATACATGCAGGCAAACACTCACACACATAAAGTTTTAAAAGTCTTTTTAAAAAAAGAAATACATATGGCTAATAAACATTTTCTTTACATGTTCAACATCGCCAACCTTCAGTAAAACACAAATTAAAACTACCTCAAGATATCATGTCACGACAGTGGAGTGGTCATCATCAAGAAAACAAAGGACAGGACGAGACATTTCCAACAAGGATGTGAAGAAAAGGAAGCCCTTACTTACCCATAATGGGAGTGGATTGGGGCAGCCACTGTGGGAGTCACTGTGGGAGTCTCTCAACAAGCTAAATGCAGGAACTACTCCATGAGGTAGGCACACCATCCTGAGCATGTATACCCAAATGACTCTGTGTCCGACTATAGAGATGGACACCCGCCATCTATACTCACTGATGTCGTTTCACAATAGCTAGCGAATGGAATCCGCCTACATGTCCATCAGACACACAGTGGGATTTTTAACTAGGCTGCATTGCAGAAGCGTGACATGAAATTCACAGGACAATAGATGGATCTGGAACATGCTGGACTAAGTGAGGTAACCTCCACTCAGAAAGACAAGTACCTGTGTTCTTTCTCATATGCAGATCTTGGTTTCGAATTTTTAGATTTGTTTGCTTAATCTGGGCGGGGGGGTGTCTGCTGAGGTCAAGAAGCTAGGAAAGGCTCAGGAGGGTAGAAGGAGAAAGAGGCCTTATGTGGGGAAAGGAATAGAAATAGGTTGGGGGTGGGGGAGTGGGAAAAGGATGAAGCTGGTGGTAAGGGAAGGGTTAACCGAACTAAGGACATATGAAGACTCCTAAGAAAACCCACTACTTTGCAAACTAGTTTAAAAATAATTCAATAAAGTAGCTTAAATGGAGATAATCATGGGTAGACCATACTTTCCCACAAGCTAGACATCATTATTTTAAAAAGAAAAACAACAACAACAATGAAATGGTGCCAGGCACAGGAACACATCGATATGACTCCCTAAACAATACAGGTTGTTGTCTTTGGTTGCCCACCAGAAATCACCATCTGAAAACTGTCCTGTTGGCTAGGTTTCGTAGTACTGGAAAGTCCTTTATAGGCCACTGGGGGGAAAATTCTCAATGCTTTTTACTAGCCATGGAACCTGCATTTTACAACACAGACCTGCCAGCAAAGTGTGCCAAGGAGTAAAGTAGTAGTTTCAAAATTATAGGGTTAACCAACCATTTTTTTTCCCATTGGACTTGACAGTAAATGGGAAGTCATGCCTCATACTGTCATACAGGTTGGAAACCCCAGGGCTAGGGAAGTCATAGAGGGAGGCAATAGAGGGGAATCTGCTACTGTTTTACTAAATGTTGCGAAACTGCCTTCTAATGTTCATCACACAGTGCTGTTCCTAGCCTTGTGGGCAGAGATTAAAGGGGGGATTCAAAACAAGTGAAATTGGGCTGGAGAGATGGCTCAGTGGTTGAGAGTACTGCCTGCTCTTCCAAAGGTCCTGAGTTCAATTCCCAGCAACCACATGGTGGCTCACAACCATCTTTAGTGAGATCTGGTGCCCTCTTCTGGCCTACAGTTGTACATGCAGACAAAACATTGTATACATAATAAATAAATCTTAAAAAAAAAAAAAACAAGTGAAATTGCTGAGAAATGAGATTTTTTTGAGTGCTCAGCTCTAAACAGGATGTCTATTGTAAACCCCACCCTCAAAGTTCTGAACACCAAAGGAAAGGGTGCAAAATGCGTGTAAGCGCTGGAGCATGGGGGGCTACTGTAGAATGTTCTAGACACTACATGGATTTTTCACTCATGAACTCACAACAGCTGTGGGCAATGGCATGGATCAAACCAGTGAAATTTCCAAACTGGATGAGGAAGGGACCCATGAGGCTCCACCCCCTGGCTGAGGAGCTTTTGGTAGTTAGTGGTGGTTGCTTCAAGGGTAAAGCCACTGGCAAGCTACTGTGCATCAATAAATAACCCCACACCCCTGTGTATTTGAGAGATGGAAATTAAACTTAGCAGGTTGCTTTTTGTTGCTTTGTTTTGTTTTGTTTTGTTTTATAAAAGCATGCAAATAGGAGGGGGATGTATTAGGAAGAATGCCAGAGGAAGTGCAATGCGGGTGGGGGAGAAGGGCAGATAAGAGACCAGATGAGGTGATTCTGGTCAAAATATATTGTAAACATGTATGGAATTGTCTTGTTTGTTTGTTTGTTTGTTTTCCGAGACAGGGTTTCTCTGTGTAGCCTTGGCTGTCCTGGACTCACTTTGTAGACCAGGCTGGCCTTGAACTCACAGCGATCCGCCTGCCTCTGCCTCCCAAGTGCTGAGATTAAAGGAGTGCGCCACCACCGCCCGGCATGAAATTGTCAAAGAATACGTTTTTAAATTTATTACAAACAAAACAAAAAAGGGTGGGGAAACAAACGGCCTTTCAGAAAGACAGTCAACATTATCTCTACACACACACACACACACACACACACACACACACACACACACACACACCAAGCATTACACTGAAATTCAGGTTTAACCACTCCTTCAGGTCTTCATTCCTCAGAGGCTTCCTCATCACAGAAAGTTTGTACAGGAAATACAGTGTGTGCTTTTCTCCTGCCAGTCTGTCTTTTGCCACAAAAGGCAGAAGGAAAGAAAATTTTCCTTCCCTACAGCCACCTATGTTTTCCCCGATGTGCACTAGACAATGTTTGTGAAGCTGCCATAGCACGGACTCTGTCAGTGTCCTAGGAGCTCCTGAAATGAAAGGTACAATGGCAAGGCAAGAAGGCTGTTTTACACATATTAAAATGTCCCTGGGGATTCTTGGTAGCGATGGGGGTTTAGCTCCTCAATGGCTAGCAGTGGATCCATTGTCATCTCGGCAAGCAACAAGAGCATCATGAAGTACAGTAACTATAGTAACGGTGTGAAGAGCCATGATTCGGGTTTCCGAGTCATCTCACACATGTCACTTCCTTCCTGTCATTGACATCAAGTATGAGATGACTGGATGAGATCACAGCTTGTTCTCTGCCTCTGTCATCAACACCTCAGACGTGGGCCCACTTAGGAGCCTGTCAGCCTCAGTTTCCCCAACTGTGGAGTGGAATAAACAACTCCCTTTCAGGATTGCTGTGACAGTCAGATAGGACAATTAAGGTATGGAAAACTTTGATAACGCAGCGCCTGGCATGAAGTCAGTGGCACAGCAAATTGGTAGCTCTTATTATAATAACTAATTGCTGCACTGCTGATTGGAAAAGATAAATATAGAATTGAAACTTTGGCAGGCAGCAGGGGAACCGGGCTAAGAGAGGGGACTGATGACTGTTCCAACCAGACCTCTTGAAGCAGCCATTTATTTTGCGCATTGAACGTTGTCCGTGTTGGTAATTGCTCTGAATAATTAAGGGACAGTGGCTTCCACTGACATTCTTGAGGCCCTTCTGTGGTTAGAGAAATGTATCTTTTTATAACTCTTTCTGTAGTGAGCCACACAAAACCTGAACTCTTAACATCGTAAAACAAGGTTGGCAGACAGATGTAATTACACAACGCAATAAGAAGAAAGTCATAACTCAGTTTCATTAGCTACTTAAGAAGCAATGACTGGGAGGACAGATATCCTCATTTGGCTGAATGTTTCTTAGAAAAGTTTTGTGATGGAAGTAGATTTGAGAGAGAAATAGGCACAAGACGCAAAGCAACACTTTAACAGCCTTTCATCAAGCAAGCCCTGTGTAACCACACAGTCAAGAAATGAAACGTCACTGCATTCCAGGAGCCCCGCTTGCTGCTTCCAGGCAAATGCTTCTATCCTACTCCTTTCTTTCCATAGTTTATGAGAAGAGTCTCCTGCAGCCCAGGCTGGCTCACCAATCTATATGCAGCCATAAACTCCTCAGCCCCCTGCCTCCATTTCTAAAGAGCTAGGGTTGCAGGCCTTTACCGCCACACTCAGCTTCCCCATCTCTTTTTTCCCTTTTTTTTCTCCTCTTCCTTCCTTCTTGAGACACAATTGAGAAGCCGTGAACTGCACCCACTGAAAATATACATGCTGTAGTTACATAGGAAACCTGCCCGCTAGAGCTACATTAAAGACTTGGTGGATCCAAGTTTGTCATCACTGGGACCTTTAAGAAGTGCAGCTTGGCAGGAGGGCTTTCAGTCAGGAGGTGTGCCCTCCCTTTCCCAGGTAAACCACCCCCACCCCCACTGGGACACAGTGTCCCCCCTCCCCCACCCCCACAAGTGTCCCCCAGCCCCCCAAGGCTTTTCTTCTTTTTCTCTTTTGCTTCCTGGCCACTAAAAGAGCAGTTTTGCCCCCACCATGTTATGCTCCAAGGCAACACAGTCAATCCATCAGACTCAAACCCCCAAAGCCATGAGCAGAAATAACTTTCCCTCTAGAAATCGGCACTCTCCGACAAGTATTCTAATGATAGAAAGATAATTAGTGCAATATCGTTTGGTTTCATTCTTTTTGTTTGTTTGTTTTTGTTTTTTGTTTCTCTGTGTTAGCCTTGGCTGTCCTGGACTTGCTTGGTAGACCAGGCTGGCCTCGAACTCACAGCAATCCACCTGCCTCTGCCTGCCTAGCACTGGGATTAAAGGCGTGCGCCACTATGCCCGGCTTGGTTTTATTCTTTTTTTTCTCTTTTTTTCTTTCTTCTTTTGTTTTTGTTTTGTTTTGTGTTGTTGTTTGTTTGTCTCATTTTCAAGATAGGATTTCTCTGTGTCGTGGCCTCGCTCTGTAGACCAGGCTGGCCTCGAACTCACAGAGATCCACTTGCCTCTGCCTCCCGAGTGCTGGGATTAAAGGCGTGCGCCACCACTCCCAGCTTGACTTCATTCTAAATGTCTACTATTGTGCAGCCACTGCTACTACACAGTTTTAGAGCTTTTCTGTCACCCTCAAGCATTTCCTGGTTCACAGTCCTCGGTGCTGAAGCCTCGGCCCTGAGCAGGCACTGATGTGCTTTCTCTCTCGAGAGTTTTGCCATTACTAAAATTCTCGTGTCAATAGGAGAACACTAGCATAGCCTTCTGTGTGGTAACTGGCTTTTTCATCACAAAGTCTATTGATCAGCATTTCCCAAACATGGCATATGACATAACTTCAGATGGCACACAGACAACTGTGTGATAGCCTGATGTGTGTGCTTAGTAAGTAAAAGGGGACATCTTTATGACGTCTAAAGGGAAACTAGTTGGTTAAGTGTTTCTAATAAGATACATGAACCAACTAGTAGATGGAGCCCACTGTGTCACAGAGAGTACTGTTAAATTTGGACTATGTTTAAATATTAACATAAAAAACATGATGTCCGTTCCTCTCAGCGTGCTGGATGCTGACATCCTACATCCTCCTAGCTCCAGCCCCAGATGCCTCTGTTGCTGTTACCCATCAGATTTGGACAGCTTCCCAGACAGCATTGCAGAAAGCCTCCGATCCATTTTGGACCAGCATTTCAATCTCCTATTAAGCCTGGAACCTCTCAACATTTAGAAACTGGACCACAAATGCAATCTCTGGCTTGCTCAACCATTTTCTCCATTTTTGGAGGGGCCCCTTCTAAGGTATTATTCGCCCCCAATTCAGCCTGAAGAAACCTCAAGAGAACAGAGTCCCATTCCCTTTAAGGGGAGTCGGGTAGGTTTCTGTTTGCTCTCTTGGTTTACAAATGCTTATTTTCACCAAGAGGTGGATATAAATTATTATTGGTCTTATACAGAGAAAAAAACTAGGTGGAATTCAGGAACATCTCTCTTTTCCTTTATCTTTCATCAGTAGGTAAGGAGATAAGAGCTGAAAAGGAAGAAAAAGAGATACAGAAATATAGAAGGAGGATAGATTGAACCTTAACTCAAGGCCTTAATTGTTATTCATAATGAAGGTTATGTCTAAGTCATTGGTATAGAATTTAGTATATGGATACAAAAGATGGGCATGTCAAATGCTTATCAGATTCTCACACAAGAATATATATCCTAAGTCTAACAGATAGATATGATTCTATAGCTATATGAGGTAAAATAGTTGAATAAGGTCTTCAAAAGCCTCAGAGACACACAGAGTATGGCATTTAAAGATGTTTTTATTATCCTAAAGTTTCTTTGCAAACAAGACAAGTCAACTCCTGACAAACCCAGCTGACCTCAAAGAAGATGATGAGCATCAAAGAACCTCCTTATGGAGATGGCTACAACTGTGACAAACCAGCCACTGGGCAAAATGTCCTCGTTCCTGTCACAAACAGAATTCTGCCTTAAAATGGGCAGCTCAGATGCAGGCAGAGTCGATGGCTGAACTCTGCCAAGACAGGGTAAACAAGTCCTCAATAGTTCCTGCCTTGTGAGTAAGTCTGGCAGAGGCATTGGGCCAGAAGGCCGAACATGAGACTCCAACGTTATAGAGAGTGTTGAGTGACTGTACAGGCAGTTAACTGTCTCGGTCATTTTGTTCATTTTGGAAGCTGCTAACCGCACTGCTGGTTCACTCAGGAATTTAAATCATATTCCTTCTCAAGTCTCTGAGGGGGGTTGAAGACCAGATAGTTTAGTTCTACAATCAAGTTTAGTTGGTTAGGGGATAAGATCTTTTTAGATCAAGATAAAGGAGTTAAGTTAATAGAGATAAGATATGATAGATATTGAATTTCATTCAGAAATTTAGACCCAACAAGACAGGAAAGATGTTTACTTCAAGTTTGGCAAATACAAACAGCCAAATCACTATGAATGCAACATTTACAGAACTCGTGATTGTCACATGGTTCTCCCTGCTGTATGTAATTTGTTTTATGCATGTGCAATAAAATAAATGTATATGAAAAAAACATGATGGTCAGGCGTGGTGATGCACACCTTTAATCCCAGCACTGAGGAGGCAGAGGCAGGCAGATCTTTGTAAGTTTGAGGCCAACCTGGTCTACAGAGATGGTTCTAGGACAGCCAAGGCTACACAGAGAAACTCTGTCTCAAAAAAAAAAAAAGGAAAGAAAGGAACATGGCGGATAATAACACCGATAGAAAATGAAATATAAACTGTTCTGCAAGTGCCAGCAGAGCAGAAGGCTTACATTTAGCAAGAGAGATGGTTTCTATGAGTCCTGGAATTGTGCATTCATCAATAGGTAGCTTTAAAAACTAATCCAAACTTTATGTCTACTGAGGTATTTTGACATTTTTTTCACTGAGTGCCTTTTGTGTTCTAGATGTTAGAAAAATGTCCACTTAGAACGTCTATTTAAACGTCTTTTTATATTTATATTATAAATAGTTCTTAAAGTAAGTTAGTGGTGCAAATCAACTATGAGGCTTAGCATGGTAACTGATGTCTATAATCTTAGTACTCAGGAGATTGAGGCAGGAGACTATATTGTCTCAAAAGAAAAAAGCCTGTGGGGGCACAGGGGGTAGGTAGAAAGATTGCTAAGTGGTTATAGCACTTGCCACACACGTCTAAGGACTAGAGTTCAGATCCCCAAGCCCACATGCCAAGTGCATGTGTACAGGCCCACCTGTAATTCCAGTCTCAAAAGGCAAAGACAGAGATCTGGGAAACTAGCTGCCTAGCAAGATTCGCAGTATCATCAAGCTGAGAAACCCTGCCTTGGTGAATAAACTGGAAGAGCAATAGAGAATGTCTCCTGATACCAACCTAGACTTCTACATGCACACACATGTGGGCCTACACTCACACAAAAACACATATATGCACATGGACAACGCACACACACACACATACACACACACACAATTAAAAATTGGGAAAAAGAATTGAACAGATGTCACTGAAGTGTCAGGAATATGACCAAGCGCTGGTCCCTAACCCAGGCCCTGAAAGTGGTGAAGAAACACCCAGGAGACAGACCCTAGTCATCAGAGAGTGGTGCAGTTGTTAAGACGTGCTACGAATAAAAAAGATCAGTAATCGTAAGTAAAGCCTGAGGAGCAGTCCCCAAAGCATGCGGTCACACACGGTAGAACATGGTCACACATACTCAAGAGCCACTGCCACAAAGACTAACAAGAGGAACCATAGTGTAGGGACATGAAGGAAGGTAGATTTGCCTAATGACGGATTTGGCCCAAGAGTGAGATACAGTTTTGGCATGTAGCGCGGAAGGGGTGACAGCTCAGCAGAATCAGGAGCAAACAGGAGAGCTGCATCTTCCAGAGTCACTTATTGACCTACCAGCTAGTGCAGATTGGTAAAAGGTGAAGAGTTGGTGACAAGATCAGAAGGACTGGTATCAGTCTTGAATAGCCACAAACAACTATGGATTATTTATTGGACACTATAAAAATCAAGATGACCGGGAGGCACCGGCACTCATTTCTAATTCCAGCACTGGAGAGGCTCGAGGGGGAAGCTCTCAAGTTCAAAGGCAGCCAGTCTCAACAACAACAAAGAATAGGACAGTGAGAGAAGGCAGCACTGATACTTAACCTACTTCCATAAAAGGATAGATTGATGAACAGATAGATAGATAGATAGATAGATAGATAGATAGATAGATAGATAGATAGATTAGATAGTGGAAAACAGGGAGATCCATTCCTATGGTGTAAGAAGGCCTAACATATTCCAAACTGATCACCTTCCTTCGACAAGAGCTAAGGGGCACCTCATCCTGTTGGTATTCTAAAGCCTGCTCTGAGCTCACTCCATTCCCAAGTATAATTCCCATGTGGCATGTGGTACCTTGTCCCCTGAGCATGTATGACTAAAAAATGCTTACCACTCTCATCTGTCAGTGTCAGGAATGGTGCCTTTGGTCATTCTATTGCTCTAAACAGGAATCTTCTCACTCAAAGGGTAGAAGGCGGAACCAAAACGATCCAACTTTTCTGTGCTAACAGAGGTTGGATTTTGTTCAAGAAGCTGTCCTCCCCGGTGTGACCTGGGAAATGGTCCTCTCCCATCCTGGCTCAGAGATAAGTCCTGATTGTTCTAATTCCATGCCACTGACCCCCTCGGGCTGTAGCACACGACTCAGTTCTCTCAAATGTTAGTGCGATCCAACGGGAGGCTTCTGGGAATGATTTTCAGGGTCTTAGGAAGGGAGCAAGCGAGACATAGAAGATTCTGCCTCTATGTAGCCCTCTTAGCTGAGGTTGCATTGCGCTCAGGCAACCACATCCAAAAATACTCAATGGAAAACTCCAGAAATGAAAAACTCATAAATCTTAAATCGCTGCTATTCTGGGCATGAAATTCTGTGCGAACCTTCTCTGACCTGCTTGGGTCACAAACTAACCCACTGTCCAAGTGCTGGAATTAAGGGAGTGGGCCACCACACCCAGCATCTTCCTCATTTCCTCCTTCCTCTTCCTCATTAGGGAAGATAATAACCCCAGCTTCCTCTTATTTTTTTTTCTGAAATATTTGATGTGCACACAAAACTTCATCCCAGCACTCAAGAAGCAGAGGCAGGTGGATCTCTGTGAGTCTAAGGCCAGCCAGGTCATCATTTAAAAAAAGTTTCAGGACAGCCAGGGCAGGGAGACATTGTCTCAAACAAAAACAAAAACAAAACAAAACAACCCACAGAACTATCTGAAAATGCAAAACTGGGGCTGTGAGGATGATTCCACTATTATGGCTGCTCGCTGTGAAGTCCTGAGGACCAGAGCTCAGATCCCAGCATCTATGTGACAAGACAGACATCCCGCGAACACTTCTAACCCTTGCCTCTTAGGAGGACAAACATAGGAGGGTCACGGGATCTTGCTGACCTCTAACCTAGCTAAGAAAACACAAGCCCCAGTTTCTGGGAGAGACCTTGTCTCAAAAGAATAGATGGAAAGTGAAGGGAACACTTAATGACCTCTTCTGGTCTCTGCATGCACATGCTCAAGGGCAAACAACCACACCGACATGTGAGCATACATACACAGTGCACACATCCACAAATACATATGTATTCTTACATGGGACCAGTGAGATGGCGATGCAAGCCTGACAACCTCGATTCAACCCCTAGACCCATAATAAAGGAGAAAACAGACCCCCAAAAGTTGTCTCAAACCTCTACCTTTACACACACACACACACACACACACACACACACACACACACACACATTTTAAAATAAAATGAAAATGTGAAGTTGCCTGAGATTTATAATCAATTAATCAATCAACAGTGTTTATTGGGCTTGCAGAACTGGCCCAGCAACAGGGAGAATTGCTGGGTGGTGTGTTTTATTGTCTGCTGAGCAAACAACAGGGCTATAGTATAAACCGCAGCACAAGATGAGAACAGCCATCAAAATGGGATTTTAAAGCCCCACAGCAGGCCAACAGCCCCAGCATTTTAAAGACTTTAAGATACAACAGCACTACTTATAAATAGGACTTGGAGTCTGGGCTCAGGAAGCCTGGGTTCAAACCCAAGCTCTCACCACTTGCCATATGACATTGATTGATTGAGTTCCTTATCCTACTGAGCACCAATTTTCTGTTCTATAAAATGGAAATAATATTTCATTCAAAAGGTCCAGTTTGGACTCAGAAGATATTATAAAATATTTCTTTTTATCTTTGTGCACATGTGTAGGTGTACACACACAGTTGAGCCCTACCTGCACACATTCAAGACCGCCATGGAAGTGGTTCCTTAGGCACCATCCACCTTTGTTTTTTGAAGGAGGATCTCTGTAGGCCTGGAGTTCACTAGCTATGCTAAACTGGCTGGCTGCAACCCACAAGAGCCCACCTAGTCCTGCCTTACCAGCCCTAGAAATACAGTGTACACTACCATTTTTGGTGCACACATACGTGCATGCGTGCATACATGCGTGTGTTTCTGTCTGTCTGTCTGTCTGTCGATCACAAAATCAAACTTGGGTCCTTGTGGTTGCACATTTAGTGCTTCATCAATTGAGCTATCAGCCACTTAAACAAAATTACCATTTTTTAAAAAAAAGTAGATTTCTATAATGTCCCATCTAGAAACACAGAGCTGGCACCAGCACTGGATCACGGTGGAAGGTGCTGATCCACACTGCTGCTTCTTTCTGTGTTTGCCTTCCTCACTTCCAGTGAAGAGGGAAGCTGTGCCAGTCATGGCAGCCCACGCCTACATTTCACAGCCCATGGAAAGCTGAGGCAGAAGAATCGAGGACAATTCAAGGCTATTTCCCAGGCTACATACTGAGTTACAGGCTATCCTTGGCTCCATAGTGGGGGTAGGGGGCATGAAAGATAGGGGGTGGGAGGTGAGGGGGTAATGGGAGAGGGCGCCAAGATAGAAAAGCAAAGAAGGGAGCTGGCTCTGGTCCACTGTCTAGACTTGGAAGCCTGTAAAAGGTGTTGCAAGCAGCATCTCGCCAGCCTCAGGATGGCAGGACCCTGGAGCCCAGAGGCCCACTGAAGGATCAACAGACCCTTCAACCAGCTACATGGACTAATGAACCAAAGAAAATGCTCTCTTGCCCCTTTCCTTGGCCTCACCTCAGTCTCAGGACTATGTGAAACCCACATGTGTGCACAGGAAAGCTGTCAGTGAGAGTTTTTTTTTACCTCAGGCCAGCTAGCATGGTGGAGGCCTACTCGGAGTTTAGCGCTAGAAAAGCAAACTTCATTTCTTACCCACTGGAGGTGTGGACCGGGATTTCAGACTGGTTTCCACGAGGATGAAGAATTCCAAGTTGCTTGTTCTCTCTAAGACAGGATGGGTGACAGATCGCAGCAAGAAGTTGCAAAGACGGTGAACTTCCTGATTGGTCACTAGGAGAGCACCCTAGTAGCCTGGTCCAAGGGGCCTCTGGTGTGGGCTTGAGCGCAAACAAGGAACCAAGTGAGGGCGAGGAAGAACAAAGAAGTCTACTGCCGGTTCTGCAGTTCACATTCAAACCTTATTAAATGCAGAGATCCGGGTGCAGCAGCTCGGGTTTAGCAATTAAAACTGTTAGGCAGCTACACACCTTCTCTGTTTAAAGCGAAGAAGGCATACGGGCTGTGAAGCTGTGAATCTAACACCACAGCCTTCTGGGTAAACATCTGACTCCATCTGAGAACACGGGGGTGGCGTGCTCCGGTTTCACCATTAACCCCCAAGCCTGCTGTGAATGTCAGTTCCTTCCCAGAAGCAAAAGGGAATAAAGCAAATCTCTTTAAAGCAGTTCTAACAGCCTTTAAGCCCCAGTTTATGAAGGCTCGAGCCCCAGAGGAGGCCCTGTGCTCTGGTGCTTCAGTATGAGGGGTGAGCAGCAAGGACCTAGACAGCAGCGTGTTCATGACATTTACGTTCTGGGAGCCCAGGGAACTAGGGCCTGGAGATGACAGACCTTTTTTGTAGAGCAAAACCAGGCCAGTGCTCAAGTGCCAGAAACAAAATGGCACCCTTATCCGCAGCCTAGTTGTGAGCCTAGCTTAAAGGTCAAACGTTCAGAGCAGGGGGGGGAAAGCTCTTGCAGCAAGGACAGTGTCAGGGCTTGCAGGGGCCACTGTGGCACCTTATGTCAGTGACCTCAGGCTGAGGGGGTTAGGAAACTCCAGCCAAGCAAGTGGCAATGTAGAGTGGCCAGTGAGCCAACGGGTCTGTTCATTCACTAAAACAACCATCTCTTGACTGTTGTTTGGAAACCACTGTGGTCCTGTAGGTTATGACAGGTTGTAACATCCTCCAAAGGACTTCTCACCACCACCTTGAAGCAGGGCTGTGATGCGCTCTGAGTCAGTGGGACATGCCCATCAAGCCCTGTGGTAATATTTGTGGGAGACCAGAACATGTCACTCCAAACGTGAGTCTTTAGCCTAAGGATGGTGGTGCTGGAGGCACGTGACAAGTGACATATGTAGGAGAGCTTTTTCTTATGCTTCCCCCAAAGCAGGTTTACAAAGGCAAACGATAGCCCACCCAGGTGGCACATGCCTGTAATCCCAGCACTCAGGGAGACAGAGGATGGCTGTGAGTTCGAGGACAGCCTGGTCTACAAAGCATGTCCAGGATAGCTAAGGCTACACAGAGAAACCCTGTCTAGAGGGGGAGGGGGGAAGGTAGCCCACTCCATTTTCCTACCAGGGAGATCAAAGGCAGCCCTCAAGGCAACTTTAGATCCTTCCTGGCCTGGCAATGGCACCAAAGACATCTATGTGGACAAGCTAGTCTTTATTTACCAGATTTTCCTTCCCGTGAGTCACCACATCCAGAGAGTCAAAGTCTCCTTCTTTAGTCCTGTCACTTCCCTAAAAGTTTACAGTTGTAGAAAATGTTCTGTGGGGTTTTGTTTGTTGTTTGTTTGTTTGCTTGCTTTTGCCAAAAGTGAAAGCAAAGATTTCTACCCTTTAACAATCACAGCCTGACTGCTTAGAGCCTAACTCTGGTACTTATATTTTCTACAAATATCGAAAGCCTCACTCCTAATGACAGCTGGTGCTGTAAAATCTTCCGCACACAATAAGAAGATGCCTATCTGTCCAGATATGGACCCTGCACGAATGTGCATGAGATAAGACCAAGTAATTTCCCGTGACTGTTATGAAAGAATCCACACTCTCTCTGAAAATGTGCCTGCTTTATTTCTTTATCTCCCTCCCCCCCCTCTCTCTCTCTCTGTGTGTGTGTGTGTGTGTGTGTGTGTGTGTGTCTGTGTGTCTGTGTGTCTCTGTGTGTGTGTGTTTGCATATGTGAGTATGGGTTCATGTACATGTGGGTAGGGGCCAGCTGTCAGTATCAGGTGTCTTCTTTTGTGAACGTTCCTGTTAAGGTCCAAGTCTGGCGTTACCAAAAAGCCCTTGAGCTCCAAACAAAAATGACAGACTCCCTCCTCTCTCACTAGATCTGGGAAAACCCTCTAAGGACTGTCACATAGCCCTCAGGGAAATAACAGGCCCAACCCTCTCCCAATAAGAAACCCCTTCACTGTGCACTTGGGGATTCCTGGAAATACCTTCCCCATGCTAACGAGATGTCTTGGTACCTTAGCTTTCAACCAATGACTTTTTCTATACCTTTAACTGTACCTGGAGCTTTCCCCACCCCCATAGGATAATTAAGTACTGTGCTCCCCTTCTTATCATAGGACTGTGTTGCTGCATGTAAATCAAGTATCCCTGACACTCCTAGCCCCACTGAATTAAACACATTCACCCTCAAAACCCTTCCCCACTGCCCAAGATTTATAAGCCCTTGTTTTACATTAAATAAAGGATGGAGGACACCACCATCTATGTCAAAGATCGGCTGAGACTCGTCATTCATTCTGGGGGTGGAGAGCGCCCCTTCTCCATGAAGAACTCACTGCTGCACATCCAGGCTTGTCTGCCAGTCAGGCAGTCATGTGCTGCTGGCCTCTGAGAGCTTCGGCAGACATCCTTCTCTCAACGCTCTGTCTACCACAGTGTTCTGCGAAGGCGAGCATCCAGCTGTTCTTGAGGCAGCCACTCTGCCCTCCCAAACCAAACTGGGCTCCACTGCCTCTCGGTTTCAGAGTCCCGACCTCTGTTACCAGCTCTCTGGAAGCAGCCACCTGCTCGCCAGGGTCAGGCGGGACCTTTGCTGCAGCCTGGCTCAGGGTTCAGATCCCTGAGCTCCTCACTGCCAACTGGCCTGATGCTGGTAGCCCAGCAAAAGAAGAGCAGCATTTATTGGCAGAGAAATCTTTTCTCCCACCCCTTTGGCTGAACTGGAGATCTTCTGGCCCAGATCTGGGCTCCATGTTCTACCCTGGTGTTCCTGGGAGAGGCCAAACTTTTGACCCCATGTTTCACCCTTTTCTGCCTGGAAGCTGACAGCACTCAGGCCTCTGTGCCTCCCAGGAAACACTGAACAATGTTCTCCACATTATTTTCTAAAGATTTATTTAAATTTTTCATTTATGTGTGTATAAGTACATGTGTATGCAGATGCCCATGGATGTCAGAAGAGGGTGTTGGATTCCCTGGATTTGTAGTCATAGGTGGTTGTGAGTTGCTCAGTTTGGATGCTGGGAGCCTAATTCCAGTCCTCTGCAAGAGTAGGAAGCACTCTTGACCATGTAGGCGTCTCTCCAGCCTCATTCTCTTCATTGTTTGACACCCAATCTCTCCCTAAACTGGAAGTTCATTGGATTTGCATAGCCTGGTGGCCAGTGATCTCTGGGAATCCAACTGTCTCTCCCCTCCAGTGCTGGGGATGCAGACACACAGGTCCAGCTTCAACTTAACTAGTGGGGACCTGAACTCAGATCCCTAAGCTTGTGCAGGAGTGGTCTCTGAGTCTCTGCAGTGTATTTTGCCTAACAAATCTTTCTATGCTGTACTAGCCCTGTAGAGACTTTTACCCCGGTGTCTTGATCTTCCCAATGCTGCCATTCCCTGCAGGATAATAATGTATAAGCTACAATTCAAAGGCACTTACTTATAAGTTAATAAACTTGTAGTTGATTTTCTCTTGTTAATTTGTCTTTTGTTTCAGGGGTTTCATCCAACAAGACTTTAGGGAAACTTGGGGAAGGAGGTCGTTCTTTTCTTCCTTATGTGCCCAATCTATCCCTGGCTACCATATTGGTTCTGCCAGGAGTATATGATTCTGACCAGAGTTGTGTCCTATTGATCAGGCTGTCTGCTGACCAGTCTGCTCCTGATGGGTTTGCATGGAGAAGTTCACTTCAAATTCAGCCTTCTCTGTTTGTGTGTTCTACCCCTGACCTTTTGCTTATTAGGTTGGTTGGTTCTTCTTGTTGTTTTAAGACAGAATCCCAGGCTGGTCTCAAAGTTGTCTGACTCCCAAGCATTTAGATTACACAACAATGCCACCATATTTGACCTGCCCTATTATCTTCCTTGTTATTTTGTTTTCAATTCACTGCCCCCTTTTTTGTTTGTTTTGTTTTTGCATGTTTAAGGATTTAAAATTTTAATATATTCTAAGTTTTTTTTCCTGCTAAATGCTATTTTCTGATTAAGTATTTGTGCAATGCACTGCCTTTTATAAAGAATGAAATCATTCCCAACAATTGGGAGGCAGAGGCAGGCAGATCGCTGTGAGTTCGAGGCCACCCTGGTCTACAAAGCAAGTCTAGGACAGCCAAGGCTACACAAAGAAACCCTGTCTCAAAAAACAAAAACAAAGAAACAAAAAAGAATGAAATCATTGTTTATTGTTGTGAGAGTCTATTGATGATCTACCTACCTTCAAACACACCACGATGACGCTTTTGCAAGTATATAAAAAAGCTTTTTCTTCAAAGATGCATATTTACAGAAGTCCCTCTCCCTGGATCTTATGTTTAATACGTAAAATTTAGGAATTAATCTCAGGTTTCACGGACAAATGGGTGCCTTTGGTGAGCATCTGATTTGACTTTAGTAATGGGACAAGAAAACTCAGCTCCTAGCAATTAATTGCAACTGACAGATGATTACAATAGATAAGGATATACTACACCAGAGCTAAGGGTGTAGCCTAGTGAGGGGTACTCACACAAGACCCTGGGACCAATCCCTAGCACCCCAGAAAAAGGAGTCTTCAAGACAAGGTCTCCTCTTTATTTGCTACCTTATCCACAGTAGATGGCTTTTGCAGAACGAGTGAACAGTCCCGCTAGGTAGTGTTGTTGTCCATCACCTCAAATGTCCAGGTGAAGAAAGAGGCTTAGGAGTCTCATGAACACCAGGAAAGGCAGTGTGGCCTGGAGTCCAGATTACTGGCACAGGTAAGCATGCTGTGTCCACAGAGGAGGATGACTGACCAGGAGAACTCAAAGACCATTTGGATGTGAGCCCCAGTGTTGGGGAACTAGCAGTGGGATGTGTAGAAACAGGCATCTCTCGGTTGGCTGGTTCTGAAATGGCTACAGTTCTTATATAATTTTATTACTGGGAATTTGGGGCATAATATTCCCGAGTCAGCCAGAGCCTCAAAGGGTGCCTTGGAACAGACTGCAAGCCTGGGTCAGGTTAAGGATGTAGCTAGGTGACCTGTGCAGTGTGTTGTTTATCTAGGCTATCCAACAGAAGCTTAGTGTGATGGTGAGATGATCATTTTGATAAGCCAAGAGCCAAGTGCAAAACCTTAGAGGTAAGCAAAAGGCTCATCTTTGCCTTTCTCCCTTCCTCTTCTTCTCTAAGGAATATCAAACTGATTTTCTTAAGAGAAAGAAGTGTCTCAGCTCCCATGTGCCCCTGGCCCAGTGCCACTGCTCACAGTAGTCAATAACATTTTGTATAAAAAGAAAGCTGTGGTTGGGAATGAAAATGGTACAGACTCTGGAACAAAATTTGGCAGTTTCTCAAGCAACCAAGCGTACACTCATCCTACAGCCTAGCAAGTGTGCTTGGGCATTTATCCCAGAGAAACAGAGACTTTTGTTCACACAGAAGCCTGTACAGGACTGTTGGTAGCAGCTTTTTTTGGACCAGCTCTAAGTTGCAAACAATCCAAGAATTCTGCCTCAGGTATGTGATTAAGCCACAGTGTAACCACACCAGAGGACATGTAGCATCCAGCAATGAAAAGAAACAAACTGATGCCCTAGAATCCAAAAGTGTTGTCCTCCGTGGGTAAAACCAACCTCATACCATGTAGCATTTACACAATATTCTCAAAATAACAAAATGACGGAGTTGGGTAACAGATTGACAGTTCCCAGGGTCAAGAAAAGCAGAGAAAAAGCCAGTATTACTATGTTGGGGCAGCATGAAGGAGATGCTGTAGTAACTGAATACTTACATTTCTTCTTCTTCTTCTTCTTCTTCTTCTTCTTCTTCTTCTTCTTCTCTTCCTCCTCCTCCTCTTCCTCCTCCTTTACCTCCTCCTTCTTCTGTTTCCAATTGATTTTATGGCATGTGTGTGTGCATGGTCCATATGAGACCAAGGAAAATGTGTGGAGATCAGTTCTTTCTGTCCACATGTGGGTTCCAGGGACTGAACTAAGGTCATCAGGCTTGTGTGGCAAGTGTCTCTACCCACTTTGCTGTGGCTCTACTTGTTCTGTGTCTTCTTTGTGGTAGTGGTTACTCAATTCCAGCTCCACAAATGCAACACAGTAGCACAAAACACACATGGCAACTGTCTTGGTCAGTGTTCTATTGCTGTGAGGGGACACCATGACCACAGCAACTCTTAGAAAAGAAAATATTTAAATTTGGGGTTTGCTTATAGTTTCAAAGGTTTAATTCGTTATTATCAGGGCAGGAATCACGGCAGCATGCAGGAAGACATGATTCTGGAGAAGTAGCTGAGAGTTCTACATCTGGTCTGCAGGCAGCAGGAAGAGAGAGAGAGAGAGAGAGAGAGAGAGAGAGAGAGAGAGAGAGAGAGAGACGGGGCCTGGCTTGGACTTTTGAAACCCCAAAGCCCACCCCGAATGACACACATCTTCCAATGAGGCCACACCTCCCAATCCTTCTCAAGTAGTACCACTCCCTGATAACTAAACATCCAAATACATGAGCTTATAGAGACCATTATTTTTTTGTTGTTTTGTTTTTTGAGACAGGGTTTCTCTGTGTAGCCTTGGCTGTCCTGGGCTCCCTTTGTAAACCAGGCTGGCCTCGAACTCACAGCAATCTACCTGCCTCTGTCTCCCAAGTGCTGGGATTAAAGGTGTGTGCCACCATGCCCCGCTATAAGGAACATTCTTATTCAAACCACCATGGTACCAGTGTCAGTGTTTGAGGTCTATGCCATAGTAATATGAACTGTCACCATTGAGGGAACTAGGTATCAGACACCAGAAGGCTTCTCTATCTTGGCAGCCTCTGTGAATAACTATTTCAATACAGACTTTTAATCAACAAAATTGTAGTTGAAAGTATCACGTGCACCATTGTGCAGAGATTCTGGTAGAGTACAAAGAGTGCTGTTCCATGCTCCTTCTTCAATGTCATGTGATTCCATTTTATAAGCACAGCATGCATATTTTTAATGCAAACATTACCTATGGATATTTACATTATCTTCATGTTTGATACTGTAAATGTTATTAGAAAGCCTGGTCTACAAAGTGAGTCCAGGACAGCCAAGGCTACACAGAGAAACCCTCTGTCTCAAAATGCCAAAAAAAAGTTATTAGAAACAGTCATGAATCATCATATACATAATTCACTTCCCCCATTGTTTATACACATATATACATATGTGTGTGTGTGTCTTCGGTACAAATTTATTAAGGTGGTAACACTGGTTTTCCTAAAAAGTTCTGGTATTTACACTATGTTTTAAACCAATGTATACATTTCTTAAAAGAATATGTTCATATGCATATTCTCTTTGGCAAAAAATTAGTCTACTTCAAGTTACTGTAGACAGTTAACAGTAATAAAGCAGTATTTCTAGTTGGGTAATGTAAGCTAGTCATTTACCTATCAGCATTGATTATAAATATATTCTTTCTTTCTTTCTTTCTTTCTTTTTTTACTGTGGGTCCTATAAAAATGTTTTAAAGAAACTTTCTCACTGTTTAATGCCATTTACTTTTACATAGATCCAGAGATAACGAAGTAAAATGTTATTTCCTTTAGTCTGTCAACTACACACAGGAAAGGGTTAGCATTAGTTAATTCATAGATTTCTTTCCACTCCAGAAACACAAAACCAGCTCTAAAATACCAAGCAAACGATTTTCCATTCAGTACCAGATAAAATGTGCTTTATTTTCTCTAGTAAAGTAATCAGTATCAAAATGTTTGGGGTGCTAAGAAGTGTCTCTTTTGTGCCTGGAAGTGGGGCAGTGTGTGGGCGAAGCTTTCTGGACAACTTTTTCCTCTTTCAGCCTTTGCTGCCGCAAAGTCAAAATGTGGGCTCTGTGTCTGAGCTTTGCAACCCACAAAAAACGTGGTTAAGGCCAGAGAACATAAGTGTTAATATTTTTGGAAGGCCACACATCGTCTTAGTCACTGAGCAGTGCCTGTTAACAGGTCTTCCCACTTTCTGTGGTATCAGCCAGTCAGGCCGAGAGAGCGCCCTCTATAGGCAAGTCTGAGCAGCAACAGCAGTAACATGGAGGTTGTGCTCCCCAAATCCCAAATGCTCCAAACCCCTAAATTTTGACCACTTTTTTTTTGTTGTTGTTGTTGTTTTGGTTTTTTGACTACTGGCAAATGAATACAGTGTTTCATTTCTAGACGTAAATGGAGAACTGATTGTCACAGTCAAAACACAAATGCCCTAAAAATACTCCACAAAATACCATAATGTAGGTTTATGAAACATGAATTAATTTCTGGTTTGGACTTAGGTCCCATCGCAAAAAAATTATCATTATGTAATATGCAAATATGTAATATACATAATATTACATTATGTAATATGTAAATATTCCAAACTCTGGAAAACATTCAAAGTCCGAAACACATTGTCATAGTTACTTTTCCAGTGCTATAATAAGACCATGACCAATTTATAGAGGGAAGCGTTTACTTGAGGCTCGCAGCTTCTCAGGGCCCAAGACCATCATGGCAGGAAGCACGGAGCAGGCAGGGCGGGAAGACACTGGACCTAGAGCTAAGAAAGCACATCCTGCGACTCAGTTGTGAAGCAGAGAGCGCTAACTGGGCCTGGCGTGGGCTTTTGAAACCTCAAAGCTCGCCCTCCCTCCCACATGACAAACCCCCTCCAACAGGACCTCACCTCCTAACCCTTCCCAAACAGTTCCTGCAACTGGGGGCGCAGTATTTAAACACATCAGCCAGTGGGAGCTATTCTCATTCAAACCCACACACCTCAAGCCCAGAGCAAACGCCTATAGTCACCTTTGAGAGAAGGCATGTGGGAATTCACCTCAGTGGGCTTCCTAAAGGGCTGGATGAGCCGGGTGTGGTGGCGCACGCCTTTAATCTCAGCACTCGGGAGGCAGAGGCAGGCAGATCACTGTGAGTTTGAGGCCAGCCTGGTCTCCAAAGTGAGTCTAGGACAGCCAGGGCTACACAGAGAAACCCTGTCTGGACAAAAACAAACAAACAAGCTATATTTGTTACTTTTCTCCTTGCTGCAACTGAACACCCGACAGAAACAAGGTAGAAAGGATCCATTTTAACCTGTGGCTTGAACCTGCGCAATCCACTGTGGCAGGGGAAGGCATGGCTGCAAGCCTGCGGGCTTCCTGGTGGCGGGGCATGCAGCTGATGATCATCTCTCAAGAACAGAAGCACAGAACTCAGATCTCAGTGTGCAGTGGGGATGTGCCCACCCAAAACCTCCTCCCCACTGACCCTTCTTCCAGCTGGGCCCCACCTCATAAAGATTCTGCAACCTCCCCAAGCAGTGTCAGCAGCTGGGACTGACGAGTATTTAAACACAGGCGTCTGTGGGAATATTCTACATCCAAACCGTAACAGACGCGTGCTTTGGATGCGTTTTCAGGAGTCAGCATCCTTGTAAAAGACATCAAGACCAAAATAAGAACTGAAAGTCTGCCCCTTTGGACACCTACTTCCCCAGGCAGAACCAGGTCAGGAAAGGCTGGCAGAACCACCAGAACTGCAACCCAGAGAGGATGCGATGTCTCTGTGGACAGCAGCTATTCGAATCCCTTTGCCCCACATTTTGAGTTACAATTTAAGACAAGGTAGAAGAGACATTTCCTGGAATGATCTGAACTGCTCCCCCTACCTCCCTTTCGCCTTCTGTACTCTCTAAGAGGGAGAAGTGACCTGGGTACCCTGGTAATGATACCCTGCGACCCCGCCCTGGGGCTGAACTGATGATAATCGCTCCATGTGCTTACAGCATCGTATTCTATTTAGTCAGACTAAGCCTTTGCCCTTCAGAGTCTTCCTCTCTTATTTTCTCAACAAACCAGTTGATTTCCTACCTGCTAGTCCCACCACATCTCACCGGAGTCTGAGGCCTGGCGTTTTTTTCTCTTTGCTCACACATCCAGACTTACTCCAGTCTGTGGGAGAGGGAAGAGAGGAAGCCACCTGCGGCCCAGTCTTACATCTGTCCAGGTTCTGTTGCCGCCACACCCACACCAGCGAGAGCCGGTCTCTAAAAGTCACAAAGTGCCTTTGCCACCACCAGAAGGCTACTGGATCCGACCCTGCTAACAGGCAAGAGGACAGAGGGAGGCTTGCTGGCACTGGAGATGTGCCTCAGGGCAGTTGTAAGAAAGCTGGTAGCTGAAAACACGGCTCAGACTCAAGAGGAAACACACTCACGCCCCCTACCTATCACTCTATGAATTGGGTGATGTCAGGCTTGGAGGAGACAAATCCTACCCGACAACAGCACTGTGCATTCCCTGCTTCCGTGTACACTTGTCAAACCCTGCTTCCGCATCAGGGCCCAAGTGAGGCAGAGAGGGAAGGCAGCATGGATTCTATTCATGATCTCGGAAACACAGTTCCTCTGGCTACAGATTAGGCGCTCTCCTCGACTCCAAGTGCCCACTCACCTGCTGCTGCCACCAACACTGAGGAAGCACTTAACTGCACGCAGGCTGGAGAGGAAAGAATGGGGACGTAAGGGGGAGATGCTCTTACCACATCTCCACAAGGCCAGCCCACCCGTGTGTGTGTGTGTGTGTGTGTGTGTGTGTGTCCAGTATTTTGATGGGTCTTTGGGTTCTCATCTTTGCACCCTAATCCTCCTGCCACCAACTGCTTCTCAAGATCCTCGGGATCCTAAGAGGGCTGCCACGTGCTTTCTGAAAGACTTTTGTATGTGTGTGTGTTCAGCGTGATCAGAAAGTATGGAGGTGATCGAGAAGATGGAGATGAAGAGAGATATCCCAGGAAGTTATGCACGAACTCCTAGTTCACCCCGAGCAGCATCCCCAGGGTTTGTGACCTGAGCAGGCAAGAGGTCCACTCGTTGGGTCCCTAACTGAGTACTAGTGGGTTCACAGACAGTGGGACCAGTATAAAGAAAACACTGCCAAAGCCTTCACCATTACTGTTACTAATGATGGATCGTGGTAGCAGACATAGAACTCGCTCTCTGGAGAGCCTGCTCAAATAAAAACATTAATATTCTCCAGCTAGACTGACTACAAAATAGAGAAGGATGTAGCTATGGTGATATTACTATTCATTGTCAGCTTGACAGGGTCCAGGATCACTTAGGAGACCAGCCGCGGTGCATGCCTGTGAGGATTGTCTAGACTGGGTTGAGTGAGGTGGGTCCCACCTTAAGTGTGGTAGCACCATTCTATGGAGTCCTGGAGTGAACAAAAAAGGAGAACATGAGCTGATTACCAGCACGCATCGCTCTCTGCTTCCTTACCATAAGTGCGCTGTGACGTCCTGCCATGACTTCCTCAGCAGGATGGACTGTTCTCTCAAACTATGAGGCAAAATAAAGCCTTCCTTCCCTGAGCAACTCTGTCACAGCAATAACACAGTTGCTCAATTGAGAGATGCAAGGACCTCCCTTCAGCCTTGGACTATAAAGATTTTTTTGGTTTGGTTTGGTTTTTTGGTTTTGTTTTGTTTCCTTTTTTTGAGACAGGATTTCTCTGTGTAATCTTGGCTGTCCTGGACTCACTATATAGACCAGGCTGGCCTCAAACTCACAGTGATCCGCCTGCTTCTGCCTCCGGAGTGTTGAGGTTAAAGGTGTGCGCCACCACGCCCGGCTTAAAGATTTATTTTTGTTTTATATGTATGGGTGTTCTGTCTGCATGTGTGTCTGTGTACCACATTTGTCCCTAGTGCCCAGGGTGGCAGAAGAGGGAGTTGGATACCCTGAAACTGGAGCTACAGATGGTTTTGAGCTGCCATGTGCATGCTGGGAACAGAATCCAGGTCCTCTGGAAGAGCAAGTGCTCTTAACCACTGAGCCATCTCTCCAGCCCTAACTCCGGCTTTTTAAGTGAATCTTTTTGTTGTTGTTGTTGTTGTTGTTTGGTGTTTCAAGACAGGGTTTCTCTGTGTAGCCTTGGCTGTCCTGGACTCACTTTGTAGACCAGGCTGGCCTCAAATTTACAGAGATCTGCCTGCCTCTGCCTCTGCCTCTGCCTCTGCCTCTGCCTCTGCCGCTGCCGCTGCCGCTGCCTCCCAAGTGCTGGGATTAAAGGTGTATACCACCACGCCTGGCTTTTTAAGTGAATCTTAAATGCAAACCAACATACAAAAACCTGGGCAATTGCTTTAAAGATACAAATGACAGGGCTAGAGAGATGACTCAGCTGTCGGGAGCACTGGCTGTTCTTCCTGAGGACCTGGGTGTGACTCCTGGTGGTTCACGACCATCTGTCACTCCAGTTTCAAGAGATCTAATTCCCACTTCTGGCCTCCTCAGACACCAGGCATGCACAGAGCACACAGACATCCGTCCAGACAAAATACCTATATACATAAAATAAAATAAAAGTAAAAAATAAATCTGTTTTTAAATTGTTAACAAAATCGGGTGTGGTGGTGCATGCCTTTAACCCCAGTACTTGAGAGGCAGAGGCAGGTAGGTCTCTGTGAGTCTAAAGCCAGCCTGGTCTACAGAGAAAGTTCCAGGCCACTCAAGCCTACATAATAAGACCCTGTCTCAAAATAATGATAATAGTTATCAGCCAGGCATGGTGGTGCACGCCTTTAATCCCAGCACTGAGAAAACAGAGGCAGGCAGATCTCTGTGAGTTCGAGCCCAGCCTGGTCTACAAAGTCAGTCTAGGACAGCCAGGACTACAAAAGAAACCCTGTCTTAAAAAACAAACAAACAAACAAACAAAGAAACTCATCATCATCATCACAACAACAGCAACAGTAACAACTCAAATCCAGGAATGTGTGTGTATGTGTTTGTGTGTGCATGCAACTTACAAGCATGTGTACACATAGTATCTCACTAGGACTGGGTACAGTTTTTGATCTGTTTTGTGTTGTTTAGACAGGGTTTCTCTGTGTAGCTCTGCTTGTCCTGGAACTAATTCTATAGAGCAGGCTGGCCTAGAACTGAGATCCACCTGCCTGGACCTCTCAAGAACTAGGATTAAAGGTATGCACCACCACCTCCTGGCTGACTGTGTTAGGTTTTACCCCCAAATTCAACAACAATTCAACATTTCAAATTCAATGTCATTGATGCACTCAGGAAGCAGAAGCCGGCCTGGTCTACATACTGAGTTCCAGGGCATACAGGGTGACACCTTGTTTCAAAATCATCGTCATTATCATCATCAACATCAACGTGATACAACAAGTTAGCAGACAGAAGAAGTGGAGGGGAGGAAATCACATGACCAAATAAATTGATGCCGACAAGTCAGCTGACACAATGTAACGGACATTCATGAGAATAAAAGGACTCAGCAAATGAGGACTATAAGGGACCTTTATAGACCTACTATGCTAGGGACGCTCTTCCTACTGAGCTACGGGCATACAACTGCCTACTCTAAAGTAAGAGCATTTTCATAAAGATCTGAAACAAGCATTGCTCTTGCCAGAAAACGGCTGGCTGAAGGTGTTCCCTCCAAGATGAGATGCAAGCATTGTTGACAAGGCCAGCAATCAGGTAACGTAAGGATGCAAAAGACACACATATTGCAAAGGAAAAAAATAGAGCTCTTTCACAGACAAAATTATTGTTTTGCAGATAACCCCAAGCAATGGCAAAAAAAAAAAAAAAAAGCTTCTGGGATTAGTACATGAGTTTACTGAGGTTGCAGGACTCAGGATTGCCCTATGAAAAGTAAGTATATATTTACATACGGGCAGGAACTGATACATATATCATACTATTAAGAGAATGAAAAGACCTGCTCACGTGGGTGAAAATATTTACAAGTTATAGACTCAATATAGGACTGGGGAGTGATAAATAAATGTACGTTGCAAGAAGGTATATATGAGACAGATGACTCATTGGGAAGTGGGCAGCAGATGCAGGGAAGTTCAGGGGAGCAGCACTTCCTTTGCATGTGTAAGGCCACGCTGATTCCCAGTTCTACCATGAAAAAAGGCAAAAGACTTAATATCACAGGAATAAGCCTTATTAAGCCTCCTGCATACATTTTCAAACTAAGTAATTAGAAGCAAGCAAAGTTTGTCCATTTAGATAGACTTTAAATAGACAGATGAGCCTCAAACACTTCGGAGATCTGCAGAATACGGCATTTAAAATGTTTAATAGAAAAGCTTTTCATGATAGTCACCCACACCACCTCCTGACAGTACCACTAATCTCCTCCAAAGATGATGGGCACCGGAGAACTTTATCTAAAGAAACTCACTATATAGTGACTGCTCCCTGCAATTAATCACTTGTGTCTCATGATAAATAATTGGTTGGAAAAAAAATACAAAGTTTATGAAGGGTATGAACATACACAGAAGCTTAAGTGAGGACCTAAGAATGTGTTTTATAGTCTAAAAAGGTCTTTTTAAAAAAAGATTTGTTTATTTATTTACTTATTTATACAGTGCTCTGCCTGCATGCAACACCTGGAAGTCGGAAGAGGGCATCAGATCACATTGTAGATAATTGTGAACCGCCATGTGGTTATTGAAATTGAACTCAGAACCTTTGGAAGAGCAGCCTAACCTTTAGAAGAGGCTCTTAACCTCTGAGCCATCTCTTCAGTCCCCTAAGAATATGTTTTAAGGTTGTTAAATGCAAACTTTGAAGGTTGGAGGACATGAAAGGTTAAATGGTAATAAGAAAATGATTTAAGATATATAAAAGGAATAAAAAATGATCCTGATTCCTTTCCCTCACTATGCTACTGTTGTCTTAAGACTTCAAAGTTCAGAGCGTTAACACTAATCAGTGGAGTTCTGGCGACTTGTTAGTCTACTCTGGCAAAGCCTTCCACATACAGCCCACGACTGTCATTTTAAATTTCCCCTGGTTCTCTTCTAAGTATAGACTTAAAAAGGGACTTCTCACTGTGCTAAGTTATATACATTGGTCTTCTGGGCAGAGGGAAGGAGCCCTCTTTCATGGTCTGAAGTCTGTCTGTCTTCCCTGAGCTCACATTGAAGTGTTTGTTTCCCACACCTCTACTGTGACACAAAGCTGTGCTCTACTGCCTTCTTCGCAATGTGAGCTTCAGGGCAGATTACAAACAATGGTGATGCTAGCATGCCTGAACCTCACCTCTTTTGTAAAGATAGAAAGATTCGTGTAATCGGCCCGCATCACCTCTCATGATCAAATGGACTCCAGATGAGTGCCCCTGTCATCTACAGCCTATGGCCTATTCCAGAGGGGCAGGGAGGGGAATTCCTTCCCCATCCTTGGTTTTGGGACTCCTCTCCCTCAAATGCCAAGAACTTGTGCCTAAAGTTTCAAATGTACAAGTTTCTTCCTAGCCTACCTAACTTTATCTTCTTTCTGACACACACACACACACACACACACACACACACACACACACACACACACACACACACACGTTTCAGCATAGTCCAAGTGTTTCCTCAAAATCTGCACCCAGGACAACACTGAAGTGGCTAGTCCCAGGTGGTCCAACCTCACAGACTGCTTCAACTAGGCCTGCACCTTCCAAGGCCCAGATGGTTCCACAGCCTGGACAGCGAATGAAACAGGACTTGATCAGCACCTTGATCTTAGATTCCCCCCAAAATGTTGTCACCCCAGACAGCAGGAAACAGTCTAGAGAACACATGGCCCTCATTCCTGCCTCATCAACACCTTTTCCTAGCTCCTCATTTTTTGTTTTGTTTTGTTTTGTTTTTCGAGACAGGGTTTCTCTGTGTAACAGCCCTGTCTGTCCTGGACTCACTTTGTAGACCAGGCTGGCCTGGGATTCACAGATATCCACCTGCCTCTGCCTCCTGAATGCTGGGATTAAACGCCACCACACCCAGCCATAGCTCCTCATTTTTAATTAAACAAGAAGAAAGGAATGTTAAGATTACAGGCAATTCCAATAGCCTACTCTCAGGGACCTAGCAACTGCTATGTCATCACCTGCTGCCATCACCTGCCAAAGCCAAGTACACCAGGTGTGTGTTGCTTATAAAAGGACCTGCTCAAGCCAAGCGTGGTGGTGCACACATGTAATCCCAGCACTCTGGGAGCAGCCAGGACAACAAGAGAAACCCTGTCTCAAAAAACTGAAATAAATAATAAATAAATAATAAATGGACCTGCTCACCACCCTAGCTCTCTCTCTCTCTGTCCTTGGAGTTCCAATGTGTCCACCTCCGCCTCCTCTCTCTCTCTCTCTCTCTCTCTCTCTCTCTCTCTCTCTCTCTCTCTCTCTCTCTCTCTCTGCCCTCAAGGCTCTCTGGCTGCCTCTACCCCTTCCGCAGGTCCTCACTTCTCTCCTCTCCCCCAATAAACCTCTCTTGTACCAGGTCTGTTGCACGGTGTAGTTTCCCTGGGCCAGGCCTTGCCTCTGGCCTGCCAAAGGTACTTATTATTTCATAACAACCAGCTTCCTCAAGTTTCTGCCACTTTGTCTTGCAGCATGATACACTGTATCCTTGAACTGTGAGTCAAAATAAACACTCCCTTACCTTGCTTTGGTCAGAGTATTTTATCATCTCAACAGAAAGGCAGGAAAGACAAAAATAAAAAACTCTTATCCTGGGGACCAGCAATCCCCAATTCTACACCCTAGAGATATTAAAATGACTGGCCACCCACATTTCTATTGCGGTGACTAGATTTATGCTAGCTCCATGCAAGCCTTAATCATCTGAGAGATCTCAATTGAGAAGCTGCCTCCAAAGATCCGGCCGTCGGCAAGTCTGTAGAGCATTTTTCTTAATTAGCGATTGTGGATGGTGCTATCCCTGGGCTGGCAGTGCTGGGTTCTTCAAGGAAGCAGGCTGAATGCTTGGTGTTGTACTGCTTTTGTCCTATGACCATAAAAGTTCATGAAATGCTTCCACATGGAACCTGAATCTGGGTTCCGAGGCCATGCTCACTCCTCTTTTGAGTCAGAACAAACTCTTGTTCCCTTTGCATGGAGAGCTTGCTTTGCATCCACATCCACAGCTGGGGGCCCAGATGGATGAAAAGGGAGAGGCAAGGCACGTTCTTTCCCCGTCTCCTGGGAAAGAAACACCATGCTTTGCTCCTCAGCCATCATCGGAAATGCAGGCTTGCACACTCTGACCTGCACCGCGCACGTCCTCAGGCCTGCAGACCAGCACTGAGCCAGCACAGTACCAAGGTGTCTGGTTCTCCCACTTGCCTGTAGCTGGTAAGTGGCCTCTCAGCCTTCATAATCATCACACAACTGTATCTGTAGCTACCTCTAAGCTTCTTAACCCATGCGTATTATTGCTCTGTTTCTCTGGAGACTTCCAGTGAGACAGATGCTTACCTGATAGTTTCTGCACGACTGTAACTGTTTTCCTACAATGGGACAACTGTTTCTCACTCAAAAACATTTCACTTAGTTAACTTATTATAGTTTGTGATTGGTGGGAGAGACTGTACGTGTGTGTTTTGAGATGAGGTCTTACTCTGTAGCCTAGGATTCCAAGTTCTCAGTCTCTTCACAGCTGGGATATAGATATACATCACCACACCCAGCCTTTAAAGTCACATTAAAATCTAAAACTCATAATAGCAAGAAAACGTGTATTTCGGGTGGAATATGTAACTGCTGTGGAATTTTGTGTGGGCAAGTACTAACAACAACAAACAAGCCCATATAATCCCCATGATATAGTCATTTCACCTCTGAGTCCATATAGTTGAAAGAATTGAAAGCAAAGTGCTAGAGTGACAGAGTTCCATCCCCAGCAACACAAACTGAAAGCCATGCCTCAAGTAGGCATGTGTATCCCAGTGTTCACAGCATCGTTCACAAAATCCAAATACTCAAAGAGATGAGTAAGGCAAACAAAATGTGCTAGAAACATACAGCAGATAGTATACAGGAATGAAACACAGGCACATGTGACATACCATCATACTGAGTGAATAACTTTTGTTTGTTGTTTTTGTTAGTGTTTTTTGAGACAGGGTCTCTCTGTATAATAGCCCTGGCTGTCCTGGAAATCTCTTTGTAGACCAGGCTGGCTGGAACTCACAGAGATTCGCCTTAGGATTCTGCTTCAGTCTGCCTACCTGTGATGTCTGCCATGGGGGCGTGGCCCTGCCCAGAACAGTCCTACCTCACCCTTCCCTCTTCCTCTTCCTCTCTCTTCCCTCTCTTCTTGTCTGTCTCTGTCTCTCTCTGTCTCTGTCTCTCTGTCTCTGTCTCTCTGTCTCTGTCTCTGTCTCTGTCTCTGTCTCTCTCTCTCTCTCTCTCTCTCTCTCTCTCTCTCTCTCTCTCTCTCTCTCGGTACCCCTCTCCCCTTTCCTTCTCTCCCCATGCTCATTTAACAAACTCCTCTATAACATAAGTATCTGCTGCCTGGTACCTTACTATCTTATTTTATATTAAACATAAAGCCTCTACCTCCAGAGTGCTGGGATTAAAGGCGTGTGCCTCGACCTCCGGCTTGCATATAACACTTTTATCTGGTATCTCATAGTCCAAGCCAGGCTTGGTAGAGCACGCCTTTAACCCCAGCACTCAGGAGGCAGAGGAAGTGCCAGCAAAGGGGTGGCTTTAAGGTTCCTCCAGCATCGGTCAATCAGGCTGCACTGATTCAGGCCAAGCACGAGGGCAGGCAGCAGTTACGGGTGTGCGCAGGGCGTGCTAGCTGTTTGAGAGGCGGTTAGCAAAGTTATCTCCAGTGTTCCAGGTCAGAGAGGAACCGCAGCTGCTCACCAACGCGGCTGGCCCTTGGCTGGCCAGGTGGAGCTTGCTGACGTCGCAACGGGCCGTTGGCTACGCTCGCAGAGTAGCGGCCCATAGGTAGCGGCCCTGCCAAAGCCAAGGAGGCGGGGCCTCCGGAATAGCACCCTCCTATTGGCTCTCTCAGGAAGGCTGGCCCCGCAGTCTTCGGTCTCTATTGGTTCCACAAAGCGGAGACTGTGGCTGGGTCTGCGGCGCTTCTGTGTTGTCATTAGGCGACGAGTAGAGGACACGGGCAAGATGGCGGCTGGTGCTGTTCTGTTGCGGGGACCCTTGCGGCAAGTAGGTAGCAGCCCCCGGCGCGCCCTCGGCCGACCTGTACCTTCTATGAACCTCCTTCTCTCTCCTCGCCAGGTTTCCGGGCTGCTGAAGAGGCGTTTTCACCGCTCGGCGCCCGCAGCGCTGCAGGTAACCTGCCTCCGACGCTGGGCCAGGCCGGGAGGGAGTCCTCTGTCCCGAGAGCAGGCCTGAGAGCCGGGGGTGGCGTCTGCCCCGACGCCGGGTGGCATCGCGGGCCCTGGCGGCGGCCGCGTCCTGCCGAAGATTGGCGCTGCCTTTGTCGCCCCACGGTCCCACTCACACAGATGCCCAGGCCGGTGGCAGTCTAATAAGCCACCAGCTGCTTCCTTGACTTTTTTTTTTCCCAGCCCGAATTGTGGTAAAATATAACTTTAAAACCTTATGTGCTAAACGCAGGGATCATTGGCATCGAATGAATTCACTGTATATGCTATTCATTTCCAGAACTTTTTTGGTCATCCGAAATAGGAACTGTTAGAGGATAGTAGTAACGCACACTACTACATCCCATATTGTACTTTTCTAGCTCTATGCGTTTGCTTGTTCTAGAATGTTATGTAAGTTGAATTTTTTGCCCATGGGTGTCTGGCTTATTTAACTTGTCACAGTAGCTTTAAAGTTCATCCATGTATGTAGAATACATACATCAGAATTTGGTCCTTTGACAGCTTGATTCATATGCTTTGTACGTTTTATTTATATATTCATTCAAAGACAGGTATTTGGCTTGTTCCCACGGTTTGGATACATATTGAAGTAGCAGCTCCTGCATGGTGGATGTCAAGTGTTGTGCACTAGTGAGTGCGTAATACTCAGCATTAGACTTCCTTGCTAGTTCTCGGCCTCTTAGTACTCCACGGGTAGTGATAAAACAACCCAGCATGTTTTCTACCAGGAAACTGCCTGTGAGCTGCTTTAGCACTCCATCAGTTTTCTTGCCTGCCTGTACATGAAGCAGTACAGGTGTTCTGGACGCTTGTCATTAACATCTGGTGAAGGTTATTTGACATAAGTGTTACTTTTTAAGTTCTTGGAATTTTAATTCGTATGATATGCATTTAGCTGCTTTGTGTATGTGTGTGTGCACTTGAGGTCAACTTCCAGAAAATCAGTTTTCTCCATCCACCACATGGTGATGATGCACACCTTTAATCCCAGCACTCCAGAGGCAGAGGCAGGCAGATCTCTGTGAGTTCAAGGCCAGCCTGGTCTACAAGGCAAGTCCAGGACAGTCAAGGCTACACAGAGAAACCCTGTCTCGAGGGAAAAAAACAAACAAACAAACAAAAAGCCATCAGGCTTGCTGTCTTGCCTCCTCAGATTCTTGGAACCGTCAGCCTGAATGCTAAATTTCTGGGCAGCCTAGGTAAGTATAAAGAAGGGAGCCTCCACAGTATCCTAACTAATCCTGTGGCGTGTTTTCTCTTTATATACCTGTGCCAGCTGACAGTTCGTGAAGCTATTAATCAAGGTATGGATGAAGAACTAGAAAGAGATGAAAAGGTATTTCTGCTTGGGGAAGAAGTTGCCCAGTATGACGGTGCTTACAAGGTAAGAGAAGTAAATAAACCTATGTAAAATTGAAAAGCATCCATTTGCCCTGACAAACACTTGAAAGTCATGGGGTTGAATCTTAATTGTAGGTTAGCAGAGGCTTATGGAAGAAATACGGTGACAAGAGGATCATAGATACTCCCATATCAGAGGTAAGCCTTCCAGACAAGCTTTGAGGGGCTAGTTGAGTAGTCACAGTTTTAATTTCTATGGACTTTTTCTTAGGCTGGTGTTTGCTTTACAGATGGGCTTTGCTGGAATTGCTGTTGGTGCAGCTATGGTATGTAATATTATTTATGAAGTTATCCAAAGAGATTTCCTTTAATATTTTTTGTAAATGTTGTTTGCATGGGCATAGTGGTGTTTGCCTTTAATCCTAGCACGCGAGATGGGGGTGGGGAACAGGAGAGGCAAAGGAGAGATGCCTCAGTGGTTAAGAGCACTGGCTGTTCTTCCAAAGGTCCTGAGTTCAATTCCTAGCAACCACATGGCGGCTCAGAACCATCTAAAATGGGATTTGCCCTCTTCTGTCATGCAGCATACTTGCAAATAGAGCACTAATAGACATAAATACATTAATCTTTTTAAAAAAAAAAAGAGAGAGAGAGACAGGTGGATCTCTGATTTCAGGGCTATCCTGATTCACAAAGTGAGTTCCAGGATAGCCAGGGCCACACAGAGAAGCCCTATTTCCAAAAATAAAACAAAACAAAAGCTATTTGCATGTGGAAAAAATGGAGTGGTTATTTACCACCCTTCCATGTTCTATTTAGTCTTTTTAACGTTGATGTTTTCCACTTGACAGGCTGGACTGCGGCCCATCTGTGAATTTATGACCTTCAATTTCTCTATGCAAGCCATTGACCACGTTATAAACTCAGCAGCCAAGACCTACTACATGTCTGCGGGCTTTCAGCCTGTGCCCATAGTCTTCAGGGGTCCTAATGGAGCCTCAGCAGGTGTAGCTGCTCAACACTCACAATGCTTTGCTGCGTGGTATGGGCACTGCCCAGGTTTAAAAGTGGTCAGCCCCTGGAATTCTGAGGACGCAAAAGGACTTATTAAATCAGCCATTCGTGATAATAATCCAGGTCAGCATAGTAACCCTGGGTTTCTTTTGAACATTAAAAAACTGACACGAACTCTCTGCATATAAGGAGCCATCAAGGGCATCTTGGGAGCCTTAGATATAATATAGCTAATGATTTATGAATAGTAAAGATAGTAAAAAAAAAAAATATGGTTTTTTAGGCCTGGCATGGTGGCTCAAGCCCTTAATCCCAGCACTCAGAAGCAGAGCCAGGCAGATCACTGTGAGTTCAAGGTCATCCTGGCCTGCAAAGCGAGTCCAGGACAGCCAAGGATACACAGAGAAACTCTGTCTCAAACCCCCCCCCACCCCCCAAAAAAGTGGGGTTTTTTTTCTCACTCTAGGGGGCTTGTTATTCACTGCATACCCAAACCATAGGTTTGCCCTCTTTGCCCAGACTGCAGCTGTCAGCATGTGAGCCAGCCCGAAGCTTCTAGATGTGATAGAAGCCAGCTTCTTACTCCCAGGATGATTTCCGTGGGTATGCATTTGGGTTGATTTGTCTGGTTTGTTGTCTGAGAGCTTACAGTGTCTTGCAGTGGTGATGCTAGAGAACGAACTGATGTACGGCGTGGCGTTTGAAATTCCTGCAGAAGCTCAGTCAAAAGACTTCCTGATTCCTATTGGAAAAGCCAAAATCGAACGGCAAGGTGAGAGCACCCTGGTATACGTGAATATTTACTGTAGCCATTTTGTTTGTTTGTTTATATAGGTCAGAAGTTACTACTACGTAGTTTGACTTAAAAAGTTAGGCTTTTCTTAATCGTCTGGTAGGTTGTATTTCATGTCCATAAATACAATTTCACTACATAGTGTAGTGAAATAAGCTGAAGGTTTGATAAGATAAGCTATAGCTGGCTTCAGCGTGCTACATTAGTTCCTCTGACCTGTAATCTGTGACCACTTTATTTCAGGAACCCACATCACTGTAGTTGCCCATTCAAGACCAGTGGGCCACTGCCTAGAAGCTGCAGCTGTACTGTCTAAGGAGGGAATCGAATGTGAGGTACGTGCGGGGGTTGGGGGGTTTGAGACAGAAAAATCTCCTTTTAAGACCCAGGGCTGAGCTGAGAGTGGTGGTGCATGCCTTTAATCCTAGCACTCAGGGAGGTAAAGGCAGGCAAATCTCTGAGTTCAAGGACAGCCTAGTTTACAAAGGGAGTCTAGGACAGCTAGAGCTACAAAGAGAAACCCTGTCTCAAAAAACAAAAAACAAATAAAAGGCCCAAGGCTGGTGAGTCGGCTTAGCAGGGAAAGTCGCTGCCAAACCCTGACAGTCTAAGGTTAATCCCTAGGAGCCACTTGGTAGTTGGGGAACCAACTACTGCTGAATTCTACATGTATGCTACAGCAAACTTCTACGTGGTATTGTGTGCATTGCATGCAGGCGCGCGCGTGCGCGCGCACACACACACACACACACACACACACACACTCTCTCTCTCTCTCTCTCTCTCTCTCTCTCTCTCTCTCTCCAGAAGCTGTGAATGCATGCAGGCAGAGCACTGTATACATAATAAATAAATCTTAAAACAACAATAGAACAAGCCAACCGTGACAGCCTTAGCTTGCTATCCCAGCACTGGGGACATAGTACTAGGAGGATTCCTTGGGCTTGGTAACCTGACCAGGCAGTCCAACCAGCCAGTTAGTTCCAGATTCAGTGATACCGTTTCTTTTAAAAAAAAAAAAAAAAGGCAGAAAGCAATTGAGGAAGAAACCTGAGGTCATCGCTGATTCTTCACATATGTGCACATACAAGCACACACCCAAGATCCAGCCTGGGCGTTAGACTTCAGAAGTAACTGACTAATTTCCTGTGCAGAACCTACCAAGTAGTACTTAGTACTGCTGTGTTTCATAGGCTATAAAAATGAGGACAATAGAAGTCTTACTCCATCATAGGGTGTCATGGTATAGGGACCGTGCGCATTACCACTCGGCTACTTATTTTGGTAAGAGGGCTGTTGAAGCCAAGAAGGTGAGTGAATCCTGTAGGTGAGGAGGCTTCCTGGGCCGGATCCAGGCTTCTACTTTACTTACAAATTCTCATTTTACTTTTTGCTTGTTTGAGACACGGTCTCGCTGTGTAGCCCACACTGTCTTCAAACTTGGGTCATCCTGCCTCAGCCTCCCAAGTGGTGAGGTTACAGGCGCGCTCTGCTATACTGGTTTTCCTTTCTGTCTCCATGGTGCATCTATTGAAAGGCAGATTCAGTTTTCTCAGATCCAGAGATTAACAAAAAAAAAAAAAAAGAAGTGGTGAAACCCCTGGCAATGGGCAAAGAGACACCTTGGTGGTGGTGGTGTTCTTATATCAGCCAGGGGCAGAGCAGATGGCAGTCCTTTGTTCATCCTAGCTTGATGCCTGCCTTGGTGGTCAAAGCTGTTTCATGCCTAGGGCACATAAGAAAAAAAAGGAGAAGTGGTGTTTGGGGGTCAAGGCTGTATTTGTCTCTCAGATTCTATAAAGCCTATTTCTTGCGTTGTCTTTAGGTAATAAATCTGCGTACCATCAGGCCAATGGACATTGAGACTATAGAAGCCAGTGTCATGAAGACAAACCATCTCATAACTGTGGAAGGAGGCTGGCCACAATTTGGAGTAGGAGCTGAGATTTGTGCCAGAATCATGGAAGGTATTTAAAAAAACAAAACAAAACACAAAAACCTGGTTCTAAAATGCAGTCAAACTGTAGTGAACACTGACTGGGAAGAGAGCTAAAGCTTCAACTTGTCAGTTAGGGTATTGTCCTTAGGGTAAGTGTTGTAAAAGTGTTGGTTTTTCCAGACAGGGTTTCTCTGTGTAGCCTTGACTGTCCCGGACTCACTTTGTAGACCAGGCTGGCCTTGAGCTCACAGTGATCCACCTGCCTCTGCCTCCCAAGTGCCAGGATTAAAGGCGTGCGCCACCACTGCCCAGCTAGTACTTTTCTTTTCTCTTCCTGAATCCCAAGTCTGCCTCTCAGGTGAGCCTCCTTTCTTCCCTAGGCCCTGCATTCAATTTCCTTGATGCTCCTGCTGTTCGTGTCACTGGGGCTGATGTCCCGATGCCTTATGCAAAGATCCTAGAAGACAGCGCCATACCTCAGGTCAAAGACATCATATTTGCAGTAAAGAAGACTTTGAATGTCTAATTTGGACTTTGAATGTCAAGTCATTGAAATTTATTTAAAATACTTGTTGATACTTGTTTGGGACTTTACCTGTGTACTGCAAGACTTAAGCAGTCATAAAGTTAGTGCTAAAGCAGCAGGTGTCTCTGTAAGGTAAAAAGTTTAAATGTGTTTCTGAGGGGAACACTCTCCACTCCCTGCCCTAGATGCTGTGCTTTCTTTGTCTGTTACTGTTGTCTAAATCTTTAAATAAGATTAATATGAAAATGTGCCCTCTTTCATTAGAAGGGCCAAGATAACGCCAGAGTCCTGATGAAGGATATACCCCAAAAGATAACTTATATGTCTAAAAAGTATATTATCTACATTTGATGTAAATGTGTTTTGATAAGGAATAAAGGGGATTCCTACCTATGAGTAATTGTATTTCTATTCATAATGTGTGGAAGTCTTGGAGTACTATTAAGAAATTACTGTCAAGCTGGACAGTGGTGGTGTACCCTCTTAATCCCAGCACTTCAGGAGGCAGAGGCAGGTGGATATCTGAGTTTGAGGCCAGCCTGGTCTACATAGATTTCCAGAACAGCCAAAGCCAGAGAAACCTTATCTTCAAAATTCAAAAAAAGAAAGAAATTGGAGAGACTTTGACTGTTCCTAGCTGGGCCAGAACTATCTGTAGACTCGGATCATAGATCACCTGACTCTGCCTCCCAAGATACCACACCTGGCCCTGATTGAAGCTTTTTTCTTTCCAGGGCCATGTGCCTGTTAGCTGAGTGCTCTACTACTCAACTACACCCCCAGACCCTACTATTTGCTTTTATTCATATACTTGAAACTATGCAGAACTGAAAGCAGAAGCACTCAGGCCCACATTTCCACCAGGGACTGCCCATTAGGCCACATTTCATGAATCCACAGCCTCTTTTTGAGGCAGGGTCTCATGCAGCCCAAATTGGCCTCAAACTAATTATGGAGTAGACGATGCTACAGACATACACCATCATGCTGGAGACAGACCCAAGGCTTCCTCAGTGCTAGACAAGCACTCTGCCAGCCCTGTCTGTAACTCGTCACCCCTAATTCTAACAGGGCTACTTTTAAAATGGAAGGAGAATTTATGCCAAACCCAGTCACTCTGTTTATATGAGTCTGTTCAGAACTTGATAGCAAAGAGTAGTTTAAACAAGTCATAGAAGCATACATAAGGAGACAGGGTAGAGGAAGGAAATTTGAGTATACTTTGTGACTACAGTTTGCTCTCATCTGAAATACCTAGCAAAGTCACAACATACTTTCTTGACATGATTTATTTTAATAAAAAATACAGCTGAACATGTATCACATTACATGAAACTATACACAATGACATTCTTTCTGCATAGTAACCAACACTGATGTATTTGAATTTTAAAATGGATTTCTTATAATCCTTTAAAGTGCAATTTATTTAAAGTTTTAAGCAAATCATAGGATAAAGGATTACTAATAACTAAGTAACATCAAAAAGATGCTGAAGTTGAATAAGTGAAGTCAGAAGAGATTGCTATGGATGCTGATGCACCTGTACTGCTGGCCCTCCCTCTCCCCCAAACGCCGCAGTTGCTGAGGATGAAGACAGTCCTCTAACCGGCAAGTGCTCTCTCCATGGTTTATGTTGTTTCAGTAACTGTAGCTGAGGACTGTGAATCCAGAGTGGCGGCCAGCGCTGTGAGATCTCACTGAACCTGAGGCTGAGGAACACTCCATGTCCTGCGTGAGGGGGTGAGAGCTGCTCCTCTGCCTCAGCAGGTCACTGCTACGGTGACAAGTGTTAGCATGGGAGAAGGAAGGGAGGACAGCACAAATGGGAACTACCTAAGAAATAACCAAACTATGCTTCGGAGGAATGAGCTACGAGAATACTTCAGATAGAGTAGGAGGGATAGTAACAGAGGTCATTCGCTGCTGTGACAAAACGCTGTCATTGCTTTTTTTTTTTTTTTTATCATTTTTCCTTTAGCTGGTGAAAGTAATGACTCCCTTATGCTGCTGCCCCTAAAGGAAGCCCATTAGAGTCACAAAGGAACAAAACACTCATTAAGGCAGCAATGCTGGCCCCATTTTATTCTACTTGGGGAGCATTTCCCTCTTGAAAAGCCTCTTAACTGGCATGTGTCTGCAAGACTGGCTGTGCGGGCTCTGCAAGGACTCACCCAGGAAGGGACTTGAGGGAGGCTGTGCAAGGACTCACACAGGAAGAGGGGCTGCAGGTGGCAGTGCCACAGAAGAGCCTGCCCTCCCAGTGTAAACAGCAAGCATCAGCCAATCTTAGGAGCACTGTGATCACAAGTTTTGGCTTTCCTCAAAGTTCCCTTTTGGAAATTCTGGATAGAGCTGAGCAAGGCCCCACGGCTCTCCCCGTTCACAGCCTGGGGCAGGAGCGGAGCAGGTGTCTCTGTGCCTGTTGGCAAGGGACCTGCTGGTGGAGGCAGAGGTGGTGGAGGAGGTGGAGGTAATGCAGAAGACAGCCCTGCGGAGGAAAGGGGAGAGGGTCAGTGCTCCATGCTCCATGCTGCGGCTGCTGCTCAGGCCACAGCAGAGTGCAATCTGGGGAGACTAAATGTTCTCAGGGGGGCCAAGAAAGAACCCAGTATTCAAGATGTCTTCAAACATTGATTAAACATAAGAATTAGAAGCAACGAAGGGGCTTAAAGGTTATTTCCTTCAAATGACAGTCATGTGAGAAGAGAATCAAATCAAGTATCGGAGGTTATGTGAAACCACAGTGACATCTCTCCCTGGAGTAGCTCTGACTATTTCCAGCTGTATAGCTTAGGTTCAGGTCAGATCTGCTTACTGAGCTCACATCTCTGCATGCAGAGTTGGCCCACAGTTTCTTCACGAAATACTTAAAGGATGTGGTTGGCTAGAGTAGGCCAGCAAACCCAAGGGATCCTGTCACTGCCTCCCCAGCTTTGTGGTTTTACATATCATCTCATTCATTCTGGGTTTTAGGAATCCAAATTCAGATGCTCGTGCTTGCATGGCAAGCATTTTATAGCCAACCTATCTTGTAGTACCACACAACTGCATCTTCACTTGAAAAGCAGAGTGTAAGTGGTAAAGAGAGTATATGGAGAGCAGAGACAACCTGATGACAAAAGCCGGAGTGACCCCTGTTAGAATGACAGGCCACTCAGGACACTCCACGAGGAGCCAGTGCTAGCTACATTACTCAAGTCCCTGAGAGTCTTAGTTTGAATAATTCCCTATGCTGCATTAAGGAAATATAAAATGCTAATACTTGTCAGGAGAAATTTAGAGAAAAGGGCTCTCCCTGGCAAGGCCATTCTCAGGGTGAAGTCTTTCAGGAACTGTTCCTTTTCACAGTAGCCTAACCCAAGAACAGAGTGAGTGAGTGAGTATACATGTCTCTTGTGTGTGTGCTGGAGCATCAGGGATCCTGGGCAAGGAGGGAAACTGGGTACCTAAAACATCTCTCGGCTTCCAGGCACCTGTATACTACAGTGAACTTCTTAGATGGTGTCAATCAAGGCCTAGGAGCCCCTTTACTTGCTGAGCCATCTGGTCAGTCCCCAGATTTCATTTTGTTGTTGCTGTTGTTTTTAACTTGGCAAACTGTTCTCTCCAAAGTAACGTACAGAACCATCACTGCTGTAATAGACTTCAGCCTGTGGCTGTCACACACACTGTGGCTCTCTCAGCCCCTACTTCTATGTGTTAACTCTACCCTCTACCCCTCCCTGGGATACTCTGCTGTGAGCTGCAGGAATAACAGGCAGGACACCTTGTCCACTAAATGTGGATGAAAAAATGAATGGTTCAAGGTCACCAAGAAAATAGTCAAGTAAATGTGTCATCACTAAGCACCAACAAGCAATGGCTGGAATCCTTGATTCACAAAAGCCACTTACCTTCCTTTCTATCTTTACCTCAACCTAAGGCAGCTGAAATGAAAGAATCACACAAATGCATCTCATGCTCTGCAATCGTGGCATTCTCAAATAATGTAGCAACAATACAGATAAAGGTTAGGTACAGACGAACGGACACAACAGTCTACGTCGGTTTCACTCAACAATGAATGGAAGTGAGTTAGGCTTTATGTTAGGGTGGATTGTGGAAGACATCGTGGCTCTCTGGGGGCTATAAAGGACGTTACCATGCAGTGATTCCGGGGATGAGAAGCCCAGGTGGATTGAGAGCATTTGGGTAATAATAGTGAGATGCTGGGGTGGAGGAGGTCTCTCTTGAAGCTCTTGGGACTGAGTCTCTTGACAGCATGCAGTACCAAGGCTGCCATGAAGGCCACTAATACCCCAAACACCAGGTACTATCCTGATGGCCAGAGAAGGGCAGTAGAAATGTATTGTGATGCTCTGGATGCTCTGGACCAGGAGCCGTAGGTTCCTCCCTCCCATCTTTGTGCTCAGACACCTGGGGTTGAGGAATCACTGCAGGGTTAAAGGTCAGAAGACATGCTTGGGCTGCAGCAGCACTGGGGGCCCTGCATGCCGGAAACTGGCCATCCCAAGACGGGCTGCCCTCCAGTCCAGGGTTCAGGAAGCTGGCTAGAGACAGGCCCAGGGGCTTGAATTCCTGGGTGAGGGTGGTGATCTTGGCATACCACAGCTTGGCTTCACAGAGAACCAACCTTTGAGTCTGGCCTCACAACCTTACATGCTCTACCAGAATCTGGGAGTTGGGGTGGGTTCAGTAAAATGGGTCTTTATTTTTTAAGTGGAGGCCGAAACTGTCGCTTAAACTCCTCAAGAGGCTGCGGTATCAATATACCATCTAACATACTATGCCTGTATGGTGAAGGGAAGAGTGAGTCCTGACGCCTGCTCACAGGGACTGGCCTAGCCTGTGCCTGTGTAACAAACAGAGGAGACTGTGTGAGAAAGGGAGCTACTCATTCCAGTGTGGAAGAGTGAACACCTGATGCCTGCCCACAGGGACTTGGGCCAACCAGTCCCAAAGGGCCAGATGTTCCATGAAGCATGATTTTCCTCATTAGGCCTGTCAGAATTATAGCAGGACTTGGTGTGTACATTAAGGCAAAGAAGGATAGACTCCAGCCTCTAGGGGATACTACAAGTTGAGGGAAGGCCCTAAGAACTAGAAAGGTAAAGCTGCGAGAGGCAAGAACACACTGGGAGCTCAGTCTCTGAGGATAAGCTCCGTCTATTCATTGTCTTTGGGCACTTTAAGTCTTCTAGCTTCTTCTAAAGGTTAGTGAGTATAAGATCACAGCATTAGCAACACTGTCAGGAAAGAAAAAGGGGAAGGGACAGAGAACAAAGAAGCTGGCAATTTGCCCTATGAAAAACCTGAAACTGCCTGATGCATGTACTATCTCTGTGCCTGAACGCTAATTACCCGCAGGCCACAGACAAGAGGAAAGAGCAGACAAATTCCATGCTGACTGGCAGTTACATGAGGTCACAGCTGGGATGGGGATGCTCCTGCAGGTCGGGCAAGGTAGCACACATCTTTAATCCCAGCTCTGTGAGTTCAAGGCTAGCCTGGTCTACAAAGCAAGTCCAGGATAGCCAGGGCTACACAGAGAGCCCCTGTCTGAAAACTAACAACAAAGTGCACCTGGAATGACAACCAGGTCAATCCCAGATTCTCCTAGCTCATGTTCTCTTGGACAAAAATCCTAATACTAGCCGACTTAACTTTCCCAGAAGTCCCTCCACCAGACCCAACAGGGATGTGGCAGTCAGCCAAGGGCCAGAAAGAGGATGCACCCTGGTACACAAAGAAAAGTTATGCAGTTTAGATCTTTAGAGGGTTGCTATGCCAGGCACATCTGTACACTCTTATAGAAACGACATTTGAAGTCACCTAGTCTTAAGCCAAGTTTAGTAATTTCTCCAGGTTTCTGTAGCTCTGGATGGGTAGGAAAGCTGGCCACTAGACCATACCAGACCCAGAAGACAGAAGTCACACCGAGTCACAGCAGTCCTCAGCTTTTTGGGCCACCTTTGCCTTGGTCTTGGTTAGATGTAGCATGTGTCACAAAGAACTTTTTTTTTTTGTCAATATTACAAAGCTAGGAAGTTATGCCGATAACCCAACTGCCTAATACTATGTCTTCCTTCTCAGTAACTAGGAACCAATATTTCAGTAGCACAACTTTGAGAGTAATAATTTCTAAAATTGCACTCAGATGCTATTGAGATGCAATTAGAGTCACATTTATAAACTAAAATTGGAGTGAAAAATGAAGATTTTAGAGGTTCATGAAGGAAATGAAATGAATACAGATGAAGTGACTTGGGGCCTTTTAAAGATGCTGCGTTTCACTGAAATGTTCCACAAAGGGAGTGCTCTCTTCTGCCTCCAGGTCTGTTCATCAGTGACACAAATGCATTGGGTCCAATCTCACACACAGAAACACAGCATCTTTAAAGCTGGATAAGTCAGGATAGCTTACGTTACCGAAAATTCACGTTCAAAGTGGTGCATGCTCTACTGAAGTCAGGGGAGAGAGAGAGAGAGAGAGAGAGAGAGAGAGAGAGAGAGAGAGAGAGAGAGAGAGAGAAGGGGGAGACATTATTATTATTATTATTCAGAGTTTAATGTCATTTAATCAAATAGTTAACAGTAAAGTGTTAGTCTGAGATGCATGTTAAGTATTCTCAGCTAAGCACGGTGGTGCATGCCTTTTATCCCACCACTTGGGGAAGCAGAGGGCAGATCTCTGTGAGTTCAAGGCCAGCCTGGTCTACAGAGAGAGTCCGGGACAGCCAGGACTCTGTGAAACAGAGAAAGCCTGTCTTGAAAAACCAGGGAGTAAAAAGTATTTTCACGGCAAAACTAGGGTACAGTTAGCCACAAAATGCCTTGGTTTACAGACACAAACATGAATCTTTCAGGGTACAGCAAATGAACAACTCACTTTCTTCACACTTTTCTAAGCCAGTTAGGTGCTTTGGGGGTAGGTGGGTGGAGACAGGGTTTCTTTGTGTAGCCCTGGCTGTCCTGGAACTCATTCTGTAGACCAGACTGGCACTGAACTCACAGAATCTACCTGTCTCCTGAGTGCTGGGAATAAAAGTGTGCACCACCACTCAACTAGATGCTATTTTTACGTAGTTATAAGCACAGAAATTTCTGTGAGCTCAAAAAAGGGAAAACTACTGCTTTACCAAAGTCTGATGATAATTTACTGCTTAAAAAGCCTTGCCATGAATTTTAACTAAAACGGCAAAGGTTTGTGAAGGAGAGATAAACATGTTTTTTGTTTAGATCACAACTGGGGGATGAGAAAAAGACTTGTGAGAGAGCAGGTGATGTTTATCCCCTTAGAAGTCAAACCATCATGTGGGGGAGACTGGTTTTTAACCAGCTGAAAAACATCCTTGAACAAATTCTGAGAGGAAGTATAAATGTGAGCCAAAAACAAGAGACAAGGCCTTTGGTGACTTGGGATAGTTTTGGCTGGTCATTGCTCCATTCTGAGACACTCCTAGAGAGAACCGCTTGAGGGAAGGCTTCGGGGCTCTGGGCTCTGGCTGAGGTTCTGGGTTCTGGTTGCTCCAGGTTCCAGTAGAAGAAATCCTGCTGACTACGCCAGGAAAATCGTTATCGGAACTGATATCCTTATGGTTTCATTATTATATTCCTTAATCTCTTTTTCCTATTGTTTAGGTTAGTCGAGTTATAAGTGAGGTGCTTTTGGTTAATAAGTTCATAATAAAACATATTTGCTAAGAAAATTGAGCCTACAGGTTTGTTAGTTTATTTATGTGTGATTGTTTTTTCAAGACAACCCACCACACCACCACGCCCAGCTGTGGGGTGTGTGTGCGTTATGTGTAGGGTGGAGTGTGTGTGTATTATGTGTGAGGTAGAGTGTGTATGTGCTGTGTGTGTATGTGTGTGTTATGTGTAGGGTGGAGTGTGTGTGTATGCTGTGTGTGTATGTGTGTGTTATGTGTGGGGTGGAATGTGTGTGTGCTGTGTGTGTATGTGTGTGTTATGTGTGGAATGGAGTGTGTGTGTGTGTGTGTGTTGGGTGTGGGGTGGAGTGTGTGTGTGCTGTGTGTGTATGTGTGTTATGTGTGGGGTGGAGTGTGTGTGTGCTCTGTGTGTATGTGTGTGTTGAGTGTGGGGTGGAGTGTGTGTGTGCTGTGTGTGTATGTGTGTGTTATGTGTGGAATGGAGTGTGTGTGTGCTGTGTGTGTATGTGTGTGTTATGTGTGGGGTGGAGTGTGTGTGTGCTGTGTGTGTATGTGTGTGTTATGTGTGGAATGGAGTGTGTGTGTGCTCTGTGTGTATGTGTGTGTTGAGTGTGTGTGGAGTGTGTGTATGGTACATAAGTGCCATCGCACAGTGTGGAGGTCAGAGAACAACTTGCAGAAGACAGTTCTCTCCTACCAAGTGGCTTGCAGGGATAGAACTCTGGTCACCAGGCTTGGCAGCAAGCACTTTTACCACCACTGAGCCATCACATTGGCCCATAGATCCTTTTAAAAGCCAGCTTCCCAGAAAGCCCTCTAGAGAAGAGGACATAGGCAGGCCCTCCTCTACAATGAAGAGATTAAAGACAAAGTCCGGGGAAGATTAATGTAGTGGTTTTACTTGGAAGAGGAATCTGCCACAGGGTCTGAGCTGAGCTTTGACTCATGGCTTTCATGCTTTTTCATTTGTCTAGAAGGTTTCTCTCTCTGAAACAGGGTTTCTTGGTGTAGCCCTGGCTGTCCTGGAACTCAGTAGACCAGGCTGGCCTCCAGTTCAAAGATCCACCTGCCTCTGCCTCCGGAAGTGCTGGAGTTAAAGGCACATACCACCACGATAAAAATTGTTATTTCAAGGGAACTACCAGTAGAAAACCTTACCAACCAGGCTTTAGACCCACAGAGAAGATTTTGTCTGCTTGAACTGTGCCTGACAGTTTGGGTATCATCTGGAGCCTGTCTGCTTCTCCCTGTAACCCAGGCTATACAGAGTTCCCAGTGAACCCCGGGCCTCCTGTAGGTATCTTGACTACATCTGGAGTACTATGTGTACCTGGCTTAGCACCGGAAATGCTAGGTTGCTAGGCGAACTCTGAGATTCATTACAGATAACAGCCAGTAGAGGTCAGAGCATGGTCTTTGGGATGAATAACTGTCAGTAATTTCATCAACAAAATCATTAAAGGAACGGAGTCATTAATTTGTCTCAGAAGCTTCTCCTGACAGCTACCCTGCTTGAACTTCAAAATGTGTTCTCCAGTTACAGTGCTGCCCCTGCTACTACTTTCCTACATGGAGCTTTCCCCCACACTCACCAGGCGCTACTAAAAAAATCCACTTTTTCTTCTCTTACTTTGAAAATTACAGGCCAGGTGTGGTGGCACCTGCCTTTAATCCCAGCACTCAGGAGGCAGAGGCAGGTGGATCGCTGTGAGTTCAAGGCCAGCCTGGTCTACAAAGGGAGTCCAAGACAGCTAAGGCTACACAGAGAAACCCTGTCTCAAAAGCAAAAACAAACAAAATGAACAAACTCATTTTATGTAAAGTTGCTATTCTATGAGATCGCTGCCATTTAAAGCAGAGGTAACTACAAGACCCCACCCCCACCCCCTAGCAGGGGCACTAGACTATGAGTGAAATGAGACAGCTAAAGATGAGAAAGGGAATAAGCTGCCAGAACCACAGCTCATACACATCTCCCTGTTAACCACGGCTAAGAAGCCTCAGAATCTTCTTCATTTCCTCAGTGTGTACAACACCATGTCATCGGGAAAAGGGCTCAAAATAGTCTCAACAGTAGTTTTCCAGAAATTTCTGGTCAGCCCAAACAGTTAATCTTCACAAGACAGTTCTATTTGGAAGTTCTCAGTTAAAATCTTTACAATCTGCTGAGAAAATCAAAGACAAGAGAATCATTCCCATGACCTGGCGTTTGGCTACATAAGACCGACCCTGACCCTAGAAAATTCTACAGGAATCCCTCTTAGCCATCAAGGAGAGGACAAATAAAACTAGCCCTCTTGCATTCACTTCTCCCCCAGGAGGCTTAGCTAGAGTCATTAAAGGCAGCCACTTTTAACACTCTTGGTGGCTCGTGGGCAATGCCATTAGCATTTAAGAGTATGGTACTGTCAGCTCATATGCCAACCCTGCCAAAGATCCCCCTTCAAACAGCGGGAGGAACTCTTTCAAGGACAGCTTCTTAGACACCTGGAAGGGAAAGTAGATATGCTGCCCCCTTGTTTTTACTAGATTACAAATAGTCAGAAAAAAGATCTTAGTTCAAAAAGGTAAGACATTATTACACAGAACTGTTGTTTTTCTAAGGTTTCCCAAAGACAAATACTTTGTGGGTTGGTTGTTTGTTTGTTGCAAAAAAACCCTCACAGTATCTGATTTGATTCCCACAGTGGAACAAAGGTTAGTGATGATTATCCAGGTTATCATGTGCTTCAGAGAACAGGACAGAGAGCAAATGGTTATCAGGAAATTCACTGGTATGGATGTTTTACTGTGTGCTCAATCAGCTCTGCTATGACAAACCCACAACAGGAGGGTCTAAAGGAGAAAGCTGTGGTAGGACAAAGGCCAGGACAACAGTGTGTTTGTTTTGCCCTAAGACACGCTCTGACCCAAGGAGCCTTGCAGGAGGCTTTTCAGCAAACAGCAAGCTTAAGCCAGAGAGGATAGGGGTGCTGCAGCAGTGCTTCCCCCAGCACTGAGCTTGGGAACCTAGCCTCCAGATAACAAGTATTGGGAACCTAGTCTCCAGATAACAAGTATTAGGAACCTAGTCTCCAGATAACAAGTATTGGGAACCTAGCCTCCAGATAACAAGTGTTGGGAACCTAGCCTCCAGATAACAAGTATTGGGAACCTAGCCTCCAGATAACAAGTATTGGGAACCTAGCCTCCAGATAACAAGTATTGGGAACCTAGCCTCCAGATAACAAGTATTAGGAACCTAGTCTCCAGATAACAAGTATTGGGAACCTAGCCTCCAGATAACAAGTGTTTTCATTTGCATGTGTCCCTCTGGAGAAGACAGGTGGGGGTCTAACCCCTGAAATGCATGGCCAAGGCAAGGAGAGGGAGGGGCCCTGCCACCTTACACATTACCAACCTGCTGTGGAGGGTGGAGTTGGAGATGACGGGGATGTAAGAGGTGAGCTGGCCCCAGATCCTGCTAAGAAAAACAGAGAAACCTCAGGGGGAGCAAAGGCAGACATCTGAAGGTTGGTGTGAGCAGAGACTTAGCATTGTTTGAGAACGTGTACTTAGCCAAGGTGTGGAGCTTGTGCACAATGGAAGAAGAAAATTAGACCCAGTGGTGACAGGTTCTCATGCCGGGGCAGCGTGCATTCCCTTCACTAGCCACTAGGGCTTACTGACCAGTGAGGACATGGGTAGCATAGACACTGGTTACTGTATCTCTTCCTGAACCAATGACTATGGTCACAGCAGCCTTGTAGGAACCTTACCCAAGAGCACCTGGTAGCATTTACACACATGCTTTTACTTTCTTCTCCTTCCTCTATGCATTTGGTCCTTGTGGCTTTCTCAGCAGTTATTCTGTGTTAGCCTCCCAAGCACAGCGATCCCGGGCACAGACTACTACAGCTGACTCTGCTTCTGACACAGGGTCTTTCTCTGTAGCCCTGGCTGTCCTGGAACTCACCATGTAGACCTCAAACTCACAATCTGCCCCCTGCCTACTAAATGTTGGGATTAAAGGTGTGTGCCACCACACCAATTTCAGGCTTTACTCATTCATCCATTTGTTTGAGGCAGAGTCTCACTGAGGAGCCCAAACTAGCCTCAATCTCAGGATCTGGCCTCAACCTCCCGGACCCTGGAATTGCAGGCAGCGTGTGACCACACTCAGCTCAGTTCTCCTGTATATCTCTTAGTATCTCCTCTAAGGTGGGCCAACATCTTATCCGAACTGACCGAAAAAAATGAGGCATGACCTGTTGAAGACCAGCTTTGTGAGCAGGTACAATCAGTTAAAGAGGCTCAGCCCCAAAGTCTGTGGATTTTCTAGACCTTTTCTTGGATGAAATTTAGCAAACATTCTCATATTTGGGGTAAAAACTCTTTTATTTCACAGATTCGAAAACTAGCCTTGGATCACACAGGCTGCCCCTCAGTCTGGTCCAAAGTTGAGCATACATTAGGCTCAAAGCCAGCATGGCCAGAGGAGGGCAGCTGTGAATGACTGTGAAGGCTATCAGGACAGTTATTATAGTGACTGAGAGAGCGACTCAAGAGAGGCCCTCTGTACCACACTGGCCTTTCTTGAACAATGCTGCCATGCACGCACACACGCACGCACACACATACATGCACACAGACACAAAGACACACACACACACCACCACCACCACCACCGAGTCTACTCCTTAATCCACTGAGGGTCTGCATGGGTTCCAGAGCAGAGAGCAAAGTTTAGGCTAATCTCCATGTACACAGCAGGGCCTACCTTCCTCCCATGTCAAATGCTCCTGTCTCTGACTGACTGAACTTGCCAGTGGTGGAGACGTGAGGGATGAGTGTCGTCAGAGTTCTTCACTGGGGACAGAGTTGTAGTCTCTTCTTTCATTCCTGCACTGCTCAGTCAACTCTCCAATCCAGGCCTGAACTGCACCTGACGATGGGCCCAGGACAGCCTACAGCCACTTACCTGAGTTGTTGGAGCTGCTGTGCTTCACTGGCTGTTCTTCACTGTCCTCAACAGCAGATCGCTTTGACTTCTTTAAAGATAAAAGAAGGACGGGCAGTAAGCCAAGCTACATGCTAGCTGAGAGTTAGAAAAAAATTCCAGACAGACAGTTTAACCAGCTACAGAGAATGGTATATTCAGCTTCCTAACCCAATGCAGTGAATAAGCCACAAGCCAAAGGGGAAATCAAAACCAAGAATGCTGACGTAACTACCCAAGCTGACCACTTCCTCCAATTACATATGCCGTAATGAAGGGACCTACCAAGCCAGGAATGCTCTGTGTGTGTGTGTGTGTGTGTGTGTGTGTGTGTGTGTGTGTGTGTGTGTGTGTGTGAGTGTGTCCGTCCCCGTGTCCAAACTAGTCATCTGGATTTAAAACGAGAACACAGGGACAACAGGCTTACCTTTCGAGCTAAGATCTTTCTCCTTTTCCTTTCTTCCTCAGACCCGTGGTGTGACTGAGCTCTCGTTAGTCTTCGGTGCTGGTGAATCTTTAAGAGACCACAGTCCCCACAAGTCAGAGCAAGTCCCACCTGCAGGAGGCTCCTACGTGGTTGGCCACACTGAACTGCTAGGCAAACCAGGTCTTTGCTAGCCTGCTGTCTTGTGGCTCAGGTCTGCTAGGTGACAATGGTCCTCCTCACTTTCCCAACTCCTGCAGCCACCTCCCCTTACAGAATAATGTAGCCCCTGAGTACTGCCACCCACCTGCCCAGCAAGGCCTGACCACGAAGGACAGTCACCCCGTGTGTGTGCTTATTCCACACAGACTGAGCAGACTGAGCGGGGCTGTGAGATACTGTGCTCTGTCATAGCACTCAGCCCAAACTCTGGTTGAGAGCAGGTACGCACAAAATGTTTATGAAGTGAGCAGTCGAAAGCCGATGGCTGTGAGTGGGAAACTAAATGACCCCAGGGCAGCGAGGGACTGTGGCCGCCTTACCTGCTTCTGTTCCTCAACGAGCCTTTTCTCTATACACTCTTTAGCAATCCTCAGTGCCTCTTTTAATTTTGTGGGAATCTGAAAGGAGACGCAGTACAGGAGCTTCTGAGTGAAGGGCCTGAACACACGCAGCAGCAGCAGCAGCTGTTATCCCATGGGAGCCCCTCTAGAACAAAACCAGTTAAAGCCGCGCACTCCAGCCACACAAGCTACAGTCACCTTGCCAGCACTTTTGGGTAACAAATGCATAAATTTAAAACACAAACACACTATGTTTCAAGTATTTCAAGGGGTTCAAGAATTGCCAAGGCAATCTCAAAAAATAAAAAACAAGTCATCAAAATTATTACATTGTCTCACAAAACCTCATTTCAAAGCCAATTATTCCATAGATAATAGAGTAGAAGGAGAGTTCCAGAAGCACGTCCTCATGTAGGGAGACAATGGTGGTCCACAGAAGTGAGGCCAGCCTGGCCTACAAAATGAATACAGGACAGCCAGGGCTGTCACACAGAGAAACACTGTCTCGAAAAACAAAACAACAACACAACAAGGAAAGATCAACTACTTCAAAAGACTGTTGTTGGTAAAAATTAAAAATCTACATAAAAAGTAGTAAAATTAGATCCTTATGTCATATTGGAAAACTCAACATGGATGCAGGACCTAACTGTAATGCCTAAAGCCACAAAACATCTAAAGACAGGGAAGGAGCATCCACCCATCCTGGCACTGGATTTGCCAATATTTTCTTTCTACTTAAAAAAATTAGCCTACTTATTTGTCTATTTATTTTTTGAGGGTGCAGCTTCTCCCTGATCTGCTCAGACTGGCCTTGAATGCACCTGTGACCCTCCTGCTGCAGCATCCTCCGCTGCTGTCTGCCACCACCCATCCCCAGGGCGGGGCCTCTTTCTGGTAAGGTTGGGTAACTGTACAGCCCTGGCACTGTAATGTAGCCCCACCTGGCCTTGAACTAAAGATCCTCTTACCTCAGAGATTATAGGCAAAGATCATCCTACCTAGCTGGAAATGATTTCTTGAATATAACACCAAAAACATAAACAATGAAAGAAAACAATGAGTAACTTGGATTGGTCAAAATTGAAACTGTTCAACACAGGACATTGCTGACAATGAAATTTAAAGTTTTTCAGTACTTATAAAGACTTAATGTCAACAAGTAATGGTGGTGTATACCTTTGATCTCAGCACTCAGGAGGCAGAGGCAGGGGGATTTCTGTGAGTTCCGCGCCAGCCTGGTCAACAGAGCAAGTTCCAGGACAGCCAGGGCTACAGAGAGAAACCCTGCCTCAAAAAATAAAATAAAGACTCAGAATCAGAAGATATAAAGGAACTTCTGCAAATGAACAACAAAAATTAGTAACCCAATTTTAAAAAGGGAAAGGGGCTTAAATAGAAATTTCTTCAAAGAAAATATATAAATGATGATTAAAAAAAAAAATCTACCGGGCTGGAGAGATGGCTTAGAGGTTAAGAGCACTGGCTGCACTTCCAGAGGTCCTCAGTTCAATTCCCAGCAACCACATGGTGGCTCACAACCAGCTATAATGAGATCTGGTTCCCTCTTCTGGCCTGCAGGCATGCATGCAGGCAGAACACTGTGTATATACATAATAATAAATAAATCTTAAAAAAAAAAAAAAAAGAATTGTTTTTTTAAAAAATCTGCCTTACCAAATGGTGTTTTTTTCATCAGTTAGAAAGATATTCAACACTGAGGAAATACAAATTAAAGCCACACTAAGATATTGTATCTATTTGTAGACATTATGGTGGGCACTATTAAAAAATGTAAGCTAGGGTTTAGTGGTGCATGCCTCAGGAGGCAGGGGCAGGTGGATCTTTGTGAGTTCAAGGCCAGGCTGGTCTAAGAAGAGAGTCCAGGACAGACAAGGCTACACAGAGAAACCATATCTTGAAAAACAAACAAACAGAAAAGTAAACTAAGTTTGTTATGGTAGCACATGCCTCTAATCCCAACACTTGAGGAGCTGAGGTAGGAGAATTTGAGTTCCGTGCTAGCCTAAGCTATATAGCAAGTTTTGCACCAATTTGAACTACATAGTGAGACCCTGTGGCGAAAAACAAACAAAGAAGAAAAATAAAGACTTATAAAAAGAAACAGTTCTTGCATAGGATCTGGGTTTGGTTCCCAGCCCCATCGTGGCAGCTCATGACCTCTTCTGGCACCAGGAATATGTGTACTACATAGACATATATGCAGAGAAAACACAAGTCTTAGCAGGGATGCAGAGAAATTAGAACCCTGTACACTGTTAGTAGGAATGTAAAATGATACAGTCATCATGGAAACAGATATGGAGATTTCTAAAACAAAAAATAAAGAAAACAACCAACAACTGAAAAACAACAGCTGAGGAGATGGGACGTTTTCCTTCCAAGCAGAGGAAAGCCAGCCCCAATTAACATGGCGACTAGCATCCACAGAGCAGGCAAGGCCTGACTCTGGTTTGTCAGTACCAAAGTCCATGAGCAACACTCCCACACTACTGCTTTTCTTGAGATTTCCTTCCAGACTTTTCTTCCTTTCTTTCTTTTTTTTCTTGTTTTTGTTTTTGTTTTTGTTGTTTTTCAAGACAAGGTTTCTCTTGTAGTCCTGGCTGTTCTCAACTTGCGCTGTAGACCAGGCTGGCCTCAAACTCACAAAGATCTGCCTGCCTCTGCCTCCCAAGTGCTGGGATTAAAGGCATGTGCCACCATGCAAAGCTAAAAAATTAATTTTAAAAGCCAACTACATCACAAACCTCAAAATTATATAATTTTCTTTACCTTAAACTGTGGCTTTTCCGAAGTTGTTAGTAAAACATCACTAAATAATCTGTAAGAAAAGAAACAAATGGGTAAGGCGCTGGGTTTAATCTCAGAAGCAGGCACACTCTCCGAACAGGTCAAAGCAGCTAAGGCACCTCAGGCCCAGAGCCCATCAGCCACCACTCCAAGTCTGTCAGCCAAGGCGAAGGTGTTCACAAGTCACTTGGTGTCCTCAGAAGTATTTTTTTGGGAGGGGTCAGGTCTGTTGTACTTGATAATATCGGCAATATAATATTTGCAAAAAATTTTGCACCAGTTTTCAAAATGTTGCGAATACATTTAGCAGATGTTTCTAAACAGAACTAGTTTTTTTTTTCTTGCCTCAGAAAAGGTAGTTTATTCCAGAACTTAGTACATTTTGAATTGTCCTGACTGTAATCTAAGAGAAAAATGGTTTTCTTCTATTTTTCATATCTCATTCTAAAGCAGAAGTTTCTGGAGTGTACCAGTTATTTCTTCAAAGGTGTGTTATTAGAAACAACAGCAGGAGGAGCCTTGAGCTGCTTGCTCTGGCCAGAAAGGTTGCTAGGATAGTGCCCAAACGGCTAAGTGATGTTAATGTGAGAATTCTCTTATAAAGACTGCAGAAACGACAGTTGCTGTTTCCAGCATCCTTCTTGGGTCTTGGTCCTCCTCTGTCATCCATCCACTGACTTCACTAAACCCAGGTCACACCTCTTCCAGCCCTTCTTTGCAAAGCAGAAGCCCATGCTGAGGGAAGTTTTAGGCAAAGACAGAATATTTGGCTTGATGCTGGGACAAGCACAGAGCTTGGGGAAGGGGATGCAAGTGTAAACTCAAGTACTTCAGCCTCTCACAGGCTGTTCCCTAACCACGTGCACTTCAGCCCAGGACCTGTGTGGTAAATGTAGTTTTCAAAGTGGGTCTATTTTGTCCTAGGTACATTGTTATTAGTGGCTATTGGTTTGGAAACAGATGCTACAGTGTCACATGAATGGAAAAGGGCTTGTTTCTTCTGATCATCAGCTTCCCCAGGGTGAAAAATCGTGCCTGGCCTACAGGAGGCCTTCTCTAGGCATGCAGGAAGAAGGAGTGAAGGCCCTGAAGTTTAGTTAAACTGCTGTTACTACTTCCTGAATACCTTGGCTACACAACAAGCTGGTGCAGACAAGGGAGGGCTAGGGAAACTTCGCAACGCGCTGAAGAAGCTTGTGCAAGTCCTCCTGGGAGAAGGAATGAAGCTGAGATCCATTCACAGGCTTCTCTCACTCCAGTTACAGCACCCATAGCCTGTCCATGAAGGAACAACACGTAGAGGAGAAGCCATGAGGAGTCAGCAGCACCCCCAGCTCTGCTGACAGGAGAGTTTGTATAGAAAGCCCTTGGCAGAAGCTTTGGTACATACTAGCAGTTGAACAGAAATAAACAGAAGCACAGCGGGCCAAGAACACACTGCTTCCTTGTGGAGGGCAGGTCCACCATGGCCTGATGGGTGCCAACCTCACATAGCTGGAGCCCACCAGCAGAGAGAGAGGTGCTAGCGAGGGCTCTCCTATATTTCCTAAATTAGGAGACATACACAGACACATACACACACACAGACACACACACACACATATGCACTAATGGTGATGGGGCACATGTGGAAATCACACTGAATTTCTAGGACAGCAACTGGACTAAGCAAAGAGGTCACAAGCAAAGGGTCATGGTATCATGCTCTAAGTGACTGAGCAAGCTGGTCACTTCAACTCTGCAGGGACCATAACTGAATCTCTACCGTGGCACTGGGCTTTGGGCACAGTTATCAGGATTACAAGCAATGCATCTGATTGACTTACGGCATCTGTAAGAGCCGGGAGACGGTAGGCATGCCATTTTTACAGGCTTCACAAGACAGCGTAGACTCCAACACGGCCACTTGAAATGAACAGATACACATTTTAGTTCCACAGAACACTCTCGCAGATCCACTTGGTGAGGAAAAGTTTGACATCTCTTTGCAACAACTGTCTGCAGGCTGATCAGGACAGTGTCAAAACTCTTCACATACAGACAGATGGCATACATGGGCGGGGGGATGGGAAATGTTGGCATTATCAATGACTCCAAAGAAACCTCAGAAACCATATGCTGACAGAAAGCTAAGTATACTCCCAGGATAACTGGAGGAAGGCATCAAGTAGTATTCATACAATTATTCTCTTTAGAGACAAGCAAACATTACACAAAAGCAAAATTCTGAACCTGGTTTTGCTGCTTCCTCGCTTTTAATGGAAACCAGGACACAGAGTGCCCGTTGTTGACGCCTCAGCATCCATACCTTGATGCTATAACCAGGCATCCAGAGTCCCCTCCCCACAGGTCACTGCTCAGCTTCAGTTGTTCAAACTCAGCAGGAAACAGACCCTGAGTGTCTGTGTCTCTCTCTTTCCTCCCTCCCCCCGCCTCTCTGTTTTTTGAGACAGAGTTTCTCTATATAACATCCCTGGCTGTCCTGTGACTCACTTTGTAGACCAGGCTGGCTCTGAAGTCACAGAGCTCTGCCTGCCTCTGCCTCCCAAGCGCTGGGACTAAGGGCGTGCTCCACCACACCTGGCCCGGGTCTGTTCTCTTGAACTGCTTCATTTGATACAGTGAAACTTGACAGAGAGGTCTTCATACTCCAAGCACAGTGTCCCAACAGCTACCTTGGGCTCTCTTTCCTCCAGCCTTGACTCTGAGCTGGCCATTAACGATGGGAGGCTCTTAGATGAGTCTGCATCAGTGCTTATGTCTCACCTGTCCTTTGGTGCTCCTTGCTCTCCTTAAGTAAGGCTATAACAGCTCTTTGATGCCACTTACTTGAGAGGCTGGACAACCTGGACACTTATCTTCCAGCCTCTGGCCAAGCTCTCAAGCGCCTTCCAGTGCCCACACCTGTTTGGACAGGACGCTGGCCCTTGCCTGGCTCCTCAAGTCTGGCTTCAAGTTGCCTGACCCTCACTTTTGCTTCTGATTAAAACCAAGGTTAGCCATAGTTCTCCTTACATCCTTCTGCTTCCAAAATTATAGTGCAGTTGCCAGAGGCTTCAGACAAGCCACCCGAACATTCACTGAGTGCTCTGGCTGTGGACAATGACACCTTTCTCTGGGTGTCTTTCTTGGGCTGGGAAGGAGGTTAAATAGCTCTGCAGACCACCAGGTCCCAGCAGACCCACCCCCAGGCCCCCTACTGACCCACAGCCATGGATGGTGCAGGAGGAAAGGAGTCGACAGGCACGGAGTCTGGAGGTCGTCCATAAGTCATTTCATACAGTAAGTGGCCAAAGCAGTGGACGTCTACACTTTCCAATGTCTGGGGGGAAAAGAGCAGAGCTGCTGTCACCCTCCAGCCGTAGGCTCCCACCAGAAGCAAGGCCAGGGCAGCCCCATGCCCACTGTGACTCCAAAGCCCTTTTCAAAGGCTCACAGGGCACTGCTCCCACCATTTCATCCTTGCCTCTTGGAGACCCAGTGACTCCATGGGAGAAACAAGAGCAAGGCAACTCCCACTGTATTTTTTACTGCTTAATGCTCAGGTGATCTAAACACAGAGCGGGTGTGACGGTCACAGCTTACGTTGATTTTCCTGAACTGTGTGAAGTAGGACCGGTAGAAGGAAGGAAGGCCCAACAAGGAGTTTTCCAGATCGAGCAGCCGGCAAGTGTTACCGTCCATCATCACATTGGCCGCATGAAGGTGGCCGTAAGGGAATCCTTTGTCATGGAGAAACTTTAGTACCTTTAAAAGACATGTAGGGTAATTATTCCCAGTTCACTCACATACCACACAGGTAAAACGCATGTTTTAAATATTTTTGGAGAGAACGAGATGGCTCAGGCAGGGTAAAAGGTGCTAACCACAGAGCCTGGCAAGCTGAGGTCAATCCTTAGGGCAGATGTGGAGGAAGAAGAACCCACTCCCAAAAGTAGTCCTTTGACCTCCACTCACTGTGCTATGGCATGCACACTCGCATGTGCTCGCACGCGCGCGCATGCACGCACACACGCACACACGCACACACACACACACACACACACACAAATGTGAAAAGAAAAATGCATTTTGTTATCTCAACATGCAGGAGCGCAGGAGTTAAGTCCCCAGAAAAAGTTAATAAATTTTAAAATGAAATCCACCAGGCAGAGGCAGGTGGATCCCTAGGAGTTCCAGGCCAGCCTGGTATACAAAATGAGTCCAGAACAGCCAAGCTACACAGAGAAACCCTGTCTTGAAACACCAATATTTCACAATTATAAGACTCAAACTAAGACAGCAACCTAAACAAAATCAAATGCCTCTTACCTCTAATATCTGCCGTCCATATGTTTTTATTTGCTGGAGTTCAAGGCCCTGGATTTTCTTGGGATTGCAGTATTTCTTTAGGAAGGGGTCCTTTGGTTTTGTCTTTAGAAAAGAACAGAGAACACATAAAGAGGTAAAGAAGCCAATTTTTACCACAGGCTTCATAAAAAAATAACAGCCAGGGGCTCCAGCACACAGGGTATGAGGGTCGTTGTTGCTATATTAATGCAATAGTCTGTGGCTGAGTAGAGGCTGATCTGGGCTCTGTTTCTTCTTTCTCTGAGAGACAACTTATGTGGTCTCACCCTAGTCTATTAACAAAGTCTGGCCTACTGCTAGAACTCTCCAGCACTGCTTTGTTCAATGCACAATACGAACTTTAGAACTCACCATCAAAACAGCTCCATCTTTGCTCATGGGGAAAGGAATGCTCATAAGCAAATGGTAGTTTTTCCAAACCAGTATTTTTTGTTTGTTTTTGAGACAGGATCTATATGACCCAGGCTGGACTGAAACATGCAAGCCTGCCCTAGCCTCCTGAAAACTGGGCTATTGGTATGCATCACCATGCTATGTTTAAGTTTTACAATAAAATTCATGGGGCCTGAGGGGGGAAATTATGTAATTATAATCTCAAGCAAAGTTGTTTTTAAAAACTCATGGGGCCTAACTTCTGGAATTTACATATCAAGGACCCATAGCAGGTTCTCGAGGACAGAAGAGCTTTACACCCGTGGACTTGGTTAGTAAGCAGTACCTTGTAGATCAGATCCTTCAAAGTTCCCTTTTCATTAAAGGTTCTAATCAGCAACGCTGAGGACTCATTAGCCGTGGCAAAGGTGACCCGGTATATGTAAGGGTGCTGCCAAGACAAAAGCGAAATTCAAGTCGGTTCACGTCCGCATCCAGGTCCTTTCAGAGTCACAATCTACCAGAGTCAGGCACCCTGCTGGCGCTTTAGTTCTGCATATATCTGGCATTCATGAACACTTGCTACTTTTAAGTCATTTATGGTAAACCAGCTCCTCCTCCCTCAGCTCTACCCAGGCCTGCTTGGCTAAATCCCTCCTGTGAGATCTCTGTTGTGAGGGGCTCCTCATGGAAGGCCTCGCTTGGCTGCACGTATCCAGAGTTCAGGCGACATCATGGTGGCAGAGAGGAGAAGAGCACAGCAGTCAGAGCGCTAAGTGGGAGAGCAGGGCAAGTGTGTCTCTGCTCACAGCTCTGCCTCGTACTCTGCACCGCTGTTTGCATGTGGCAGGAGCGCGGCAGGAGCACAGCTCGGAAACAAGCTCAAACAGTACGCTTTGGCATCGCGGCCCTTAGCAGAAGTCAGCAGCGTGAACATCCCTGACTTCCCTCGGAGGTTTCCAGTGGACCTATTCACTGTCTTCTTCAGATGGGCACCCTAATGTCACTCAAGCGAGGTGAGGAAGATACAAATTCTTTTCTTTTTTTCCTTTCCTTTCAAGACAGGGTTTCTCTGCGTATCCTGGCTGTCCTGGACTCACTTTGTGGACCAGGCTGGCTTCAAACTCACATTGATCCACCTGCCTCTGCCTCCTGAGTGTTGAGATTAAAGACGTGCAACTACTGCAACCACACTGGGCAGAGACAAATTCTCTAAAGATGTAAAGTCTTCCTATAACCTGGAACTTTGGTTACATGGGCAAGAAGAGTAACTGCTCAGGCTCCATGTAACCAGGGGGAAGGAATGGCAAAACAGTCACTTTGCTGTCTGAGTTACCTTTTACCAGCTAACTAGCTGACTTTTAGAAAAACATTCATCATTTCTACTAATGGACAGTCCTAATCCAAGACTGTCTTTAGACTACCACAAAGGTGCATTCAGAACACGTCTGAGGTCTGGCCTTCAAATGGGCTAGTGCTGAGATCTGCTGTCTATACTCTAGAAGGAGTTGCTGTGGACTGAGCCACTGAGCCCAGCTAATGTGTATTTCTTATATGCACTACGGTGGGGACGATGACTGTTTTTGTTATTTGAGACAAAGTCTCACTATGTAGTCTAGGTTGGTCTTGAACTTATAACTCTCCTGTCTCTGTCTCATAAATACTGGTACAATAGCAAGTGTTACTGCGAGTATTCTTGGTTTTTCTTGCAGGTATGTATGTGCACTATATGTGTGCCTGGTTCCCACAACAGTATCAGAAGAGGGTGACAGATACACGAAAACTGAAATTATGGGCTGTCATGAACTACCTAGTGGGTGCTCAAAATCAAACCCAGGTACTCTACAAGAACACATGCTCCCAGCCTCTGAGCCGTCTCTCTAGTCCCTTCTTCTTTGGTTTTGTTTTGCTTTTAAATATTCATTAAAAGTAATTTAAATATAGGTGCTAACTGGGACTGGTGGTTCAGGCCCATAACACCAGACTTAAGAGGCAGGGGCAGGAACATCACAAGTTCAAGACTGACCTGGGTTACAGAATGAGTTCATGGCCAACTTGGGAAACTTAGTGAGACCCTATCTTAAAATAAAAGGTAAATTACAGCGGGGGCATAGTTCAGTGGTATAGCATCTGCCTAGTATATGCAAGGCTCTGGGTTCAATTTCAACTACTGTAACAACAGCAACAAAAATCTGAGTGCTGGGCCAGGCGTGGTAGTGCATGCCTTTAATCCCAGCACTCCAGAAGCAGAGGCAGGTGGATCTCTGTCAGCTGGAGGCCAGCCTGGTCTACAAAGCGAGTTTGGAATAGTCAGGACTACAAGAGAAACTCTGTCTCAAAAAACAAACAAACAAAAAATAAAAATAATTCTGGGTGCTGAAAGCCTGTCATACAACCAATCAAACTCAAGGCCATAGCATTTTTCTTGTGCATAAATCACACCTCATTAAAACATGGCCTCATTGCTTTAACAAGATGTCTTTAAAGGTAAACTGACTCAAGTGGACAAGTCAATGTGACTGTGCTCACTCCACAAGCAACTAATTCTAGAGTGTGGGAAACAGGTAATGGGTGGCAACGGTAACGCGTCTGCAGGCCAGACTTCAGTCTCTGCTAAAGACATTCTGTGGTGCTGAGTCATCGGCGTGCTTCCTTCCAACAAAGGCCTCGATCCTGCTTCTGGGCCAGCTAGTTAGCCTATGAAAGGTCACTCAGACAGTGAAGTGGCTACTTTGTCATCATTTCACCCAGGTTACCTACAGCCTGAGCAGTTAGTCTTGGCCTAGAAAGAGATCTTGAAGTCTCAATGATCAAACACTCAGGAAGAACAAGAGGCTCAGCGAAGTGGCACATTCCTCTCTGATATTTGGTTAAAATATAAAGACTACATTTAAATTACTACCATTATTGGGTTATGAAGATATCACAAACACTGGCTTAAAGGACATCTCATTTATGGGACTAGCCTACACATTTTTAGTTTAACTAAAAGCCATTGTACCTTTCCATTCTCTTGGGCCTGCAGGGTATTTCCATCTCTTCTCTACAGGTTCACCCTCAAGAAACACTGACCCTGATGAGCAATGGGGACAGTAAAAGGACTTGTACTTACCACACAGGAAGGCAGAAGCTTGATTAGACACTGAAAATCTTTATCTGACAAGTACTTGTCTGGGCCAAGATCAGCCTGGAAATGTAGGAAGAAATATCATAGTATCACTTTGCTCACCAAAAGGAAAATTCCCTATGTCTTCCCCTCTAACTTTATTTGACCAAATTCTTAGCTATAAATCCAAAATGGAAACTACATAGTCTTTTCTAGAGAGGTAGTGTGTGCACATATGAACATCAGGGTATGCCTGGGGTTTCATCCAACTCCATAGCCAATGTGTCGCTAGAACTCCCACAGCAAAAAGGATGAGATAATGCCTAATAAATTTCTTTGAGAGTCACTCCAAAACTGTCACTCATAATTGAGGCTGTTTGTACACCCTTCTGAACATTTATGTATAGCCAGGGGATTTACAGTAACTCTCCTTTAGTGTGGGACTAAAGAAGTCCACACATCACTAGGTAAGAGCACAGTACAGTTCTTAGAGTGTCTTACCCTTTCATAGGCTCTCAATATGGAATAAACGAAAGCAAAGGAATTAGCTTACCCAGCTCAACACCAGCCGCTCCTTTGGTTGGTTTTTAATTTTCATCAAGAAATATTTCTTCCTTATCCTCCAACCTGCCACAGAAGCAGGAAGGCGCTTACTGCTTCAGCATTTTTGCAACAATTGATATAAAGTTTACTGACTAAGGAGTTAATTAAAATTACATCTAGGAATCTTAGCCATAGCTATGTGGGCCCAAGCACATAACAATGTTCATACAGGCTATACTATAAAAACAGTAAACAAAGGAATTACTATATTTATGGGAAAGCTAGAGAAACGGCACTTCCCTCCGACTTACTGAAAGGGCCTAATGAAGGATGAATGGAGGTCCTGCACGTTACCAGCACCGCACTCCTCTCACAGAGCTCTAACCAAGGTTAGCAGGTATTAAAGGTAAGGGCAATGCTTCAGGCAGTAGGGAGCTACAAGGAGTATGACGTCAGCAGATGGAAAGCGCTTCGCTGGGTGACATCTTAGCAGGATGGGCATGCCAGACTCTCACCTATGTCTTTCAGTGGTTCTACCACCTCCCATTTTGGTTCTGATCGGAAGAACATGGAAACCTGTTGTAAGGCGATCTCTGAAACGAAAGCAGAGAAATCAGATGTGTTAAGAAAAGCCAAGGGCTTCACATATTGTTCGTGCAAATGCAATCCCTGTAGGCTATGGACTTCTTAAAAAGACGTGATCAAAAAAGAGAGGATTAAAAATAATGTAGGCTTTCAGACTGTCCTGGGAAACTGAAGGAAGCTGAATAAAGCCCAAGTTTAGTGGGGATGTGCCAGCAGTGCTTTCTTAGCTCCTGTTGCGTGCCATGGTTATATCAGATGCTAGACTGGGGAAAGCAGGTGAGCAGTGTCTATGGAAACCACAACTGAAACTTCTCTGTAAATCTAAAGTTACCTCCAAATTATAGGACTATTAAAGAGCAAAAATAAAATTACCAATCATGTGGAAACACTTTTTTTTGCTTTTAGGATTTTTCAGACAGGGTTTCTGTTGGGATTCTGCTTCAGTCTGCCTACCTGTGATGTCACTGCCTACCTGCCACGGGGGCGTGGCCCTGCCCCAGGTTATATAAAAGGACAGACTCACCTACCGCTCTCTCTTACCTCTCTCTTTCTTCCTCTCTCTCCCTACCTCTGTGTCTGTGTGTGTCTCTGTCTCTCTCTCTCTCAGATACCCTTCTCTCCCCTTTTCTTCTCTCCCAACGCTCATTTAATAAACCTCTATATAGTATCTGTTGCCTGGCATCTTATTTTCCTATTTTTTAAATAAAATTGTTGGCCCATATCAGGAAGGCTCTCCCAGAATTTCCTAAGTCTGTAATCCTTTCTACCGGACTTGTTCTATCTAAAACACATCCCACTACAGTTTCCTTCTGTTCCAAACTTCACTCTAAATCTGCATTCACTCCCGTCAGAATCCATCACAGCTCTGCCTTCAGGCCTCACTTCTAAGCTGAGGAAGTTTCTGCTGTTTCATTCTCTTCTGGGACCCAGCCATGGTCTAGGCAAGCAGGTGATTCACTCTGCCACGTGACTGATGGCCACACACCTCACAGCTCTCCTTGGCTCTGCAGGGTTTATCAGCAGGCTGCGCTGGCCTGGACTCAGAGTAGCCTGGCTGCCCTGCCATTAAACTGCCATTGTTCCCGACAGACCTTCTATTATGTCTTAAAGCTTCCAGAAGGACGTTTTATGAATGTTAGAAGGTCTAAGGATGTCTAAGAAAGTGTTTTAAGTTGGTAAATGCCAGTTGCGAAGATTAAAATATCTAAAAGGACATCTTATTTCTTGCTATTGCTTTGCTACTGTTCTATTAACTGTTCAGAGTGTTGGCACTAACCAGTAGAGCTCTGATTTATTAATCTAACTACAGTAAAACATTCCACTATACGATCCTATCATAGTTCCAAGCTCAAGATTTTAAATTTCCTTTGGTTTATCTTTTTCTTAAAATGTCTCTCACTGGGCTAAAATTACATACTTCCAGTCTTCGGAACAGAGGAAAGAAGCCCCCCTTTCACGATGCGTACTGAGCTGAAAATCAAAATCAAGTGAGCTTTTCCCTTCTGCTCTACAGGTTTCTGTCCTCCCCTTGTTACTGTTCCACAGATGTCAGAAAAACTCCATAAGGCTTCCGCCTTTCCTAAGCTCACCTCAAAGGGCATTCATGCATTACCATAAAGGTCTTTTCCCAAGCCTCTGCTACGCTGTATGTCTACTGCCTTTTCCTATGATGTGTACATGTCTAACAATGTATATTTCACTGCAGATTTCAAACAAGGATGATGCTAAATTTATCTCCCTTGATGAATTTAAAAGAATTCTTGTAAGTTACAGGAAATCCACCTCTCAGGTCAAAGGGAATCCACATAAGTACTGTCAATCAACAGCCTAAGTTTCTGAGGGTGGGATTCCTTCCCCTTTTCACTGCTTTTGTGACTCCCCTCCCCCTACTTACCTGATTGCCACCTTTCTGCACCCAACACCAGCTCACTTTTCCCTTCCTAGCCACATAAATGCTTCCCTTTGTCTGAGAGACTGTCCACGCCTCTCTAGTTCACTGGGAACAGAGGTACCCAAGCCTGATCTACATCACGGTGGCTGGTCCTTCTCGCTGACCTACAACTAGGACTATTCCCACTGGGTGAGACTTCTGACAGTCTCCCCGCACACCCTGCCCACACACACACACCCCTGCTGCCGCCCTTTAGCCTCCAAAAAATCCTAGTGCACTAGGTTGCTGTGTTCCGGTCCAGCTCAGCCATGAAGCTGCACTCTTTTGGTTGCTGACCAGCAATGACGAGTGGCTGGATCAGTCTGTGTACCTGTCTTTTGAGTCACAATCCATTTCTGGGTATGCCCTGATGGGTTACTGACTTCACCCCCAATGAGAAACAGTCCACCCGCCGCCTTTCCAGGCTCCTCTGGGATGCCTTCTGAGAATCTCAAATCCCTACGCCCACATTAAGGACTGCTAAGCTTACACACTTCTGCAACCAAACTTAGATCCCAAGATCCAAAACCAAACTTTTAATTACCACCAGCAATTGGGTAAAACAGAAGGAAGTTCCCCATGTTTAACCCTTTTTCTTTGCTCTCCCAAAATTTTCAAGCACTGTCTCTTCTTTATTTTCAAGCCTTTTCTCTGTGCTTTCCCAAGAGTTTCAAATGTACACCTAAAGGGAATTTTCTCCCTAACCTACATTGTCTTCTGCCCACATGTATGTTCCAGGATCCTGCCTGACTGCCTACATCCAGGACACTATCAAAGCAGCTACCCACAGTGCTCCAGTCCCACCTCACAGATTGTGCCAGCTGGACCTGCACTGTCCCTCCTAGCCCCAGATGTTCTCAGACCCTGGACAGAAAATGCAACAGCCTGTTCTTCCAGAATCTGGCCTACATTTTAGCCTTTTAACCCCTGTCACCACCCTACTGTCAGCAGGAAATAGAAGGAAACACATTTTTGAAAACCAAGAAATCTAAAGTATGTAAAGTAGCTGACCTAAACCAGGAATTTTATCAGGCCACAGCCAAAGCTCAAGATTCAGAAAGTATGATAAGGTCACATGGGCAACATGTCCCAAGGGATATTTGTCCCACTTTGCTTCCTTGTGGAATTACAGCTTTTACAAACCACAAAGGAGTGATTAGCCTGAAGCATATGCTGGAATAAAAGCCAGAGTTTCAGAAAAAATACCTTCTTCAATAAGATGGCGCAGCTGTGCTAAGTTACAGAGTGCCTGTCTACTTACCAATTTATCCTCTTTTTGTTGTTCATTAATCATGTGAGAATTTCCTCTTTAACAAAGACAATGAAAAGAGGAAGTTCCTTCCAGTTCACTGTAGTAAGAAACTATCAGACTAACTGCTTTTTACATTCCCCACCAAAAAGCATGACTCCGTGCCATTTCCTCCCAATACAGATCCCTGAAAGCAAACAGTCTTCCAAAAAACCCTGTGGAATCTCACCTCCGCCTGGTGCTAATTATATTCCAAAGAGCCTGGGGAGGCTTGGACTCACCAACAACCACCTCTCCTGGAATCTGCCGAGAGCCTGGCAAACACCATCCCTGTGTATACATTATGAGCGAAGAAGTTTGCAGGAGACAACAGTTGGCTGTTTGTTTACTGACTCAATATGCAAAGTGTCCCTAAATATTCCAGAGCAAAACTAGCTCTGTTTATATTCTGTTAGAGCTGCTCTGAGATGCCACCGGATATAGGGAAGGGGTGGGGGCAGCTAATAAGAATTCCAATTCTCCAGCCCGGTCTACAAAGTGAGTCCAGGACAGCCAGGGCTACAGAGAGTGACCCTGTCTCCAAATACCCCCGCCCCAAAAAAGCCATTTCTTAGCTGGACATGGTGGTACACACTTAATCCCAGTAGAGGCAGTCTGATCTCTGTGAGTTCAAGGCCAGCCTTGTCTACAAAGTGAGTCCAGGACAGCCAGGGCAACATTTAGAAACCTTGCTTCAAAAAACCAGAGAACAAACAAACAAACAAAAAATAACCAATTCTTATTCTGGGAACAGTGTGCCTGTATTTTAAACATTGATATAGTATTTTACCTTTTTTTTTTTTTTTTTTGGTTTTTTGTTTGTTTGTTTGTTTGTTTTTTGAGACAGAGCTACAGCACTGGCTCTGGCCCCATGGCCTGTAATGTTTGGTTCACTATCCATACTCTGGCCTCCTGAGTGCTGAGATCGAGGGCGTGTAACACTACTCCAAGATCCTAACCCCAGGAGCTGGGTGCAAGGAACAAACTCTGATTCCTCCAGGCCTGCAGTAGGCTGCCTAGGGCTGGGTTTTACAGCCTGCAATCACTCCAGAAAATCCTGCCTTTGTTCTGAACATAATCCTTCCTAACCTACTAATCAAGTGATTTCCAAGTTTTAGGACAAGGGAACTTCCACATTGCTTGGTCTGTTCCCTTTCCCAGCCTCTTTTTAAAAATTTATTATGTATACAGTATGCTGCCTGCACTCCTGAAGAGGGTACCAGATCTCATTATAGATGGTTGTGAGCCACCACGTGGTTGCTGGGAATTGAGCTCATTACCTTTGGAAGATCAGTCAGTGCTCTTAACCTCTGAGCCATCTCTCCAGCCCTTCCCCGGCCTCTTTTCAGGGTGTGTGTATTATTTTACCTTTACGGACTTGGTCTTTTGGATAAAACCAAGAAAAGGCCCAGTAACTACAAGCTGAGTCTCTGGAAGGACAAAAGGCAGCTGCTTAGGAGATCCCTCTGCTCAGCCCTGAGACTCAGGCTGGCCCTGGCCATACAGCCCAGCACAAACAAGGCGCCCCAGTCAGGGTGCTCCAGACAAGGAAAAGCAGCTATGCGGATGTGGGTCACCAATCCAATACAGAATTCAAATCTTTGTTTGGTTTTGTTTTTCGAGACAGGGTTTCTCTGTGTAGCTCCAGCGGCCCTAGTACTCTGCTCTGTAGACCAGGCTGGCCTTGAACTCATAGAGATCCACCTGCCTCTGCCTTCCAAGTGGTGGGATTAAAGGCGTGCACCACCACCGCTGGTTTTAGAATTCAAATCTTGCTGAAGTGGGGCAATATGTAACCAGGTCACTCAGAAGTGGGGAAGAGGCAAGGGCCAAGAGTCTTGGCCTTTTTTACAGAGGTGCAACATGCATGTGAGCGGACAGTGAGCAGGGAGTCCCAAGGAGCCAGGGCCACGCGGCAAGTTTCACAAGTGAGTTGGCCAAGCTGGCAAGAGGAAGTGAACTGTACTTCCCTCTTCTGAGGCAGCTGGTAAACCCACCCAGAAGCAAGGCAAATTCTGACATTTCATTCAAAGGGAGACCTGGATCAGCTTCCTCACCTACCATTTCTCTTCAGGACTCAGTCCTCTAAACAGCCTGGAGTGTTTGGACATGGATGGGAACTCTGGCTTTTTGTTTGTTTGTTGTTTCATTTTTGTTTTTTCGAGACAGGGTTTCTTTGTGTATCCTTGGCTGTCCTGGACTCACTTTGTAGCCCAGGCTAGCCTTGAATTTACAGAGATCCACCTGCCTCTGCCTCCCAAGTGCTTGGGATTAAAGGCGTGCGCCACCACACCCGGCTTGGATGGGAACTGTTTTGTTTTGTTTTTTGTTTTTTGAGACAGGGTTTCTCTGTGTAGCCTTGGCTGTCCTAGACTCACTTTGTAGACCAGGCTGGCCTCAAACTCACAGCGATCCACCTGCCTCTGCCTCCTGAGTGCTGGGATTAAAGGTGTGCACCACCACGCCCGGCTTACTTGTTTTGTTTTGGTTTTTTGGTGGATGGGAACTCTGATGATCTCATACTCTGGCCACCCCTAACAATCGGGGACTAGGAGCTGGACAGATCCCTGACAGGCAGACAGACAGACAAAGGGGTCTTAAGTAGGTAACAAAGATGGCCAAGTTCTAGTCCTCACACTTTTTACCACACACAAAAGCTTAAAAGGTCCTTCAGCTCCGCTAAGTCCTAGGTGGGTCAGGACACGTGTTCCTAAAATGTTGAGGGCCTATCACCCTCCCCAACCTTGCTCAAACTGACCCCAAATTAGGGGGAGGGGACTCCCTAAAGACTCTTAAAACCCCTCGTCCTCAAGGAGAGACTGAGATTCCGTGTGTGTGTGTGTGTGTGTGTGTGTGTGGGTGTGTGTGTGTGGGTGTGTTTTGATGTGAGGTTATCTTTCACTATAACCTGCCGTTCTGGCTAAACTGGCTGAGCAGCCAGGGATCCTTCTGTCTCTGCTCCCCAGCACTAGGATTACAGGTACTAACCAGCACTAGGATTACAGGTACTAACCAGCGCTAGGATTACAGGTACTAACCAGCACTAGGATTACAGGTACTAACCAGCACTAGGATTACAGGTACTAACCAGCGCTAGGATTACAGGTACTAACCAGCGCTAGGATTACAGGTACTAACCAGCGCTAGGATTACAGGTACTAACCAGCACTAGGATTACAGGTACTAACCAGCACTAGGATTACAGGTACTAACCAGCGCTAGGATTACAGGTACTAACCAGCGCTAGGATTACAGGTACTAACCAACACCTCTGGGTTTTCCCAACTCTGCTTGGACTCAAAACTCAGGTTCTCATGCTTGCAAGGCAAGGATTTTCCTGCGTCATCTCCTTGGTCCCAACTGTCGTACAGATGAGGAAACTGAGGTCTTCAGAGAGGGAGGCCTTACTTAGGCCCCACATATTTGTGTGGCTCTGGTCCTACCAGGGTATTCCCAAGTTAAAATGCTATTTGGCTCCTAGAGGTTTGTCTGATCTGTGTTCCTTCTGTTACCATCTAAGGATCCTTGTTTGTTTTTGAACAGGCTTTCTCTGTGTAGATCTGGCTGTTCTGGACACAATTCATAGACTAGGCTGGCCTCAAACTCACAGACAGGGCTGTGAGGGCTGGGATTAAAGCATTGCCCATCCAGAGATCTCGAGCCGGTTTGTTTTCTCTGCCAGTTAAATAATTAAAAGGAAGAAAAATTCCTGAGTGCAACTGGGAGCAGTAGAGGAAATCTTAAACCCAGCAGAGAGAATCATCAAGTGAGGAAACACACACACACACACACACACACACACACACACACACACACACACACGGTTAGTTTTAATACAACAGCTCTAAGCTGCCTTCTGGTGTCTGTCTACCCCGTGTGAATCATCAGGCTTCTGGTTCAAGCTCCTTGGATACAGGAATGCATGGCCTTCGTGCCTACCCTGCGTACATGGGGTGGAAGGTCACTGACGCTCGCTGAATGGATGTCACCATTACCTGCCCATTACAGCTAGACAGCTGCCCTTGTGAGCATCAGCAGACACTCAGGAGATACTGTTGACAAAACATAAAGAGGGCTGGGCTGACTCACAAAAGCCATCCATATGACCTGCTGACATTTAGGAGCAGTCAGGTGAGACTTTTTAAAAATACTTTTTAAAGATTTATTAATTATGTACACAGTGCTCTGCTTACATATAGGCCTACACGACAGAAGAGGGCATTAGATCACATTATAGCTGGTTGTCAGCCATCATGTGGTTGCTGGGGAAGAGTAGTCAGTGCTCTTAACCTCTGAGCCATCTCTCCAGCCTTCAGGTGAGACTTGAAGAAAGACATGGAAGGCTCAGAAGGTAGTGACAGAACTGAAGCTCTTCTGGGTTCCAGCCCAGTGTATAAGGTCTTGTGGCCAGGAAGGAAAGAGAATGAATCTTTGTGACCATACAGTGCTTGACTCTGTACCTAAAGTAAAGGAACTTCAAGTACACACTGCTTTTGGCCGGATCTGGAAGAGTGTTTTCCCCAGCCTGAACGACATCCGTTAGAAGATGGCAAGCACATTCTAAACAAGGCTTCTCGCTCTGTAATAAGCTTGCTGCCATGCTGCCAACTACACCTGGCTAGGGAACCGCACTGCGAGCAGGGAGCTTCCAGGCTGAGGCTTTCAAACTCAGCTGTACAGATTCCAGACTGACTGACATGCACACAGCCTGAGCACTGGGATTTCTTTTCTTTTCTTTTCTTAATTTTTATTTATTTGTTTATTTTTTATGTACATAGGTGTTTGGCCTACATGAATGTCTATTTGAGGGTGAAGTTACAGACAGGTGTGAGCTGCCATGTAGGTGCTGGGAATTGAACCTGGGTCTTCTGGAAGAGCAGTCAGTGCTCTTACCCACTGAGCCATCTCTCCAGCCCCAAGCCCTGGGATTTCTTAACACGTCCCCCAAGTGACTGTCCAGTGCAGGAGGGTCTGCTGCTAACTAGTAGGCTTCCAGTTCCCCCTCTCAAATAGGAGTGAGACACATTTCCTCAGCTAATTCAAATGGAGTGTGCTTTGTTTAGAGTTTTTCAAATAGGCTATTACTTTGCTGCCCAAGCTGGCCTAGAACTTACTGTATAATCGGTTGTGCTTAAATGTGTGGCCATCCACCACCCAAGTGCTATGAGTCTGGCTTTTTAAAAAATGTAGCTGGGTGCAGTGGTGTATACCTGTAATCCCACAACTGTTAAGTTCAAAGCCCAGCCTGGTCTACAAAGTGAGTACAGGAAAGCCAAGGCTGTTACACAGAGAAACCCTGTCTTGAAAAGCAATAAAATAAAATAAAAAATAAAAATAAAGTTTTTAAACCCAAGAACAGAATCTAGTCCCTTAACGAGAAATTAACAACCAGAGTTCCATTTAGAAAACCTTCAAGTATGACTTGGCTTTAAGCAATACGTTTATTCTGTGTCTCAGGCAGCTCTACAGCAGCTTCAGTGCCCTGCAAGGCCACAGCAGAGTGAAGGAGGTGTTTAGTTCTTCCTTTTCTGACATTAGGCTTGCAGGTGCCGCTGACTTTATGTGTGAGCTGGAGGGAATCACAAGCCCTGGTGCTGGGCTCCCTCTGCATGCGGTACCCAACAAGGGGCCTTTCTGAATCCACATTACACTTAAAGACAGCTCTAAAACAGACACATTACACACAGCAAACACAAAGCAGGCTGAGGATGCTCTGTGTGCTGCTGTCGGCTGTCCGCTCTGTTCCACAGAGAGGATACGGAGCAGACCAGAAGTGCATGGACATGACTGTTTCTCGTCTATGTTTTATTGCACAGGCATCACAAACACTTTGGAAGCTATTTCCCTCTGCCAGGTGTACAGACAATTACAACTAAGCTAGTCTTTGCAAAGAAACACTGGCCTGTCACGCATGTGCTCACTCTCCCACAGGGAAGCAGCGTGATCTCGCCTGCGTCACCCCTGCCGAGCTCGGGCCCCACACCACTGCAGCGTACAGGCCCCAGGTTCTCACCAGTGTAGTTTGCAGAATAGTTGTTGGGGTCCAGGAACTTCTTGAGCGGCTCGCAGCTGGACAGCACATGGTTGCCCATGATGGTGTTAAGGTAGTTCTGCAGGCCTCTCTGCCTCTCAGCTATGAAGTCACGGTCCATGTTTCCAATCAGTCTCTTGGGAGGAAGAGGTAGACTTAGGCCTGCAATCTGAAAGGACAGAAGGAAAAAAAGAAAGAAGAGAGGGAGTTATATTCATGTCATTCACAAGTACGTGGGACATCTGAATCCTGAACCACTGTAGCTCATTAAGTATAAAACAATGTACACTTTGAAGATGCACTCTAATTTTGGCATTAGAATTTTTTTTTGTTTGTTTGTTTTTTCAAGACAGGGCTCCCCTGTGTAGCCCTGGCTGTCCTGGACTTACTTTGTAGACCAGGCTGGCCTCGAACTCATAGAGATCCACTTGCGCCTGCCTCCCTGAGTGCTGGGATTACAGGTGTGTGCCACTGTGCCTGGCTTTAGTGATAAAAATTTATATATATATAATTATTTTATATATAAACCTATACATCTCATAATTGATAAAATTAAATACTAATCACAGTAACTTATTTTTTTTCACTTTTTCCAAAGTTATACATGGACATAGTACCAAGAGAAATAATTTGCTTTTACAAAACTAGCACTAGCAGTCCTGTGACACTCCAACCTCCATGACCCATGTCACCGGGTCTCTAGAACCTGAATAGCCACAGCACTTCCTACATCTGACCTCTGACCTTGGGAATGCTTGCATTACATTGTTTCGTCCTTGGCCATTAGCTGTAGTATTTCCACGACAGATGAAGGGATCGTGTTCTCCTTCACAGCTAGGCGGTGTTAGCACACACCTTTGAGCTTGGCACTCTGGAGGCAGAGTCTGAGGTCAAGGTCAGCCTGATCTACAGAGGAATATACAGAGGGGGGGAAAGAACTCTCTTTCACGGTTCTGACCTTACTGCCTCAAAATTCTGCCTTTACGTGTGTGTGTGTGTGTGTGTGTGTGTGTGTGTGTGTGTGAGAGAGAGAGAGAGGGGGGGGGGAGGGAGGGATTAATTTCCTAGGTCTCATTTGTTTTTTTGGGGGGGGTTGGGTTGTTTGTTTGTTTTACCAAGACAGGTGTTCTGTGTAATAGTCCTGCTCTCGAACTTGAGTACTGGGATTAAAGGCATGTGCCACTATTCCAGACTTCATTTGGGTTTCCTTTCCTTTCCTTCTTTCTCTCTTTCTTCCTTCCTTTTTCTTTTTCTTTTCTTTTTTTTTAGTGTTTTGAGAAAAGATTTCTCTGTGTAGCCCTGGCTGTCCTGGAACTTACTTTGTAGACCAGGCTATCCTTGAACTCATGGAGATCTGCCTGCCTTTGCCTCCCAAGTGAGGATTACAGGTGTGAGCTACCATGCCCAGCTCACTTAAACTTTTAAGACAACTTTTAAACTCAAAAAACAAAGCAAAGCCACCTTCAAGAGCAGCATTACAGTGCTATTTGACACTTGTATCAAAAAAGTAAAAACAAAAAGCAATCCAAGCAACACCCATCCTGACAGAGGGTAAGGTATACTGAGAAAGGCATCCTGAATTGAGAAAAGGACCCATGGTGAGCTACTTAAGGGGCGAGCCTAACTCAGTTCCACTCTGGGTTTGTCAAGCAACAACGATGCAGCCACGGGAAGGCTAAAGTGTCTGCATGGTGGCTGACCGAGAATGGCCCCCTAGGCTCACGGTGGGCTGAGCACCTGGTCCCCAGCTGGGCAAAGTTGGGGAGGTGTGGCCTTGAGGGAGGTGTGGCCTTGCAGGAGGTGTGGCCTTGCGGGAGGCGAGGCTGGGAGCCTGAGCCTTGCCCTCCCTGCAGTGTGCTCTCTGCTTCATGCTTGTACTTGAAGATGTGAGCTGGCAGCTGGCTGCTCTAGCTGTGGTGCCTGCCTCCTGATCCCACACTGTCCCACCATCATGGGATCTAACTCTGGAAAAGTCAGTCAACATAAACCTCCTTCTATGAGTGGCCCTGCTCAGTGTTTTTATCACAGCAACACAAAGTAGCAAGTATAAGTTTATGAAAAAAAATGGCTGACTGACAAGTCTGAGTTATCCATCTCTCCTGTGTAACTATGGAGATGTGTGAGACGCATCATAAATTTCTACTGAAGCACAGCTTGTCACCACATAAGACACTTATGTTTCAAATGGTTTTCCTCATTCATAAAAATTAAGTTTTATCAGCCAGACATGGTGGCTCACACCTGTAATCCCAGCACTCAGGGAGGCAGAGGCAGGCAGATCTTTGTGAGTTTAAGGCCAGCCTGGTCTACAAAGTGAATCCAGGACAGCCAAGGATACACAGAAAACTCTGTCTCAAAAAAACAAAATAAAGAAAGAAATGTTTTTCAAAAATTAGGCTTTGTCTAGTTGTGGTTTCTTCAGGAGATCTTTTCAAAAAGGCCCAGAAGTGATTACAGTTTCTTACTTAGCTAAGTAAAATGCATACATACAAAGGAAGCACATCACAGCATGCCAACCAAGTTATTTGATGTTGCTCATGGGCAGACAGCATTAATAAGGCTATACTGTATTTTTTGGACCATAAGACACAGGGTTTTCCCACCAAAAGTGGCGGGGGGTGGGGGGAAGACTTAGGGTGCACCTTATAGTCCGATTGCTGCTTTTACTGTTTTTCTTGTTTTACTGCTCTAATAACTGGGTACGTCTTATGGTCAGATGCATCTTATAGTCCAAAAAATATGGTATATTAATATTGCCTAAAACATAACTTGGGTATCTTCTAAAAATATCTTATGAAATTGCAGAATATACTCCTATTTTTGTATACACCCAGGGATATTTTGTTAATCCATGGGTGTGCTCACATATGGGAATAAGTACTGTCCTTTTTTCCCCCTTAAAAAACATTTTCATTTTTGAAAATTTTATGTGTATAAATGTCTCCCTTGTATTTACTTATATCTGTGCACTCCGGTGCCTAGTGGCCATGGGAGCCAAAAGAAGGCCTTGGGTTCCCTGGAGCTGGAGTTACAGAGGGTTGTGGGCCACCCTGGGGGTGCTTGGAATCAAACCCAGGGCTCCTAACCTCTGAGCCATCTCTCCAGCTCCCAAGAAAACTGTCTTAAAAGGATTCACACCCACTGGCAAACACAGCTATTTTTTGGGAGCAGGTAGTTCTTATTCTCTGTGAAATATTTATCATGTTCATTTACCCTTTTCAACTAAAAAAGAAAAGCATTCCCTTTTTAGTGAAAATGATGATTTAAGCAAGGGTTTGTAAGCACTTATTGATTTATTATGAGCAGGTTTGACCACATGATCCATACAAGAGCATCCACTGGCTCCTACGTCAGCCTACATGGCAGTGCTGAGGTCAAACCTAGTAGTCGGCTAGTTCCCACTCATGGTGGGGACATAAGGATGCATTTGATACAATGTCTGTCTTTTCTGTTCTGTTTGAGAGAGTAGCTGAGAATGACTCTGAGCCTGGTCCCCTGCCTCTGTCACACCTTAGGGACACACCTGGCTTCACATGGGCTCCAGAGACTCATACTGTTCCATGGCAAGTGCTTTGTTATCTGGGGAGATCACCACTGAGCTACCTCCCCAACCCTCAGCCCAATGTTTTAGACTTCATTTCACACTAAGAAAGCACCAGTCTGCCTGACCCTGTCAGTCCTCCCAAATCATCAGTTCTTTTACCCACACTGTGATTCTATAGTCTCTGCTGTATCAGAGGAATAATTACTCCACACAGTACTGAAACTGCAATGGGAGTTAATTTTTAAACCTTGCTGTTTAAAAAGTTTAGCATCCAACTCTTATATGGGAGAAGAGAGACCTAGGCACATAGGTGACAGTCACTAAGATGCTGATTCCCTGAGCACCTTCACACAGGCCACTTCAAGCCAGGACAGAGCTTACTTCTGCTAGCTTGCCCCTGAATGTGCCCTATCTGTTTCTGCCTTTAGCTCCTTCAAAAAACAAACAACAAAAACCAACTTCACTTAAAAGGGGAAGCAGAGGGGAACCAAAGGCAGCAGAGAATCCCATGAGTTCTGTTCATAGCTTCAGAGTGCAGTGCTGAGCTGGCTGGTCCCCAAGCTGGATGCTGAGGCTGGTCCTCTGGCCTGGGAGAAGATTCTAAACTCCACAGACTTTACCAACGCTTCCAGGAACCCAGCTTTTATCTGGAGGAAAAAGCTCCCGACTGGTCATTTCCCCTTCCTCCCTTCCATCATCAGATCTTAGTGAGTTGTAATTACCTTCAACCAAATGCCACTAAGTGTTCCAAACTCTCAACAACCCTTCACTTATTTCAGCTTAAGATCGGTTCTCCAAGGTCAACAATGAGCAGTAAACCTCAAATCGGAAAACATTTGGAGTATGAGACCTCAGAAGTCAGCTTCTTCATTTGAGAAGGAGAAAACAGGGCCTAAGAGGAAAAGGGCTGCCCCAACACCCACCAGAGCCTGGCCCTCTCCCCAGGCTAAGGCAAGCAGAGGTCCCTTCCTCTCTGCCCAGCTCCTTTCCTTCTAACCTTTCCTCCTTTCCCTTTTCACTGACGCACAGTCTCCCTGGGTGGCTGTTAATTGGTATTGCATTTATTTGAAACATGCTGCTGGGATTTTTGTGTTGTTACTGTGAAATATGATAACCATGATTTTTTTGAAAACAGACTTCTCTTGTATTTTTCTAGGAAAGTACCAAATGCTACAAAGAGCTAGGTGGAAACAATTCATAACCCACAATCCTGCCACCTGGGGGTCACCACTGTTACCATTTTGACATATTTCCTTCCAATCTTGTTTCCTAAACATTTTTTTGTAATTATTTCACATGGCATGTAAGTTTACATTCTAAATTGTAATTATCACTGAAGTATGCTATTGGACTCAGACCCACTCCGCATCTGGGATTATATTTCTCTCGTTCAGCAGGAATTCATTTATCTGTAGAGAATAATCAGATACCAAAAACCATACTCAGAGTTTCATTCTGAGGTTTCTGAGCCCTTTGGTTACGGAGGTTGTTTTTTAAAATTATTTCACTGCCAAAAAGCTGCATGTACTTTCTCTTCTGTTTGTTTACATGGATGAATAAAAACCTCTACTGCCAGATGTGGTGACCTCTTCCTGTAATCCCAGCATCTGAGGCAGAAGGATCAGTTCAAGGTCATACTGGGCTACACAGTAAGCTGGAAGCTGCCTAGGCTATATGGAACCCTATCTCAAAACAAAACACTCTCCCACAACCTATGTGGATATTTGCATAATAAGATGCATATCGGAAGCACCAATTTGAAAAAGCAAAATTACACTGAAACAAAAATAAATTCCAGTCCAGCCAGGGGTACATGGCAAGAAATAATAACAATCCTTTAAACTCTGTCAACATGTTTGTTATCTAGAGATTTCAACTGGCCATACTAAAAGTAAAACCAAATAAGGAGCTGAAGATATAGCTCAGTGGCAGAGAGCGCACCTGACAGCTTGTGAAAGGTGCTGCACTCAATCCCCGGAACTACACAGCAAGGACCAAAGCACAACACACAGAGCACTGCACAGTACCCTGCAGATTCTTGGGCCCGGGCAGAAGAAAAGTACTCATGCTTTTACAGTAAAGGTTTCACTCTCCCAATACTGTTTTCTGAAGTCTGACGTGAAACATGGCTGTATGAAGGCAGAGGGAGCATCCTGCTCCTTCCACCCACCAGTCCTCCTGACCTTGGTTCACACCATTAGCAGCCACTCAGATACGTGACAGCTAGCTCCACCAGGCATGGTGGTGCACACCTGTGCTCCCAGCACTCTGGGAGGCAGAGGCAGCAAGATCTCTGTGAGTTTGAGGCTGGCCTTGTTTACAAAGTGAGCCTAGAACAGCCAACACAGAAAAACCCTGTCTCAAATATCACCGCCCAAAAAAAGAAGGGCTGGAGAGATGGCTCAGAGGTTAAGAGTACTGCTTGCTGCTCCAGAGGTCTTAAGTTCAATTCCCACAACCACATGGTGGCTCACAACCATTTATAATGTGGTCTAGTGTCCTCTTCTGGCCTGCAGGTATACATGCAAGCAGAGCACTATATACATAATAAAAAATAAATCTTAAAAAAGAAAAGGCTCAAAGTTTTTTTGTTTTTTTTTAGTTTTTCAAGACAGGGTTTTTCTGTATAGCCTTGGCTGTCCTAGACTCGATTTGTAGACCAGGCTGGCCTTGAACTCACAAAGATCCACCTACCTCAGCCTCCTGAGTGCTGTGATTAAAGGCCACTATGGAAAAGGCTCAAAGTTTATTTTTTTTAAAAAATTAAAATCAAAGATATTTAGAAATGTGTACCTCAGAGAAATCATCAAGCAGAAAAAGACTGAGTCTCTGCTGTTACAGTTTAATGTTGATCTGCAGCACTAGCTGCAGAGGAGCCCAGTAGAAAAGCCTAAGAGAGCCCCAGGTCCACCAGTCCACCTACATGAACCCGAGCACCCTACGTAGTCAGTCCTAATCCACAAAAGGAGATTGTGCCAGGAAGACACCATAAGCCATGGTACGTGTTACCAGTGCTTTGAAGCATTTACCTGCAAGCTGTGGTTGAGTAAATCGAAGTCACTGTATCTTCTCACAATCTGCAAGAGACAAGACAGCGGTGTTCCGACTCAGCCAAGGCATTCACTCCTCTCCACCTCCTGGCCTGGGATGCTCTGCTGCCCAGAGGTCACTTTGTGTGACTGATAGGCCCAGTAGAGGCACACAGCTGCCTCCAGAGGTTGCCTGGGCCGCAGTCAGCCAGTTAACGCCAGACAAACTCACAAGGCATCCAGAGATTTAAACATCCGACACAATTTCTTTGTTTGTTTTCAGGTCAAATTACCTTTTCAAATATTTTTCATATGGAGTACACAGAGGGTGGATTAATGATTTACAAAAGAAAAAAGTTTTACTCAGCATAACTGAAAACAAAAGGAAGCTTTGGTGTCATTTGTCCTTGTCAGGAATAAAACATCATCCAGTCAAAATGCCATCTCCCACGAGGTAAGGCTGCCTCACTGCTTGGCTGACAGTCCAGCTTTTATGTCCTTTCTTTGTTGTACTGATGCTACTGCTTAAAACATAACCAAATCCTTCTAGCCCTGGTGTGCTGGCTTTTATTTCAGTGTGACACCAGCTATAGTCATATGGGAGTCTCAGCTGAGAAAATGCTCCCAACATGTCGGCTTGTGGTACCTTTTCTTGACTGGTGACTGATGTGGGAGAACCCAGTTCTCTGTGGGTGTGCCACGTAGGCTGGATCCCGGGTGCTATAAAAAAAGCAGGCTCGGGCTAGAGAGATGGCTCAGCGGTTAAGAGCACTCACTGTCTGCTCCTCCAGAGGTCCTGAGTTCAATTCCCAGCAACCACATGGTGGCTCACAACCATCTATAATGTAATCTGATGCCCTCTTCTGGCCTGTGGGTGTATATGCAGGCAGAGCACTGTATACATAATAAATAAATAAATAAATAAATAAATAAATAAATAAATAAAAAAGCAAGCGCATCAAGGCATACAGACAAGCCAGAAAGCAGCACTAAGCCATGGCTCTGCTTCAGTTCCTGCCTTCTGGTTCCTGCATGGGCATCCCTGAGTGATGGACCTGTAAGCTGTAAAGTGAAATAAAGCCTTTTTCATCCTCAAGCTGCCTTTGGTCTTGGTGTTTGATCATAGCTAGAAACCATAAATAAGGCATTTGGGTAAGGATATCACTGTATGCTTGCAGTCTGACTTCAGGCTTTATCACTGGTTCTCAAATGCATGCAGATAAAGTACCTGGGTACCAGCTAGAACATTATCTAAAGAGAGTTTCATTCAACAGGGCTCAGGTGGGGTCCAAGAGCCCTTTTTTTTTTTAAGTACCCAGGTTTATAATGCAGTAGAACCAGAAAAACTTGTATCATGGCTTGTATAGTCTGGTAGGATAATTCTTGTCAAATACACATAAACCTGTGTGTTTATATGTGATAACAAGGAAGCCAAAGGTAGGGCATTGCTTAACTCCAAGAAAATGCGAATTGCGATGCAGCTCTGCCAACATCTAAAATGTGTGACCTCGGACCAGTTACTTCCCTCTAAAGTGTAAAGTGGGAGTGATGCGCCTATGGAGGAATGGCTTAAGGGTGGATTAAATTAATGTGTTTAAATCAGTGCTGAACTTCACAACTACTCAACAGAAAACAGATATGATAAATATACAAACAAAAGCAGGCTGAAATTTCAGGCAAAGAAAAGACCACATTTGGAGCACTGTGGTCAGAGACTGCCTAGGGTGGAGCCAAGGTTTGAGCTGGGTCATAAAGCACAGCCAAGACTATCAGAAGGTAGTACAATTGTGAGCACAGACACATGTCCGCACAGAAGTCACGCCAACCAAGATGGGAAAGGCCTTTAGTTCTCACTATCATCCTTTCTTCTCTAAGGACAGCAGTGAGAAAAGTAGAGCAAGGTCCCTCTCTTGGGGACAGCAGCCAGCACCAGCTGTCCAAGAGTCAACTTGTCCATAAAATGTACAGGCCTGACTGTTTTTACCTGGTGGACTTAACTTTACGTTTCTGGACTGAGTTGGAGAACACTCAGTTCACACTAACGAAACCACCAGGAACTTTAAAAAAGCCTTTTATATTAGTCTCAAAGCTAAAGACTTATGGGGCTAAAGAAATGGTTCAGGGAGGCTGGAGAGATGGCTCAGAGGTTAAGAGCACTGGCTGCTCTTCCAAAGGTCCTGAGTTCAATTCCCAGCAACCACATGATGGCTCACAATCATCCATAACAAGATCCGGTGTCTTCTTCTGGCATGCAGGTGTACATGCAGGCAGAACACTATGTACATAATAAACAAGCAAATAAATAAATAAATAAATCTTTAAGAAAAAAGAAAAAGAAAAGAAATGGTTCAGGGGTTACTGCTCTTGAGGGAGCCCAGTTTGATTCCCAACACCTATGTCACATGGCTCACAATTGCCTGTCACTCCTGCCCCAGGGAATCCAACTTCCTCTTCTGGCTTCTGTGGGCTTGAGGATTCTTGTGCACAAATCCACACCGAGAAGCACACGTACACACACAATTAAAAAATAAAAATAAGACATCTAAAGGCTCACACCTAAAAGAAATATGATTTGCAGTATATGAGTGTTCTGACTTTTCCATATTTTTTGACACCCAGAGACGCTTTGACAAGCTTAAACATTTTTTTTAATAGACAGAAACGCTTACCTGCCAGCTGTTTTCCACAGAAATTCCTCTTTGCACCCGGATGATATATTCCTAAAAGGAATGAAAGAAAGAGCCTCAGCTGTAAAATAAAAATATAAGTTGATGGAGGGTGTGGCTGGGTAGCCATAAACTCAGTACATGAAGAAGATTCTGTATGCAATCCTCAGGACAGGAGCAGCAGGGAGATGCAGGCCATGGTAGCCAGTGTCTGGACTCCCAGCAGTGGGCAGAGAAAGGCAAGAAAATGACAGGTTTGAGGGCAGCTTGTATTAGACAGTGAGATTCTGTTTCAACAAAAGAATTGTATGTGAGCCCAGTGGTGACACACACCTTTAAGCCCAGCACTCAGGAGGCAGATGGATCTCTGTTAGTTGGAGGCTAGCCTGATCTACAGAGTGAGTTCAGGACTACACAGAGCAACTCTGGCTGGGGGAGGGGGGCAAACAGAATGGGTATGGGGACACACACCCAGGCATTCAAAGAAACTGTCTAATTTTTTTTCCAAGACAGGGTCTCTTTGTGTAGCCTTGGCTGTCTGGGACTTGCTTTGTAGACCAGGTTGGACTTGAACTCACAGTGATCCACCTGCCTCTGCCTCCCAAGTACTTGGATTAAAGGAGTGTGCCACCACTGTCAGGCAAGTGTCCAGTTTTCTAATTAAAATTTATATTTGGCTAGCATTTTGTTACACCCTCTAATCACAGCATTTGGAAGGCAGAGGCAGAAAGACCATGAGTTCAAGGCAAGTCTCACCTACACAGTGAGCTCCAGGACAGCAAGTCTCACCTACACAGTGAGCTCCAGGACAGTCAGATGTATGGGAGATAGCAGCTTTCTTTTTTTGTTTTTGTTTTTGTGTTGTTTTTGTTGTTATTGTTGTTCAGGACAGAGTTCCTATGTGTAGCTCTGGCTGTCCTGAAACTCACACTGTAGAGCAGTTTAGCCTTGAACTCAGAGAGATCTGCCTGCCTCTGCCTCCCAAGTGCTGGGATTAAAAGCATACACCTCCATGCACCTGTCTGTGTGTGTACACTGTATATACTCCATAAGCTGTGTAGTTACAGTTACAGAATAGAATGGAAAACTAGAAAGGTAATTTTGCTCAGAATATTTTTACTCTGCTTCAATGGATCAAAGATACTCCCTAATTAAAAGGCATTTGTTTACTTGTTTTTTCCAGATTTCTCAGTATAGCTATACAAACTGGACAAAGGGAAATGCTTCAGTCAAATGTCCACTGTTGTAAACTAAAGGAAATGTCATCACTGGAGACTTAAGATGACCTTCGTCCTGAGCTGCAGGCTGCAATGGCACCCCAAATTCTCCAGTGACTGGTGCCCACCCTTCTCACCCTCTCTGATGTAGAGCAGACCCTATGTGTAGACAAGAGGGTATGGATCACCAAAGCCCCAAAAGTGGACAGGAGCTCTAAGAAATCCAGGCTGTCACTAACCTAGCCATGTGTAGTTACTTCCCCAGAGACGTTCCTCCCTCCTGCGCCTTCCGACACCACGCGCTTAATCTTGGCATGCAAGGGAGGGTGAAGCACACGGGCAATGTGACAAGTCAGTGTGGTCTGGTGCTGACGTTTCAAATTGGACATGTCCTAGGACCACATGTTCTGTGGCACAAATGACAAAGATACAAGAGAACTGAGGGAAACCTAGGCTACCCCTTCACCCTGCACTACTGCTCAGTCTCCGGGACAGCCACTCTAAGCAACAGGCTCATATTCCCCAGGACAGTGAGCTGTCCAAGATGGCACAGCTTTATTGGAACTGACTGGGAAGCATAACCATCATCTTGATCACTGCCAGATGTGGTTGGTAGGTCTCACTGACCTGCAGACGCTGCAAGATGGGAGGCTGCTTCTACACCCCTAAAATACTGGTGTGTAGGCTGGTGAGACAGCTCAGCAGGTAAGGGTACTTGCTACCAAGGCTGATGACTTGAACACCTAGAACCCACACGGTAGAAACAGAGAACCAATTCCTGTGGGCGGTCCTCTACCCTCCACACACAAAACAGGATGTGAATACTTACTTACACACACACACACACACACACACACACACACACACACACACTCAAATAAATAAACAATATGGAGGTCCACTCCAGTGTACAGAATTTACTAGATTACTCACGATGCACACTACTACTCTGGTTTGAGGGTGTAAGGGTGAGGGGCAGTTATTTGCAAAACTGTCTGTTCATGCCTTCAGCACAGATCATTTCCCAAGCAAGCATCTCTGGAGCTGGATGCTGGATCTCACCATACAGTGGCTGGCACTCAGTTACTTTGATGAGATTCTAGGAAAACTTTATTTTGAATCTGTCTGGCATCAAATTTCTTTAGTGAAGCTATAAATACAAACCACCCTGACTTAAAAGCTGAGACTTCAGGGAACCTTCAAACCAGCCTCACACCATAAGCTCCCTCTCTTCATTTCAGCACAGCCCTCACACTTGCCATGACACTTAAAGTACAGATACACAGGGAGCTGTTGGGAGATCTTTCACAGGCACATAGACACAAAAGCAGAAGGTCTCATTCCCCCTGTATCCTAGAAAACTTAAGAGGAAAGAAAAGATTGCCATGTGTGCTTGGGTCCTATCTCCCAGAGTTACTGATTGGCTGTCTGGGCCAGGTACAGGCATTGACAGGTACTAAGAGGTCCCTAGGAGATTCTAATGTATAGGCACCACTTCTTAAAGAAATTGGAAGCAAGCCAGGTGGTTCACATCTGTAATCCCAGCACCAAGGAGGCTGAGGCAAGAGGATGCTACATCCTGGTCCAGCCTGGGCTACACAGTGAGGCCCATCTATGGAGTGGTGGCCTGTAATCTCAGCACTCAAGAGGTAGAAATAGGCGGATCTCTGTGAGTTCAAGGCCAGCCTGGTCTACAGAGAGTTCCAGGACAATCAGGGCTGTTACACAGAGAAAACTTGTCTCAAAAATAAAGGAAGGAAGGAAGAAGGAGGGAAGGAAAGATAAAAGCAGTGGAGAACGGAAATCCTGAGGCAAGTGTGACAGTACGTGGCTGTGAGCCTAGCACTTGGGAAGCTAAGGAAGGAGGATCAGGAGTTCAAGTACAGCTCCAGCTATACAGTGAGTAGACTGGTAGGTACACGGGACCCTGCCTCAATACATACATACATACATACATACATACATACATGAAAGAAGGGAATAAGTCAGAAACAGCTTTGTATCACAGGAATAAAAACCATTGAACGTAAGGATGTAAGGAAGGGTACAAGTGAACCAAACCTCAAAGATCTTTGACCTCTTCCTTCCTCTCTCCGTAAGGGCTCAGCTCTTTCATATCCTTGGGCACAGCACATACTTAACCTGAGTCTCTTGGGATTCTAAGCGTGGACAGCCGTTGCCCTCATGTTATAGTAAGGGAACTGGGTTTTGTGAGGGCCAGCCACCTTATCCGACATAGGAGGCAGCCTGCTTGTCTCCAGTGCTGTGCCAATTCTCTAAGTTCGCCCCCACGCTCGCTCACTTCTCTGCTAGCCCTTCTCCTTCACTGGAAGAACCCAGGAGAACGCCACAAACAAAAGACCACGCTGAACAAACAAGACCTCTCTGCTCCGAAGCTCTGCATGGCTCCTACGGCCACAGGTTAGCTCCCCGCCAACCTCTACACTCTTGTAACCCTGAGCAAACTGACCGCACCCCTTCCTTCTACTTAATCCCTCTCCACCAGACTGCTGCTATCCTAAGTATTCCTGCCTTATGCCTTTCAGCTCGCTGTTGCAAATATTTAAATTCTGGAGTGCTGAGCTTTTTAAATGTTATCTGCTATTTTCGTCCCATATCAATGTTTGGGGAAATAGCTCTCTCCAAGTGGATTACAGTCTTGAAGAGCTAAGATCACACATTTCTTATGTTCTAAATCCCACCCCACAATGTGAGGTCAGCAGCAGAGTCAAAGCAAATAACTGTGGAAGGGCATTTGTCACCTGATCGCTCCCTTGAGAATGAGGAAGCCTGTGCCGACTATAAACAGGTAAAATCAATGTACTCTTTACCAAAAAAAAAAAAAAAAAAAAAAAAGCTCCACAAGATCTCTACGTCTCAGATTGATTAGCTCTCTAAAAAATTAATGTTCAAGTTAGGTCTGGTGACATCCACTGGGGAGGCTAACACAGGCTGCCGGGCACCTACAGTCTTGAGGGTACAGCAGGAGAACTGTAAGCTTCAAGCCAGCCTGGCCACACAGTCAGGTCTTAGCTCAAAGAAAAGAAGTATTTTTAAGGTGCAAATGTAGAAAGTCCCAGGCAGCAGCATCCTGCCGAGTCTTCTGAGGAAATCTCAGAATAGAATGATTTGTTCAGCTCACTGGCCACCTGCCTGGCTACTCACCATCTCTAATATTTCACTTAGAAGTAATGATTCCTCTTTTCTCTGATAAACACTCATCAACTGTCCCTACAGCGTCTGCAGTGTTTCGGTGCTAGAACCTACTTTTATTCTAAGTCAACTGCTGAGCCAATAATAGGCACAAAAAAAAAAAAAAAAGTCCACCAAACAAATAAAATCTTAAGGATTTTTAAAGGCATCTAAAGAACCACAATTACCTTACTAAAAATTCTGGCAGGTGAGTGAAGCCAAGTGCATCTCCTTTCCAACCACTGAGCTCTATTTAAATCCTCTAATTAGATCATAGAACCTTTAACTTTATCCTTCCCTAAACAAAATTCCCCAGTTTGCTTTATGCAAAACCAAAAAGTGTACTTTGCCCCTGTTCGCAGAACAGTTGAGGACAGCATCACCGCTAACTGTGCAGTGAGAGCTCCACGATGTCAGGTATGATCTCAGAGCTGCCCTCTCTGGGAAGGTCTCCCCCATGCTCTGCCCAGAGACTTCAAAGACAGATGCTGCTCCAGCTAGCGACTTTCTGCAAGGAAGCACTCTGACCACCTCTGGCCTCAGGCACTGCTACAGAGCGGACATGGCTTATTTGTTTCTCAAACAGGGCCTCTCTCTGTGCAGTCAAGGCCGACCTAGACTGCATGACTCTCTTGCCTCGGCCCACCAAGAACTGGGATCACAGACACGTCACCTGGGTGCATGTTAAACAGTCAACCCTTGGAGCATTTTATAGCATCATGGCCCTTAAATTCTACAACAAACATTATATAAACTGCTAAAATGGGAACCCAGTAACTAAGCCTGATGTCAAAGCAAAGCATAAACAACTTTCACTAATTTGTTCAATAATTCCCGAATGCCTCAAAACTGCAGAAATGGATGCACTGAACATCAAGACCTACCCATCACATACTAGGAGAGCACTAAGCAGACAGACTATGATGTGTTGGCAGCACTGACTTTTCTGTGGCTCTGGACCTTAGGAGGCTGACTCTCTCAGCCCAAACCAGGCCGGCCTCTGCCTCCCACGTGCTGGAATGAAAGGCGTGGGCCACCACTGCCCAGCCACGTACTGGCACTTTTTTGTTTTGTTCTGTTTCGTTTTTGTTTTTCAAGACAGACTTTCTCTGTGTAGCCTTGGCTGTCCTGGACTCATTTTGTGGATCAGCCTGGCCTCGAACTCACAGACATCCACCTGCCTCTGCCTCCCTAGTGCTGGGATTAAAGGACTGCACTTGAAACAGGGATTAAACCCTGTCTCAAAAAACAAAAAATTAAAAATTAAAAAATCCAAGGATCAAGCTCATCCTCAACTACATAGAGAATTCAACACTAGCTCTCGAGTTGCATATGAAGTCTATTTCATAACCAATCATGCATGTCACCATGATGGTATCACCATGTTGCCATATGCCTCCTCTAAAGTAACAAGCTGCTATGCTCTGTCTAGGATCCCTCAGCTTATTCTATCTCCCAACAAAAGGCCAAGGCTCAGATAGAATAAATACCTTAAATATAGGCACTCAGGGGCTGGAGAGATGGCTCAGAGGTTAAGAGCACTGACTGCTCCTCCAAAGGTCCTGAGTTCAATTCCCAGCAACCACACAGTGGCTCACAACCATCTATAATGTGATTTGATGCCCTCTTCTGGCTTGCAGGTGTACATGCAGGCAGAGCACTGTATACATAATAGTAAATAAATAAATCTTAAACAAACAAAAAATAATAGCCACTCAGCTGCTCCTCCTCTTCCTCCTCCTCCTCCTCCTCCTCCTCTTCCTCCTCCTCCTCCTCCTCCTCCTCCTCCTCCTCCTCCTCCTCTTCTTCTTCTTCTTCTTCTTCTTCTTCTTCTTTGCTTTTTGTTTGGATTTTCAAGACAGGCTTTTTCTCTGTAACCTTGGCTGTCCTGGACTCACTTTGTAGGCCAGGTTGGTCTCCAATTCACAGAGATCCACCTGCCTCTGCCTCCCTAGTGATGTGATTAAAGGTGTTCTTCACTGTGCCCGGCTGCCACTCAGCTCTTAAGTGGAGAAACACAATGCCCTCTTCTGGGTGTGTGGGTACACACACACACGTACACACACACACACACACACACACTTACTCACACAAAAATATTTTACAAAAATAAACAGAAAAGGGATTTTTATATGAACATTCATGAAGCAGTCATCAAGCTTATAGGTACTGTGAAATTTAAAGGACACAGCTCTCCTCCACTCTATCACCCTAGGCGGCTATGTTCACACTGTGCAGTCTCCTGTCAGTGAAGTCAGGTCAGTTGGGTAGGCAGAGCCAGTCTATCAGGTCAGGAGGATATGGCCTGCATACAGCTGCCTGGTGACAGAATGCTCAGAATATTGACTACAACCTGCTGGTTTTCGTACCTCAAAATGTTTCAGTGTTCCTCCTACCACATGGACACAAACTGCTGGAGTGAGTATCATCTGGGCACCAGAGGAGCTATGTACAAATAAAAACATTGTTTTCCCTCCATAATGTTAAGCAAACCCTTTTACCAACAGGTTCTGGAAAAGCAGGATGTGTTTATTATTATGTATACAATATACACCTGCAGGCCAGAAGAGGGCAGCAGATCTCACTATAGATGGTTGTGAGCCACCATCTGGATGCTGGGAATTGAACTTAGGACCTCTGGAAGAGCAGCCAGTACTCTTAACCTCTGACCCATCTCTCCAGCCCCTTAATATATATTTTTTAATTATTAGATATAGAGAAAGAGAAAGATAGAGAATGGTTGGTGGGTGTGTGCACAGGCATAATACATGCCATGCCATGATACACATGTACACGTGGAGGGGAGGTCAGAGGACAACTTTAGAAGTTAGTTCTTGCCAGGTGTGGGGGCACCCGCCTTTAATCCCAGCACTCGAGAGGCAGAGGCAGGTGGATCACTGTGAGTTTGAGGCCAGCCTGGTCTACAAAGCAAGTCTAGGACAGCCAAGGCAACACAGAGAAGCCCTGTCTCAAAAAAACAAAAACAAACAAACAAAAAAAAAGTCAGTTCTTGCCTTCTATCAAGGAACTGAGAGATGAAGCTCAGGTCATCGGGCTTGCACAGGTAGTGTTTTTACGCAGCTGGCCACCTCAGCAGCCCTCTTTTCACCGCTGTTAATGCAGCTACTGGAAAATGCAAGACTACACATGCCACTTACGCTACAACTCTACTGGCTATGCTGCCCTTGGCATCTAGCATGTGCGATGGAATTAACTCTACGCCCATGCAGCTACAGAAAGAACTGAAAAGCTGGTCACCCGCATCACTGCCTGGTTCTGTGGCTCACAAGGGACTTCCAAATTCTTGGTGTCTAGGTCAGTGCAGCTATCAAACAGCTCACTCTGCAGGTCTGATAACAAACCATTCCAAGTTCACAGGTGCCGTGGAAGCCATTCTGCTGCTCCTTGCTCTACAGTCTAGAGCAACTACCCTACCTGTACACCACTTTCTTCAAGTGAAAATTGGCATTAGTAAAATGCAACTTGGATGGTTATGAGGACCAAAAAAACAAAAAAAAACAAAAACCTACAAAAACATTTATAAAGTAAAATATATACTTAGCGTATCTTCACAATGACTTTACTCAAACGCTCACGGCAGCTCGATTCATGATATACCCAACTGGAAGCAGTGAACGCTGATGTGAGGATAAGAAACTGTAGTATATGCGCACAGCAGAATTCTACTCAGCAGGGAAAGAACCTTGGGCATGTACCTGTCTTCCCAGAAACTTTAGAGGAGAAGACAAAATGATCATTTGAGCCCCAAAATTCAAGGTCGGCCTAGCAATGTGATGGTACCATCTTTCTGAGGTGAGGGGGAGGCTGACATTAAGTCCTATACCCTAGAGGCTTTTACTTATAGAGAGTGTTCTAGAAAAGACGAATGGCAGTGACAAGAGTATGAGCTGCTGAGGACCAGAGGAGGATACTGACTGCAATGGGATGCTAAGAAAATGTTGGCTGTAGAAAGTGTTACAGTTGCCGGGAGTGGTAGCACACACCTTTAACTCCAGAAACCTGTCTTGAGAAACCAAAAGACAGACAGACAGACAGAAAGAAAGAAAGAGAAAAAGACAGACAGAAGAAACTGTTACCGTAGATGTGTCTTTTTGTAAATTTACCAAACTATATACTTAAAAATAACTAACTTCATTGCATGTAAGTGATATTTAAACAAATTCAACTTAACAGGACGTGAGGGGAAAAGGAAAGAGAAGAAACAAATGATTAACAGGAAGTTCTTCATGGTTCGGCAGGAACAACATCAACTGTACAACAATCACCACACTTATTGCAGTGTTACTCAAAAGGTCTAGAGCTGACGACCAACTGCCCCTCTGACCTTGTACTATTTCTCCAGTCATATCTCTGGTGCACCATTCCCGTCATCTGGGCACGTTCTCCCTTGACATGCTCTCCCTCTTTTCCTTCCTTCTCCCATCTTGTCAAGGACCGGAGATGCATCTAAGTTCACGGATCCATGACTTCTCTATGCCCATCCCTTACCCGCCTCACGGCACCCCACATCCCAGCAGCAAACATCAGTCTCATGTGCTACACATGTGCTCAAGTCTCCTCAGTGCTGCTCAGCTCTCAAGCCTGCATTCAAGAGATCACACAACTGGTTGAGTCTGCTGCTTTTCCATATTTACCCTGACACAATGAATAAATGGAGATGAATGTACAAAGGCAGGAACCAATTTTATCGTGCTTACTCCTGTACTTCACATACCAAGTACCCAAAACATAGAGCAGGTCTACAGCAAGTTACAGTAAAATATTATTTAGATGTATGACAACTGATCACCTGTGTGATTCAAATCCTTAGCACACATGTGGGAAGCCAAACGTGGCTGGGCATGCCTGTGGCGCAGAGACCCCAGGAGCTAACTGGAAAACCAACTCAGTGAGCTTTCAGTTCAGTGAGAGACTGTCTTAATAAGATTGACAGTGAAAGAGGAGGACACAGTGCTGTGCTCTGGCCTGGGCACAGTATTACATAGCATCGTTTTCCAATGTTCATTAAGACCCAGGTAATTCTAAATGAAGGCTCCTTAAGACTCAGAAAGTAAACAATTCAGAAATCTCAAGAAGCCCCTGAAATTTACCAGATGCACAAGGCCCCTCCCTCTCCAAGTATTGAATAGTAAGGCCTATAGAAGACTCAGATCAGTCTCCAACCGGCCTAGCTGTCTCTAAGAGACGCTAATCAGCAGAACTACCAGGAAGACACATTCAGTGACCTCTCAAGCTAAAGAGAGCTCCAGGGTAGCATCTTTCCTGAGCTATTACCCACACTGGGCTAGGTGGGCTTTTGGTGACAGGCGGCCTCTGAGTCGTCCCTGCTCTTGTTAGTAACCCTAATAAACTGAGTGGCTCACCACTCAGACCTTGGTGGTACTGTACTTAGGTTTGTCATTAATTCCTTATCTGGGGGAGTGAATGGACATTTGTGCTGCATCGCCCCAGAAAAGTGTCACACAACACACGGGTACACACATTTACCTGAGTGTACCACACATGTTAACACACACACACACACACACACACACACACACACACAGAGGCAGGTGGGAGGGAGGGAGGGCGGGAAAGCAGCAGACAAGCTGTGCATGGCGGCTCATGCCTGTAGTTCCAGCACCCAGGAAACCAATCAAGATAGGAGGCTGATAGATATAAATTTGCACAGAATGCGATCTGCAGGGAACACAGAGGTATGTCTTAGGCAGCAGAACAATAGAAGGGAGGATTATCACATCTCAAGGAGGAAAGGCTGCAGAGGTATTCTGTGGTCAACTGGAACGTCCCTAGGCTTTCTCACAACCTAGCAAAGGCTGTCAGCATCAGTTAAGTAGCGATGTGGGAGTCAGGGGCTGGTAGAACACACTCTCCTAACCATCTTGATGACTCCGTCCCAGATGGGTGTGAGACACTTATAATGTGGTCATCTGCAGGACCACACAGCTGTGATGCATATGGCAGGAGACTGTCCATCCGCCTGTGCTCGGTGGGCTGGTGGGCTGCTCTCCACTGGCCAGGCACTTGAGGCTGGCGCACACAGACCTGCTTCCAGCTTCATTTCCATTTGCTTCAGCAAAAGAGCAAAGAGCGGAAGTGTGCAGGGCTAAAGTGCAATGAGTCCCTGGGGAGAATGGCAGACCTAGCAGGAAGGCTCTGAATAAACAACCGCTTTTCCTTTTCACCTCCAAAAGTGGCTTAGACACTTTCCGATGCAACATTCTCCCAAATCAATACCCCATCAATACGCATCATGGTTGGGGGAGCGGGGATCAGCGGTGGCTCAACTAAACTCAACAGGAAAAATGACTTGTTGCTCTAAACCATGCCAAAGAAATGTGGGGAAACTCATTTAAATGTTAGACGCAAAGATGCTGTGACAAACAAGTGGAACCATAGGAAAGGCTCCTACCTATTGCTTTCTGGTCCAGGACCCTTTTCCCTCCACCTGGGCCAGTAATAAGTCATCTGTGCACACATACCAAAATGTGCTATGTAAGAGGCAAACTAGTCTGTTTTCTTTCTTACAGTATATAATCCATCTAGTAGTTTATTTGTTTGTTTGTTTTTCGAGACAGAGTTTCTATGTGAGGCCTTGGCTGTCCTTGAATCATTTTAGAGACCAGGCTGGCCTCAAACTCACAGAGATCTGCCTGCCGCTCTAGTGTTTTAAGTTCAGTTTTCATAGAATAATATATACATAGCACTATAGGACATTATTTTTAGATATACAAAAATGAGTTAACTCTTCAAGCTTACAGTTTTTTTTTTCAGTGTGTATGTGTGTGTGTGTGTGTGCACGCGCACACATACGCTGGCACACGCCTGCTAGTCTAAACATGTATAGATACTAGAGGCTGGAATCAGGAGTTTTCTTTCTTTTTTGTTTGTTTCTTTGTTTGTTTTTTCGAGACAGGGTTTTTCTGTGTAGCCTTGGCTGTTCTGGACTCACTTTGTAGGCCAGGCTGGCCTTGAACTCACAGAGATCTGCCTACCTCAGCCTCCCAAGTGCAGAGATTAAAGAAGTGCACCACCACACCCAGCTCAGATGTCTTTCTCAATCATTCTGCTGGCATATTTTTTAGGCTGGGGACTCTCAATGAACCAAGAGCCCATGTCTGGCCAGCAAGCTCCTGGGATCCTCCTGTCTCCACACTTCTCAGCTCTGGGGTTACAAGTACACTTTGTCACATCCAGCGTTTACAAGGATGCTAAAGATCCAAACACAGATTCTCATGCTGGTTGTGCAAGCACTTTATTTACAGATTCACCTCTCCAGACACAGTTTTTAGTGTATTTTCTAACAGTGATTTTTATCCTAAGAGCCATAGCATTTTGAAAGGCTCCCTGTCAGGGCAGCTCTGAGAAGTTCACAGACACAAGCTGTCCTGCCTATGCATCTAGGAAGGAGCTGGATTGAAAGAGCGGAGAGCTTGTGAGCGAGTCTGTGTGCTCTGAGCTTAATACCCTGGAATGTTACAAAACTTTGCAGGATGTAGAGCGGGTGGCTGGCTGCTTTGGAAGGCAATGAAACCCTTCTAAGTGTGCTGATAAGCTCACAGCTCTGTGAGTATACTAAGAACCACTCAGGCATCCACTTCCACCGGGTAAACTACATGGTTTGTGAATTATTATATAATGCTACTGCAAAAAAAACAAGTGTAGGAAAGGCTTTCTGGGCAGATTCTTGCCACTATGCAGTACAATTCCCAAGCTGACATTAGCCACCAAGAAATGACTACTCGGCTATTTGAAGGCAACAGTAACACTAAAGTTCCTTTTTGCTTTCAACGGCACTCTCTTTAGGAAGTATGGCAAAATACTGGTATGCAATTATATGCACAGATGGCCAGCCTTCCCCCCAAGTTTGGTAATTGTAGCATCAGCCGAAGATTAAATGGTCAATTTGCAGAAAGTCCTCCTTCAAAACCCCAAGGTTTACCCAAGAGAAAGCATTTGTGCCCTTAGTCAAAGTCTCAACCTGAAAACAAAGGGCAATGACCTCGTCTCTGAAGAAACAACACACTTTAATCTCCCCACTATGCGTCTGGTGTTTACAACTAACCAGAACAACACCCAGTTCAAGAGCACACTGCCCACAGGAGGAGTTTACCACTCCCTTCCCAACCCTTAGCACTTAAAGGTTCCAAGAAGCAGCCAGTGTGGTGGCTCGCACTGGTGATTACAGCACTTGGAAGGCAGAGGAGGAGGGTTACCACAAGCTGAGGACAGCATGGTCTCTACTGTAAATTCCAGACTAACCAGGGCTACAGAGTCAAGCTCTGTTTTAAAAAGTATGTGCGTGACTGTGTTTAGGAGTGTCTGGCGTGGTGACGCTTGCCTTTAATCCAGGTAAGGGGACCTACTGGCCCAAATCTGATCTCTCCAGAATTCACACGGTGGAAGGGGAAAGCCAATTCCTGCAAATTGTCTTCTGACCTTCATATAGGTGCTGTGGGACCCATATAGCCTCCGCTCTCCTCACATCTAAATAAATGAATAAATGAAAATTTTAAAATTTTAACTAAATTTTTTTTAAAAAAGGAAGATCCAAGGAGACTCAGGGATTAAACAGTCCATATAGTATCTAGCACATGCCTTTAATCCCAGCACTTGGGAGGCAGAGGCAGGTGGATCGATATGAGTTCAAGGCCAATCTGGTCTACAAAGTGAGTCCAGGACAGCCAAGGCAACCCTGTCTTGGAAAAAAAGAAAAGTATCTGTCACACAAGCACAAGGACTTGAGTTCAATCCCTAGCACCCACATGAAAAACGCAGGCACAACACCTACTTTTAACGGCAATACTCAGGAGGCACCGATAGCAGGGTCACTAGGGCCTGCTGGCCCGTCTAGCTGAATCTGAGAGTTCAATGGGAAACTGTCTCAAAAAATGAGGCAGGTTGGGGCTGAACAGATGGCTCAGCAGTTATGAGCACAGTTCTTGCAGAGTACGGGTTTGATTCCCAGCATCCACCGCATGGCTCACAACCATTTGTAACTCCAGTTCCAAGGGACTCAACACGCTCTTTTGGCCTCCATGGGCACCAGGCACATACATGATAAACATACATACATATATACATATAGTACATAAAATAAATTAATTAAAAAATATTTTTTTAGCCAGGTGTGGTTGCATACACCTGTAATCCCAGCACTCGGGAGGCAGAGACAGGCAGATCTCTGTGGGTTTGAGGCCAGCCTGGTCTACAAAGCGAGTCCAGGACAACCAAGGCTACACAGAGAAACCCTGTCTCAACAACAACAACAACAACAACAAAATAATAACTTTTAAAATGTGGTTGAACCCAGAATGGTAGCAAACAACTTTAATCCAGCACCCAGGAGACAGAGTCAGGTAGATCTCTGTGAGTTGCACACCACCCAGGGCAATACAGTAAGGCCCTGTCTCAAAAATAATTACTTAATAAAATAAAGAGGTAGAGAACAATTAAAACGACACCCAACTTTACCACACAGACAGACACATAGACATATACATACATACACACAGACAGACATACATACATATAGACAGCCACACACAGATACGCATACACACACTGACACACACACAGCTGCTGCCCAGGTTCCCTTTTCTCAGAATGCCAAAAACTGCAACATAAGGAGCTTCGTTTCCTATGAAGCCTTTAAATGCCTCTGGAGGGTTTGCAGGACTAACGCCTGCCTCGCAGGGAGAGCCCAGCACCTGTCCCATGTGTTACAAATGAACACGGTCCAACTTTCCATTGACTATCTTTATTTTGAACAACCTCAAGATCATAATGGAAGTGATGGCTGTTTACGGCATTCTAGACAAGACAAAACAGTCCTGCCCCAGAACCCCACATTTCTCCATAGAAACCGCCATGCTGTTATCTATTTCTCTATTACAAGACATTTCTAATGGGGTAATGCTCAAAAAAAGTTGACGGGTGAGGACCGAATATCATTGATCCCTAATCAGTGCAAAACCAATGGTTTTCAATAAAGAGATGACTTAAAGTCTCTAGCTCTAAACCCACCTGATGGACGGTTTCCTGACTGCTGCGTTTATCAGGTTTTGTAAAGGACAACTTGGGAAAACACAGGAGTAAGCAGAAGATGAGTGAGTCCCAGGGAATAGCTGCCATGGCCCGTCACCTGACTGCTGTGTTGAAGGGCTGCCATTGCCCACCATACAGTCAGCACTGCTCATGCAAATATCTTCAGAGGAACTGTTTTACAAGTGTTCAGTATAATGTGGACTTCTAAAGAAATCTCCAAATAGCATCTGAAAAGCACTCAGGGTAGCTGACACTGAATACTGGCTTACCTTCGCATTTCAGGCTCGGAAGACAACGATGTCTTACTTGGCATCACACTTGAATAAGTATGCTGGTGATACATGAACAAAGGTTTTGGTGCTTGGTTTTGTTTTTTTGTTTTTGGGGGGTTTTTGTTTTGTTTTGTTTTTTGTTTGTTTTGTTGTTTTTATTTTGTTTTGTTTTGTTGAGACAAGTGAGATTAAAGATCTGGTTATGAATACATGGGGTTTTTTAAAACTATTTATTTTATTTGCATAGGTGTTTTGCTTGCATGTATGTCTGTGAGAGCGTGTCAGATCCTCTGAAACTGGAGTTACAGACAGTTGTGAACTGTCATGTGGGCGCTGGGAATTGAACACAGGACCTCTGTAAGAGCAGACAGTGCTCTTCACCACTGAGCCATCGCTCCAGCCCCCTAAATTATTTTTTTAAAGGTCACTAATTAAGAAACTAAGCTCAGTAAGCCAAACAAGAAACTCCAATCGCATCTATAGTATGGCAGGTAACTTGTGCAAACCTCGGAAAACAAAAGCCCTCAGATGCAATACAAGAAAAAGTCTATGAAAGCCAGAACTGTCTAGTTCACTGGCCCATTAAATACTTGTTTATGCTACAAATATCACACAATGATCTTTTACTTCTAGAACAAAATGCACCAGATGCAGAGTAACTGGGCCCTAAGCCAGACGAACCTGCAGAATATTAAACAGGAGGGAGCTGAGGTAAAAAGCTAGCCACACTGCCAACTTACCAAACAGCAACAAGGAAACATGCGTACTTGGTGACAGCCCTCTCCAGATGCCGCTTCCTGTCGGTTTTATTTCTGTGAGGCCAGCACTTTTTTTTTTTAAGTCTTTTGACTTTGAGTTTTCCCCTCCATGCAGCCAAGAATTTGTATTTCCCTCTCTCTTATTTCATCTAAGCTTGCTTACAACTCACCTGTTGGCCATTTCCCATAATCCCTTGTTTAGAAAACCTCCTTTCTTCTCAAAGCATCCTGCCTCTGAATAACAGTCTTTCCCTTCTGATTTTGTGAAAGCTTCATTTTCCTGCCATCATGGCCTGTTTGTTCTCTCTCTCACTCTCCCTCCCTCTTTCTCCCCCCCTCTCCGCCCCTCTCTCTCCCCCTCTCTCTCCCCCTCCCTCTTTCTCTCTCCCTCTCTCTCCCTCCCTCCCTCTCTTTCTCCCTCCCTCTCCCTCTCTCCCTCCCTCTCTCTCTCCCTCCCCCCTCTCCCTCTCTCTCTCTCTGTCTCTCCCTCCCTCTCTCCCTCCCTCTCTCCCTCCCTCTCTCTCTCCCTCCCCCCTCTCCCTCTCCCTCTCTCTCTCCCTCCCTCTCTCTCTCCCTCCCCCCTCTCCCTCTCTCTCTCTCTCTGTCTCTCCCTCTCTCCCTTTTTCTCTCTCTCTCTCATTCTCCTTGTGCTACATTCAAGTGAATACTTCTAACCACTTAGCTATCTCTCTAGCCTCCTTGTCAATTTCCTTTCTTTTCTTTCTTTTTTAATTTTCTTTCTTTCTTTCTTTTTTTAAATAAGAAACACTACTTTTTTCTTAGATTACTTTATTTAATGTACTCTAGGTGTTTCACTTGCCTGCCTGGTGCCGAGAGGCCAGAAAAGAGCACTGAACTGGATTGGAACTGAAGTTACAGACAGCTGTGAGCCGCGTGGGTGTTTGGGATCCAGCCTGGGTCCTCTGCAAGGAACAAGTGGCCTTCACTGCGGGCCATCTCCCTAGCCCCTCACCAGCAATTTCTTCAAGCTAAAATCATTGTGTTCCGTTTCTTAAAAACCAGAAGAATGTACAAAAGAAAACCATTCAAGCCAAAGCCAGGCAATGACTCACCCACCAACAAACACCCAGCCAGCCGGCTGCTCCTCACTCTAGTACGTCTTTTGGGAAATGACTTTGTGTTCCTTCGTCGTCCTGGTATCTTTATCTTCCCCATACAATTTTTCCCCTCATAAAATCCTAAGTCAGAGTTACCCTATGATTTTGAGCTGTAAATTCTGTTTCCTACGACAAAACAATTTGATAAATTAAAACAGCTATGGTCAGGAGTGAGCTCACTTGCAATAGCATACTTAAGTGTGATTAACCCTCCACACATGGGGTACTCAGGAATAAAGAGATGGAAGAAAGGAACCACCTTACAAATACTTCAAAAGGTGATTTTTTTTTTCAATCCTTGTAACAAGAGGAGAACAGCTGAGAACAGGCACTGGTTTTTCCCCCATTTACATATGACAAAACTAAAATAAAAAAAGAGGGGCCTAGTGGTTTGTGCTGGTACACATCTATAATCCCAGCACTCAGGAAGACCAGCTTCAGCGACATCAAAAATGAAAAAAAAAAAAAAGTTTTCGAGTCACCAGGATGGCTCAGCAAGTTAATCACTGGCCTGGAAGCCTGACCTGAACTGGGCCCAGCAGAAGGAGAGACCTGGCTCCTCAGAGTTGTCTTCTGACGGCCACACACTCTTCATAGCAGGCGAGCACCCTCCGCACACGTAAAATAAATACATATAAAACAGAATAACGTTTTAAATTTTTTGAGTTAGCTGGGCCTACACCCCGGATGGGATCTCTATTACTTCAAGGCCACTCAGGTCCACAGATCAAGCTCCAGGCCAACCGGGATACACTGTGAGACCCCATCTCAGAACAAAACAGAGAGAGAAAAGTTTCAGTGCCTTGCCCAAGCAAAGTCACATGACTGACAGGTATGATTCTAGACCTCTTCAAAGCAAAGCACGGCTGCTACAGTGTGACTGTCCACAGCCAAGAAGCAGCTTCCTAGAAAGCAGGATCCTCTGAAGGATGCACCTTTGACTTTTGACACTTTTTCCTTTCACCCAACAAACTGAAAAGCTACCTTCAATCTACCCAACAGAACCCAACGCCACGCGTCACTTTCAATAACTACTTCTTTCCAAAACAACGTCCAACTGATGCTGGTTTCAAGCGACTTACTCATGAGTCACTAGTAGTAGTCCCAGAAGTTTGCATCAGTATACGCTTTTTCTCAATAAAGTTTAGGGCTGACGCAACACTTCTCAGTCTCACCCTTCACAGCTAACACGACAAGAGCATAGAACAGTCAAAGTTACGCAAGACGATGCTACGTTGTCTATTCCACATCTGTTTCTCTGGGTCTCCTGTGAGTCACTGCCTCTTGTTCAATCATCTTTAAAAAAGGAAAAGAAGGGCTGGAGAGAAGGCTCAGAGGTTAAGGACCCTGACTGTTCTTCCAAAGGTCCTGAGTTCAATTCCCAGCAACCACATGGTGGCTCACAACCATCTATAATGAGGTCAGGTGTGCAGGTAGAACACTGTATACATAATAAATAAATAAATCTTAAAAAAAAAAAAAAGGAAAAGAAAAAGAAAAAAACCTACTAAACTACCATTTTTTTTTGCCATGACATTTTTGTGTTTGTTTTGAGGAAAACCTCTGCAGTAACTATGGAACCCCATTACATTTCTCACCGCCTCACTTTCACTGACCTCTGTCAGTACCCTAGAAGCCACGTTGTCCTGATGGTCACAGTCATCACTGTACGAAAGCGGAAAAGGGGCACAAGGAGGTTGCAATTCATTTACTTACCCACCCAACAGACACATATGAAATGCTGCTATCAGACTGAGACCCCAAAGTGAGTGAGAATTGTCACCCCTGTCATAGCTGGGCAGAGAGGAAGTTATGTGATTACTGTCTCCTTAGAGTTCAACAGACCTAAAACACCCTGAGAGGTTACTCTCCAGCAAGCCGGTCAAAAATATAATTTCAAAGAATGATTACTCCCTGCCTTAAACTTGGGCCCTTTAAATCCTCACTTTGCTACAACAAATTTACAAGTTTAAAAAGCTCATGGGTATTTGGTGCCTTTTCACAAATTTCTGGACTAGGACTTAAGATGTTAGCATAGGGAGCAAAGTGCACTTTTAAAAACGATCGTCATTTCTCTATCTGAGAACGAATGCTTTGAACAGTTCAGGACCTACAAAGCAAGGCTGTCGTGGAAGAAATGGGGACCCCAAAAGGTCCCGAATTAATACAACAGAATGAAAGATTTCTTTGAGCAACAGAGGAACTTGAAAACACACACACACACACACACACACACACACACACACACGAGGTGGGGGGGCTACTGTGGGGCTTGGGGCTTTAGCCTCCAGGTGATGAACCCCCCCAAACACTGCCGTAATAAACAAACAAGCCTCTGAGATGGAATCTGATTTGCTAGCCTGACACAACATTACAATCTAAGGAATCCTGCTCCCGCCCCCACCCCATTCATCATTTCCTCAACCAAGTCCCAGAGGCTAGTCGCTCCCGGTTTTTTTTTTTTTTTTAAACTGGTTCCTGGGTTTACTGCTAGTAAATTACAATGCATGGAGCCCCTTTCTAAAAAATTAAAAAAACAACCAAAAAAAAATGTACGAGTAAATTAAAGGAAGCGTGGCTTTAAAGCCCCCATAAAAGACTGTATGGAGCAGAGATGAACTGGCCAGTGTTTACTACCAGCAACTGGGGCTCCCCTAAGCCGCCCGGCCGCGGCCGAGCAGGAGGGAGGCGGCAGCGGCTCGCACCTGCCCGGCCGCCGGTGCCCGCGCCCGGCTGCGCCGCCTGGCCTTCGCCCGGCCTCCCGCCCTCCGCCCCGGCCTCCCGCCCCGGCCGCGCACCGTGTGCGACTGCAGGCTCTGGCTCGCCTCGACGGCCGCTGTCAGCGGCACCGTGTCGTCCAGCAGCACCTTGCCAGCCGGCGGCTTCTCCATGAAGGCCATCCCGGGCCGCCGCCGTCGCCGCAGCGTCGAGAGCCGGGGCAGGAACCGGAGGCGCCGAGCGAGACCCGCCACCCGCCGCGTCCCGCCGCCGCCGCCGCCGCCGCTGCTGCTGTCAACGCGCGCCGCCCCACGCGCCGCCGCCGCCCGCGGGGTCCTAGCGCCGGAAGGCCCGGCCCGCGGAAAAGTCATCACCCGTCAGCCCTACCCCGCTGGGTCCTAGCGCCGAGGCACACACAAGGGTGGGTGACTGCGATCTTCCCAAGGCTGCTATCAGAGGCATTGTGTCCCTATGTGGCACCTCCTCGCCATTGCATCGTACACCCACTACATTGAGGACCCGGCCTTGGGCTCACGAACATAAAACTAAACCATCACCACTAGATCTCAAATCTAGACGCTGCATCCTGAGCCCAGGGATCCAAGAGAACTGAACTTTTCAGATGAACCCTTCAGATTGTCAGACTTGAGACCCTACTACTCTCAATCACATCTTCCCTGCCCAAGGAACTTAGGGCTAGGGAAATAACAAAAAACGCCTCTAGGGTGGATGCTTGGGTCTGAGCCTGTAGACCAGACTTTCTAAACCAAATCCTGATTCAGGCTTTGAACTCTGATCCTCAGGAGAACCTAGGTGCTGCTCCCCCATAACTGGATCCCACAGTGTTAGGTTCTGGAACCACTAAGCAACTAAGAACTGGGGTGGAAAAAAAAAAATAACTGCGTGTATGCTTGGCCCCCAGCTCTCAGCTGGGGCCAAAGGTCATCAAACCTGAAGAATCTAAGAGGCCTTAGACTCTGAGAGGTTTTGGTCCTAGCATTCCAGCTCCAAGAGCCTCAAACATAGAGCTGCCATCAAACTTGAGGAGCAATTTGTCAGCACCAAATCTACCCTGCTTACCTTAGCCCAAGATCACAATCTTCCAGGATAATAATGGAAACAGACTTAGATCCGATGACCAAGACCCTGTCTGTTTGGCCTCTGGCATGTACTTAAACTGTGTGACCTTGAAAAGCCACACACACACACACACACACACACACCACCACCACCACCACCACCACCACCACCACCACCACCTCATTCTTCAGTCGGCCAAACTGAGTAAATACCTATATAGAAAGCCTAATAGAAATACAACAGGATGGGAAATGAACAAAGATTTCTAACTCAAGTGTGTTTCCACCAAACCTCTATTACTTCAGTCATAGAAACAAAGCTTCCTTGTAAATCCACCACCATGCGGTTTGACGTCATGGCGAAGGTCTCGATGACCCTTAATGGTTATCCTCGCCAGAGTTCAAGCTTGCAGGGATTGTTGGCCAAGCCCAAGTAACCAAACGACAAGGACAGATCGCCTTCAGGGGCCAGTGCTCAATAGAGGGACACATGGAATGTAACTTCTTAATTTAGCCCTAAATATATGAGATCTCTTCCTACATCTCATTTTTATCCCAACATGCTTTAAACTAGCAATCTAGTCAAGCCAAGCCATGTGTCAGCTAAGGGGGGGGGGGGCGGCGGGTTTCAACTTGTTTCCTCTGTTTCTTGTTTAAAGGCAGTGAAGTATTTCATTTTAAGAGTAACAGAAACCCAAATCCTGAATCAATCGCTCTTGTCATGATAGGAATTGGCCAAGACAAGGTCATATTCCTGCTGGTGGGACTATCAATTGGCCCAATCCTTAAGGAAGGCAGTAAGTCACTCAGCAATACTTACTGAGCCCCTACCATGTAATAAGCTGAGGGTGAGTTGGGCGGTGGTGGCGCACGCCTTTAATCCCAGCACTGGGGAGGCAGAGGCAGGCTGGTCTACACAGTGAGTTCTAGGACAGCCAGAGCTACACACAGAGAAATTCTGTCTCAAAAAAAACCAAAACAATGAAAAAAAGCAATATATCTATCTGAAGATCCAGATAGATTTACAGGAAAAACACTAGAAGGAAATAACCAAAATGTTTCCTATAAGAAACAGAATTATGATTTTTCTTCATATTTTCTAAAGTGCCTTTAATTACAATGCTTTTTTTTTCTTTTTCTTTTTTTAATTTACTTTTAGTTAGTATTTTTGTTTGTTTTTTGAGACAGGGTTTCTCTGTGTAACAGTCCTGATTGTCCTGGAACTCCTATGTAGCTCAGAGTGAGTTGGCCTGGCTGGGCTTGAATTTACAGAGATCTGCCTACCTCTGTCTCCCTAGTGCTGGGATTAAACGTATATGCTACCATGCCCGGAAAAAAATGTATTTTTATTTTATGTATACTGGTGTTTTGCCTGTGTATGTATATATATACTGGAGGGGCAACCAGAGCTTCCAACCTCTGAGCCATCTTTCCAGCCTCATAGTTACAATGTTTTATTTTTATGTTAGGAAAAAAATTATATAATCAGAGTCCACTGCTCTATGGAACCACAGGTTCCAAAATATACATTTCCAAGGTTCAGAGGATGTCTCTCTGAATCAAGCAAACTGGGATTTGGCTCCATTTCCAGGATATCTGCACAAACAAAATAATGACAGTTATGCTTGAAGACTTTGGGTACCAAAGGGTCCATAAATGAAAAAGCACAAAATGAGTGGAATTTTTTTTTTCTGGTTGTGGTGCTGGGGTTTGAACCCAGGGCCTCATGCATGCTAGGCAGGTGTTCTGCCACTGACCCACAGCCCCAGTCCACCCTTCCAACACTATAGGAAAAGGGAAAGATTGTCCCAGAAACAATGACTGCAAAGTAGTCTATATAGAGTACCGAAACTGAGGCACAAGCCACCATTGGCGCATAAGACGTAAAAGAGGGCCGGGCATGGTGGCGAACGCCTGTAATCCCAGCACTCAGGAGGCAGAGGCAGGTGGATCGCTGTGAGTTCCAGGCCAGCCCTGGTCTCCAAAGTGAGTCCAGGACAGCCAAGGCTACACAGAGAAACCCTGTCTCATAAAACCAAAAAAAAAAAAAAAAAAAAAAAAAAGACATAAAAGAGGAATGCTTTGGGGTAATTCATGAAAGATCCAGAGTTTGAACAGGGTCTTCAGGAACCCAGGGCCTTTTGGTTGCCAGCTATACTTTCAGCCCCAGTCACGCTTCTATCAAAAGCCTACTGTAGACGGAGCGGTGGCAGAATATCTACCCTCTAACCCCAGCACTTAGGAAGCAGAGGCAGGCAGATCTCTGAGTTTGAGGCTAGCCTGGTATACAAAGGACAGCCAAGACTATAGAGAGAAACCCTGTTTCAAAAAACAAAACAAAAGCAAAGCCTACTGAACTACTGAACATACACTAGATCCCAAATACTGTGTTAGCATAGGAAAGTGAAAAGGCAAGACAGATGTCACCTACTGTTGTCAAGCTTCTTAGGCACATAAGCTAGGGGGGGAAATGGCATAAAGTCACAGGTGGTCCGGGACATCCATAAAGATTTAAGTAGCAGAGACTGTGATACACTGAGCAGCAGGAAGTGCTGAGCAGAAGGGAAAGCGCTTCACAGCCTGCCGTGACAGACCTTCTCTAGACAACCAGGTAAGACATCTCGAGGCAGCAGATAGCTCTGAGGCTTGGAAACCTTGGGGGGCCACTCAGGCTGCAGTGGTCACTAACAGACACTTCCTTCTGGGCGGCACTACCTCAAGGAGGAAAAGGTGAGTCGTAATGTGGACAGTACTGTAGGAGGGGAGCAGAAGATGGGTCTGGAGTGGGTGAAGATGGAAAGGATTGGTTTGAAAGAGGACTGCCATGAGAGAGAGAGAGAAAAAAAATCAAGTTAGACTCAAGAACTAGGAAAAAGCCTGCCTTCACAATCTCAGGAAGACACTAGCGTGCTGGGCAGGTCTCGGGTCCACACCAGCTCCGGCGTGGCCAGCAGCCTGGTTCCCCTTTGCTTCAGCTTCCTCACCTATGGAGTGGAGACTGGGACAGCTTTACTAAGGATTAGGAGGCCACTGGATGGCACCAATACTGGCATTGCCTGAGGCGGAGGCTAAGAAGCAACTGTGAGTTATTAGATGCAAGGACGTCACCAGCAGGGCCTTTCATGAAGACCCGGGAATGGGAATGCTATTCTCTCTGAAAGGGAAGGGACTAAAAAGGCGTTGGCATTGAAGACTAGAGCTGCACGTGTCATGAAATGTGACTTGGCTGTCTTCTCCACCAGGAAAAGGAAACTGAAAGTCAGAAGTAGTTGATGATAGCCAGGGACGAGCTCAGGGTTTCTCTCCTTTGCTCTGTGGTTCTTTCCGGAAGCCTTTCACTTTTGCTAGGCTTCTTTCTTCCTACCTACCTCAGTGAGTTCCTTGTCAGCAACCCTCTGAGCGTCCTGAGACACGGACCAGGCTGCAAACCCCATATGACCTCAATATTCATCTGGCTTTTGCTTTTTTTTTTTTTTCAAATCAGCATCTTGGCCTCGAACTCCTAGAGACCCAGTGATCCTCCCGCCTGAGGCTCCTGAGTGGCTGACTACAGATGCTATGTGCCTGGCTCTGTTTGGCATTTGAAGTGGCACAGGCTGAATACGGGGAAACTCTTCCCAGACCAGAGCTAATCTAAATCAAATAGACTTGTGTTTCTAGTCTGGCCGGAATGGGCTGATAAGGAGAGAGCATTCCACGATTTTGCTTTTCACATACATACAACTACTCAGAGGCTAGCAGAAAAAATAAATAAATAAATTATATTCTGCTCTGTTGCCAAATGTTTAGACCGCCCCTGGGCTGTTTATCTAACAACCTGAGGCTTAGCCAGATTGATTGAACATAAGAGATTTTACTGAGGAAAATTTCTAGGCCTGACAACTGCTATACAAAAACCAGCTCACAGAAGCTTGTGCATACCCAGTATTTCCTAAGCAGGGTGGCCTTACAACTCTAAATAAGGTTATTTCTTTAAATAGTCATGGTCTGAATACTAAACAACGAACGAAATTCAACCCAGTCATTCGTATGCTGACATTTTGTATGGCAAACACTGGGGAAATCTGTCCGGGAGCATAAGATTCGGACAGTTTGCGGTTAAGAGCCACTTTGGAGTCTACCAATCTTGTCTGGCTGGTGAACATGTTATTTGGGTTATCTTCTAGCCTGCCATTCTGTTCCAGGTGCAAATGTTTCTGAAGATGCTGAGAATTCTGCTCTTTGCAATCCAAATGAACAGAGACTCAAAGGGAAAATACCCGGAGCCCTAACATGACACCACACGCAGTTCACGCAGCCCAGGAGTAAGGGCGCAGCGCCCCGACTCTGCGGGCCTGCGGCTAGCGCATGGTCACAGCAGCTCCTCAGCCTGACAGTCAACCCCTGGTAGACTGCTTTAATATCAATCCCTAATAGATGTGATTTAACCGCAATTTTCTCGGGGAGTAAATTGGTGTGTGAATTATACTCTAGGAACATAAAAAGAGAATTGACTTATAGTTTGGCACAAAATAAAAACCCGTGGTTACCTTGGAGGCACTCAGAGATTTCTTTTTCTAGATGAACACACAAGTCAGGTCCACAAGATAAATGGTGGCCACAGTGAGGCTCTCCCCAGTAACCTTAGATTTGTTGTGGGGGGGGGGGGCAGGGAGGGGAAATTGAGTGGCATTTCAGCAATATGGAGATGTTCCTTTTCGAACAGAATGTAACAGTCTATTAAGCCATTTTCCAGTACATTAGGCTAAAATTGCTTAAGATGGGTATTCTTTCTGTGGCAATCAAGTGTCACATAAACTGCAGTCTTATAACACCCCTAATGTGAAAAGTGCTGACAAATTGGGCTATTTTAGCCATTACTTTTGCATTCACTTCCATATGTGACCCCTTCTCAATTGCTAGCCTTCCCTGTAAGACAGTCATGCCTTCTGGTACCTCATGTGGGCTTGAGAGAGAATGACTTTTTTCTCATGCTGCTTTAAGGGAACATGAACAGCTTGGTGGCCCTGGCTCCCAGTCAGCACTTGTGGAGAGAAGACTGACTCCGTTTATAGGGATCAAAGGTCATATCCACCCCAGACTATTAACAATGTGAAAATGCTCTACGTGAGAAGCTACTTTTTCAGGGTGTGACATCTCTCTCCACTCCCCACTTGGCCTGCGTAACTTTTTCTTTTAGTGGGTTGGAACAGATAGCCTATCTTCCTGCCTCGGTCTCTGATTGCTAGCCTGGCTCTAATTCTCTTTTCATCAAACTGATCCTTAGAGCTTCCATACTCTGAAGACAATCTCTGAAGGGTAGGTGGCCCAGCACATTTGTTTCCTTGGGAAACTGAAACAGGAGACTCTTGGGTTCAAAGCCAGCCTAGACTACATGGCATGACCATTACTGGGGGCTGGAGGGGGGGGGGATGAGGGACAGGTACTGGGTGGAAACCATAGGTATAGAATAGGGAAATGCTCCAGCGATAGCAGGGAATAACAATCTGAAAGGATGTAAGAATTCTATCTTACGCCTTTAGTCCCAGCACTCGGGAGGCAGAGGCAGGTGGATCACTGTGAGTTCGAGGCCAGCCTGGTCTACAAAGTGGATCCAGGACAGTCAAGGCTATACAGAGAAACCCTGTCTCGAAAAACCAAAAAAAATAAAAATAAAAATAAAAATAAAAGAATTCTATCTTAACAAAATACTATTGCAACTGACAGTGCTCCAGGAGCGAGGACACTGCAAGATCCACCGTGATAGGTACAAGGAAGCTTAAGCTTGAATCCTCTGTGACCCTGGATGGCCTGGGACAAGCTATACGGCATGAGTCAACAAAATGGGGCCACCAGCTTTATAAAGCTGTCTCAAGAATTATAGTAAATGCAGATTAGCTTACCGGAATGTAAAAAATGGTAGCTACTATTATCAACCATCCCAGGCTGCATTTACAGATCTACACCTACGACTGCTGCTGAGCCGCAGGGATGAGTCCTGTAGGAGTGAGCACTGAAGGCCTGAGCTCCCTTCTGATAGGTGACACATTTCATCAAGTCTAGTGACTTGCCTACAACTAAGTCACCCTTAGATGAACTCCGCCTTTGCGCCTGACGCTGACCTTGCTGTTTCCTTCTCACTCACATACTGGAGGAAGGTTTATAATTCACTCACTCAAGACACGTGACTGCCCTCTAGTGGCTACAATAATTCTTTTCAGTAATGGATTCAACTGCTCCAGAGATACAGTTCTGTTGACCAAGTGCCTTGCTGAGCAACCTTGTGGACCTGAGTTCCAACCCCAGAATCCATGTTTACAAACAAGCAAATGCCAGACACAGTGACTTGTGCTTATATATACTCCCAGCGCTTGGGGAAGTGAAGGCAGGTGGATTCCTTGAGCTCACTGCTAGCCAGCTTCATCCAATTAGAGATGAATGCAGTGAGAAAAAAAGTGAATCTTGTCACATTAATGACACACAAGACTGACCTTTGGCCTCCACATGCACAAGCAAGCACATACCCACAAGGCTATTCAAGACATCACCAGAAGGAATGCATTCTCCAGGAAATACGGAACAGGCAACCACATCCACTCTTGGTTTGGGTTCAAAGTCTTGCTATATAGCCCAGGCTGGCCTAGAATTCCTGGTCCTCCTAAGTTTTAGAATTGTAAGAGATGCCATGTCTTGTATTCCAAATCAAAGCATATGGCTTTGGTCAGTTACCATTTAACCTCCTGAACAGGCAGGCCATGAGTATATAGATGCTTGGTTTTGTTTTGTTTTGTTTTTTTTAAAGTATTGGCTGTTTGGGATGACTTTAATATAACACAGTCAGCACAGTCTCCCCATACCGCTAAACTCTAAAAAGCAAACAGAAACAAATACTTGGCCTCCTCATCTACCATCTAAATATTTACAACTTTTTTTTTCCTTGAGATAAGGTCTGACACTCAGAGGTCCTCCTGCCTTCATCTGGAATGACGCGCATGCATCATCACACCCAGCTCTGCCTTCCTCCGCCCTTTGTCTGTCTTTAGATTGGTTTTGTTGTTGTTGGGTTTTTTGTTTTGTTTTTAGGGTAGATCCACATTTTCAAGAGAGGGAGAGAGAAATTAGACCCTTTTAAATAGAGGCTTTGCATCCCAGATTCTTTTCTTCATGTTTAAAATACTAACAGATTGACCCAACTTCCCAATAGACGGGCATGCTAACCTGTTCAACTGTACAACAGCCAACTTTGAATTCAGAAAATCCATGAAGCTCACTCAAGGGAAGCCAGGGGAGAGGATAATATCGGCTAATATTTCCAGGCCTGGCACTCTGTTGAACTCTATGTTACAGTGTTAGTTTACATAACTGAGTCAAGGCTGCATGTAAATGCTTCAAGTAACAGAGAAAGTTGAACCAGTTGGCATTTTTCTGTTTTTATTATTGAGACAGGGTCTCTCAATGTAGCCCGGGCTGTCCTGAACCCTCCACAGAGAATGAAATCTTGCAAATACTTAAGCCTGGGTGGAGTTTATAGCAGTCTGGGAAGTAGACGTTAGAGCAAACTGCCCGCTGGCTCCCAGGTGTGCCAGCGTTCCTTCATCAAGTGCAGAGCCCACCTCCCCCGATGGCGCTTGCTAACAGGAGCGCAGGTTTGAACTTACAATCTTACATTTGTATTTCAGGATCTAGAACCTTCTGGGACCATAACTTTAACCCAGCCTTCCATGACTGTCTTTTCACTTTCCATCACACAACAGGACACTGCAACAACAGCAACAAACTGCTTCAACCTTTTCACTTCTGCAGATGCTAAAACCACTTCTCCAACATATAAAGGAGCTGGAAATTTAATTTCCTGGGAAAGAAACACACAACCTGGCCCTGGCATTTTAGTACCCAGGAGAGCTGAAATAAGTCCATTTATCAAAACTCCATGCACAATTGTCTTTCCAAACTTGGTGTGTTTTGCAAAATCTTCACTTAAGTGCACAGGGTTGGTGTCTCCTGTTAACTCTGAGAAGGTAGCCACGTCCTGTGCTGTAAAGGCCCTGCTGAGCTCGGCTCGGTCTCCAACCTTCATGTGCACACGCTGTAAGCACTGCCCTGCCGGCACCAGGTGAGTTAGCCACAGTCTCCTCTGAAGCCCACTCCACCAGACACGATGGCCAGAAACCACAGGCAACATCCTCAGCATCTCCAGACGTCATCAGCAGATGCTTGCTTCTGTTTTCAAACTATGCAGACAGCAAAAGACAGTGTTGAGAGCGGAGGTCTCTGGGCTGTAAGAATATTCAGTCCAGTACTTGTTCCCTGCTATTCCCAGACAATGCAAGGAGAAAGGGAGACACCTACAAGAGAAGAGAAGGTTCGTTCAAGCTGCATAAAGACACTGGCACCAAGAAGAGACTTGATACCCTATGAGCATATACAGGGGGAGGAAGTCCCCCTCAGTCACAGTCATAGGGGAGGGGAGCAGGGGGAAAGTGGGAGGGAGGGAGGAATGGGAGAATACAAGGGATAGGATAACTATTGAGATGTAATATGAATAAATTAATAAAATATATATTAAATAAATAGGAAAGAAAAAATAGAAATAATGACACTGGTAACACAGACACATGCAAGTTTCACAGGATGCACAGAACTAGAGCCATCACGAGCACGTGTTCACGAGCCTGGAAACAGCCTGTCAACTAAGCACTGCATGTAGCAGCCAACAAGAAATGGTGAACCCCAGGCATCTCCTGTGTGACTGGACCACTGGCTTCAGCTTTGGAAGCAATGAGAACCACGGTTGGCCTCGCTAGATGTTAACTCTGCTCTACTCAAAAATGAGACACACCCAGATCATACCACTGCAGTATTCGGTCGTCCTTGGGGTTGTGAAAAAAAGGTCTTTACCTGAATCACTCTGAAGGCACATTTCTTGTTTTTATAGGCTCCAAACAAGGTCAAAGAGCTCCACAATTTGACCAGACCACTGTACAAAGAAAGATCAAAAGAGCATAACGACGTCTGCTGCAACAGCTCCCTAGTACGTTTGCTTGTGATGGTTAAGAATGTCTTTGTTTTTTGTTTTTGTTTGCTTGTTTGTGTTTTAAAGCCAGAAGCCTTATTTAAATGAAACAGAATTTTAGGAAAAAAACATATCACAGGCACGGTGGCTCACACCTGTAATCTCAGCTCTCAGGGACGCAGAGGCAGGTGGATCCCTGTGAGTTTAGTGGCTAGCCTAGTCTACTAAGCGAGTCCACAACAGCCAAGGCTACACAAAGAAACCCTGTCTTTATGGGGAAAATCACACACCAAAAAACATATCACAATCAGAGAATAAAAATGAGCCCAAGAGTCTTTTTGAAAATGTACACATCTGACTTTAACACCACAGCCATCAACTGGGATATCGGCTGTAATCGATCACAAGGTTTTCTGTCTAGCACAGCCCCTCGGGGAGGAATGTTCACAGGAACGCCACCGTGAACTTCCTGAAGGTGTTCTGGCTTCTGCGTCATATACTCTCATCATGGAAACAGCTTCACTCACTGTGCTGTCCCACCACTCTCTCTGCCTAGTATTCTAGAACTGTCCCACTGTCATACCTGCTGCAGATCCTTAAGATGGCTGACAAGGTCTTCTCATCGTAGGTTAGGACGTCCACAGGCAAAGCAGCACCTACCTAGGTACGGGACAATACCATTAGCAGACACCTGTCCTCACTTGTGAACGCTAAGAAAACCAGTGTCTCAATTAATGGTGCTGGTACTTTCATGTGCCTGCAAAGGGCTCCTAATGTCTGGAATGTTGCTCAACCTCTTCATGATACCCCCTTCACCTCAGAGTCTGTGTTTGTTTGTTTGTTTGGTCTCTCTGTGTAGCCTTGGCTATCCTGGACTCACTTTGTAGACCAGGCTGGCCTCGAACTCACAGCAATCTGCCTGCCTCTGCCTCCCAAGTGCTGGGATTAAAGGCGTGTGCCACCATGCCCGGCCAATCTGTGCTTAAAGTGCTCCTTTTCCAGAGGCTAAAGGTGCCTGCCACAAAGCCTGACGATGTAAGCCTGATCCCCAGGACCCACATGGTGCAAGGAGAGAACCAACTCCAAGTTGTCCTCTGACCTCCACACATGTACACACAGGCACATATATGTATGTACACACATGAGATAGAGATAGATAGATAGATAGATAGATAGATAGAGTGAATGAGTGAGGTTTTTTAAAAGCTCCTTCTCTTGAGCCGGGTGTGGTAGCACACGCTTTTAATCCTAGCACTCAGGAGGCAGAGGCAGGCAGATTGCTGTGAGTTCGAGGCCAGCCTGGTCTACAAAAGGAGTCCAGGACAGCCAAGGCTACACAGAGAAACCCTGTCTCGAAAAAACAAAAGCAAATAAAAAGTTCCTTGTCTTGTTCACAAGGTTAGGCTCAACCTCCTTACTGCACTCTTTCTTATACAAGACCCCATCCTTTACTCTCCCATAATTCTCTTCTTGTCACTATTTAACAGGACCGACAGCCCAAGGGATAGAAATCATGTCTTTCTTACAGCTCTATCTCCTGAAACTGTCTTTTGTTTTTGTTTTTTCGAGACAGGGTTTCTCTGTGTAGCCCTGGCTGTCCTGGACTCACTTTGTAGACCAGGCTGGCCTTGAACTCACAGAGATCTGACTGCCTCTGCCTCCCGAGTACTGGGATTAAAGGCATATGCAATCACACCTAGCGTGTATAAGCATTTCTGTTAACATAATTTCCAGTTTTCTGTGGTAAGTGCCTATAGGTGCTGTTGCTGAATTGTATGGTAGGCACATAACTAGTTTATATTGCAGTTGGTACGCACTCCCCTGGTACTTGATGTTTTCATGTGCTTCTTTGCCAATTGTAGGTTCTCTTTAGTGAAATGTCTGCCAAAGTATGTAGCCTATTTTCCATTTGGACTATTTGTTTTCTTTGATTGGGCTTCCTAGTGTGTGATGGGGTCTTATTATGCATAACCTGGATCATCTAACTTCAGCCTGCCTAGCTCTCTGATTACAGGTGTAATTCACTATACCCAACTACTGGGTTCTGAAAGTTCTCTGTGATAATCTAAGTAATACTTCTTTGTCACACATACAGTTTTCAAGCATTTTCCCCAGCCTATAACTCATCTTTGTATCTTCTTCTTTTCTTTTCTTTTTTTTTTTTTGGTTTTTCGAGACAGGGTTTCTCTGTGTAGCCTTGACTGTCCTGGACTCACTTTGTAGACCAGGCTGGCCTCAAACTCACAGCGATCCGCCTGCCTCTGCCTCCCAAGTGCTGGGATTAAAGGCGTGCGCCACCACACCCGGCCCTCTTTGTATCTTCTTAACACAGTCTTTGCCGAGCATATTTGATAAGGTCCGTGGCAGATGTGAACAGAGTACGCCAGAATCTGCCCCTGTTCTTCCTTTCCTTTTCCACAGTTCAGCTTCTGTTTGGTGACGGCTAAGACAAAGCTGCGCTAAGTGCTGCTCACTAAGACACCCTATCAGATCGTCAACCACTATCAGTAGGCACAGCTTACTTCTGCTCACACTCTTTGACTACTTTAAGATGTGTCTTCCCCACATGTGTATGTGTCACTGCACGTGTACGGATGTGTTTGCCCACGTGCCGTGTATGTGAGTCTGAGCCGCTGCACGTGCGTGGAGGTGTGAGGAGACTCTCAGGAGCTGGCTCTCTCCTTCCACCGTACGGGTTCCAGGGACGGAACTCAGGACACCCTGCCATCCCTCACCGCTCTATAAAAGACTTCCTCACTGAAGCATGCTAGCGCTCACGCAGAGGTGGGCTATGTTGCTGGTTACCAGTGGAGACTATAACCTGACAGCACTGTGCAGGAGCAAACAGTGCCCTAACAGGTTCCTTGTCAGGGCACACTACAGTAACCTACCAGAATTCAGTATTTCTGGAAGCTGGCTTCTGGTAAAAAAAATGTTTAAATGGTATTTCTGTGTTTCTGACAGAGCGCTCTTTCTAGGCTGGGAGAGGAGTTGCTCGCCTTTAATCCCAGGGCTCAGAGGCAGACGCAGGTGGCTCTGTGAGTTGAGGCTAGCCTGGTCTACAGATGGAGTTCCAGGACTAGCTCAGGCTGACTTCCATTGGCTATGCAGAGGAGGAGGTCGGCCTCAAAGTCTTATCCTGACTCCGCCTACCAGTGGCAGAATCACAGGTGCTGCATTACAACAGGTATGACCAGGCCCAAGGCAGGCCATGACTCCACCAGTGAGCTATACCCCTGGTCCCTGTTCTAGAATTTCTTATAAAAACCTTAGGAATGTTAATCTGCCAAGCGGTTCCATACCTCCCCAAACAGGTCCCTCAGGGCTGAAACAAGCAGCTGTTTGAACTGCGCTGCATTCAATTCAATTCCGTGTTCTTGAAACTCTCTGTAAAAAAACATTAAAAAAGAGAAAATACCGCATTAAACTTCATGCTTTTCAGATCCATTTAAAAAGGCAAAAACCAAACAGGGAATGTAAAACAGAACTCCCATTTGCAGACTGAACTTACAGGCAGACTTTCATGTAGTGGTACTCTGAGGGGCTCTTGTAAACCACTCTTTCATATGAGGTAGCTGGCATCTTCCAACATGGGGTACCTACAGGAGAGAGGGCCGGTGACTACCAGGTACACATTGTTAGTAGTCGTAGTATTGTATTTTTAATGGGAACTTGGCCTATTATTGTTGTTGTTGTTATTATTATTAGTTTATTTATTTCTGAGACAGGCTTGCTGTATAGCACAGGCTGGCCTTGAACTGATGCCCCTGCCTCTCTCTAGGGAGGGCTGGGGCTACCAACTGGAATACTTCCACATCCAGCCTATTTGATTTTAAAGGACCTTTTTATTGTTTTTCGAGACAGGGTTTCTCTGTGTTAGCCTTGACTGTCCTGGCCTCGCTTTGTAGACCAGGCTGGCCTCGATCTCACAGCAGTCGGCCTGCCTAAGCCTCCCAAGCGCTGGGATTAAAGGCGTGCGTCACCACTGCCCAGCTTAAAAGACCTTTATAGTATCTTTACCATGACTAAATGTAGCCCCTTGGTCTTGGACCTGAATTATAAGCCAAAATTCACTAGTCTGGCCCGGCTGACCTCCAACTCAAGAGATCCTCCTGCCTCTGCCTCCCGAGTGCTGGGATAATGGCATGCGCTACCTCTACGGGTCGAAAAGGAATTTCATGAGACCTAATGCTCTGGACTTTCTTCTCCTCTCGGCCTATGCTACCGCTACTAGTTTCTCCACAAGCCAGAAGCGCCTCCAGGTGGCCATGTGTCTCACGCTCCCTGGCCGCCTTCATCTTACTGTTTGTCACTACTCACCCCATCAAATTACTGTACCACCACACCCCCACCCTGCCAGTCCTACAAGGCTTACTCCCCGTCTCCAGGCTCCCACTGTGCCTGCACTCCGAAACAGGGATGTCTCGTTGCCTACTGCTTCTCACGACCTCAAACGAGAGTCTTGCACATTTAAGCACACAAAACAACAACTCTGGCACTAACCCAGTCATTCAAAAAGACCGATCCCCACTGCTGAAGAGTCAGGCGCCGGCACTAACTCAGCGCCCACCGCGAAGTGTGCCCAGCATATAGCGGGATCAGCCTTCGGAAGGGGTCACCGTCTGTAACCGGGACCTTTAGCCGCGTAGTCCGGAGCCCGGCGGCGGCGGTTCTCCAACTTGACCTAATGCGGAGAGCCTCCGGGCCGCCACACTGCTACCACGCGCTCCTGCTCGCGCATGCGCACCTGCACCTGCCGCGCGCGTAGGCCGTCCCGGGCGCAGAACGAAGCCGCCACTCAATGGGATAGCCGCGTTCCTGTCTCCGGCATGCTGCTATAACTCGGCACGGGTGGGAGTTCCCACGCAGCAGCCCAAGTTTGGGCCTGGAAAGCAGACCTATTTACGTTTGACTCCGTTCCGCACCGCCCTACGGACGCTCAAGCGAGCGTGACGTCAGTGCGCGGCGTCGGCCACTAAACGATTGCGTAACCTCAGCGAGTCTGAGGACGAGCGGGTCCCGCGCCCTCTAGCGCCCACTCCCGGAACTTGCGTTTGTGGCTTGGTTATTAAGCCACGACAATCTTCACGGTCATTTATTTATTTATTCATTCACTCTCAACAGGTTATACCAAAAACATCTCATCCCTTTTTTTGTTGTTATTTTGTTTTTGTTTTTTCGAGGCAGGCTTTCTTTGTGTAGCCTTGGCTATCCTGGGCTCAGGTTGTAGATCAGGCTGGCATTGAACTCAGAGTGATCCACCTGCTGAGAATTACTTAGGCATTGGGTCTTTCAAGGCAGGTAAGTTTTGGTATGCTGATATCGGTAAAGGCGCCTTTGTGTAAAGGGTCCAGTCTGGATGGCTAGCTTAGGAGACTGCCCTCTGCAAAAAGGCGAACAGGCTTATACTGTACTGGTGTCTCTGTATCTTTATTATTAAATCTTAAGTGGGGCTCTCAGACGCCCCCGCAATAGGGACTTGGCAGAACCGGCTTTGAATCCACTCTCTGCCACCAAGTCCAGCGTCTTCAGCTCTCGGACAGCAGAGAGATCGTCAGCAGCTCCCTTGCAGAGTTGTGTGGGAAAAGGAGCTCACGTAGAGGTCTGCCATCCGGGAAACTATAAAGAGAAAGAGTCTCTCTGGGCCAGCCACACAGCAAACTCCTCTTGCCAGGGTGTATGACCCAGAAAAAAACCAGAAGCACGTGCATTTTGGGTTTCCAAGAGCCTGGGTTCACTCCTGCACCAAAATCTTGGAAAGCAGTGCCTCCTGAAACCTGACTCGGCCAGGGCTTCCGTGTTAATGCAGAGTTGAGGATGAACGAGATACTTTGGAATAATGAACACTTCGCTGGTTAGCTTTTGTTTTTTTCAGTGAAAAAAAATTTTTTAAACTAAGGACTATGATGTATCATTTCAAATGATATAAAGGGGAAAAAAAAAACCAACTAAACAAAACCAAAACCAAAACCCACGCTAGCTAGTTACTTCCTTCTCCAAACTTGAGGGCTCTCTCTCTCTCTCCCTTCCTCACCTTCTCTACCCACCCACACCCACCCCTTTTTGAAATAGGGTTAATTCCTGCTGGCCTTGAATTTACCCTGTAGCCAAAGCCAGCCTGAAACTTGCAGCTCATCCCCTAGAATACCAAGATCATAGGGGTGTGCTGCCATGCCTGGGCCACGGTTGAGGTTTTTTGTTTTGTTTTGTTTTGTTTTTCTTTTGTTTTTGTTTTTCCAGACAGGGTTTCTCTGTGTAGCCTTCGCTGTCCTGGACTCACTTTGTAGACCAGGCTGGCCTCGAACTCACAGCGATGCACCAGCCTCTGCCTCCCAAGTGCTGGGTTTAAAGGCGTACGCCACCATACCTGACTCCTCTCTTTCTTTCAAGGGGCAGCAAGCTGGGCAGTGACAAGAATACCTCCTGCAGCCCCTCTTTGAGTTTCTTAATTCCTCCTCCCCACAAGTTTGGTGTGGGGTTTTCTCTCCTGAACATTTAAATGTAACATCACTTTATATCAAAACACCCAAGGGAACTGGCAAGGCAGCTCAGCAGATAAAGGGTGCTGACTGACAAGCCCAAGGACCTGAGTTTTATCTCTGGTACCCACATGGAAGAGGGAAACAAGGATCTGACTGCTAGATCTTCGTTAACAGACATATACACACACAAAAAAAATTAAGAATGAAATGTAAATTTTATTTCAAGTAAAAACACTCCCCCTCCCCCCACCCCTAGGCCATCTCAGTCTTTTAGAAGCAATTCTCTGCAAAGATCATTTTCACCAAGTGTTAGGTAGTGAATGGCTGGTTTCTCCAGCAACATAAGAAATCAAATCGAACCGCATTTATAAAAAGGTGAGTTTCTTGGGACGCAGCTCTCAGGCAAGTTCACTGGTCCCAAGGAATGGGGCCAGGGAAGTTTCAAGGCTGAGCTGAGGTAGGGTCGTCTTTGTTTGCTTGTTTTTGTTTTTCTTTGAGAGAGGGATTCTCTGTGTAGCCTTGCCTGTCCTGGAACTCACTCTGTAGACCAGCCTGGCCTCAAACTCACAGTGATCCACCTGCCTCTGCCTCCCAGCAGGTAGGGTCTTCTTAAAGGGGAGTGGAGAGAAGCTGTGACTTGGTGACATACTGGCGTTACCGCCATATTTGGTGAGTTCAGGGTCCCATACGTGGGTTTTAGGTCCAGTGGTCAGTTTGGAATCCAGAACTAGGAGCTGGCTTTGTCCAGTGTTTTTTGAGGGCTTTTGAAAGCATGGGCTCCTGGTCAAAGATGGGGGTAGGGTGGGGGCATCTCTTGGTCTGAGACATCATGCCTTTGTCCAAAAACCTCTGACCTAACAGGTAGGTTCTTCCTAATTGTTAGAGAAAGGCTGTGCCAAGTTAAATACCAAATTGATATTCCACAGGAGGACATTGATGAAAACTTTGTTGTTGTTGTTGTTTTGTTTTGTTTTGTTTTTAGAGACAGGGTTTTTCTGTGTAGCCTTGGCTGTCCTGGACTGGCTTTGTAGACCAGGCTGGCCTTGAACTCACACTTATCTGCCTGCCTCTGCCTCCCGAATGCTGGGATTAAAGGTGTGCGCCACCACACCTGGCTGGAACACGAATTTTTGATTTGTTGCAATCAGTACTCTCTCAAGGGGTACTGCTCTTTCCTGAAGTTTCTCTCATCTTGGCAGCAGAAAGATTTAGTTAGGTATCTTGGAAGAAGCTGCTGCATATTTAACAGACAGTACGGATTGTGCACCCGACAATGCCTCTTGCAGCTTGTTGGCCACTTAGAAAGGATCTGTGTTTTGCTTATGTACCAAGTCAGTTGTCATCTGGTCACCTAGCACTTGGAGGCATGCAGGATTTCATGGAACACTTTTTTTTTCTTCAGGTTCAGCCTTTTATTGAACATGTTAACAAGAAGTTTAGTCAAAAAGACCAAAGCCCACGTCATCATCAGACTCCTCAGATTCTTCCTTCTTTGCTTCCGCTTTCTTCTCCTCAGCTGGAACAGCAGCAGTGGCTGGTGCGGGACCTCCTGCTGGCATGGCTCCAGCTGCTGGAACTGGCCCACCAGCCCCTCCTACATTGCAGATGGGGCTCCTAATGTTAACACTGGCCACGGCCTTTGTGAACAAGCCAGGCCAGAAAGGTTCAACGTTTACACTGGCTGCTTTAATGAGGGCATTGATCTTACACTGCCTGACCTTAACCTCTTGTCGTGAAGAATGAGGGCAGAGTAGATGCAGGCAGCTCTGAGACGGAGGTCGTGTTGTGGACTGCCAGCACAGTGCTAGTCGCCTGATGAAGTGAGGGCCTCACGACAACGCAGCCTTAGCTTCCTCAGAAGGACCGAGCACCTTGGCGGCAGCTGAGGAAAAGCTCACGGAACACTTTTATTCCAACTACTACAGCTTACAGTCTTTCCTCTTTCTTTGTCTTTATTCTTCCTCACTTACGTTTAACTTACGTTTAACTTTCTGTTGTGGGATCTTGTCCATCCTTGTAAGCCATCCTCACTCCTTCCCAAAACAAGTAAGTGCATAATTAGTCAAGGTTACTATTGCTGTAATAAAAGACCAAGACCAGGGGGCTGGAGAGATGGCTCAAAGGTTAAGAGCACTGGCTGCTCTTTCAAAGGTCCTGAGTTCAATTCCCAGCAACCACATGATAGCTCAGAACCATCTATGATGGGATCTGGCGTCGTGGTGTGCAGGTGTACATGCAGGCAGACCACTGTATACATAATAAATAAATCTTAAAAAAAGAAAGACCAAGACCAAAAGCAACATGGGGAAGAAAGGGTTTATTTGCCTTCTATTTGCACAGCACAGTCATCACTGAAGGAAGTCAGGATAGGAACTCAAAACAGGGCAGGAACCTGCATAGAGGCAGGAGCTGATGCAGAGGCCATGGAGGGGTGCTGCTTACTGACTTGCTCTCCACGGCTTGTTCTACTTGCTTGTTTCTTTTATTTGTTTTGTTTTTGTTTTGTTTTTTCTAGATAGGATTTCTCTGTGTAGCCCTGGCTGTCTTGGAACACTCTTTGTAGACGAGGCTGGCCTCACACTCACAGAGATCCACCTGCCTCTGCCTCCCTTGAGTGCTAGGATTAAAGGCATGTGCCACCATGCTCAGCTCTTCTTTGTTTTTGTTTTGTTTTGTTTTAGAATGGACTAATGTAGGGGACACCAAGAGTTCAGGTCACACTTCATTTCTCTGTTCTCCCTGCCCTGCCTTGTTAACCGGTACCAGCTAGATTTTCTACAGTACACAATGTAAAGCCCAGTCTACCATTGTCCATCCACCCAATGAGAACACTGGCCCCTCTGTCAGCAGATTCTGTGATGATAGGACAAAGGTCAAGATGATGAGAAGCTAAAAAATGTTAACTTCACCAATCATTTCCATTTATTTAAGGAGGCCCACCAAGTGCCAGACAGCTGGCTCACAGTAAGCCATCTGTATCATACGGTGGCACTGTGATGCCACCTACAACAGGGCTGGAGAGATGGCTCAGCAGCGAGAGCACTGGCTGCTCTTCCAGAGGTCCTGAGTTCAATTCCCACAACCACATGGTAGCTCACAACCATCTATAATGTGATCTGATGCCTTCTTCTGGCCTGCCGGGATACAAGCAGACAGAGCACTGTATACCTAATAAATAAATAAATCTTTTTTTCAAAAAATGCAACAGAAGACTCCAGTTGGCTCCTATCCCTCCCACATGGATGGCCAGGCTAGAAGCTACTCCTTCCAGCACACCCTGGATCATCTGCAACCAAGAACTCAAAACCACTTGCCTGTGGCTCGTGTGGAACCTGTGAAGGGGGAAAGCAGGGTCTGGCAGGCAGTCTCACGGGAAGACGGAGCCTGCAGCAAATGAAAATAAGGAGTCATCATGTGGCGGTCCATGCCTATGATGCGAGCGCTCAGAAGGCTGAGACAAAAGCATGGCGACATTCATGCCAGCCCGAACTACATGGCTCACTCTCTCTCCCCTCCCTACCCCAAACCCCAAACCCAAACCAAGCAGCAAAAAAGAATCTGTGAAGTTTGGGCTAAGATGGCTCAGTGGGGGGCACAGCCTGAGTTCAGACCCTCTCGTGTAGCCACAGGTGCACTGGGGGGGGGGTGGGGGGGTGGGGGGGGTGGGGGTGGGGGGGGGTAAAAACCAGCCGACCCAGGAGCCCAGCCAGCCTGGCGTAAATGGCTCAAGGGAATAAAGCTTAAGCGAGCACGACACTGGGCACCTTCCTCTAATATCTATACATGCTTGCACGCACAGACACGGACACACCCACACACACAACGTGCACACGCCACACAAAACAGCAAAAAACCCAGGGCTACCAGTTAAATCTTTATATCTAGTTAAATCTTGGTTGCAAATAAACGATATGCAGGACATAAATTTGTAGAGGAATTTTAATTCAGAACGTGGCTGCCCTGGCAAGAGATTGCATCCAAAGACCTTCTCATCTGTGTGATCCGGCTGGAATTCAAACACGCCTTTAATCCAGAAGAAAAAAGCAAGCAGATCTGAGGTCAAGGCCAGCCTGGTATAGAACAAGTATCAGGTAAAGAAAAGCTTAGAGCCAGGTGTGGTGGTACTGTAAGACCCCTGCCACGGCGGTCTTAACGCGGAGACCCCCACCAAGAACCAACGAGACCAAGGCTTCGGCTGCAACAAGCAAGAGGCTTTATTATTAAGGGGACGGGTACCCGGGCGTTTCAGTCTCCCGAGAGGCTGGTGCGCCCAGCGAGTTTTTAGGGGGTCCTTTATAGGGAGTTTGGCGGGAAGCTCGGTTACAGAAGCGAAAAAGCATAGTTACAGGGCTCTGATTGGTAAATTTAAATGAGGCGAGGTTATAGTCCGGTCATTAGGTGGGCTCTGGGAACAGGGGAGTTTATCCGTTCTCTGGGCCAGGTGGCCATCCATAAATATCTTGTTTGACATGGAGCGAGGTTATGGCCCGGCCATCGGATGGGAACAGGGGAGTTTGCCCACTCCCTGGGCCAGATGGCCGACCATAAATATCTTGTTTGACAAGGACAAGCAGCTTTCATCTGAGCCCCAGGCCTTATCTTACCCCGGGAACCTATTATTCTAGTCTTGCCTTGCAAGATAGCGTTACTGCTGCTATGCTTGCTATGTCGGGTGCACAGGGGAAGGGGTCTTACATTCCCCCCTCTTGTTGTAAACTGAATGAAATCTTTCATTCAATGACCTCTGGTTGTGCCTGTTGGAGCTGTTGGTATTGTTGGGTTAGAACCAAGGCCTGTACAACCGATAGGTGGTCTCGGTTTCGGATGAATTGCATCAGTCTGTTAAGGACGCAAGGCCCAAAAAGTAGGAGCAGAACAATAATTAGCAATGGACCTGTTATGGTAGATATTAAAGTGGTGAACCAAGGAGCCTTATTAAACCAGTTTTCATACCAAGTTCGTCCTGATTTAAATTGCAACTGTCGCTGTTTTAGTCTCTCTCGCAGCTTGGACATACTATCTCTAACTACCCCTGTATGGTCAGCGTAAAAACAACATTCTTCCTTGAGGGCTGCACAGAGTCCACCTTCTTTCAGGAATAAAATATCTAACCCTCTACGATTTTGGAGCACTACCTCGGAAAGGGAGGTCAGGGACTGTTCTAATGCACTAATGGATTCTTCTAATGCTTGAAGATCTGCGTTCATGGCCTGTTGTAGTTGCTGAAAATGAGCAACCTGAGTGAGAGCAGTAGTCCCAGTTCCGATCCCTGCCGTAACTCCCCCGACTGTTAATCCTCCCAGTAGCAATGCCAGAGTGATGGATACTGGCTCTCGGGGGTAACGATTGATCCCCTCAAAATGGCGGTATAGGTCGGAGGGGTCATGGTATGTGATCTTGGGGAAGAGCTGGACTAATACACAGAAGTCCGAGGACATTTTAAGGACGGATGTTGTGACACATGGGGTTAACCCAGTGTTACAGGCCCAGTAGGTTCCATTTGGGCCAGTAAGGTACCTGGTTCCCGAAATTTTCGGGGTGCTGGTCAGAGTGGTGTTGCACAGAGATTTATGGGATGAGGGGACGGTCCCTAAGCAAGTTCCCTTACCAGATATTTCAGACAGCGTGAGACGGTGAGGGGTATTGGAGAGACATCTATTGTCTGGGGTAGAGGAGTTAGTAATGCTGGTCATAAGGGCAACTCCCTCATAGTAAGGGGGTTGGGAGGTGAGACACATCCAACATTCCTTAGTCTTTTCCGGGGAAGTATAGTTTAGGGCCTGGTATGCCCCTGTTACCAAGTCCAGGAGCTGATTTCTCGTGTTAGGATGTGAATCTAGGGCAGAGGGGGTGCTAGGATTTACCGAAAATGACGTCGTCGGTGGAGCAGGTTGGGGTAGCACCTGGGGTCTTGGCTGGGCCTGATGTGGCTTAGTCAGGACAGGGTTTGGGCCTATTGCCATGGTGGGGGCAGTGGCCAAGGTTAACTTAACCCTAAAAATTAGTCCAGGGTCTTTTCCCTGGGTAAACAAACGCAATCCCCAGGAGTTTCCTTTAAGCCACCGGCGATCTTGTTTTCCTTTTTCTGTAAACCTGATAACTATGGGGTTGCAGTATTTTCCCTTACAGGGTCCCTCCGGGCCACTGTTACCGAGAGCGCATCCGCTCTCAAGGTATTTGTGTTCATTTCTTTCGTTTTCCATGGGTCTGTCATAAGTACTGTTCCTTTTTACCGTGATTAGGTCCCAGCTGGAGGAAGGGTTCCAGTAAGCCTCGCCTGTAGTCTTACAACCCCAAGAAGCACAAAAGAAATCAGGGGCCCCCCCACATTGGCGTCTAAGCTGCCGAGGTTGGCCTTGTCCCGGACAAACGTAAAACTTCGCAGATCGGAGATTAGCCCGGTAGAACTGTCCTGAGCACCCAAAGGAGCTTCCTATCCCATTTGGAACACATAGTCTTTCAGCCGGGGGGTTAAAGAGGTCAGTGTGGTCGGGAAGGTCCCAGGTAAGTGACCCAGCTGCCAACTTACAAATATCTGGTGTTAGGTCTGGCCACCAAGTCCATGGAGGATGTAGTGCGGTGACCGACCAGATGGTGTCTCCTTCTTTATTGGTTACCTCTCAGGTTTGTTGTACTGGAATATGAGGGCTGGCAGACGGGGTCCAGGGGAGGGATAGTAGGAGAAAAGTAAGAGTCACGGGGCGAATCAGGTTCGGGAAAGTCTTATCTTTAGGGGATTGTCGGTTCGATGAGCCTTCCATGCTGTCTTGTCTGGGTCTGTCTCCCTGGCTGCCTTGACGTGGGCTGCGTGGATCCAGGTGGCAATTCCGTCTACCTTGAGAGCCGTCGGGGTAGTCAGGAGAACAGCGTAAGGTCCTTTCCAGCGGGGTTCAAGGTTTTTGGTCCGGTGGCGTCGGACCCAGACGTAGTCTCCGACCTGGAATGGGTGAGGGGCCAGGGGCTTGTCAAGCTGGTCTTTATAAGCACGGGCTAGGGGCTTCCATACCTCATTTTGCACCTCTTGGAGGGCTCTTAGGTGTGCCTGGAGGGAAGGCCTGGTAGCGAAGGAGCCGATATCTGGGTCAAGGAAGTGAACAATAGGAACATGTGAACCATAGACAATCTCAAAGGGAGTAAGCCCATGTGGGCCAGGGGTGTTCCTAACCCTGTATAGGGCCAGGGGTAGCAGGGCCACCCAGTCCTTAGTGCCAGCTGCAAGCGTTAATTTAGTCAAAGTCTCCTTAATAGATCTATTCATGCGCTCTACCTGTCCTGAACTCTGGGGTCTATAAGAACAATGTAATTTCCAATTAATCCCCAGTAGTTTGGCCACCTGCTGGCTTACCTGGGAGACGAAGGCTGGTCCGTTGTCGGACCCAATTACCTGTGGCATCCCGTAGCGAGGGAAAATATCATCTAAAAGCTTCTTGGAAACCACCTTGGCCGTCTCATGTTTGGTGGGGAAGGCTTCAGTCCATCCTGAAAAAGTATCTACGAAGACCAGCAGGTACCGGTATCCGTATATACCTGGTTTGATCTCCGTGAAGTCAATTTCCCAATGGGTCCCTGGCCGGTGTCCTCGGACCCTAGTTCCTGACAAATTTAAGGACTTGTTGGTATTGACCAGCGTGCAGGGCCGGCAATTGTCAATGGCTCTCTGGAGGGCCTCCTTTTTTTTTAATAGGTAAAAGTTTGTTTCTTCTTTTTCAAGGAGGGTCTTCATTTTCTGGGCGCTTAAATGAGTGAGCTTGTGGAAGTAGTCAATCAAATAGTCAGTTTCTTTTGAGGGGACGACTACCTTGTCCTGGTATCGCCAATGGTTAGGGCCTTCAGGAAGAGCGCCCATCTTGTGAAGTCTTTGTATGTCGTCGTCGGTGAATTTCCAATTCCGATCCTGCTGTCCTGGCGCTCCGGTGTCCCCTTGTAAGGAGAGCGCCTCGAGAGTGTCGAGGGGTCTTGTAGCGGCTTGGCGGGCTGTCTCGTCAGCCAGCCGATTACCTTGAGCCTCAGGGGAGTCCCCTTTCTGGTGGCCCGGGCAATGGATGATGCTGAGCTGCTGGGGTAAAAAGAGGGCCTTTAGGAGGGCCAGGATTTCAGTCTTATTTTTAATTTCTTTACCTTCTGAGGTGAGGAGTCCTCGGCGCCGATAAATTTCTCCATGTACGTGGGCCGTGGCGAAGGCATACCGGCTGTCTGTATAGACTGTTAGCCTTTTTCCTTTTGCCAGTTCCAGGGCCTTGGTCAGGGCGATCAGTTCAGCACGCTGGGCGGAGGTCCCTGGGGGCAGAGGGCTGGCCCATATTACCTGGTCGGTGGTGGTGATAGCTGCTCCGGCCCGTCGTGTCCCGTTATCCAGGAAGCTGCTCCCATCCGTATACCAAACGAAGTCTGGGTGAGGGAGGGGCTGGTCAGTGAGGTCAGGGCGGGTTCCGTGGGTTTCCGCCAGGACTTGTTGACAGTCATGATCCTCGGGCCCGTCTGGGAGAGGGAGCAGCGTGGCAGGGTTGAGATTGGTTGTTGGCCCAAAGGTGACTCTGTCCGAGTCTAAAAGCATGGCCTGGTAATGGGTAACCCGGGCGTTGGAGAGCCATCTGTCTGGGGGTTGCCGGACCAGGGATTCCATGGCATGGGGCGCTAAGATAGTAATTGGCTGTCCCATGGTAAGTTTATTAGAGTCTTTAAGGAGTAAGGCGGCTGTAGCAACCATCCGTAGGCAAGGGGGCCAGCCTGCTGCCACGGAGTCCAGTTTCCTAGAGAGGTAGGCTATAGGCCTTTTCCAGGGCCCCAGTCTCTGAATTAGAATTCCCTTGGCGTAGCCTTGTTTCTCATCAATGAACAGCTCAAAGGGCTTGGTTAAATCGGGCAGCCCCAGTGCGGGGGCTGAGATTAAGGCAGTCTTAATAGCCTCGAAGGCCCGTTGATGAGTGGGCCCCCAGGTAAACATCGTTCCTGGCTTGGTAAGGGGGTACAGGGGAGCTGCCAGTTCCGCAAACCCAGGGATCCAGAGGCGGCAAAAGCCCGCTGTTCCTAAAAATTCTCTGAGCTGATGGGGGGACCGCGGTGGTGGGATCTGGAGGACAGTTTGTTTTCTAGCCGGAGTGAGCCACCTCTGTCCATCCTTGATGGAGTAACCTAGGTAGGTTACTTCAGTCTGGCAAATTTGTGCCTTCTTGAAAGAGGCTCGATACCCCAGCCGTCCTAGGACTTGTAGGAGGGCGTGGGTTCCCCGTTGGCAGCTCTCCTTAGAGGGGGCTGCCAGGAGGAGATCGTCCACATATTGGAGCAATATGAGGTCTGGGTATCGTACCCTGAAGTCGGCCAAATCACGGTGTAAGGCCTCATCGAACAGGGTGGGACTATTTTTAAATCCCTGGGGCAGCCGTGTCCATGTTAGTTGCCCCGAAATCCCCAAGTCGGGGTCCTTCCATTCGAATGCAAAGAGAGTCTGGCTGGAGGGATGCAGTCTTAGGCAGAAGAAAGCATCCTTTAAGTCCAGCACAGTGTACCAGACATGGTCTGGGGATAGCCCCGTCAATAGGTTGTAAGGGTTGGGGACAGTAGGATGTATGTCCTCAACTCGTTTGTTGACTTCTCTTAAGTCTTGGACTGGCCGATAATCTCCCATTCCGGGCTTTTTAACAGGAAGCAAGGGGGTGTTCCAAGGAGACTGACAAGGAGTCAGTATGCCTTGGTCCAGGAGTCTCCGAATATGAGGCCGTATTCCCAGGTAGGCTTCCTGTGACATAGGGTACTGCCGGATAGAGACTGGGGTGGCAGAAGCCTTAAGGTGTACTAATATGGGGGGCTGTTGGTGAGCTAGGCCCATTCCCCCAGTTTCGGCCCATGATGATGGATACAGGGCTTGCCAGTCTGGGCTAGGGGTATCGCTCCCAGGGGGGTCAGTCTCATACAATCTGTATTCATCCTCTAAATTTAATACCAAAGTCTGAATAGGCCGCCCTTGTGGTCCTGTCACACGAGTGTGCCCTTCTTCGAAGTGAATTTGGGCCTTGAGTTTGGTTAATAAGTCTCTTCCCAGGAGGGGATATGGGCAGTCCGGGACATGAAGAAAGGAATGTGAGACCTTACCGGTGGCAAGATGTACTTTTCTCTCGGTGGTCCAGCGGTAAGGCTTCCCGCCAGTCGCTCCTTGCACCCAGGCAGTCTTTGTTGTCAGGGGCCCCGGTGCGGTGGTAAGGACGGAGTGCTGAGCTCCCGTATCCACCAAGAAGGTGACGGGTTGCCCCCCCACATTTAGAGTTAGCCGGGGTTCAGGGGGAGGCTCCTGACCCTGACTTCTTCAGTCTTTCAGGTTGAGGAGAGCCGCGGAGGGGGGGGTTCTACGGGGCCCTTTGGGACGCCTGGGACAGTCCCGTACCCAGTGACCTCTCTCCTTACAATAGGCACATTGGTCCTTATCCACAGGGGTTTTTCTCCGTTCTCCCTGGCCCTGACTATCCTGGCGCCCTGAAACTACGGTGGCCAAAAGTCTACTCATTTCCCTATGTCTCTTCTTATCTCTAGCATTTTCCCTTTCTTCCGCTTCTTTTCTCAATCTCTCTTCCCTTTTTTCAGACTCTTTCCTAAGCCTTTCTTCTCTCTCTTCCGGCGTCTCTCTTTTATTATAAACTTTCTCTGCCTCCTTTAAAAGATCCTGAACTGTACTCTCTTTAAGTTCCTCCAATTTCTCCAATTTGCGTCTGATATCTGGGGCAGACTGCCAGATAAAAGCCATGGCCAGGGTGGTGGCCAGGAGGGGGTCCTCCGGATCATATGGAGTATAGACCCTATAAGCCTCTTTTAGACGCTCAAGGAAAGCTGACGGCGTCTCATCTGCTTTTTGAGTAACCATCTTAACCTGGGCCAAATTGGTGGGCCGCCTGGCGGCTTTTTGGAGACCCGCTATAAGCAGCTGACGATAAAGGCGTAGGTGGGCCCTACCTTCCTCAGTATTGAAGTCCCAGTCGGGTCGTTCCAAGGGGAAGGCACTGGCTATCTCATTTGGCAGCTGGGTAGGCCGCCCATTAGCTCCTGGGACGCTCTTGCGTGCCTCCAGAAGGACGCGCTGCTTTTTCTCAGAGGTAAGGAGCGTCTGTAGAAGCTGTTGACAATCATCCCAAGTGGGTTGATGGGTGACTAGAATGGACTCAATAAGGGAGGTTAGCCGGGAGGGGTCCTTAGAAAAAGAAGGGTTATTATTTTTCCAATTATAAAGATCTGAGGCGGAAAACGGCCAATATTGCATCTGGCCACCCGTGCCAGCCCGAAGAGGGAAGGCCTGAGAGGTCTGAGGTGGAACTTCGCGCCGGCTACGGAGTCGGCCGGCCATCGGTGAGGCCTCGGGCGCTGCGGTGGGAGCAATATCTTCAGGGCGGGGCGTGATATCCCCAGGTGTCCCCGGCGGGGGAGGAGCCGAGGGAGTCGGAGGTCCGGCCGATGAGGCTGGACCTGGAACCACTAGGGCCCGGTAGGGGGGTGGTTCTTCAGTCAGGAGATCCAGGAGGGGCCCCTCATCTGGTGGCAAGACCTTCTGGGCTGGACAGACAATGGCGGGATAGAGACCTGTCCCAGCGGGGGGCGGAGCGGAGTGAAGCCCGGTCCCAGCTGAATCTGCCATGGCAGGGGACACTGGCTGGGGCGGAGCGAGGGGAAGCCCGGTCCCAGCTGAACCCGCCAGAGCAGAAACTACAGGCAGGGGCATTGCGGGAGGGAGCCCGGTCCCAGCGGAACCCTCCAGAGCAGAAACTACAGGCAGGGGCATTGCGGGAGGGAGCCCGGTCCCAGCGGAACCCGCCAGAGCAGAAACTACAGGCAGGGGCATTGCGGGAGGGAGCCCGGTCCCAGCGGAACCCGCCAGAGCAGAAGGCGCCGGCTGGGGTGTTGCGGAGTGGGGCCCGGTCCCGGCGGGAGTCGCGGAGTGGGGCCCGGTCCCGGCGGGAGTCGCGGAGTGGGGCCCGGCCCCGGCGGGAGTCGCGGAGTGGGGCCCGGCCCCGGCGGGAGTCGCGGAGTGGGGCCCGGCTGTAAGACCCCCTCCCCTGTGCACCCGCCATAGCAAGCATAGCAGCAGTAACGCTATCTTGCAAGGCAAGACTAGAATAATAGGTTCCCGGGATAAGATAAGGCCTGGGGCCCAGAGGAGAAAGATAAAAGCGTGCTGAGATAACAGAAACAGTTTGTCCTTGTCAAACAAGATATTTATGGTTGGCCATCTGGCCCAGGGAACGGGTAAACTCCCCTGTTCCCATCTGATGACCGGACCATAACCTCGCCTCATTTAAATTTACCAATCAGAGCCCTGTAACTATGCTTCTCGCTTCTGTAACTGCGCTTCTCGCTAAAATCCCTATAAAAGGCCCCCAAAAAGACTCGCTCGGCGCGCCAGCCTCTCCAGAGACTGAGACGCCCGGGTACCCGTCCCCCTACAATAAAGCCTCTTGCGTGTTGCAACCGAAACCTTGGTCTCGCTGGTTCTTGGTGGGGGTCTCCTCGTTAAGACCACCATGCTGGGGGTCTTACATTTGGAGGTCCCACCGAGATCGGGACCCCCGCCCAGGGACCACCGACCCAAATTCGGGAGGTAAGCCTTTGTGCCGGCCGGCTTAGTTGTTGTTGTCATGTCGTCTCTCTGTCGTCTCTCTGTTAATCGTTACGTGTCTCGGTGTCTGCGTAGACTCTCTGAATCTGGCAAGGACAAGAAGGAGTTGACGAACTCGGACTTCTTCCTTGTACCCCCGGGAGACGTCCCGGCGGGATTCCGTAGGGACTCTCCGTCCCATCCGAATTTGGGGCTCCGGCCCATCTGAGAGGCTATTCGCCTCATCTGGGAGACGGGGAATCCGGACCCCCTGTGTCTCCAACCTCTGCTTTGTTTTCGTTTTGGCGCAAGCGTCCCGCGCAGGCTGTTTTTGGTCTTTTGTGTCTGGCTGTCCTCTGTTGTCTTTCGTTTTATATTTTTGGTACCATGGGTCAGACTCTTGTCACCCCGCTAACCCTTACCTTACAGCATTTCAAAGAGGTCCGTGTCATTGCACACAATCTGTCAGTAGAAGTCCGCAAGGGCAAATGGGAGACTTTTTGTTCTGCCGAATGGCCCGTTACCCACCCCCGTGGGTCAAGCCCTTCATCCCACCTCGCCCACCAAGCTCCTGAGTCTTGGCGGCGCAAGAAGGCACCGTGGAAGAGAAATCGAAACCATGGCAGAGTGGAGGAAGCGAGCCCAGCACACCACCGGAGCCCATCCCTAAAATATATCCTGACATAGCAGAACCCCATGAATGGCCCATGGCCCTGCTCCCACCATATCCCCGAGTTCCCCAGCCGGCAGCCCCAACCTCAGCCCCGCCCGCGGCTTCCGGGGCAATGGGTGATGGACCCTTGGCGGGCACTGGGAGCCGCCTTAGAACAACCCCTGAGGGGCCTGATTCCACCATGGTTCTGCCCCTTAGTGCTGTCGGGCCGGCCCCAACAGGAAAAAATGCGTTACAACTCCTATAGTATTGGCCTTTTTTTTCTTCCTCTGATCTCTATAATTAAAAAAACTAACCACCCACCTTTTTCAGAAAACTCTACGGGACTTACAGGTCTGATAGAGTCCCTGATGTTCTCCCACCAACCAACGTGGGATGACTGTCAGCAGCTTCTGCAGGTTTTATTCACCACCGAGGAGAGAGAAAGAATTCTCCTCGAGGCTCGAAAGAATATCCGAGATGACGCTGGACACCCCGTCCAGACCCTGGCCGAAATAGATGAAGGATTCCCCCTGACCCGTCCTCAGTGGGACGACAACACGGCAAAAGGTAGGGAACGGCTGTCCATTTACCGCCGGGCTCTGGTGGCAGGTCTCAGAGGGGCCGCGAGGAGGCCCACCAATTTGGCGAAGGTAAAAAAAGTCATGCAGGGAGCGACTGAGCCCCCCTCGGCGTTTCTAGAGAGGCTCATGGAGGCTTACTGGAGATATACCCCTTTTGACCCTACATCAGAGGGACAGCAAGCCTCTGTAATCATGGCTTTCATTGGACAGTCAGCACCTGATATTAGAAAGAAACTACAGCGCATTAGCGCATTGAGAGATTGCAAGATTATACCATCAGGGATGTGGTAAAGGAGGCTGAGAAAGTTTAGCATAAAAAGGAGACAGAGGAAGTGAAACAGGAAAGAAAAAAAGAAGGAGAGAGCTGAGGATGAGAAAAGAGGAAAGAAAGAGAGAGCTGAGAATAAGAAAAAAAAAAGGCAGGAAAAGAATCTGACAAGAATACTGGCTGCAGTGGTAAGAAAAGAAAGGCGTCAGGGAACAGGCAGGCCTAGGCAGACAGGGAACCTGGGCGACAACAGAAGGCAGGGGCCAAGGAGACTCAGAGAAGATTGAACACTGCCACCTGATCTCAAAGATGCCTTCTTCTGTCTGAGATTGCACCCTAACAGCCAATCCCTGCTTGCCTTTGAGTGACAAGACCCTGAAAACAAAAAAAAACTGGACAGCTTACGTGGATGAGATTGCCCCAGGGGTTTAAAAACTCCCCCACCCTATTTGATAAAGCCCTACATCGGGACCTTGCCCCTTTCCGCGCTAATAATCCCCAGGTGACTCTTCTATAGTATGTAGATGACCTCCTATTGGCTGCAGAAACCCGTGAAGAATGCGAGCTTGGGACTCAGAAAATCCTGGCTGAGTTAGGTGAGTTGGGGTATCGGGCTTCTGCCAAAAAGGCACAACTGTGCCGGACTGAAGTGACATATCTGGGATACACCCTGAAAGATAGACAACGGTGGCTCACAGAAGCCAGGAAACGAACAGTGACTCAGATCCCGACCCCAACCACTCCTCGCCAGGTAAGAGAATTCCTAGGGACCGCGGGATTCTGCAGGCTTTGGATTCCCAGGTTCGCCACTCTGGCGGCCCCATTATACCCTCTAAAAAAAAAAAGGGGGGGGGAGTTCACTTGGACTAAGGAACACCAATTGGCTTTTGAGAACCTTAAAAAGGCACTGCTAGAAGCCCCTGCCCTAGCACTGCCTGATCTGAACAAGCCTTTTACTCTGTACATCGACGAGCGGAAGGGGGTTGCCAGGGGAGTCCTCACCCAAACTCTAGGACCCTGGAAGCGCCCAGTGGCCTATCTGTCAAAAAAAAAAAAAACTGGATCCTGTGGCCAGTGGGTGGCCCTCTTGTTTGCGGGCGATAACAGCAACTGCTATATTGGTAAAAGATGCCGATAAGTTAACCATGGGCCAAAATGTGATGGTGGTGGCCTCCCACGCCCTCGAGAGCATTATCAGACAACGACCAGACCGTTGGATGACCAACGCCCGGATAACCCACTACCAGAGCTTGTTGCTGACAGAGCGGGTGACCTTCGCTCCGCCCGCCATCCTTAACCCTGCCACCTTGCTACCCGAAGCTGGTGAGACCCCCGTTCATCATTGTAAAGAGATACTGGCTGAAGAAACAGGGACTCGATCAGACCTCACTGACCAGCCGTGGCCTGGGGTAAAAACTTGGTTCACCGACGGAAGTAGCTTTGTGGTAGCAGGTAAGCGGAGGGCTGGGGCAGCAGTAGTGGACGGGAAGTCTGTCATCTGGGCCAGCAGTTTACCAGAAGGGACGTCGGCCCAAAAAGCTGAACTTATTGCTTTGACCCAAGCACTAAGACTGGCAGAGGGAAAGGCTATCAATATCTACACTGATAGCCGGTATGCTTTCGCAACAGCTCATGTCCACGGAGCGATTTATAGACAACGTGGGCTGCTGACTTCAGCTGGCAAAGACATTAAAAATAAAGAAGAAATTCTTAGCTTATTCCAGAGAGAAGAATCCTCACAGAGGAAGAGGGGCTAGAATACCTGGCTAGTATACACCGCCTTACCCACCTAGGGCCCAAGAAGATGACAGAACTGGTCAACAAGTCTCCCTATCACATCCCCAGACTACAAAAGACAGCAGAGGATCTGGTAAAAAAAAAACTGCAAGGCTTGCACTCTCACTAATGCCGGTTCCAGCAGACACTGTGCAGAAAAGTGCTTGCGGGGAGATCAACCTGAAACTTATTGGGAGGTTGATTTCACTGAAGTCAAACCGGCCCGATATGGTAATAAATACCTTCTAGTTTTCATAGACACCTTCTCGGGGTGGGTTGAGGCATTTCCCACGAAAAAGGAAACGGCAACTGTAGTGGCCAAGAAGATACTTGAAGAAATCCTTCCCCGGTTCGGGATACCTAAGGTAATTGGGTCGGACAACGAGCCTGCCTTCGTCGCCCAGGTAAGTCAGGGACTGGCCAGACAATTGGGGATAAATTAAAAATTGCATTGTGCTTATAGACCCCAGAGCTCAGGACAGGTAAAAAGGACGAATAAAACTATAAAGGAGACCTTAACAAAATTGACCTTAGAGACCGGCGGGGGTGATTGGACAGCCCTTCTCTCCCTTGCCTTGTTCCGGGTACGGAACACGCCTGGACCAATGGGACTGACACCCTTTGAGATACTGTTTGGTGCACCACCACCTCTGTTTAAAATCCTAGAGAGTGTGGCGCATCCTGATGACAGTTTTGTGCCTTCCACCCATCTTTTAGCCCGTTAAGGCTCTCGAGACGATCAGGCGAGAGATTTGGAAACAGCTGAAGGACGCTTACTCGGTTGGAGACCCTACAGTTCCTCATCAGTTCGAGATTGGAGATAATCCTCTTAAGCTGCGTCTGCATCGCGGACGCGACCCTGAGTCAGTACAACAACCCTCATGCCCCGATGCAACAGACTTGGGAGGTGATCAATGAAGAGGGGAACACTGTCTGGTCGATCACTGCAGTGCACCCCCCATGGACTTGGTGGCCGAATCTAACGCCAGATATTTGTAAGTTGGTGGCTGGATCGCTCACCTGGGATCTCCCCGACCACACAGACCTCTCTAAACCACTGGCTGAAAAACAGTGCGTCCCGGGTGGGATAGGGAGCACATTCGGGTGCTCAGGACAGTTCTGCCGGGCCAACCTCCGGTCCTCAGAATTTTATGTTTGCCCTGGTCAGGGCCACAGTTAGAAGCTTCGACACAAGTGTGGGGGGACCTCTGATTTCTATTGTGCTGCATGGGGTTGTAAAACTACTGGTAAGGCTCATTGGATCCCTACTTCCACCTGGGATCTGATCACGGTAAAAAAAAAAAAACAGCTATGACAGGTCAAACCAGGGAGAAAGAGATAGTTATAAATACCCTGAGAATAGGTGCGCCCACAGCAATAGCCCAAATGGGCCTTGTAAAAACAGATACTGCAACCCCATAGCCGTGAGATTCACTAACATGGAAAAATGAGACCATCAGAGCTGGCTTAGAGAAAACAACTGGGGATTGCGCTTATATGCTGCGGGGAAAGACCCTGGGTTGATTTTTAAAATTAAGTTGACCCTAACAAGTCCTTCCCCAGTGCCTGTAGGACCAACAAAGTCCTTCCAGAACAAGGCCCACCTGCCAGACCCCTTGTCCTAGCACCTCTCCTGCCTATGCCAGTGACCATCAGCCCCTTTAATCTCATTACTCCCCAAGGTTCCTTGCCTGTGACCCCTTCCGATTCCTCAACGAGTCAAAGGCTCAAGCAGCGACAGTTGCAATTTAAATCAGGACGAACTTGGTATAAAAACTGGTTTAATAAGGCTCCTTGGTTCACCACTTTAATATCTACCATAACGGGCCCTTTATTAATTATTATCCTGCTCCTACTTTTTGGGCCCTGCATCCTTCCTTAACAGACTGGTACAATTCATCCGAGACCGCCTATCGGTTGTACAGGCCTTGGTTCTAACCCAACAATACCAACAGCTCCAACAGGTAAAACCAGAGGTCATTGAATGAAAGATTTCATTCAATTTACAACAAGAGGGGGGAATGTAAGACCCCCTCCCCTGTGCACCCGCCATAGCAAGCATAGCAGCAGTAACGCTATCTTGCAAGGCAAGACTAGAATAATAGGTTCCCGGGATAAGATAAGGCCTGGGGCCCAGAGGAGAAAGATAAAAGCGTGCTGAGATAACAGAAACAGTTTGTCCTTGTCAAACAAGATATTTATGGTTGGCCATCTGGCCCAGGGAACGGGTAAACTCCCCTGTTCCCATCTGATGACCGGACCATAACCTCGCCTCATTTAAATTTACCAATCAGAGCCCTGTAACTATGCTTCTCGCTTCTGTAACTGCGCTTCTCGCTAAAATCCCTATAAAAGGCCCCCAAAAAGACTCGCTCGGCGCGCCAGCCTCTCCAGAGACTGAGACGCCCGGGTACCCGTCCCCCTACAATAAAGCCTCTTGCGTGTTGCAACCGAAACCTTGGTCTCGCTGGTTCTTGGTGGGGGTCTCCTCGTTAAGACCACCATGCTGGGGGTCTTACACCGGCCCCGGCGGGAGTCGCGGAGTGGGGCCCGGCCCCGGCGGGAGTCGCGGAGTGGGGCCCGGCCCCGGCGGGAGTCGCGGAGTGGGGCCCGGCCCCGGCGGGAGTCGCGGGAGCCTCCAAAGTGGGAGCCGGCGGTTGTTCTAAGGCGGGCGTAGTAAGAGAGGTGGGGATAGGAGGGGGCTGAATGAGGAAAGGTCTGACCCATGGAGGGGGGTCACGAACGAGAGATTCCCAAGTCATTATGTAGGGGACCTGGTCCGGATGACCGTGTGGTCCAGGGTCTATAATTTTGGACTTGATCTGTAGAATGAGAGAAAGGTTAAAAGTGCCATCTTGTGGCCACCCGGTATAAAGCGTAGGCCATTCAGCGGAACAAAGAGTTTTCCATCTGCCCTTGCGAACTTCTACTGACAGATTGTGCGCTATGGCACGGACCTCTTTGAAATGCTGCAAAGTAAGGGTTAGCGGGGTGACAAGAGTCTGACCCATGGTACCAAAAATATAGAACGAAACACAACAGAGAAACACTAGACACAGAAGACCAGACACAGCCTGCGCGGGACGCTTGCGCCAAAGCGAAAATAAAACGGAGGTTGGAGACGGCGGCCCGGGCGCCGCTCCCAGATGAGGCGAATAGCCTCTCAGATGGGCCGGAGCCCCAAATAACCTTGGAGGAGGCAGGGTTCTGGTGGGACGGAGAGTCCCTACGGAATCCCGCCGGGACGTCTCCCGTGGGCGCAAGGGGGGAGTCGGAGCTCGTCAACTCCTCCCGGTCCTTGCCAGATTCAGAGAGTCTGCACAGACACCGAGACACGTAACGTAACAATTAACAAAGAGACGAAAGGACAACAACGACTAAGCCGGCCGGCACGAAGGCTTACCTCCCGAGTTTGGGTCGGTGGTCCCTGGGCGGGGGTCCCGATCTCGGTGGAACCTCCAAATGTAAGACCCCCGCCACGGCGGTCTTAACGCGGAGACCCCCACCAAGAACCAACGAGACCAAGGCTTCGGCTGCAACAAGCAAGAGGCTTTATTATTAAGGGGACGGGTACCCGGGCGTTTCAGTCTCCCGAGAGGCTGGCACGCCCAGCGAGTTTTTAGGGGGTCCTTTATAGGGAGTTTGGCGGGAAGCTCGGTTACAGAAGCGAAAAAGCATAGTTACAGGGCTCTGATTGGTAAATTTAAATGAGGCGAGGTTATAGTCCGGTCATTAGGTGGGCTCTGGGAACAGGGGAGTTTATCCGTTCTCTGGGCCAGGTGGCCATCCATAAATATCTTGTTTGACATGGAGCGAGGTTATGGCCCGGCCATCGGATGGGAACAGGGGAGTTTGCCCACTCCCTGGGCCAGATGGCCGACCATAAATATCTTGTTTGACAAGGACAAGCAGCTTTCATCTGAGCCCCAGGCCTTATCTTACCCCGGGAACCTATTATTCTAGTCTTGCCTTGCAAGATAGCGTTACTGCTGCTATGCTTGCTATGTCGGGTGCACAGGGGAAGGGGTCTTACAGTACACGCCTTTAATCCCAAACAATGAAGGTAAAGTTAGCTTGTAGAAGAAAGCACCCATGCTTGAAAGTGATATTTAATTGGCAGAAAAAGTGACAAATCAGAGAAAGATTGGACAGAGTAGGATATGCCCAGCTCTCACAAGAAGAGAGAGAGGAAAAGGGAAGCTGGTTAAGGGGCAAAGAAGAGGAGAGAGGTGGCAGTTTTATCGGGATGTAATAGAGAGACAGGTTGCCGGCAGGCGAAATCAGAATGAGCCAGAGAATAGGATGGAGCCAGAAACTGGAAAAGATTGTTGGGGTTAGTTTGAGGCCAAGAAGAACAATTCAGGGGCCAAGAGAGTAGCCAGATTGAAGAGTTTGAACCAGAACAGCTGAGTTGAACCAGGCAGAGTTCAGAAGAACTGGAAAAGGTGAGCTTATTAAGCAGTAATTCTCAGAGGTGTGTTGCGGTTATTTTACCAGTATGCCCTAATAATGTTTATTATTAGGCCTGTAATTATTATTATGACAATATTTTCTAACCCGCACCTATGGAGAGAAGGGATGAGGCAAAAAACACCTGCAACAGATGTATAAACCCAGGCGCAAGCTGCCTAAGGTATGCATAAACTCTAAAATAAAATGGGAGTTTATATAAAGTTTATTTAAGGCTTAATTAATGTCTTTTCTTTTGCTCAGGGTAACCGGCCTGTCCCTAAAATGAGATATATTCTCTCAGGAAACAGGTAGCAGCCTGGCCTATATATCAGGCGCCATAGAGCCTAGAGAAGGACATTTAGAACTATACAATCTTGTGTTGATTTCAGTGTGATAACGATTGTGTGTTCGTTGGTTAATGGTGATGTTATACTTCCTCTTTGAAGGAGGTCAAAATGAAACAGACCTGGATGAAAGAGAGACTGCTAACTTAAGTCAGTCTATCCTTACGTGAATTCAAACTGCAGAACAAGCAGGTAACTTACATTGCTAATCACACCACATGGGAATAGCTCTGAGACTGGCTGAGACATGAGTGTCTAGGCACAGACAATGCTTCTTGTTGGTCACAGAATCCCCATGATTTATTATTAGATGTCATTCTTCGTATGGCATAAATAAAGATTTGCAGATGTCTTTCTTCTGCTCATACAAAGAGCAGAGAACCAGCCTCAACTGTTCTGTGCATCCTGCACACCTAATCCATTCATAGTTTTAGGACTGTCTAATGCTTGTGAGAAATTATATGTTTTCAGAATAAAAGAACCCGACACTGACGCTGGATTAGACCTGACAAGATTCGTTCCTCCAGCATGCGGAGACACTCACATCCTGCATCTTTCATGTCCCAGCCCCAAGTACTTCCATTGCTGTTCCTCATCAGAAAAGGACAGCTTCAAAGAGGGCTCCTGATGCCAATTGGTCCAGCATTTCAGACTGTCCCACACACACTTTTATTAAGCCTGGAATTTCCCAACATTTAAAGACTGGACCACAAATACTATTCCTAGCTTGTTTAACCATTTTTTCCCCAGTTTTACTTGGGCCCCTACATAGGCATTACTTATCCTAAATCAGCCAGAAGAAACCTTAAGAGAAAGACGCCCTGTTTCCCTTAAAGGGGCAGGAGCCTTGGGTAGGTTTTTGGTTGCTTTCTTGGGTTATAGATGTTTATTGTCATTGGGAATTGGTTATAAGTTATTATTGGTCTCATTCAGAAAGAAAGCGAGGTTAGACTCAGGGATTTCTCTCTTTTCCTTTATCTTTCTTTCTTAGGTACAGAGATAGGCATTGAAAAGAAATAAAGGAGAATATTGAAATATGTAGGGATGATAGGACAAGAAAGTAGATTATTGAATCTACTCCTCAATTTAAGGCCTTAATTGTTACTCAAAATTAGATTAATTTTAATTCAGACAGGGCCTGAAATTCAGACAAACAAATAAAAACCCCAAACAAAGCAGAAGTGAAGTCTCTTCTCCTGGTACCAACGTGAAGGGCAGGCTTGTTTCAGATCTTATCCGATACACACTGATGGTAGAAACATACATGTGTCGGTTTGTTTACGCATGGACTTGGGATAGAACATGAGATCTGGTGCCATGGTCCTTGGTTCTGAGTGTGAGTCACATTCAGACCTGGGAGCCTTGGTGAGGAACTATGGAACTAGGCTCACATTAGTCTCACAGTCACCTCCCGGGAGTTGTGTTTCAATCGATGGGAGCCACATGCCCCAGACAGCTTTGGCCTTGGGCCACTGGGATTGTCAGAATCCTTCAATCCCATCACCCGATGAAGCTGCACCGTCCAAGGTTCCCGTTCATTGTCTTGGGGATGTACAAATCAGAAAGGAATGGCTCCCTACGGAGCTCAGAGCAAGAAGTCTGATGCTTCCTCCTTTCTCAGATCAGTGATGGTGACTCAAGACCTTTGTTCCCACCACAGGGAGAGGAACGGCCACGCCCATCCTCTGGTGCCACGCCCATCCCCTGGTTGTTACCAGCTTAGACATCAGGATGATACTAAATAGCAAAGCCCTGGGGCAGCAGGGGTGGTGAACAGTAGCGTTAGACTCAGCTCGCCAGAGTCTATTCCTAGAAGCCCAAATGAGAGTCAGAGTCCAGAGTCGATGCAAAAGCAAAGGAATTTTATTGAGCCGACGCGTTGGGGTCCATCAAGCTCAGAAGAGTTGAGAACCCCGTCCTGCAAAAAGCTGAGGGTCTAAATACCCTTTACAAAAGCAGAACTCAGCAACAGTGATTAGTTAACAACTGATCGGCTAACAAAGGCGACCTTTTGGGGCTTGGGGGCAGTTGATTCTGGGAAATGTTTGAGGTAAGATATATGGATGTGGCCTCCGAGAAGAGGTAAATTCTGAGCAGGGTGAGGTAGAGGCAGTAAATTCCGAGCCGGCAGGGTGAGGTGGGGGGCTCTTGCTCTGCTAACAATGTTAACTTGTTCTGTTTGTTCTCGCTATCAGCCTCCGATGCTGTTGTTAAGGTGGCTGATCTCAGGCCACCTGGAATTTTAAGTAGCCCAAGCACTGCTCCCCCCACCCTCGGCTTCAATCTTGGCAGGTGACTGGAGGTCATCTCTCCTGCCCTGTCTCTGTTCACTCCTTCCCTTTCCACATGCCTTCTGCTTTTTAAAAGGAAGTCCAGTCTGTGGTCCCAGAGTGGCACCGGGAGGTAGATGAAAGCTCGGCAGAGCCGCATTTCCAGTGGCTAGGGGTAGGTAACTGCCTGTGCCAATGTGTGGCTCATACCAGGAGAGGCATAGGAGGTCAGGAGACAGAAAAAGGGATCCGGCAAACACAGTAGCCTTGGACCTGTAACCGGACCACCTGGCAGGTATTCCAATCTCTGGGTATTCTGTGGGAACTTCCTCAGGGCAGGGCAGCAGGTATCACTCCCTGGGATACAGGGGCCTCACGGGAGCTCAAGCAGAAGACAGACTTGAATGGGCAGCACCATCGATCCGGCATATGTCTGTCACCCGGTACCAATGTCATCCTTGTTGTCACCCTACCCTGGACAAGAAACTCAGACTGATGGCCAAAAGTTTCTAGCCACCGCTTGTCGCTCAGTGTCTTCAGTATTCGCTTGCCCAGAAGGCTCCATCTGCAACAAGCCTCATGGTCCTAACTCCTAGAAGTGGGACCCAGTCCCCTGGGGCTCTCTTATTTTTATCCCAGAAGTTTCTGGCAGTCTTTCAGGAAGGGCTGTGATGAATGCTGCCCTTCTTCTGTTTGAGGTTCAGCAAAGGCAGAGAGAGCAGCAGGATCTGGTGTGGAGGCAGCTAGCTGGCAGTAACTAGCAGGCCTACAATTACTGAAGCAAAAAATAGGGTGCCATCAAAGAGCCTTAAAAACCCATTTTATCTATTTATCAAAAACAGCTCCCCCGCCCCCTGCGCCCCCCACCCAGACAGGTTTCTCTGTGTAACCTTGGTTGTCCTGGACTCACTTTGTAGACCAGTCTGGCCTCGAACTCACAGCGATCCACCTCCTCCCGAGTGCTAGGATCAAAGGCGTGTGTGCCACCATCGCCTGGCTCAAAAAACGACTCTTAATCTTGGTTCATGACTTCTATCCCAGGCTTTCTGTTGACAGTGGCGGGGTCAGGGTGGGGGTTGAGGATAGGCGGGTGGCATGTCCTACTTGCAGAACTTGCCTACTGTTCTCGAAAGTTGAAGTATCATCTCAGGAACCCCAAGACCAAGTTGTCAGCACAAAGGACATTTATTTGCCCCAGAGGGACAGAGGGCGAGGATAAGAGACAAAGACAGGAAATAGAGGAGGAGGGAGAAAGGGAAGGGAAACTGGGCAAGGGAGAGAGAGAGAGCTAAGAGGTCCTGGAGTGGGACAAAGGGCTGCCTCTGGATAGAGAGGCAGACATGGCAAATGGCAGTTTATAAAGGAAAAAGGGAAAGCTTAGGATGAGGTGCTTGGTTTTAATTGGGCATGTTGATCAGGTGAGCCAAGGGGGCTTTTGATCCTGGACTTTAATAATTTGACAGTTGGACCTTGGTAGTCAGCCTCAGGAGGAGGAGGAGGAAACAGCCAAATAAGGGACTAGATCTTAGGGGCTAGCTTTAGGAATGTAATCTAACGGTTGTTAGCAAGGCAGAGGGGACTGGGGAGCAAGGCCTGCTAGAGCCATGCCTGCCATGCTCCAGCTGGCCACAGCCCCTCCAGGCTTCCAGGTTGAGATGGGCAGCACACACCCTCTCCCCCATGACCTTTGCTTTGGGACAGTCTTACTGTGGCCTTGTGATCTTCTTGCCTCCTCCCTGGTTCTGGGGTTATGAGTATACATCAGGACACAGCCTCACAGAGGCTTCTAATCCTGTGTCCATGGGCAGCTGCTTTGAAACTGATCCCGTGGCCCATGGCCTTCTCAGTGACTCACAGGAACCCATCTCTTGCCACCCAGATGCAGACTCACCCTCCTCTCGAGAGGCTCAGATGAGGAGCAGTAACATCTACTACCGTCTAGTTCTCTGAGAAACAGAACAGACGCTGTTGATTTCATTTTCAGCTGAATTACTCCTTTGTTTCACTATTCTATTTGTTTTCCTACCTCCTAGAGGTGAAAGCTTAATTTTATTGATTTTTTTTTTCAGCCTTTGATTGTTTGGTTTTTCGAGACAGGGTTTCTCTTGTAGTCCTGGCTGTCGGGCTGTCCTGGACTCTTTGTGGACCAGGCTGGCCTTGAACTCACTGAGATCTGCCTGCCTCTGCCTCTGCCTCCCGAGTGCTTTTCTTTTCTAACGTTGACATTTTCCTGATCACTGCATTGGCTGCATCTCACAATCTTGATGTCATTTTTTAAAAAATCTTTTCTAAGAACTATACTCCATGCTTCTCTGATCAATTACAATATTCAAACCACACCATAGGTTTCCATTTAAACTATAAATAACAAGCCAGCACTCTGGGAGGCAGAGGCAGGCCGATCACTGTGAGTGCAAAGCCAGCCTGGTCTACAAAATGATTCCAGGACAGCCAAGGCTACACAAGAAACCCTGTCTTGAAAAACAAAACAAAACAAACAAACAAAATAAATGATAAACAACCGAAGTGAACGAAAGGAACAAATTGATGACTTCTGCTCTTGAGAGATAATTTCAGTTACTTAAACAAAAGAAAACTAAACAAAACACACTTAGGGGGCTGGAGAGATGGCTCAGCAGTTAAGAGCACTGGCTGCTCTTCCAGAGGAGCCAGGCTCAATTCCCAGCGCCCAATTGGCGGATCACAGAAGTCTGTAATTGAAGTTCCAAGTGATCTGACACTTTCACACAGAGACATAGGCACAACACCAATCATGTGAAATTAGTAAGTTAAAAAAACACACTTAGGAGGGGGGAGCAATAGCTCAGCAGTTACCAGCACACAGCACTCCTGCAGAATACCCAAGTTCTGATCCCAGGACCTATGTCAGGCAGGGCACAATCTCCTGTAACTGCACCTCAGGGGATCTGAAACTGCTGCCCCCCACAAGCACCTGCACTCACCTGCTTCTACCCCACATAGACACAGGCACATAATTACAGTAAGTCTAAACTAATAAAAATGCATTTTAGGGCCCAGGGAAATGGCTCAGTCAGTAAAGGGCTTGCTATGCCAGCAGAACCCGAGTGTGGATTCCCAGCAGCCATGTGAAAAAACAGTAACATGGGCCTGCAATCCCAGTGCCGGGCGGGCAGGTGGTAAGAGAAGGATGCAAGCGCTTGGCTAGCTCCAGGTTCACTGAGAGTCTTAAAAATAAGGCTTGGAGCGACTAAGGAATAAACCCAATGTCTACCATCAACCTTTGGCCTCTTCACGTGTTCCCACAGATAAATACTTTTTTGGTTTTGTTTGTTTTTCAAGACAAGGTTTTTCTGTGTAGCTTTGGCTGACCTGGACTTGCTTTGTAGACAAGGCTGGTCTCAAACTCACAGTGTCTCCCCTAGTGCTGGGATTACAGGCACGCGTCACTGTGCCTCCTTAGATAAACACATTTTGTTGTTGTTGTTTTTCAAGACAGGGTCTCTCTGTGTAGCCTTGGCTGTCCTGGACTTACTCTGTAGACCAGGCAGAACTCACAGCAATCTGCCTGCCTCTGCTTCCCAAGTGCTGGGATTGAAGGTGTCCGTCACCATACCCAGCAGGATAATAAACACATGTTTAAGTGAACAGAAAACTCTATTAATATCGCACCCATTAGGAGCTCTAAAATAGAAAGCACCTGTGTGTTGCCAGCCTAGACTTAGTAAGTTTATTTCACATTATTGTGGTTACTTTTTTACAGCTGTTTGGACTTTTTTTTTTTTTCCGATCACATTATTGTTCACAGAATTCACAGAATTCATTAACACGCTAGTATTTTACATCCAGGGGTTTTCAGTGGAACAGCAGAGTAGAAAAGGCGCTCGCCCATGAGTGGGTGCCTGGTGTGGAGCTCCACTCTGATTAGATACAAGTCCGGAACATTATTGCTTTATTAGTCCTTATTTTAAAAAATTATAAATTTTTTTCCTAGGAAACCCAGCCTGTCAGGATTCCTTTGTTCTGGTCACTCATGACATATCTGATTTGTAGGTACGCAAAGCCACCAGTCTGTGTGTTCTGCCGCTTGAGCATTTCTTAGGCCTGACTGAGGCTAAATGATGCCCCTTCATGTATGTTTCTACATGTTTAAAAAAAAAAGGGTAGAAACATTTTCTCTTTTCTAATTTTTGGACATTGTCTCAGTCAGTAGCTCAGGCAGGCCTTGAACTTGGATCCTCCTGCCTCAGCCTCCCAAGTGGCTGAGACTCCAGGTCTGCGCATCAGGCCTAGGGGCGGAAACCTCCTCCACAGCTTGCTGTCTCTTCCCTGGTCTCGTGGCTAATGGGGCTGCATTCACTCACACATGGGCCTCTATGCAAAACTTGAATTAGATCTAAACAAGAGAGTTCAAAAGATGACTAAGGCTCCCGGAGAAGAAGCCCCTGACCATGCAGAGGGTACATCTGAAGCAACAACAATAACAAACAAATAAACAAACAAAAAAAACCAGCTTGAGTTTAATGTGTGTGGAATGTCTTAAAGAAAACGTCCTTAATGGTCTTGATCCAAGGTGGCTGCTTCGTGCTGCTTCTCAGGGACATGGACCTTGAGAGACTTCTAGTAGGCTTCGTGGCTGGCTATGTTTTTATTTTGTGCCATTTAGTTTTCTATTTTGAAAAAAAAAAAAAAAGATCTTGGAGGTTTCCTTGTGCCTCCTGACGCTCCGTGGAACCAAGAGTACTTGGGACAGGAGACTGGCTTTCCTCAGGGACGTTGGCGTTCCTTCGGCACTGGGGACAGGATCCCTGAGAGAGGTGACTGTGTCAGGTTTTGGGGGGTGGGAGCAGATGCTGTGTGTGCACGATGCAGGCTGCGCCAGCGGCTTCAGTTCAGCTTCTTGTTGTCTGTGTTATGCACAGAAGCTAAGAAGTCGACAATGAGCTTGGCTGTTTTCCTGGGTCGCTCCATCACCACTGAGTGGCCACAGTTTTCCAGCAGTTCTACCTGGCAGTTACTCACCGACTTGGCTAATATGTCTGCCCCAGATACATCAAGCACCTGCAGGGGGAGAGAAGGGAAGAGATGGCACACAAAGATTTAGGGGCTCCAACCGCTGCACTGCGGCACTGCAGTTTCTACCACCCAGGCCTGGCACGCACGGGTCAGGGAGATGGGGTCCATGGAAGCCCCCAGCATGCCTTCTGTGTGACCCCGAAATGTGGCACTACAAGTACAGCGCTGCTGATGACAAGGAGCGGGGAAAAGACACAGCTCCTGTCTGCAAGGAGGTTAAGCTGGAGGGAGAGGCAGACGCATCAAGAGATGGTGACAGTATGTTGGGAACAGGGGCTGAGAAGGCAGACAGGGGCACAGAAAGGGAAGACGTCGCTTCTGAGCTCTGAGACAGTGGAGGGAGCAGAGGAAACTTTACAGAAAGGGAGGAGCACGAGGGTGAGGGGTTATGGCAAGGTCAAGGGTCAGGCAGGGCATATTAGAGCAGAGGGAGACCTTTACTCTGGCCTTACCAACACATCCACAGTTTTATGTCTTGCTAGGGATTGAATCCAGGACCTTGTGCACATTAGGCAGCACACGCCACCAACTGCACCCCATCCCCAGTCCTACGCCAGCCTCGGGACAGAGGGGGGCCCTGAGACTTGTTAAGGGGAAATGGTTTGAGTAGTAGGGAGCCCAGATGTAGAAAAGTCTCACTAGAAAACCCAGGAGGTGGCGTGGTGGCGCACGCCTTTAATCCCAGCACTCGGGAGGCAGAGGCAGGCGGGTCTCTGTGAGTTTGAGGACAGCCTAGTCTACAAAGTGAGTCCAGGACAGCCAGAGCTTGTTATACAGAGAAACCCCATTAAAAAAAAAAAGCCACTCCCCGAAAAAAAAAGAAAGAAAAGGAAAATTCAAGAAGCGAACATCACAGGGGGACTCCCAGAGCTTTTCCAAGACTGATACTTTTCTTTTTTTTCTTTGAGACAGGGTTTCTCTGTGTAGCCCTGGCTGTCCTTGAAATTTTTCTGTAGACCAGGCTGGCCTCGAACTCACAGAGATCCACTTGCCTCTGCCTCCCGAGTGCTGAGATTAAAGGCATGTGCCACCATCGCACAGCTAAGAATTGATACTTTCCTCCTTAGCTATCCTGGCAGCATGCAAGTGGGTTCGCTTTTCCCCTCCACACTGTCCTTTAGAGCTAGGTTTGCAGTCGCACACCCGGTGCCAATCAAAGTCACCTGCAAGTCTTCCAAGCCAAGGCTCTCCCCTCTTGTCCTTAAGAGCAAAAGCCAGGAGCTCAAGTGCTAAAGCTGTTTCCTTCTGAGCTTCAGTCTCATCAACCTGAGGTTCCCAGCACCCTGAAGTGGGGGAGGCAGAAGGGAGTGTGGCAGAACACCCCAGAACAGGGAAAGGAATGTGAACAGGCAGCTTTGATGAGAAGGGATCCCGGGCTGTAGGTGGAAACCTCCGCTGAGGCCACCATTACTGGGAATGAAGGGCCCAGAGAGGATAAAGGTTAAGTCCAGATGACAGAGGTAGATGAGAAAAAAGAAAAAAGAAAAAAGAAAAAATAACAAACAAACAAAAAACCACCTCCCAAAAGGATCCATCCTACAGAAGCACTGAGATTCTGGTCAGCTCTGCAGATTTAGCATCCCCTGTGGTCACTCACGTAAAGCTGCCATATGCATGCCAGTGGGATGTATGTGATTTTGTGGACAGGTTATTTATAGAAATAGTCTAAAAATAGTCTCCATTGCATTTGAGGCCAAGGTCTCACCCAGGGTACAAACTTTAAATGAACCCAAATTATATTCAGCATTGGAGATGACAAGTTCCTGAATGTGGAGTTTTTAAACATAAACATTAATCCAAAGCGGTGGAGGGAAAACAAGCTCCTGTATGCCATGCCCTGTGCACATAGAGACAAAAGGCTAAAAAAAGAGAAGCAAAATTCCTATTCTTTAAGGGCCTGGATCCTGATGTCTCACATAAACATTCTTCTTCTTCTTCTCCTTTTTTTTTTTCTCAAGATAAGGTTTTTTTGTGTATCCCTGGCTAACCTGAAACTAGCTCTGTAGACCAGGCTGGTCTTGAACTCATAGAGATCGGCCTGCCTCTTCGCCCTGAGTGGTGGGATTAAAGGGGGGGGGGGCACCACTACCTGACACATAAACATTCTTAACAACCTATGGTGCCTTAGAGAGAGATGGCCAGTCTCATGAAAAACAACTTGTTCTGTAGAATTGCTTACTTACAAGACAGTAAGATGCCCACCGATCTCTCCCATACAAGTGGCCCACGGGACAAACTCAAGTAGCTTCCCCTTTAAACTGTAAAACTCCGTCCCTCTCAACCACACAGTCGCCTCTTGGGGGGGGGGGCTGCTTCTGCTCTTGTGGTATGTCTTCATAAGTTCTCTGCCTGTTCCATGTCCTGGTAAAATCTTTCACCACCTGCCTGTGCTACTGTCCTTCCGTACACAGTGCTGGCAAGAAGAGAGATGAAGACTGATATCTACAGCCTTTCTCTTGAAGGCCTTTCTATCTTGGTGGACTGAAAATGGAAGAGAGGGGCTGGAGAGGTGGCTCAGTGGTTAAGAGCACTGCCTGCTCTTCCGAAGGACCCGGGTTCAATTCCTAGCACCCACGTGGCAACTCACAAGTGTCTGTAACTCCAAGATCTGACACTCTCGCACCAATATACATACATTAAAGTTAAATAAAATATTTTTTTTTTAAAAAAGAAAGAAAATGGAAGAGAGTTTTTTTGTTTGTTTTTGGTTTTTTTGCTTTTGTTTTGTTTTGTTTTTCGAGACAGGGTTTCTCTGTGTAGCCTTCATTATCCTGGACTTGCTTTGTAGACCAGCTGCCCTCGAACTCACAGCAATCCACCTGCCTCTGCCTCCTGAGTGCTGGGATTAAAGGTGTGCACCACCACCGCCTGGCTGTTTTTGTTTTTGAAGACAGGGTTTCTTTGTCTAGCCTTGGCTATTCTGGACTCACTTTGTAGACCAGGCTGGCCTCAAACTCACAGTGATCTGCCTGCCTCTGCCTCCTAAGTGCTAGGATTAAAAGCATGAGCCACCACACGGGGGGGGGGGGGGGGGGGGAGAGTTCTTGACCTGACTGATGAACAGCAGCTCTCTCAGGAAGGGCTGCCAGGTTCAGCCATGGAGGCTCTGTACTGCCCAAATCCAAGAGCACCATCCATACAACTGACAGGACACAGGGATCCCTGTATCTGGGCACACTAGCAGCTGGCCTCCCGGGGTTCAAAAAAGAGGAAGGCTGAATTCAGTCTGACAGGTACAGGTGCTGTGACACCAAATCCTGTTAGCAGGGCAGGCAAAGAGCAAGGGAGCTTGGGAGCCAAAGGCCATGAATTAAAGATGCTCCTTGAAGCTTCTATTATTGGGCCTCTGTAGCGCCCCATAGGACCTTAGACTGTCCTTCCATGCAACAAAATGGACTTCAGAATCTAGGGAGAAATTCTTGACCATAGGCTGAGGCCAGCAGTCAGAGGCAAAGGACGCATGGGATAAATCACTTGTGTTTTGATGGTTGAAAAAATAAAAGATCATTTTCATACAAGTTGCTGCACTTGAATCTCATAGTTACCCCAGCAGCAGAAGAGACGTCCTAACTTGGAGAGGCTGGGGTGCTTTCTTGGGGTCACAGGATGAGGAGGGGCACAAGCGGAACTACTAGAACATACTTCCGGGGCCTGCTGGGCTCTCTGATCATCTACCTTCCTGGGATAATGGGCTATGGGCCTGTCCCTGCAGGTCCGCAAGGGACCAGCATTAAAAGAGAGGCTTTTGTTTTTCTGATTGAGTTCTTGCTGGCCAGGCTTCCAGGTCCTGCGTCTCTGGCTGTACACAAAGCTGTTTTCAGTCTCTTGGCTGCTGCAGAAAGATGTAGCTGGAGGGACAATGGGAAAATGTCCCTCCTCTCCTTGTCCCCAGCCCTTTACAATGCACCTTGGGCCATCCTTGGCCTATTTACCAGCTACAGGCTTTTGTGAGTACACACCCCCTCGCTCCCTGTCTCCCTGTCTCCGGGCCATAGGCACTCTGGGTCCCTGTAAGCACAGCGTGATTTTTTTTTTTTCTGCTTCTGCTCTCAGCAGCCCAGAGAGGACTCACAATGGTGATTTTCACCATGGGTTCTGCCAGAGCTTGAATCTGTCTCTTATTGGTTCATGCACTGGAAGCTTTACCCTTCTACCGTCCTAATCAGATTAATAACCATTGAGATCTCTGCCCTCAGGGATGGATCAATGCCACTATTATACTGTCTACTGTCCCCAGCCATATAATGCAACAGGCAGCCCCTCACTACATGCTAAACAGATAGATGGTGGTGGTAATATGAACATGGACTTCCCAGCCTCCGGAACTATTAGCCTATAAACTTTTAGTCTTTATAAACTGCTCAGCCCCAGGTATTTTATTATAGCAACAGAAAACAATATCAGAAAAAGCTTGTTTTTAATACCTTTTTTCCCCTACAATATTCCTTAATGGACACTGCAGAATATACTGTCATTCATCTGCATTACACATTTCTCACTGCCTCATCTTGCTTTAAACTTTATGAAAATCTTTGGCAGGCATGATTTCTCAAAGG